>NW_028188109.1:0-600000 GCF_964204655.1 Triturus cristatus | reverse complement strand
CAGCAATTGCAACACCCAAAAACGTCATCTACAGGCTAACGTGCCCTTGTGGCTTGCACTATATTGCTCTAACCTCTCGCAAGGTGAAAATTAGAATACAGGAACATCTCAGCACCATCAGGGCAGGCAATTTGACCACCAAGCTGGTACAACATTTCTTGACAATTGGACATATCCCTAGAGATGTCAGATGGGTAGTCCTTAAACGCGTTGTGGGCGACTCCTACAATATGGAAGCCAGGCTCTCGACAAAAGAGGCCCGCTGGATTTACCAGGAGAAGGTAGACCAACAGGGACTCAACGACCTTATTGAATGGAGTAAGGTGGTATTATAACATTACTTTACCACTACAAAAATAAAAACAACATTACTCCATCATTAGGGTTAGACATCCCTATATGCGGTCATCGACCACTTATCATTACCACAGAACCTAGCGGAGTCAGGCATACTCACACACTCACTGACCGGGGCTCCTTTGAGATGCAGGATTCCACCACAACCACTACCGCCCCTATAATCAGCATTATGAAGAATAGATATGAACACACCTGTTTAGATGCACAAATACATCTACTGTTCGTATATTACATCATTCAATCAGGGAGGACGTTGTCATATCACACTAAGCCCTTTTCCCCCCCCCCTTTTTCCCCCCCCTTTTTTCGAGCCAGAAACTGACACCAACACTCTACACAACTAGGTAGATAACTGCCACAGTGTACTTGATAGCGGCGGTCTATCCAAAATGGCCGCCAATCCCCTCAATAATTCATTGCGCTTGCGCGGTCCTATCAACAACTCAATGCGCATGCGCGGTCACCGCGCAAATCATACATTTAAACAGGAAGTGGGCCATCTCCCAGCGATCGAGGGTGAATCCAGCACCGGCGCACAGGCTAATGAGGTAAGACCCGGGATTCCGGGCCAAGCAGGGGGTGCTCTCTCTTTCTTTCACATCGGATAACGAAGGCAGTACGTATTCCCCACATAGAAGGGGGACGGCAGGGGGTTCGCTAAGGCCTAACAAATGCACGTTGATGCAGCCGCGTAGTAGTAGGGTTAACAAGGACTTTCAATATGCAGGCAACCATGTTAAATATGCTATACAGCGCCATGTGGTATCTATATGTAACCGCTTAGGAAACAAATTACAGCATCAATGCATTCAAGGGTGAATTCTGAATTTTTAATCGAGACATTATGGCAGGGCTCTGCTAATATTTGGACACAGCTAAAGAGCTGAGATACGACACTTGAATGGAGGTGACTTAACAGTTCTTACACCAACTCTTACAGCATGCCATCCCACCAATTGTGATATATATTTTTGATGTGTGCACTTTTAGAAACAAAGTTCCGCAGCCTTGGATGAAACAGCCAAAGGGTTGGTGCAAAATACCCCAGACACTTACACAATGAAGGTGCAGGTATGCTGCAAAACAACAACGTTGAGGGTAAATATTCCTGTCAAGCGTGAACCTAGTAATATGGACAACGAGCATTTGCTCGGTAAGACCAGTTGTGACCGGATGGGTGAAATACTGAGTACATGTGTTTTTAATTGTGTTTTTCCCCCAGGTGCTGACCTAAAGTAATCGCTGGTTTACACTAGCGTTGCAGAGAGACCAGTCGACCCAAGCCCTGATGAAGTTGCCGGTAAATTAAATATGGCAACGAAACATGTCGGTTTTTAATGAGCAGCGACACAGCTGAGAATAAAGCACCGTATAGCCAGTGTAGTGCTGCTCGGTTTTAATTTGGAGTGACTTGAGTCCTGATCAGTCTCAACTCACCAAATGTTGGGTCGACACTTCCTTTTTTCGGTAGATTAGTAGACACCATTTAACATATAGTTTGCCCTGTAGACACTAGTCACTAGGACTATCACGAGGGTTCCAGAGGTGTACATTATGAACTTCCTTTCCACCTTTACTGTTTCTGTTTGGGCGGCAGCGCCCGATGATGACAATAGGAGGTAGTAGGCGAGTACCCGTCTACAAACACCTCGTTGGGGCTGCTTCCGTGAGGCGCTGTCGTCCTATCACACCTTTTTTACCTCCCTTGGTCTTGACCTGATCACTAGCAGGTTTTTACAGCACCACAGGATAGGGAAACACTTTGACACTGAGCATCACGTTGTTGTTGCCACTGCCGTGTGACTGCACCCGGTTCCAGTGGTTAACAACAACTCTTTTATATACATGTGGTAGAAACACCAGCGAGTGAGAGTAAGGCAGGCACTACAGATACTGAGTACCTGGACACTATATAAGAATTTTTAAATAAACTTCTGTTCGGGGTAGGTCTTGTTGTATTTCATGATTTTGAGAGGGGGGCTTCCTACCCTTTAACCCCCTAGGCTCCCTTTTTTGAGAGATATGAGAACGGCAGCTTAGCCGTGAGAGCAATTTTTAAGTTCACATTCTAGGTACACATACCAGATTATCTCCCACAGGTTGTGGGAACACTCACTCGGTATTTCACGTCCCCGGTCAGTTTCTTCCGTCCAGCATAGTTTAGCTGAGCCACGGTTCCCATTTGCTGTACTGCCCTCACGTAGACAGGTCCGGTGTGCACCATGGACCGCTTTTGCCTGGCCTTCACAGACGACCACATTGCCTCTATCTTGTCAGGTCCATCACTCCTCCCTAATGCACCCTTGAGTGGCGTAGGTTCAGCTAGGGAAGAATGGGAAAAACTGTCCAACATTAAAAAACGACAAATCAGGATAGCCCTACACGGCGCCCTTATGACTGAATACCTTAGAGCAGGGGCAGCACCAGCCAGTCTACTTGTCCGCATAGAGCCTAAGATTTTCCTGGAGGACAAGCGGTTCCGAGTAGACTGGAGCTATATAGCCAACAAGTGTACCCGCGATTGGTTGGTATTGATTATAAACACTGCTAAAAGGCTGAGCGAGGAGCTACTCAAGGAAATTCTAGATTTGGAAACAGCTCTGAAAGCCGATACCACCATAAAAGATCTTAAGGAGCAATTTACAATCATTCAGAACGATGTGGCGGAATACCAGATCTATATGGTGAACCAAAAGATCAAGGGACTCAAAAGGAACCTTGAAAGGTTCAGCCACGAATGGGCTTTCCCGTATGTCGAGGACAGCCATTACCAGCAACCTCAAGAATTACCACTCTACTCACGAGGGACTAGGGGGGGTAGACGCCAAGGTAGACGCACGTTCAACAACTGGACGTTTGACAACACCAGTAGCGAGGATGACGATACCACCGAACAACCCTCCACCTCAGGTTCCATTCCAGGCATCAATCAAAGAGTAAGGTTTAACACCACAGATAGGTCCAATGAAGACCTTGGGGTCCTATTGAGGAATTTTTTAGAACAGCGCCCCCCGGACCAGAGAGGGACCAGTCACAGGGGCAGAGGCAGAGGCAGAGCACGCCACAACAACAACGTACAGTGGCAGAATTCCTCACCCAGGATCACACGCAGCAGGGGCAGAACACCGCTTTAACAAGAAAGGAAAATAACATTGTGGTCAATCTATCATCTCATGCATTAACAATCGATGAACAGAGGGTCCTAAACAAGGGCTTGGGATATGTTCCAACACCAAAGCATGACAGCTTCAAATTGAGGAGTGAATTACATGGCTTAATGAGGAAAATAAAACTCACAAAATTCTTTGAGGGAAAAGAAGCAGAAGCTCCATCGGTCTTCACAACCAATCTTAGACGCCCTTCCCGATTCTGTCCCCCCATGCACTCTATTGGTCCCGAGGTTTTGGTTTTTGAACAAAAGGTGATACAGGACATCACCGTCCTTGAGGAACAGCAACACGGTTACAACCGCAGCAATATGACACACGCTGACTGGCTAGCTATACAATCTCTGCAGCAGAACGACACCATCACCATCAAACCTGCAGATAAGGGCGGGGCAGTGGTAGTGCTCAATACAGTTGATTACGAAGCTGAGGTGTCCAGGCTACTGGGTGCTCGCCAAAATTACCAACCTTTGATGAGGGATCCCACAAAGACCCTCCAGACGACTATCCATACAATGGTCGCAGAGGCCAAAGAAAAGAAATGGCTGACGGCCAAGGAGGCTGATTTCCTTATCAACGATAAGCCTCGGGTCCCGGCTTTCTACATTGTCCCGAAGATTCATAAAGCACAAAGGCCCCCTCCGGGGCGGCCGATAGTCTCGGGCATTCAATCAACACTGGAACCATTGTCCCAGTATGCCGACTTTTTCCTCAGGGAATGTGTGATCACGCAGCCCTCTTACGTCCAGGATACCACCGACGTCTTGAGGATTCTCCAGGACATCGAGTATGACCCCCAACATCAATTCCTGGTGACAATCGATATAGAATCATTGTACACGAGTATTCCCCAGGCAGCCACGCTGGTGGCAGCAGCACGCGCCCTGGAATCATGTGAATGGTTCTATGATGTGCCACAATCATTTGTGCTCCAGTGTGTTGAACTGGCCCTCACAAGGAACTTCTTTGCTTATAAAAACCAGCTATATTTGCAAGTGTCCGGGACATCCATGGGAGCTACATTTGCTCCAAGTTTAGCTTGCATCTATGTGGGGCAATTTGAAACTGGATACGTCCTACACCATGACAACCCCTTCCAGAGGAATATTGCCCTCTGGAAGCGATACATAGACGACGTTCTGTGTATATGGACGGGATCTAGGACCGACCTGGAAGATTTCCTCGTGTGGCTTAACAACTTGGATGATTGCCTGAAATTTACCTGGACCATCAGTGATGTCACAGCCACATACTTGGACCTGGACATCAGGGCAGAAAATTGCAAACTTGTCACTAATGTTCATCAAAAACCAACGGACAAGAATTCCCTGCTGCACTACAGGTCATATCATCCTAGAGCTCTGAGAGACAACTTACCTGTGGGACAGTTCTTGCGATACCGCAGGAACTGTTCCTCCACAGAGGAATTCATTACACAAGCCGAAGTCCTATCCAACAAGTTGGAGGAGAGATCATATCCCACAAAGATAATCAAACAAGCACGAAAACGAGCCATGAACACCCCGAGAGCTGCTCTATTAGAAAGAACACCTAAAATTAAGAGCGATTGTATTCCGGTTGTCACCACCTTTGGCCCCTTGTCTACCAAAATCAGACAAGTCATCAGAAAACATTGGCCTTTACTTAACACCCCATCCATGATGACGCCACACCCGCGATTTGCCTTTAAGCGGTCCACTAATCTGCGTGACCGTTTAGTGCACTCACGACCCCAGCCCAAGTCCACGGACAGCGGCATCCCTCGAGGGCATTACCAATGCGGGGGATGCACAGTGTGTGAGCTCACCACTGCTACCAAGAATGTCTCTTTGAGTAATGGGAAGATCTGGCATTTGAACTCATTCAGCAATTGCAACACCCAAAACGTCATCTACAGGCTAACGTGCCCTTGTGGCTTGCACTATATTGGTCTCACCTCTCGCAAGGTGAAAATTAGAATACAGGAACATCTCAGCACCATCAGGGCAGGCAAATTGACCACTAAGCTGGTACAACATTTCTTGACAATTGGACATAACCCTAGAGATGTCAGATGGGTAGTCCTTGAACGCGTTGTGGGCGACTCCTACAATATGGAAGCCAGGCTCTCGACAAAAGAGGCCCGCTGGATTTACCAGGAGAAGGTAGACCAACAGGGACTCAACGACCTTATTGAATGGAGTAAGGTGGTATTATAACATTACTTTACCACTACAAAAATAAAAACAACATTACTCCATCATTAGGGTTAGACATCCCTATATGCGGTCATCGACCACTTATCATTACCACAGAACCTAGCGGAGTCAGGCATACTCACACACTCACTGACCGGGGCTCCTTTGAGATGCAGGATTCCACCACAACCACTACCGCCCCTATAATCAGCATTATGAAGAATAGATATGAACACACCTGTTTAGATGCACAAATACATCTACTGTTCGTATTTTACATCATTCAATCAGGGAGGACGTTGTCATATCACACTAAGCCCTTTTCCCCCCCCTTTTTCCCCCCCCTTTTTTCGAGCCAGAAACTGACACCAACACTCTACACAACTAGGTAGATAACTGCCACAGTGTACTTGATAGCGGCGGTCTATCCAAAATAGCCGCCAATCCCCTCAATAATTCATTGCGCTTGCGCGGTCCTATCAACAACTCAATGCGCATGCGCGGTCACCGCGCGAATCATACATTTAAACAGGAAGTGGGCCATCTCCCAGCGATCGAGGGTGAATCCAGCACCGGCGCACAGGCTAATGAGGTAAGACCCGGGATTCCGGGCCAAGCAGGGGGTGCTCTCTCTTTCTTTCACATCGGATAACGAAGGCAGTACGTATTCCCCACATAGAAGGGGGACGGCAGGGGGTTCGCTAAGGCTTAACAAATGCACGTTGATGCAGCCGTGTAGTAGTAGGGTTAACAAGGACTTTCAATATGCAGGCAACCATGTTAAATATGCTATACAGCGCCATGTGGTATCTATATGTAACCGCTTAGGAAACAAATTACAGCATCAATGCATTCAAGGGTGAATTCTGAATTTTTAATCGAGACATTATGGCAGGGCTCTGCTAATATTTGGACACAGCTAAAGAGCTGAGATACGACACTTGAATGGAGGTGACTTAACAGTTCTTACACCAACTCTTACAGCATGCCATCCCACCAATTGTGATATATATTTTTGATGTGTGCACTTTTAGAAACAAAGTTCCGCAGCCTTGGATGAAACAGCCAAAGGGTTGGTGCAAAATACCCCAGACACTTACACAATGAAGGTGCAGGTATGCTGCAAAACAACAACGTTGAGGGTAAATATTCCTGTCAAGCGTGAACCTAGTAATATGGACAACGAGCATTTGCTCGGTAAGACCAGTTGTGACCGGATGGGTGAAATACTGAGTACATGTGTTTTTAATTGTGTTTTTCCCCCAGGTGCTGACCTAAAGTAATCGCTGGTTTACACTAGCGTTGCAGAGAGACCAGTCGACCCAAGCCCTGATGAAGTTGCCGGTAAATTAAATATGGCAACGAAACATGTCGGTTTTTAATGAGCAGCGACACAGCTGAGAATAAAGCACCGTATAGCCAGTGTAGTGCTGCTCGGTTTTAATTTGGAGTGACTTGAGTCCTGATCAGTCTCAACTCACCAAATGTTGGGTCGACACTTCCTTTTTTCGGTAGATTAGTAGACACCATTTAACATATAGTTTGCCCTGTAGACACTAGTCACTAGGACTATCACGAGGGTTCCAGAGGTGTACATTATGAACTTCCTTTCCACCTTTACTGTTTCTGTTTGGGCGGCAGCGACCGATGATGACAATAGGAGGTAGTAGGCGAGTACCCGTCTACAAACACCTCGTTGGGGCTGCTTCCGTGAGGCGCTGTCGTCCTATCACACCTTTTTTACCTCCCTTGGTCTTGACCTGATCACTAGCAGGTTTTTACAGCACCACAGGATAGGGAAACACTTTGACACTGAGCATCACGTTGTTGTTGCCACTGCCGTGTGACTGCACCCGGTTCCAGTGGTTAACAACAACTCTTTTATATACATGTGGTAGAAACACCAGCGAGTGAGAGTAAGGCAGGCACTACAGATACTGAGTACCTGGACACTATATAAGAATTTTTAAATAAACTTCTGTTCGGGGTAGGTCTTGTTGTATTTCATGATTTTGAGAGGGGGGCTTCCTACCCTTTAACCCCCTAGGCTCCCTTTTTTGAGAGGGCTTGAAAGAAACCAGACATGCCTGTGGCTCACAAGGAGCCTCGGTGCATATGCCAGTTCAAACCGGTCCTGGGGCACACCAGTCCCGGGCCTGGGGAGAGCTGGACAAAGGATTGGGGGTGTAACCACCCCCCTTCCTGGTCCCACCCATAGGGAGGGACCTAGCAGGTAGTCCGGCCCCTAGAATCCGCTTAAAGGTAGGAGCTGTGTCCTAAGACTTCAGACATCCTGGAATCATCTTGAAACTAAGAAGAAGACGGGAACTTCGACATTCTGCTGCACAGAAGACTGAAGGAAATCTCCCCTGTGGTCAGGGAGTGACCACCTTGCTAACGCAAGCACCATCCAGCGAATCAACGTCTGCTTTGCCGCCGCCTCCCGCCGGAGCCCGAGCCCAGAGACTGACAAGACCTGGACCTCCAGACCTCTAACCACCAGATCCACAGTCCCTGGAAAGAGGAGACCCGTGGAGGCAACGAGACACGTGGAGCCAGCCATCTTGAAACGACCACGACAAGCTGCAAGTGCAACAACCGAGGCTCCCTCCAAGTTGTGCTTTGGGATCTGAGAAGCCCAACCCTCGAGCAGTATCTGCACCAAAGGTGAGCCCTCCAGCATCTCCACGATCTGCGTGGGGCCCTTCTGCATTTTGCCACTTGACGCGCCTAACCGGTTGCTGGCCCGCTGGCTAGTGGCCATCTTGGCAACGAACTTCAAGAACTACACCACTGGTCTGGTTGCTCCAGACTGGCCCTTGCTCCCCTCCAAAGGAGCAATCCCTCTGACCTTGCTGGTCAGAACCATCAGCTTATCTTGTTCTCCACAACAATTGCTTTTGCCAAGGCTTGTTTGCGTTGATCAAGTCGCCGACACCGCCGACAGCGAGAGCCTGCGTGGGACAGCTCGTGAACCGACTCCTGGATGTCGTCGACCTCCAGGGACCACGTGGCTGCAGAGACAACCTACACCTTTCTTCCTGTTTGCACCCGACATCGCCTGGTACCCACCTGCTGCCACGCTGGTCACTGGCTAGTGACTGTGAACACTGTCCCCTCTGCTTACAGGTCTTCTACAACTCTGATCCACTCTTGGATCCACCGCATCCCTTCTGGACCGACCGCCTGCAGCATCTTTGTCCACAGGCTCCATTGACCCGATAGAAGAAACCCGACGCACTTCGACACCTATGCACCCGCTTCCTGTGGGTGAGGTAAAGCTGGCACTCCGGTGCCCAAGTGTAGAGTAACATCTCTAGTGTCTGTGTTTCCAATCTTAAGGTCATAGTCCATCCGGAAGATCCTTTTTGCAGTAACTTTGTACTTTTTACGCACCCATTGAAAACCTATGGGAGCACGCGTGTGACTATTTGCTCTGCTCACGCAACCCGTGGACCTCCTGGTCACTAACTAAAGTTAGCTCCTTGTAGGCCCAGCGATTCTAGAGGCCCTAGGCCTTTTCCCTTTTCTGTTCGTGGTACTTATACCACTATTTTAGTATATGGTTTGAGCGGCCACCAGGGCCTATCCATATAAAGTGCAACTTCTGTGTATTCTACTGTAATCTTGTTTGACGATTTGTGCTCCTGTGCTCATAAAGAGACTAGGGGTTACTTTGAGAAATAAATACATATATATTTTGAATATATATCTGTGTGGTGTCCTTTCATTAGTATAAAAGGGGGTTGCATTTGGTAAAACAGCTGGCTTAACACGCTTCACGAGTTTAGCCTCAAAGACTGCTTAGCCTACGCTACCACTAGGGCAGCTAGTCCGAAAAGGTTGACTTACAACCACACCATAAGGGTTGCTTGGCATGGTACAAGGTGATCACTTTAACTAGTGAGCGTCATTTACCAGGCCAACTTCTCACAGCGTCGTCTCCTGTCGCGGGCACTAGGCCGACCCACACAAGTGAGGTACCATTTTTCTCATAGGACTTTGGGAAACGCGGAGTGGGTGGAAATTTGTGCATTCACGCAGATTCCAGAACTTTCCATCACAGAAATGTGGGAAAAATGTGTTTTTTTGTCAATTGTTTACGTTTGCAAGGGATTCTGGGTAACAGACCCTGGTGGTAGGCACTCAAGTCACCCCATCCTGGATTCCCCTGGGTGTCTAGTTTTCACAAATATATAGGTTTGCTAGGTTTCCCTAGGTGCCGGCAGAGCTAGGGTTCAAAAACTACAGCTAGTCAGTTTGCCAAAAAAGGGTAATTTTTCACTGCAAAATTGAGGTGTGACCACGTTGCGTTTTGCGCCGTTTCCCGTCGCGGGCACTAGGCCGACCCGCACAAGTGAGGTACCATTTTTCTCGTAGGACTTTGGGGAACACGGGGTGGGTGGAAATTTGTGGATCCACGCAGATTCCAGAACTTTCCATCACAGAAATGTGGGGAAAATGTGTTTTTTTTTGTCAATTATTTATGTTTGCAAGGGATTCTGGATAACAGACCCTGGTGGGAGGCACTCAAGTCACCCCATCCTGGATTCCCCTGGATGTCTAGTTTTCGAAAATATATAGGTTTGCTAGGTTTCCTGTAGTAATAAAAGTGACAAGCACCAGAAGAAGTTCAACTGTCACTTTATTCAAGCCATCCGCTCTCTGACATGAGCAGATTGTCAACATTCTAGGGGAAGATACAACATTTCCCTAGGTGCCGGCAGGGCTAGGGTTCAAAAACTACAGCTAGGCACTTTGCCAAAAAAGGGTCATTTTTCACTGCAAAATTGAGGTGTGACCACGTTGCGTTTTGCGCCGTTTCCTGTCGTGGGCACTAGGCCGACCCGCACAAGTGAGGTACCATTTTTCTCATAGGATTTTGGGAAATGCGGGGTGGGTGGAAATTTGTGGATCCACGCAGTTCCCGAAATTTTCATCACAGAAATGTGGGGAAAATGTGTTTTTTTTGTCACGGAAACCTGGATGAACGACTCCTCAGCCCCCGACATCGCCATAGCCATCCCGGACGGCTACAAGATCATCAGGAGGGATCGCAACAACCAGACCGGAGGGGGCATCGCCATCGTTCACAAAAGCACCATTCGCATCTCGACTGACTCCACCGACGCATTCAACACCGCCGAATACCTGCACTTCCAGATCCACACCGACCCCAAGACTACCCTCAGAGGCACCCTCATCTACAGACCCCCGGGACCACGCGCACAGTTCTGCGAAGACATCACGGACTTCATCAGCCCTCACGCCCTCCCCTCCACCGACTACATCCTCCTCGGAGACCTCAACTTCCACCTGGAGAACAACAACGACCGCAACACGACCACCCTGCTGGACAACCTCGCCAACCTCGGACTCCAGCAACTGGTCAACACCCCCACCCACTACGCCGGCCACACGCTCGACCCCCTCTTCTCATCCAGCAAGCACATCACCTTCAGCCACTGCACCGGACTCCACTGGACTGACCACAGCTGCGTCCACTTCAGCTTCAAGAAGAACACGGTCCACCACCACCCGAAGCAGGTTCCCCACAGAAACTGGAGCAAGATCACCGTCGACCAGCTCACCACCTCCCTCAGCCAGAACCCACCGGTCCGGACAACGGACCCTAACACAGCAGCCCTCGACCTCACGCAATGGCTGACCTCCTGTGCCAACGACCTCGCCCCACTGAAGAACCCACTCACCAGGCCCAGAAGCAAGAAGGCCCCCTGGTTCACCGATGAACTCAAGGACTCCAAGAAGGCCTGCCGCACCCTCGAGAAGGCCTGGCTCCTCGACAAGACCACCGACAACATGACCGCCCTCAAACTCGCCACCCGCAGACATCACCAGCTCATCCGCACCACCAAGAAGAAATCTTTGAAGGAACGACTGGACAAGAACGCCCATGACAGCAAGGAGCTCTTCAACATCGTCAAGGAGTTCTCCAACCCCAGCACCAGCAACAACGACATCACTCCCTCGCAGGACCTCTGCGACTCCCTCGCCTCGTACTTCCACCGCAAGATCGCCGACATCCACAACAGTTTTGGCGCTCCACCCCCGCACCCATCGACCGAACCTACGCACCCCGCCGCTATCCTCCAGACATGGACCAAAGTGACCCTCGAAGACACGACACGCATGATGAACACCATCCACTCCGGATCTCCGACCGACCCATGCCCCCACCATGTCTTCAACAAGGCCGCCTCTACCATCGCACCCCACCTCCGAGACATCATCAACGCCTCCTTCGACACAGCCACCTTCCCAGAGAGCTGGAAGCACGCCGAGCTCAGCGCACTACTGAAGAAACCAACTGCGGACCCGACCGACCTCAAGAACTTCCGCCCTATCTCGCTCCTTCCTTTCCCTGCCAAAGTCATCGAGAAGGTCGTCAACAAGCAGCTGGCCGCCTTCCTCGAGACGAACGGATCCCTCGACCCATCGCAATCCGGATTCAGAGCCAACCACAGCACAGAGACCGCCCTCATCGCAGCCACCGACGACATCCGAGCCCTGCTCGACAAAGGTGAAACAGCGGCACTCATCCTCCTTGACCTCTCCGCAGCATTTGACACTGTCTGCCACCGCACCCTAGTCCAACGCCTCAACGACACCGGCATCCAGGGGATTGCTCTGGAATGGATCATCTCATACCTCTCCGGCAGAACACAGAGAGTACGCCTCCCTCCGTTCCGCTCTGAGGCCACCGAAGTCATCTGCGGCGTCCCGCAAGGATCATCGCTCAGCCCCACTCTCTTCAACATCTACATGAAACCCCTCGCTGCCATCGCACGCCAACACAACCTCAACATCATCTCCTACGCCGATGACACCCAGCTGATTCTCTCCCTGACCAGAGACCCCGACACCGCCAAAGCCGACCTACACGAAGGGATGAAAGATGTCGCCGAATGGATGAACATCAGCCGCCTGAAGTTGAACACGGACAAGACAGAAGTCCTCATCCTGGGACCATCGCCCTCTGCATGGGACGACTCCTGGTGGCCCCCGGCCCTGGGCACCGCACCCAAGCCAACGGACCACGCACGCAACTTGGGCGTCATCCTGGACTCCTCCCTGTCGATGACCAGACAAGTCAACGCCGTCTCCTCATCTTGCTTCCACAACCTCCGCATGCTCCGCAAGATCTTCAGATGGATCCCGACTGAGACCAGGAAGACTGTCACCCAGGCCCTCGTCACCAGCAGACTAGACTACGGAAACACCCTCTACGCCGGTACAACAGCCAAGCTTCAGAAAACACTTCAGCGTATCCAGAACGCCTCCGCCCGTCTCATCCTGGACGCCCCCCGACGCAGCCACATCTCGAACCACCTAAGAGACCTGCACTGGCTCCCTGTCAACAAGAGGATCACGTTCAGACTCCTCACCCACGCACACAAATCCCTCCACGACCTGGGCCCAAGGTACCTCAACGACCGCCTGACCTTCTACACGCCCACCCGACAGCTACGATCCGCGTACCTCGCCCTCGCCGTCGTCCCTCGCATCCAGAGAGCCACCGCCGGAGGAAGATCCTTCTCCTACCTGGCGGCTAAGACATGGAACTCCCTGCCCGTCCACCTGCGGCTGACCCAGGACCACCTCGCCTTCAGGAAACAGCTTAAGACCTGGCTGTTCGAGCAGTAGCAGACCCCCTCCCCCAGCGCCTTGAGACCCTTCCGGGTGAGTAGTGCGCGTTATAAATTCCTTGATTGATTGATTGATTGACTCAAGTCACCCCATCCTGGATTCCCCTGGGTGTCTAGTTTTCGAAAATATATACGTTTGCTAGGTTTCCCTAGGTGCCGGCAGGGCTAGGGTTCAAAAACTACAGCTAGGCACTTTGCCAAAAAAGGGTCATTTTTCACTGCAAAATTGAGGTGTGACCACGTTGCGTTTTGCGCCGTTTCCTGTCGCGGGCACTAGGCCGACCCGCACAAGTGAGGTACCATTTTTCTCGTAGGACTTTGGGAAATGCGGGGTGGGTGGAAATTTGTGGATCCACGCAGATTCAAGAACTTTCCATCACCGAAAAGTGGGGAAAATTTGTTTTTTTTGTCAATCATTTACGTTTGCAAGGGATTCTGGGTAACAGACCATGGTGGGAGGCACTCAAGTCACCCCATCCTTGATTCCCCTGGGTGTCTAGTTTTCGAAAATATATAGGTTTGCTAGGTTTCCCTAGGTGCCGGTAGGGCTAGGGTTCAAAAACTACAGCTAGGCACTTTGCCAAAAAAGGGTCATTTTTCACTGCAAAATTGAGGTGTGACCACGTTGCGTTTTGCACCGTTTCCTGTCGCGGGCACTAGGCCGACCAGCACAAGTGAGGTACCATTTTTCTCGTAGGACTTTGGGAAACGCGGGGTGGGTGGAAATTTGTGGATCCACGCAGATTCCAGAACTTTTCATCACAGAAATGTGGGGAAAATGTGTTTTTTTTGTCAATTGTTTACGTTTGCAAGGGATTCTGGGTAACAGACCCTGGTGGCAGGCACTCAAGTGACCCCATCCTGGATTCCCCTGGGTGTCTAGTTTTCGAAAATATATAGGTTTGATAGGTTTCCCTAGGTGCCGGCAGGGCTAGGGTTCAAAAACTACAGCTAGGCACTTTGTCAAAAAAGGGTCATTTTTCACTGCAAAATTGAGGTGTGACCACGTTGCGTTTAGCGCCGTTTCCTGTCGCGGGAACTAGGCCGACCCGCACAAGTGAGGTACCATTTTTCTCGTACGACGTTGGGGAACGCGGGGTGGGTGGAAATTTGTGGATCCACACAGATTCCAGAACTTTCCATCACAGAAATGTGGGGAAAATGTGTTTTTTTTGTCAATTGTTTACGTTTGCAAGGGATTCTGGGTAACAGACCCTGGTGGGAGGCACTCAAGTCACCCCATCCTGGATTCCCCTGGGTGTCTAGGTTTCGAAAATATATAGGTTTGCTAGGTTTCCCTTGGTGCCGGCAGGGCTAGGGTTCAAAAACTACAGCTAGGCACTTTGCCAAAAAAGGGTCATTTTTCACTGCAAAATTGAGGTGTGACCACGTTGCGTTTTGCGCCGTTTCCTGTCGCGGGCACTAGGCCGACCCGCACAAGTGAGGTACCATTTTTCTCGTAGGACTTTGGGAAACTCGGGGTGGGTGGAAATTTGTGGATCCACGCAGATTCCGGAACTTTTCATCACAGAAATGTGGGGAAAATGTGTTTTTTTTGTCAATTGTTTCTGTTTGCAAGGGATTCTGGGTAACAGACCCTGGTGGCAGGCACTCAAGTCACCCCATCCTGGATTCCCCTGGGTGTCTAGTTTTCGAAAATATATAGGTTTGCTAGGTTTCCATAGGTGACGGCAGGGCTAGGGTTCAAAAACTACAGCTAGGCACTTTGCCAAAAAAGGGTCATTTTTCACTGCAAAATTGAGGTGTGACCATGTTGCGTTTTGCGCCGTTTCCTGTCGCGGGCACTAGGCCGACCTGCACTAGTGAGGTACCATTTTTCTCGTAGGACTTTGGAAAACACGGGGTGGGTGGAAATTTGTGGATCCACGCAGATTCCAGAACTTTTCATCACAGAAATGTGGGGAAAATGTGTTTTTTTTTGTCAATTATTTCCGTTTGCAAGGGATTCTGGGTGTAGGAGAGTAGGGTCTGCTATCCTATGGTCACCCCAAATTTTTGCTTTTTGCTTCACTGGTTTTTGACATATTGAGGCTCTGGGCCTGCCAATCAGACCCCCAGCCTGCTGTTCTCTCTACTAAATTAAAACTATGCACCCTAGGTGCATAACCAATTGGAAGTGGATCACCCTTTCAGCCCCTGTACCAGTGTACACTAGGTACCCAGGGCATTGGTGTACCCAAGGCCTGCCAGGGGCTGAAGCATGTATTATGCCACCCCAGGCTTGGCCTAACAATTTGACACAACTGGCTGATCACTCAGCTGGGGTAAGTTGGTGTAATCACCTCTTACTTAGGTGTAGTATACCTATACCTAACCTTAAATGGGACACATGGTAACCTATAAGTCACTCCTATGGCAGGCCTTAACAATCCTGAAGGCAGAGTGCTTGGTTCCATGTGAGATGGTGCTCTGGCATGAGCTGAGCCTGTCTGCAGTGGTCGGAACAACTTCCTTCTACTGTTTCCAGATATCGTCATACCATATACTCTTAAGTGCATTATGAACCTCGCGGTTAAATGCTAACTTTGGTTTGGCTTTATCAAAACATGTCGAGTAAGGTGTCATACGAATTGGAATACTAACCCCTCGCCAATTCTGGCGACGGGGTTAGCATTCCACCCTTCTAGAGGGACACGACATGTACAGTACCTGAAACCCGGGTAAAATCAGACATAGCCTCAGCTCCACAAAATGGATGCTGCCACCACAGACACAAGTCTGCCCTCCTGCTGCTGGGAGTCCTTCCAGCTTGGGAGGTGTGGACAAAGGGTTTCCTGCCAGGGGAGGTGCATGCACCACCCCAGACAGGATTTTGTGTATTGGTCAGGTAGGGCTTGAAAGAAACCAGACATGCCTGTGGCTCACAAGGAGCCTCGGTGCATATGCCAGTTCAAACCGGTCCTGGGGCACACCAGTCCCGGGCCTGGGGCGAGCTGGACAAAGGATTGGGGGTGTAACCACCCCCCTTCCTGGTCCCACCCATAGGAAGGGACCTAGCAGGTAGTCCGGCCCCTAGAATCCGCTTAAAGGTAGGAGCTGTGTCCTAAGACTTCAGACATCCTGGAATCAACTTGAAACTAAGAAGAAGACGGGAACTTCGACATTCTGCTGCACAGAAGACTGAAGGAAATCTCCCCTGTGGTCAGGGAGTGACCACCTTGCTAACGCAAGCACCATCCAGCAAATCAACGTCTGCTTTGCCACCACCTCCCGCCGGAGCCCGAGCCCAGAGACTGACAAGACCTGGACCTCCAGACCTCTCACCGCCCGATCCACAGTCCCTGAAAAGAGGAGACCCGTGGAGGCACCGAGACACGTGGAGCCAGCCATCTTGAAACGACCACAACAAGCTGACAAGTACAACAACCGAGGCTCCCTCCAAGTTGTGCTTTGGGATCTGAGAAGCCCAACCCTCGAGCAGCATCTGCACCAAAGGTGAGCCCTCCAGCATCTCCACGATCTGCGTGGGGCCCTTCTGCATTTTGCCACTCGACGCACCTAACCGGTTGCTGGCCCGCTGGCTAGTAGCTATCTTGGCGACGAACTTTACAAAATACTCTGCTGGTCTGGTTGCTCCAGACTGGCCCTTGCTTTCCTCCAAAGGAGCAGTTCTTCTGACCTTGCTGGTCAGAACCATCAGCTTATTTCATCTCCTACAACAATTGCTTTTGCCAAGGCTTGTTTGCTTCGATCAAGTCGCCGACACCGCCGACAGCGAGAGCCTGCGTGGGACAGCTCGTGAACTGACTCATGGACGTCGTCGACCTCCAGGGACCACGTGGCTGCAGAGACAAGCTACACCTTTCTTCCTGTTTGCACCCGACATCGCCTGGTACCCACCTGGTGCCACGCTGGTCACTGGCTAGTGACTGTGAACACTGTCCCCTCTGCTTACAGGTCTTCAACATCTCCGATCCACTCTTGGATCCACTGCATCTCTCCCGGACCGACCGCCTGCAGCATCTTCGTCTTCAAGCTCCACGGAACCGATAGAAGAAACCCGACGCACTTCGAGGCCTATGCACCCGCTTCCTGTGGGTGAGGTAAAGCTGGCACACCTGTGCCCAAGTGTAGTATTACATCTCTCGTGCCTGTGTTCCAAATCTTGAGTTCCTAGTCCATCCGGAAGATCCTCTTTGCAGTAACTTTGTACTTTTTACGCACCCATTGAAACCTATGGGAGCACGCGTGTGACTATTTGCTCTGCACACGCCACCCGTGGACCTCCTGGTCACTAACTGAAGTTAGCTCCTTGTAGGCCCAGCGATTCTAGAGGCCCTAGGCCTTTTCCCTTTTCTGTTCGTGGTACTTATACCACCATTTTAGTATATGGTTTGAGCGGCCACCAGGGCCTATCCATATAAAGTGTAACTTCTGTGTATTCTATTGTAATCTTGTTTGACGATTTGTGCTCCTGTGCTCATAAAGAGACTAGGGGTTACTTTGAGAAATAAATACATATTGTGAGAAGTTGGCCTGATGTATGATGTCACTAGTTATAGTGTACACCTTATATCAGTCCAAATACCCTTATGGTGATTGGTTGTAAAGTCAACCTTATAGACCAGCTATCCTAGTGGTAGCATGGACAAGAGCAGTCTTAGGCTAAACTCTGAATGGCATGTGAAGCCAGCTGTGATACCATATATAATCCCTTGAATACCAAATGAAAGGACACCACAACAGATATATATATAAAATAAAGTGTATTTATTCTAAGCAAACCCTCAGCACTCTTTATGAGATTAGAGGTAAGTACAACACAGTCTTATTAATGCATACAGTAAGTCACACAGGTAAGTAATACAGTTAGGCCCTAGGGGCCACGCAAACCATATACTAAATAAGTGGTATAAGAACCACTGTCACGGAAATAGAATAGGCCTAGGCCTAGGGAATCGCTGGGGCTACACTACACTAGCGTTAGTTAGGAAGTGGGAGGCCCACGGGATTCGTGTGCAGAGTGGAAACACTCACGCGTAATGCGTAAAAGTCAATAGCAATAGTACAGTTTAGAAAACGGTAGATTTAGGACACTTCCGGAGTAGCTAGGAAGTTGAGACTTGAAAACTAGACACTAGGATAGTCACTATCCTGATGAGCACCGGAGTACCCAAGTTACCTAGCCCACAGGCTGCGGGTGCATAGGGGTGAAGATGCGTCGTTTTCGTCGTCGACTCCTATGGATGCCTGAAGAAAGGTGCTGACAGGCAGTCAGGGGAGAGTGTCCGGTGGATCCCAAGGCTGGGATCAAGAAGAGAAGAAACCTGCAAGCAGAAGGGACAGAGTCAAGGTCACTAGCCAGTGACCACGTGGAACCAGGAAGGAACCAGGCGATGTCGTGAAGAGTTGCAGGTGAAGGTGAAGCTTGTCGCTGCAGCCAGGAGGACCAGGAAGCGTCGAGGACGACCAGGACCAGGAGGCGAGCTGTCCCACGAAGGCTCTTGCTGTCGGCGGCGTCGAAGTTGGACTAGGACTCACCAAGCCTTGGCAAGCGGAACCCACGAAGAACAAAGGACTTGCTTCTGGTGCAGACCAGGAAGGTCTGGGGTGCTTCTTCTTTGCAGAGAAGCGGGAGCCAGTCTGGAGGAGCCAAACCAGCGCAGAAGATTTCAGGGTGCGACGTCACAGAGGCCACTAGCCAGCGGGCAAGCAACCGGACAGACGCGGCAAGCAGGAAAATGCTGAAGGGCCCCACACAGGACTCGTGGAGTGTGGGGGGCTGATCTTCGGTGCAGATGGTGCTTGGGGTGGGGGCTTCTCAATCCCCGGTGCACAACTTCGAGGGTACCTCAGAAGCTGCGCTGTAAGTTACTAGCCACTTTTCCCAGGTAGCCGGTCCCACGTCGCTCGTCGCCTCCACGGATCTCAGCTCTGCTGCAGATGTGGATGAGGGTCGGAGAAGTCTGGAAGTCAAGGCTCTGGTCGGGCTCTGCAGTCGGTCCCTCGTAGAACGGTCGCAAAGCAAAGGGTAGTCTCTTGATGGTGCCTGTTTGCACAGGGTAGCCACTCCTTGGCTACAAGGGAGATTCTTCAGTCTTCTTCTTTCGTCGAATGTCGAAGGTCCAGAGTTTCTGTTCAGTTTTGCAGGTTCAGGATAATCTAAAGTCTTGAGGCCCAACTCCCACTCTTATACTAATCTGGGGGGCTGGGATACCTGCTAGGTCACGCCTTATGGGTGGGACCTGGGAGGGGGTGGTTACACCCACTTCCCTTTGTCCAGTTTCGCGCCAGAGCTGGGGCTGGAGTGCCCCAGCGCCGGTTTGAACTGGACTATGCAAGGAACACCTTGTGTGCCCCAGGCATGTCTCATTCCTTTCAGCCCACCCTGCCCCAATACACTAAAGGCTGTCTGGGGAGGTGCTAGCACCTCCCCAAGCAGGAAACCTATTGTCCAAGCCTCCCTTGCCAGGATCACTCCCAGCAGCAGGGGGTCAGACTCGTGTCTGTGGCAGCAGCATCCATTTTGTGATGCTGAGGCTTTGGTTAGAGTTAAACAGCAAAGTAGGATTTTAACATGTCTCTCCCTCTAGAAGGGAGGAATAATATCCTCATCACCAGAAATGGTATGGGGGTATTATTCCAAAGTGTTAGACACCTTACACGACATGTTTTGATAAAGCCAAACCATAGTTACCATAACCGTTTAAGATTATAAGGCACTTTAAGAGTATATGGTAGGCTATATCATAGAACAGCTATAAGGACATGGTTCCGAAAGCTGCAGACAGGCTCAGCTCATGCTAGAGCACCATCTCACATGTTACCAAGCACTCTGCCTCCAGGATTGTTAAGGCCTGCCATAGGAGTGACTGATAGGTACACATGTGTCTATATATAAGGGTAGATATAGGCATACTATATCTAAGCAAGGGGTGATTACACGACCTTGCCCCAGCTGAGTGATCAGCCAGTTGTGTCTGATTGGAAGGCCAGACCAGGGGTGGCATAATACATGCTGCAGCCCCTGGGAGGCCTAGGGTACACCTATGCCCTGGGTACCTAGGGTACACTGTACAGGGTCCAATAAGGTGATCCTTACCAATTGGTTATGTACCTAGGGTACATGGAGTCCATTTTAAAGAGAGAGCAGACAGCCTGAGACCCTGAATGGCAGGATCTCAGGCCAACTAAGTCGAAAAACCAGCTAGACACTAGGCGAAAAGTTGGGGGTAACCATAGTCAGATATCCACCTTCCTACACATATATATTTTGAATATATATCTGTGTGGTGTCCTTTCATTGGTATAAAAGGGGGTTGCATTTGGTAAAACAGCTGGCTTAACACGCTTCACGAGTTTAGCCTCAAAGACTGCTTAGCCTACGCTACCACTAGGGCAGCTAGTCCAAAAAGGTTGACTTACAACCACACCATAAGGGTTGCTTGGCATGGTACAAGGTGATCACTTTAACTAGTGAGCATCATATACCAGGCCAACTTCTCACACTGGGTAACAGACCCTGGTGGCAGGCACTCAAGTCACTCCATCCTGGATTCCCCTGGGTGTCTAGTTTTCGAAAATATATAGGTTTGCTAGGTTTCCCTAGGTGCCGGCAGGGCTAGGGTTCAAAAACTACAGCTAGGCACTTTGCCAAAAAAGGGTCATTTTTCACTGCAAAATTGAGGTGTGACCATGTTGCGTTTTGCGCCGTTTCCTGTTGCGGGCACTAGGCCGACCCGCACAAGTGAGGTACCATTTTTCTCGTAGGACTTTGGGAAACGCGGGGTGGGTGGAAATTTGTGCATCCACGCAGATTCCAGAACTTTTCATCACAGAAATGTGGGGAAAATGTGTTTTTTTTGTCAATTGTTTCCGTTTGCAAGGGATTCTGGGTAACAGACCCTGGTGGCAGGCACTCAAGTCACCCCATCCTGGATTCCCCTGGGTGTCTAGTTTCCGAAAATATATAGGTTTGCTAGGTTTCCATAGGTGACGGCAGGGCTAGGGTTCAAAAACTACAGCTAGGCACTTTGCCAAAAAAGGGTCATTTTTCACTGCAAAATTGAGGTGTGACCACGTTGCGTTTTGCGCCGTTTCCTGTCGAGGGCACTAGGCCGACCCGCACTAGTGAGGTACCATTTTTCTCGTAGGACTTTGGGGAACGTGGGGTGGGTGGAAATTTGTGGATCCACGCAGATTCAAGAACTTTCCATCACAGAAATGTAAGGGAAAATGTGTTTTTTTTGTAAATTATTTACGTTTGCAAGGGATTCTGGGTAACAGACCATGGTGGGAGGCACTCAAGTCACCCCATTCTAGATTCCCCTGAGAGTCTAGTTTTCGAAAATATATAGGTTTGCTAGTTTTCCCTAGGTGCCGGTAGGGCTAGGGTTCAAAAACTACAGCTAGGCACTTTGCCAAAAAAGGGTCATTTTTCACTGCAAAATTGAGGTGTGACCACGTTGCGTTTTGTGCCGTTTCCTGTCGCGGGCACTAGGCCGACCCGCACTAGTGAGGTACCATTTTTCTCGTAGGACATTGGGGAACGCGGGGTTGGTGGAAATTTGTGGATCCACACAGATTCAAGAACTTTCCATCACAGAAATGTGGGGAAAATGTGTTTTTTTTGTCAATTGTTTCTGTTTGCAAGGGATTCTGGGTAACAGACCCTGGTGGCAGGCACTCAAGTCACCCCATACTGGATTCCCCTGGGTATCTAGTTTTCGAAAATATATAGGTTTGCTAGGTTTCCATAGGTGACGGCAGGGCTAGGGTTAAAAAACTACAGCTAGGCACTTTGCCAAAAAAGGGTCATTTTTTACTGCAAAATTGAGGTGTGACCACGTTGCGTTTTGCGCCGTTTCCTGTCGCGGGCACTAGGCCGACCCGCACAAGTGAGGTACCATTTTTCTCGTAGGACTTTGGGAAACGCGGGGTGGGTGGAAATTTGTGCATCCACGCAGATTCCAGAACTTTTCATCACAGAAATGTGGGGAAAATTTGTTTTTTTTGTCAATTGTTTCCGTTTGCAAGGGATTCTGGGTAACAGACCCTGGTGGCAGGCACTCAAGTCACCCCATCCTGGATTCCCCTGGGTGTCTAGTTTTCGAAAATATATAGGTTTGCTAGGTTTCCCTAGGTGCCGGCAGGGCTAGGGTTCAAAAACTACAGCTAGGCACTTTGCCAAAAATGGGTCATTTTTCACTGCAAAATTGAAGTGTGACCACGTTGCGTTTTGCGCCGTTTCCTGTCGCGGGCACTAGGCCGACCCGCACTAGTGAGGTACCATTTTTCTCATAGGACATTGGGGAACGCGGGGTGGGTGGAAATTTGTGGATCCACACGGATTCAAGAACTTTCCATCACAGAAATGTGGGGAAAATGTGTTTTTTTTGTCAATTATTTACGTTTGCAAGGGATTCTGGGTAACAGACCATGGTGGGAGGCACTCAAGTCACCCCATCCTAGATTCCCCTGGGTGTCTAGTTTTCGAAAATATATAGGTTTGCTAGGTTTCCCTAGGTGCCGGCAGGGCTAGGGTTGAAAAACTACAGCTAGGCACTTTGCCAAAAAAGGGTCATTTTTCACTGCAAAATTGAGGTGTGACCACGTTGCGTTTTGCGCCGTTTCCTGTCGCGGGCCCTAGGCCGACCCACACTAGTGAGGTACCATTTTTCTAGTAGGACATTGGGGAACGCGGGGTGGGTGGAAATTTGTGGATCCACGCAGATTCAAGAACTTTCCATCACAGAAATGTGGGAAAAATGTGTTTTTTTGTCAATTGTTTACGTTTGCAAGGGATTCTGGGTAACAGACCCTGGTGGTAGGCACTCAAGTCACCCCATCCTGGATTCCCCTGGGTGTCTAGTTTTCACAAATATATAGGTTTGCTAGGTTTCCCTAGGTGCCGGCAGAGCTAGGGTTCAAAAACTACAGCTAGTCAGTTTGCCAAAAAAGGGTAATTTTTCACTGCAAAATTGAGGTGTGACCACGTTGCGTTTTGCGCCGTTTCCCGTCGCGGGCACTAGGCCGACCCGCACAAGTGAGGTACCATTTTTCTCGTAGGACTTTGGGGAACACGGGGTGGGTGGAAATTTGTGGATCCACGCAGATTCCAGAACTTTCCATCACAGAAATGTGGGGAAAATGTGGTTTTTTTTGTCAATTATTTATGTTTGCAAGGGATTCTGGATAACAGACCCTGGTGGGAGGCACTCAAGTCACCCCATCCTGGATTCCCCTGGATGTCTAGTTTTCGAAAATATATAGGTTTGCTAGGTTTCCTGTAGTAATAAAAGTGACAAGCACCAGAAGAAGTTCAACTGTCACTTTATTCAAGCCATCCGCTCTCTGACATGAGCAGATTGTCAACATTCTAGGGGAAGATACAACATTTCCCTAGGTGCCGGCAGGGCTAGGGTTCAAAAACTACAGCTAGGCACTTTGCCAAAAAAGGGTCATTTTTCACTGCAAAATTGAGGTGTGACCACGTTGCGTTTTGCGCCGTTTCCTGTCGTGGGCACTAGGCCGACCCGCACAAGTGAGGTACCATTTTTCTCGTAGGATTTTGGGAAATGCGGGGTGGGTGGAAATTTGTGGATCCACGCAGTTCCCGAAATTTTCATCACAGAAATGTGGGGAAAATGTGTTTTTTTTGTCAATTGTTTCCGTTTGCAAGGGATTCTGGGTAACATACCCTGGTGGCAGGCACTCAAGTCACCCCATCCTGGATTCCCCTGGGTGTCTAGTTTTCGAAAATATATAGGTTTGCTAGGTTTCCCTAGGTGCCGGCAGGGCTAGGGTTCAAAAACTACAGCTAGGCACTTTGCCAAAAAAGGGTCATTTTTCACTGCAAAATTGAGGTGTGACCACGTTGCGTTTTGCGCCGTTTCCTGTCGCGGGCACTAGGCCGACCCGCACAAGTGAGGTACCATTTTTCTCGTAGGACTTTGGGAAATGCGGGGTGGGTGGAAATTTGTGGATCCACGCAGATTCCAGAACTTTTCATCACAGAAATGTGGGGAAAATGTGTTTTTTTTGTCAATTGTTTCCGTTTGCAAGGGATTCTGGGTAACAGACCCTGGTGGCAGGCACTCAAGTTACCCCATCCTGGATTCCCCTGGGTGTCTAGTTTTCGAAAATATATAGGTTTGCTAGGTTTCCCTAGGTGCCGGCAGGGCTAGGGTTCAAAAACTACAGCTAGGCACTTTGCCAAAAAAGGGTCATTTTTCACAGCAAAATTGAGGTGTGACCACGTTGCGTTTAGCGCCGTTTCCTGTCGCGGGAACTAGGCCGACCCGCACAAGTGAGGTACCATTTTTCTCGTAGGACGTTGGGGAACGCGGGGTGGGCGGAAATTTGTGGATCCACACAGATTCCAGAACTTTCCATCACAGAAATGTGGGGAAAATGTGTTTTTTTTGTCAATTGTTTACGTTTGCAAGGGATTCTGGGTAACAGACCCTGGTGGGAGGCACTCAAGTCACCCCATCCTGGATTCCCCTGGGTGTCTAGGTTTCGAAAATATATAGGTTTGCTAGGTTTCCCTTGGTGCCGGCAGGGCTAGGGTTCAAAAACTACAGCTAGGCACTTTGCCAAAAAAGGGTCATTTTTCACTGCAAAATTGAGGTGTGACCACGTTGCGTTTTGCGCCGTTTCCTGTCGCGGGCACTAGGCCGACCCGCACAAGTGAGGTACCATTTTTCTCGTAGGACTTTGGGAAACGCGGGGTGGGTGGAAATTTGTGGATCCACGCAGATTCCAGAACTTTTCATCACAGAAATGTGGGGAAAATGTGGTTTTTTTGTCAATTGTTTCTGTTTGCAAGGGATTCTGGGTAACAGACCCTGGTGGCAGGCACTCAAGTCACCCCATCCTGGATTCCCCTGGGTGTCTAGTTTTCGAAAATATATAGGTTTGCTAGGTTTCCATAGGTGACGGCAGGGCTAGGGTTCAAA
Organism: Triturus cristatus; assembly: GCF_964204655.1. Classification (NCBI taxonomy): domain Eukaryota; kingdom Metazoa; phylum Chordata; class Amphibia; order Caudata; family Salamandridae; genus Triturus; species Triturus cristatus. The sequence goes on along the minus strand of NW_028188109.1, from coordinate 574,708 downwards.
AACTACAGCTAGGCACTTTGCCAAAAAAGGGTCATTTTTCACTGCGAAATTGAGGTGTGACCACGTTGCGTTTTGCGCCGTTTCCTGTCGCGGGCACTAGGCCGACCCGCACAAGTGAGGTACCATTTTTCTCGTAGGATTTTGGGAAATGCGGGGTGGGTGGAAATTTGTGGATCCACGCAGATTCCAGAACTTTTCATCACAGAAATATGGGGAAAATGTGTTTTTTTTTGTCAATTATTTCCGTTTGCAAGGGATTCTGGGTGTAGGAGAGTAGGGTCTGCTATCCTATGGTCACCCCAAATTTTTGCTTTTTGCTTCACTGGTTTTTGACATATTGAGGCTGTGGGCCTGCCAATCAGACCCCCAGCCTGCTGTTCTCTCTACTAAATTAAAACTATGCACCCTAGGTGCATAACCAATTGGAAGTGGATCACCCTGTCAGCCCCTGTACCAGTGTACACTAGGTACCCAGGGCATTGGTGTAGCCAAGGCCTGCCAGGGGCTGAAGCATGTATTATGCCACCCCAGGCTTGGCCTAACAATTTGACACAACTGGCTGATCACTCAGCTGGGGTAAGTTGGTGTAATCACCTCTTACTTAGGTGTAGTATACCTATACCTAACTTTAAATGGGACACATGGTAACCTATAAGTCACTCCTATGGCAGGCCTTAACAATCCTGAAGGCAGAGTGCTTGGTTCCATGTGAGATGGTGCTCTGGCATGAGCTGAGCCTGTCTGCAGTGGTCGGAACAACTTCCTTCTACTGTTTCCAGATATCGTCATACCATATACTCTTAAGTGCATTATGAACCTCGCGGTTAAATGCTAACTTTGGTTTGGCTTTATCAAAACATGTCGAGTAAGGTGTCATACGAATTGGAATACTATCCCCTCGCCAATTCTGGCGACGGGGTTAGCATTCCACCCTTCTAGAGGGACACGACATGTACAGTACCTGAAACCCGGGTAAAATCAGACATAGCCTCAGCTCCACAAAATGGATGCTGCCACCACAGACACAAGTCTGCCCTCCTGCTGCTGGGAGTCCTTCCAGCTTGGGAGGTGTGGACAAAGGGTTTCCTGCCAGGGGAGGTGCATGCACCACCCCAGACAGGATTTTGTGTATTGGTCAGGTAGGGCTTGAAAGAAACCAGACATGCCTGTGGCTCACAAGGAGCCTCGGTGCATATGCCAGTTCAAACCGGTCCTGGGGCACACCAGTCCCGGGCCTGGGGCGAGCTGGACAAAGGATTGGGGGTGTAACCACCCCCCTTCCTGGTCCCACCCATAGGAAGGGACCTAGCAGGTAGTCCGGCCCCTAGAATCCGCTTAAAGGTAGGAGCTGTGTCCTAAGACTTCAGACATCCTGGAATCAACTTGAAACTAAGAAGAAGACGGGAACTTCGACATTCTGCTGCACAGAAGACTGAAGGAAATCTCCCCTGTGGTCAGGGAGTGACCACCTTGCTAACGCAAGCACCATCCAGCGAATCAACGTCTGCTTTGCCGCCGCCTCCCGCCGGAGCCCGAGCCCAGAGACTGACAAGACCTGGACCTCCAGACCTCTTACCGCCCGATCCACAGTCCCTGAAAAGAAGAGACCCGTGGAGGCACCGAGACACGTGGAGCCAGCCATCTTGAAACGACCACGACAAGCTGACAAGTGCAACAACCGAGGCTCCCTCCAAGTTGTGCTTTGGGATCTGAGAAGCCCAACCCTCGAGCAGCATCTGCACCAAAGGTGAGCCCTCCAGCATCTCCACGATCTGCGTGGGGCCCTTCTGCATTTTGCCACTCGACGCGCCTAACCGGTTGCTGGCCCGCTGGCTAGTAGCCATCTTGGCAACGAACTTTACAAAATACTCTGCTGGTCTGGTTGCTCCAGACTGGCCCTTGCTCCCCTCCAAAGGAGCAGTTCTTCTGACCTTGCTGGTCAGAACCATCAGCTTATTTCATCTCCTACAACAATTGCTTTTGCCAAGGCTTGTTTGCTTCGATCAAGTCGCCGACACCGCCGACAGCGAGAGCCCGCGTGGGACAGCTCGTGAACTGACTCCTGGACGTCGTCGACCTCCAGGGACCACGTGGCTGCAGAGACAAGCTACACCTTTCTTCCTGTTTGCACCCGACATCGCCTGGTACCCACCTGGTGCCACGCTGGTCACTGGCTAGTGACTGTGAACACTGTCCCCTCTGCTTACAGGTCTTCAACATCTCCGATCCACTCTTGGATCCACTGCATCTCTCCCGGACCGACCGCCTGCAGCATCTTCGTCTTCAAGCTCCACGGAACCGATAGAAGAAACCCGACGCACTTCGAGGCCTATGCACCCGCTTCCTGTGGGTGAGGTAAAGCTGGCACACCTGTGCCCAAGTGTAGTATTACATCTCTCATGCCTGTGTTCCAAATCTTGAGTTCCTAGTCCATCCGGAAGATCCTCTTTGCAGTAACTTTGTACTTTTTACGCACCCATTGAAACCTATGGGAGCACGCGTGTGACTATTTGCTCTGCACACGCCACCCGTGGACCTCCTGGTCACTAACTGAAGTTAGCTCCTTGTAGGCCCAGCGATTCTAGAGGCCCTAGGCCTTTTCCCTTTTCTGTTCGTGGTACTTATACCACCATTTTAGTATATGGTTTGAGCGGCCACCAGGGCCTATCCATATAAAGTGTAACTTCTGTGTATTCTATTGTAATCTTGTTTGACGATTTGTGCTCCTGTGCTCATAAAGAGACTAGGGGTTACTTTGAGAAATAAATACATATATATTTTGAATATATATCTGTGTTGTGTCCTTTCATTGGTATAAAAGGGGGTTGCATTTGGTAAAACAGCTGGCTTAACACGCTTCACGAGTTTAGCCTCAAAGACTGCTTAGCCTACGCTACGACTAGGGCAGCTAGTCCAAAAAGGTTGACTTACAACCACACCATAAGGGTTGCTTGGCATGGTACAAGGTGATCACTTTAACTAGTGAGCATCATATACCAGGCCAACTTCTCACACTGGGTAACAGACCCTGGTGGCAGGCACTCAAGTCACTCCATCCTGGATTCCCCTGGGTGTCTAGTTTTCGAAAATATATAGGTTTGCTAGGTTTCCCTAGGTGCCGGCAGGGCTAGGGTTCAAAAACTACAGCTAGGCACTTTGCCAAAAAAGGGTCATTTTTCACTGCAAAATTGAGGTGTGACCATGTTGCGTTTTGCGCCGTTCCCTGTCGCGGGCACTAGGCCGACCCGCACAAGTGAGGTACCATTTTTCTCGTAGGACTTTGGGAAACGCGGGGTGGGTGGAAATTTGTGGATCCACGCAGATTCAAGAACTTTCCATCACAGAAATGTAAGGGAAAATGTGTTTTTTTTGTAAATTATTTACGTTTGCAAGGGATTCTGGGTAACAGACCATGGTGGGAGGCACTCAAGTCACCCCATTCTAGATTCCCCTGAGAGTCTAGTTTTCGAAAATATATAGGTTTGCTAGTTTTCCCTAGGTGTCGGTAGGGCTAGGGTTCAAAAACTACAGCTAGGCACTTTGCCAAAAAAGGGTCATTTTTCACTGCAAAATTGAGGTGTGACCACGTTGCGTTTTGCGCCGTTTCCTGTCGCGGGCACTAGGCCGACCCGCACTAGTGAGGTACCATTTTTCTCGTAGGACATTGGGGAACGCGGGGTTGGTGGAAATTTGGGGATCCACACAGATTCAAGAACTTTCCATCACAGAAATGTGGGGAAAATGTGTTTTTTTTGTCAATTGTTTCTGTTTGCAAGGGATTCTGGGTAACAGACCCTGGTGGCAGGCACTCAAGTCACCCCATACTGGATTCCCCTGGGTCTCTAGTTTTCGAAAATATATAGGTTTGCTAGGTTTCCATAGGTGACGGCAGGGCTAGGGTTAAAAAACTACAGCTAGGCACTTTGCCAAAAAAGGGTCATTTTTTACTGCAAAATTGAGGTGTGACCACGTTGCGTTTTGCGCCGTTTCCTGTCGCGGGCACTAGGCCGACCCGCACAAGTGAGGTACCATTTTTCTCGTAGGACTTTGGGAAACGCGGGGTGGGTGGAAATTTGTGCATCCACGCAGATTCCAGAACTTTTCATCACAGAAATGTGGGGAAAATGTGTTTTTTTTGTCAATTGTTTCCGTTTGCAAGGGATTCTGGGTAACAGACGCTGGTGGCAGGCACTCAAGTCACCCCATCCTGGATTCCCCTGGGTGTCTAGTTTTCGAAAATATATAGGTTTGCTAGGTTTCCCTTGGTGCCGGAAGGGCTAGGGTTCAAAAACTACAGCTAGGCACTTTGCCAAAAAAGGGTCATTTTTCACTGCAAAATTGAGGTGTGACCACGTTGCGTTTTGCGCCGTTTCCTGTCGCGGGCACTAGGCCGACCTGCACAAGTGAGGTACCATTTTTCTCGTAGGACTTTGGGAAACGCGGGGTGGGTGGAAATTTGTGGATCCACGCAGATTCCAGAACTTTTCATCACAGAAATGTGGGGAAAATGTGGTTTTTTTGTCAATTGTTTCCGTTTGCAAGGGATTCTGGGTAACAGACCCTGGTGGCAGGCACTCAAGTCACCCCATCCTGGATTCCCCTGGGTGTCTAGTTTTCGAAAATATATAGGTTTGCTAGGTTTCCATAGGTGACGGCAGGGCTAGGGTTCAAAAACTACAGCTAGGCACTTTGCCAAAAAAGGGTCATTTTTCACTGCAAAATTGAGGTGTGACCACGTTGCGTTTTGCGCCGTTTCCTGTCGCGGGCACTAGGCCGACCCGCACAAGTGAGGTACCATTCTTCTTGTAGGACATTGGGGAACACGGGGTGGTGGGAAATTTGTGGATCCACGCAGATTACAGAACTTTCCATCACAGAAATGTGGGGAAAATGTGTTTTTTTTGTCAATTGTTTCCGTTTGCAAGGGATTCTGGGTAACAGACCCTGGTGGCAGGCACTCAAGTCACCCCATCCTGGATTCCCCTGGGTGTCTAGTTTTCGAAAATATATAGGTTTGCTAGGTTTCCCTAGGTGCCGGCAAGGCTAGGGTTCAAAAACTACAGCTAGGCACTTTGCCAAAAAAGGGTCAATTTTCACTGCAAAATTGAGGTATGACCACGTTGCGTTTAGCGCCGTTTCCTGTCGCGGAAACTAGGCCGACCCGCACAAGTGAGGTACCATTTCTCTCGTAGGACTTTGGGAAACGCGGGGTGGGTGGAAATTTGTGGATCCACGCAGATTCCAGAACTTTTCATCACAGAAATGTGGGGAAAATGTGTTTTTTTTGTCAATTGTTTCCGTTTGCAAGGGATTCTGGGTAACAGACCCTGGTGGCAGGCACTCAAGTCACCCCATCCTGGATTCCCCTGGGTGTCTAGTTTTCGAAAATATATAGGTTTGCTAGGTTTCCATAGGTGACGGCAGGGCTAGGGTTCAAAAACTACAGCTAGGCACTTTGCCAAAAAAGGGTCATTTTTCACTGCAAAATTGAGGTGTGACCATGTTGCGTTTTGCATCGTTTCCTGTCGCGGGCACTAGGCCGACCCACACAAGTGAGGTACCATTTTTCTCGTAGGACTTTGGGGAACGCGGGGTGGGTGGAAATTTGTGGATCCACGCAGATTCCAGAACTTTCCATCACAGAAATATGGGGAAAATGTGTTTTTTTTGTCAATTGTTTACGTTTGCAAGGGATTCTGGGTAACAGACCCTGGTGGGAGGCACTCAAGTCACCCCATCCTGGATTCCCCTGGGTGTCTAGTTTTCACAAATGTATAGGTTTGCTAGGTTTCCCTAGGTGCCGGCAGGGCTAGGGTTCAAAAACTACAGCTAGGCACTTTGCCAAAAAAGGGTCATTTTTCACTGCAAAATTGAGGTGTGACCACGTTGCGTTTAGCGCCGTTTCCTGTCGCGGGAACTAGGCCGACCCACACAAGTGAGGTACCATTTTTCTCGTAGGACTTTGGGGAATTTGGGGTGGGTGGAAATTTGTGGATCCACACAGATTCCAGAACTTTTCATCACAGAAATGTGGGGAAAATGTGTTTTTTTTGTCAATTATTTACTTTGGCAAGGGATTCTGGGTAACAGACCATGGTGGGAGGCACTGAAGTCACCCCATCCTGGATTCCCCTGGGTGTCTAGTTTTCAAAAATATATAGATTTGCTAGCTTTCCCCAGGTGCCGGCAGGACTAGGGTTCAAAAACTACAGCTAGGCACTTTGCCAAAAAAGGGTCATTTTTCACTGCAAAATTGAGGTGTGACCATGTTGCGTTTTGCGCCGTTTCCTGTCGCGGGCACTAGGCCGACCCGCACAAGTGAGGTACCATTTTTCTCGTAGGACTTTGGGGAACGCGGGGTGTGTGGAAATTTGTGGATCCATGCAGATTCAAGAACTTTCCATTACAGAAATGTGGGGAAAATGTGTTTTTTTTGTCAATTATTTACGTTTGCAAGGGATTCTGGGTAACAGACCATGGTGGGAGGCACTCAAGTCACCCCATCCTAGATTCCCCTGGGTGTCTAGTTTTCGAAAATATATAGTTTTGCTAGGTTTCCCTAGGTGCCGATAGGGCTAGGGTTCAAAAACTACAGCTAGGCACTTTGCCAAAAAAGGGTCATTTTTCACTGCAAAATTGAGGTGTGACCACGTTGCGTTTTGCGCCGTTTCCTTCCTGTCGCGGGCACTAGGCCGACCCGCACAAGTGAGGTACCATTTTTCTCGTAGGACTTTGGGGAACGCGGGGTGGGTGGAAATTTGTGGATCCACGCAGATTCAAGAACTTTTCATCACAGAAATGTGGGGAAAATGTGTTTTTTTTGTCAATTATTTACGTTTGCAAGGGATTCTGGGTAACAGACCATGGTGGGAGGCACTCAAGTCACCCCATCCTGGATTCCCCTGGGTGTCTAGTTTTTGAAAATATATAGGTTTGCTAGGTTTCCCTAGGTGCCGGCAGGGCTAGGGTTCAATAACTACAGCTAGGCACTTTGCCAAAAAAGGGTCATTTTTCACTGCAAAATTGAGGTGTGACCAGGTTGCGTTGTGCGCCGTTTCCTGTCGCGGGCACTAGGCCGACCCGCACAAGTGAGGTACCATTTTTCTCATAGGATTTTGGGAAATGTGGGGTGGGTGGAAATTTGTGGATCCACGCAGATTCCAGAACTTTTCATCACAGAAATGTGGGGAAAATGTGTTTTTTTTGTCAATTGTTTCCGTTTGCAAGGGATTCTGGGTAACAGACCCTGGTGGCAGGCACTCAAGTTACCCCATACTGGATTCCCCTGGGTGTCTAGTTTTCGCAAATATATAGGTTTGCTAGGTTTCCATAGGTGACGGTAGGGCTAGGGTTCAAAAACTACAGCTAGGCACTTTGCCAAAAAAGGGTCATTTTTCACTGCAAAATTGAGGTGTGACCACGTTGCGTTTTGCGCCGTTTCCTGTCGCGGGCACTAGGCCGACCAGCACAAGTGAGGTACCATTTTTCTCGTAGGATTTTGGGAAATGTGGGGTGGGTGGAAATTTGTGGATCCACGCAGATTCCAGAACTTTTCATCACAGAAATGTGGGGAAAATGTGTTTTTTTTGTCAATTGTTTCTGTTTGCAAGGGATTCTGGGTAACAGACCCTGGTGGCAGGCACTCAAGTTACCCCATACTGGATTCCCCTGGGTGTCTAGTTTTCGAAAATATATAGGTTTGCTAGGTTTCCATAGGTGACGGCAGGGCTAGGGTTTAAAAACTACAGCTAGGCACTTTGCCAAAAAAGGGTCATTTTTCACTGCAAAATTGAGGTGTGACCACGTTGCGTTTTGCGCCGTTTCCTGTCGCGGGCACTAGGCCGACCCGCACAAGTGAGGCACCATTTTTCTCGTAGGACTTTGGGAAACGCGGGGTGGGTGGAAATTTGTGCATCCACGCAGATTCCAGAACTTTTCATCACAGAAATGTGGGGAAAATGTGTTTTTTTTGTCAATTGTTTCCGTTTGCAAGGGATTCTGGGTAACAGACCCTGGTGGCAGGCACTCAAGTCACCCCATCCTGGATTCCCCTGGGTGTCTAGTTTTCGAAAATATATAGGTTTGCTAGGTTTCCATAGGTGACGGCAGGGCTAGGGTTCAAAAACTACAGCTAGGCACTTTGCCAAAAAAGTGTCATTTTTCACTGCAAAATTGAGGTGTGACCACGTTGCGTTTTGTGTCGTTTCCTGTTGCGGGCACTAGGCCGACCCACACAAGTGAGGTACCATTTTTCTCGTAGGACGTTGGGGAACGCGGGGTGGGTGGAAATTTGTGGATCCACGCAGATTCCAGAACTTTCCATCACAGAAATATGGGGAAAATGTGTTTTTTTTGTCAATTTTTTAAGTTTGCAAGGGATTCTGGGTAAGAGACCCTGGTGAGAGGCACTCAAGTCACCCCATCCTGGATTCCCCTGGGTGTCTAGTTTTCAAAAATGTATAGATTTGCTAGGTTTCCCTAGGTGCCAGCACTGCTAGGGTTCAAAAACTACAGCTAGGCACTTTGCCAAAAAAGGGTCATTTTTCACTGCAAAATTGAGGTATGACCACGTTGCGTTTAGCGCCGTTTCCTGTCGCGGAAACTATGCCGACCCGCACAAGTGAGGTACCATTTCTCTCGTAGGACTTTGGGAAACGCGGGGTGGGTGGAAATTTGTGGAGCCACGCAGATTCCAGAACTTTTCATCACAGAAATGTGGGGAAAATGTGTTTTTTTTGTCAATTGTTTCCGTTTGCAAGGGATTCTGGGTAACAGACCCTGGTGGCAGGCACTCAAGTCACCCCATCCTGGATTCCCCTGGGTATCTAGTTTTCGAAAATATATAGGTTTGCTAGGTTTCCATAGGTGACGGCAGGGCTAGGGTTCAAAAACTACAGCTAGGCACTTTGCCAAAAAAGGGTCATTTTTCACTGCAAAATTGAGGTGTGACCATGTTGCGTTTTGCATCGTTTCCTGTCGCGGGCACTAGGCCGACCCACACAAGTGAGGTACCATTTTTCTCGTAGGACTTTGGGGAACGCGGGGTGGGTGGAAATTTGTGGATCCACGCAGATTCCAGAACTTTCCATCACAGAAATATGGGGAAAATGTGTTTTTTTTGTCAATTGTTTACGTTTGCAAGGGATTCTGGGTAACAGACCCTGGTGGGAGGCACTCAAGTCACCCCATCCTGGATTCCCCTGGGTGTCTAGTTTTCACAAATGTATAGGTTTGCTAGGTTTCCCTAGGTGCCGGCAGGGCTAGGGTTCAAAAACTACAGCTAGGCACTTTGCCAAAAAAGGGTCATTTTTCACTGCAAAATTGAGGTGTGACCACGTTGCGTTTAGCGCCGTTTCCTGTCGCGGGAACTAGGCCGATCCGCACAAGTGAGATACCATTTTTCTCGTAGGGCTTTGGGGAATTTGGGGTGGGTGGAAATTTGTGGATCCACACAGATTCCAGAACTTTTCATCATAGAAATGTGGGGAAAATGTGTTTTTTTTGTCAATTATTTACGTTGGCAAGGGATTCTGGGTAACAGACCATGGTGGGAGGCACTGAAGTCACCCCATCCTGGATTCCCCTGGGTGTCTAGTTTTCAAAAATATATAGATTTGCTAGCTTTCCCCAGGTGCCGGCAGGACTAGGGTTCAAAAACTACAGCTAGGCACTTTGCCAAAAAAGGGTCATTTTTCACTGCAAAATTGAGGTGTGACCACGTTGCGTTTTGCGCCGTTTCCTTCCTGTCGCGGGCACTAGGCCGACCCGCTCTAGTGAGGTACCATTTTTCTCGTAGGACTTTGGGGAACGCGGGGTGGGTGGAAATTTGTGGATCCACACAGATTCAAGAACTTTCCATCACCGAAAAGTGGGGAAAATGTGTTTTTTTTGTCAATTATTTACGTTTGCAAGGGATTCTGGGTAACAGACCATGGTGGGAGGCACTCAAGTCACCCCATCCTTGATTCCCCTGGGTGTCTAGTTTTCGAAAATATATAGGTTTGCTAGGTTTCCCTAGGTGCCGGTAGGGCTAGGGTTCAAAAACTACAGCTAGGCACTTTGCCAAAAAAGGGTCATTTTTCACTGCAAAATTGAGGTGTGACCACGTTGCGTTTTGCACCGTTTCCTGTAGCGGGAACTAGGCCGACCCGCACAAGTGAGGTACCATTTTTCTCGTAGGACTTTGGGAAATGCGGGGTGGGTGGAAATTTGTGGATCCACGCAGATTCCAGAACTTTTCATCACAGAAATGTGGGGAAAATGTGGTTTTTTTGTCAATTGTTTACGTTTGCAAGGGATTCTGGGTAACAGACCCTGGTGGCAGGCACTCAAGTCACCCCATCCTGGATTCCCCTGGGTGTCTAGTTTTCGAAAAAATATAGGTTTGATAGGTTTCCATAGGTGACGGCAGGGCTAGGGTTCAAAAACTACAGCTAGGCACTTTGCCAAAAAAGTGTCATTTTTCACTGCAAAATTGAGGTGTGACCACGTTGCGTTTTGCACCGTTTCCTGTCGCGGGCACTAGGCCGACCCGCACAAGTGAGGTACCATTTTTCTCGTAGGACTTTGGGGAACGCGGGGTGGGTGGAAATTTGTGGATCCACGCAGATTCCAGAACTTTCCATCACAGAAATGTGGGGAAAATGTGTTTTTTTTGTCAATTCTTTACGTTTGCAGGGGATTCTGGGTAACAGACCCTGGGGAGAGGCACTCAAGTCACCCCATCCTGGATTCCCCTGGGTGTCTAGTTTTCAAAAATGTATAGCTTTGCTAGGTTTCCCTAGGTGCCGGCAGGGCTAGGGTTCAAAAACTACAGCTAGGCACTTTGCCAAAAAAGGGTCATTTTTCACTGCAAAATTGAGGTGTGACCACGTTGCGTTTAGCGGCGTTTCCTGTCGCGGGAACTAGGCCGACCCGCACAAGTGAGATACCATTTTTCTCGTAGGACTTTGGGTAACGCGGGGTGGGTGGAAATTTGTGGATCCACACAGATTCCAGAACTTTCCATCACAGAAATGTGGGGAAAATGTGTTTTTTTTGTCAATTGTTTACGTTTGCAAGGGATTCTGGGTAACAGACCCTGGTGGCAGGCACTCAAGTCACCCCATCCTGGATTCCCCTGGGTGTCTAGTTTTCGAAAATATATAGGTTTGCTAGGTTTCCCTAGGTGCCGGCAGGGCTAGGGTTCAAAAACTACAGCTAGGCACTTTGCCAAAAAAGGGTCATTTTTCACTGCAAAATTGAGGTGTGACCACGTTGCGTTTTGCGCCGTTTCCTGTCGCGGGCACTAGGCCGACCCGCACAAGTGAGGTACCATTTTTCTCGTAGGACTTTGAGAAACGCGGGGTGGGTGGAAATTTGTGGATCCACGCAGATTCCAGAACTTTTCATCACAGAAATGTGGGGAAAATGTGTTTTTTTTGTCAATTGTTTCTGTTTGCAAGGGATTCTGGGTAACAGACCCTGGTGGCAGGCACTCAAGTCACCCCATACTGGATTCCCCTGGGTGTCTAGTTTTCGAAAATATATAGGTTTGATAGGTTTCCATAGGTGACGGCAGGGCTAGGGTTCAAAAACTACAGCTAGGCACTTTGCCAAAAAAGTGTCATTTTTCACTGCAAAATTGAGGTGTGACCACGTTGCGTTTTGCACCGTTTCCTGTCGCGGGCACTAGGCCGACCCGCACAAGTGAGGTACCATTTTTCTCGTAGGACTTTGGGGAACGCGGGGTGGGTGGAAATTTGTGGATCCACGCAGATTCCAGAACTTTCCATCACAGAAATGTGGGGAAAATGTGTTTTTTTTGTCAATTCTTTACGTTTGCAGGGGATTCTGGGTAACAGACCCTGGTGAGAGGCACTCAAGTCACCCCATCCTGGATTCCCCTGGGTGTCTAGTTTTCAAAAATGTATAGGTTTGCTAGGTTTCCCTAGGTGCCGGCAGGGCTAGGGTTCAAAAACTACAGCTAGGCACTTTGCCAAAAAAGGGTCATTTTTCACTGCAAAATTGAGGTGTGACCACGTTGCGTTTAGCGGCGTTTCCTGTCGCGGGAACTAGGCTGACCCGCACAAGTGAGGTACCATTTTTCTCGTAGGACTTTGGGTAACGCGGGGTGGGTGGAAATTTGTGGATCCACACAGATTCCAGAACTTTCCATCACAGAAATGTGGGGAAAATGTGTTTTTTTTGTCAATTGTTTCCGTTTGCAAGGGATTCTGGGTAACAGAACCTGGTGGCAGGCACTCAAGTCACCCCATCCTGGATTCCCCTGGGTGTCTAGTTTTCGAAAATATATAGGTTTGCTAGGTTTCCCTAGGTGCCGGCAGGGCTAGGGTTCAAAAACTACAGCTAGGCACTTTGCCAAAAAAGGGTCATTTTTCACTGCAAAATTGAGGTGTGACCACGTTGCGTTTTGCGCCGTTTCCTGTCGCAGGCACTAGGCCGACCCGCACAAGTGAGGTACCATTTTTCTCGTAGGACTTTGGGAAACGCGGGGTGGGTGGAAATTTGTGGATCCACGCAGATTCCAGAACTTTTCATCACAGAAATGTGGGGAAAATGTGGTTTTTTTGTCAATTGTTTCTGTTTGCAAGGGATTCTGGGTAACAGACCCTGGTGGCAGGCACTCAAGTCACCCCATACTGGGCTCCCCTGTGTGTCTAGTTTTCGAAAATATATAGGTTTGCTAGGTTTCCATAGGTGACGGCAGGGCTAGGGTTCAAAAACTACAGCTAGGCACTTTGCCAAAAAAGGGTCATTTTTCACTGCAAAATTGAGGTGTGACCACGTTGCGTTTTGCGCCGTTTCCTGTCGCGGGCACTAGGCCGACCCACACAAGTGAGGTACCATTTTTCTCGTAGGACTTTGGGAAACGCGGGGTGGGTGGAAATTTGTGGATCCACGCAGATTCCAGAACTTTTCATCACAGAAATGTGGGGAAAATGTGGTTTTTTTGTCAATTGTTTCTGTTTGCAAGGGATTCTGGGTAACAGACCCTGGTGGCAGGCACTCAAGTCACCCCATACTGGGCTCCCCTGTGTGTCTAGTTTTCGAAAATATATAGGTTTGCTAGGTTTCCATAGGTGACGGCAGGGCTAGGGTTCAAAAACTACAGCTAGGCACTTTGCCAAAAAAGGGTCATTTTTCACTGCAAAATTGAGGTGTGACCACGTTGCGTTTTGCGCCGTTTCCTGTCGCGGGCACTAGGCCGACCCGCACAAGTGAGGTACCATTTTTCTCGTAGGACTTTGGGAAACGCGGGGTGGGTGGAAATTTGTGCATCCACGCAGATTCCAGAACTTTTCATCACAGAAATGTGGGGAAAATGTGTTTTTTTTGTCAATTGTTTACGTTTGCAAGGGATTCTGGGTAACAGACCCTGGTGGCAGGCACTCAAGTCACCCCATCCTGGATTCCCCTGGGTGTCTAGTTTTCGAAAATATATAGGTTTGATAGGTTTCCATAGGTGACGGCAGGGCTAGGGTTCAAAAACTACAGCTAGGCACTTTGCCAAAAAAGTGTCATTTTTCACTGCAAAATTGAGGTGTGACCACGTTGCGTTTTGTGTCGTTTCCTGTCGCGGGCACTAGGCCGACCCACACAAGTGAGGTACCATTTTTCTCGTAGGGCTTTGGGGAATTTGGGGTGGGTGGAAATTTGTGGATCCACACAGATTCCAGAACTTTTCATCACAGAAATGTGGGGAAAATGTGTTTTTTTTGTCAATTATTTATGTTGGCAAGGGATTCTGGGTAACAGACCATGGTGGGAGGCACTGAAGTCACCCCATCCTGGATTCCCCTGGGTGTCTAGTTTTCAAAAATGTATAGGTTTGCTAGGTTTCCCTAGGTGCCGGCAGGGCTAGGGTTCAAAAACTACAGCTAGGCACTTTGCCAAAAAAGGGTCATTTTTCACTGCAAAATTGAGGTGTGACCACGTTGCGTTTAGCGGCGTTTCCTGTCGCGGGAACTAGGCCGACCCGCACAAGTGAGGTACCATTTTTCTCGTAGGACTTTGGGTAACGTGGGGTGGGTGGAAATTTGTGGATCCACACAGATTCCAGAACTTTCCATCACAGAAATGTGGGGAAAATGTGTTTTTTTTGTCAATTGTTTACGTTTGCAAGGGATTCTGGGTAACAGACCCTGGTGGCAGGCACTCAAGTCACCCCATCCTGGATTCCCCTGTGTGTCTAGTTTTCGAAAATATATAGGTTTGCTAGGTTTCCCTAGGTGCCGGCAGGGCTAGGGTTCAAAAACTACAGCTAGGCCCTTTGCCAAAAAAGGGTCATTTTTCACTGCAAAATTGAGGTGTGACCACGTTGCGTTTTGTGCCGTTTCCTGTCGCGGGCACTAGTCCGACCCGCACAAGTGAGGTACCATTTTTCTCGTAGGACTTTGAGAAACGCGGGGTGGGTGGAAATTTGTGGATCCACGCAGATTCCAGAACTTTTCATCACAGAAATGTGGGGAAAATGTGTTTTTTTTGTCAATTGTTTCTCTTTGCAAGGGATTCTGGGTAACAGACCCTGGTGGCAGGCACTCAAGTCACCCCATACTGGATTCCCCTGGGTGTCTAGTTTTCGAAAATATATAGGTTTGATAGGTTTCCATAGGTGACGGCAGGGCTAGGGTTCAAAAACTACAGCTAGGCACTTTGCCAAAAAAGTGTCATTTTTCACTGCAAAATTGAGGTGTGACCACGTTGCGTTTTGCACCGTTTCCTGTCGCGGGCACTAGGCCGACCCGCACAAGTGAGGTACCATTTTTCTCGTAGGACTTTGGGGAACGCGGGGTGGGTGGAAATTTGTGGATCCACGCAGATTCCAGAACTTTCCATCACAGAAATGTGGGGAAAATGTGTTTTTTTTGTCAATTCTTTACGTTTGCAGGGGATTCTGGGTAACAGACCCTGGTGAGAGGCACTCAAGTCACCCCATCCTGGATTCCCCTGGGTGTCTAGTTTTCAAAAATGTATAGGTTTGCTAGGTTTCCCTAGGTGCCGGCAGGGCTAGGGTTCAAAAACTACAGCTAGGCACTTTGCCAAAAAAGGGTCATTTTTCACTGCAAAATTGAGGTGTGACCACGTTGCGTTTAGCGGCGTTTCCTGTCGCGGGAACTAGGCCGACCCGCACAAGTGAGGTACCATTTTTCTCGTAGGACTTTGGGTAACGCGGGGTGGGTGGAAATTTGTGGATCCACACAGATTCCAGAACTTTCCATCACAGAAATGTGGGGAAAATGTGTTTTTTTTGTCAATTGTTTCCATTTGCAAGGGATTCTGGGTAACAGACCCTCGTGGCAGGCACTCAAGTCACCCCATCCTGGATTCCCCTGGGTGTCTAGTTTTCGAAAATATATAGGTTTGCTAGGTTTCCCTAGGTGCCGGCAGGGCTAGGGTTCAAAAACTACAGCTAGGCACTTTGCCAAAAAAGGGTCATTTTTCACTGCAAAATTGAGGTGTGACCACGTTGCGTTTAGCGGCGTTTCCTGTCGCGGGAACTAGGCCGACCCGCACAAGTGAGGTACCATTTTTCTCGTAGGACTTTGGGTAACGCGGGGTGGGTGGAAATTTGTGGATCCACACAGATTCCAGAACTTTCCATCACAGAAATGTGGGGAAAATGTGTTTTTTTTGTCAATTGTTTCCATTTGCAAGGGATTCTGGGTAACAGACCCTCGTGGCAGGCACTCAAGTCACCCCATCCTGGATTCCCCTGGGTGTCTAGTTTTCGAAAATATATAGGTTTACTAGGTTTCCCTAGGTGCCGGCAGGGCTAGGGTTCAAAAACTACAGCTAGGCACTTTGCCAAAAAAGGGTCATTTTTCACTGCAAAATTGAGGTGTGACCACGTTGCGTTTTGCGCCGTTTCCTGTCGCAGGCACTAGGCCGACCAGCACAAGTGAGGTACCATTTTTCTCGTAGGACTTTGGGAAACGCGGGGTGGGTGGAAATTTGTGGATCCACGCAGATTCCAGAACTTTTCATCACAGAAATGTGGGGAAAATGTGTTTTTGTTGTCAATTGTTTACGTTTGCAAGGGATTCTGGGTAACAGACCCTGGTGGTAGGCACTCAAGTCACCCCATCCTGGATTCCCCTGGGTGTCTAGTTTTCACAGATATATAGGTGTGCTAGGTGTGAGAAGTTGGCCTGGTATATGATGTTCACTAGTTAAAGTGACCACCTTGTACCATGCCAAGCAACCCTTATGGTGTGGATGTAAGTCAACCTTTTCGGACTAGCTGCCCTAGTCGTAGCGTAGGCTAAGCAGTCTTTGAGGCTAAACTCGTGAAGCGTGTTAAGCCAGCTGTTTTACCAAATGCAACCCCCTTTTATACCAATGAAAGGACACCACACAGATATATATTCAAAATATATATGTATTTATTTCTCAAAGTAACCCCTAGTCTCTTTATGAGCACAGGAGCACAAATCGTCAAACAAGATTACAGTAGAATACACAGAAGTTGCACTTTATATGGGTAGGCCCTGGTGGCCGCTCAAACCATATACTAAAATAGTGGTATAAGTACCACGAACAGAAAGGGGAAAAGGCCTAGGGCCTCTAGAATCGCTGGGCCTACAAGGAGCTAACTTCAGTTAGTGACCAGGAGGTCCACGGGTTGCGTGTGCAGAGCAAATAGTCACACGCGTGCTCCCATAGGTTTTCAATGGGTGCGTAAAAGTTACAAAGTTACTGCAAAAAGGATCTTCCGGATGGACTATGAACTCAAGATTGGAAACACAGACACTAGAGATGATTCTCTACACTTAGGCACCGGAGTGCCAGCTTTACCTCACCCACAGGAAGCGGGTGCATAGGCCTCGAAGTGCGTCGGGTTTCTTCTATCTGTTCAATGGAGCCTGCGGATAAAGATGCTGCAGGCGGTCGGTCCGGAAGGGATGCGGTGGATACAAGGGTGGATCGGAGTTGTAGAAGACCTGTAAGCAGAGGGGACAGTGTTCACAGTCACTAGCCAGTGACCAGCGTGGCACCAGGTGGGTACCAGGCGATGTCGGGTGCAAACAGGAAGAAAGGTGTAGATTGTCTCTGCAGCCACGTGGTCCCTGAAGGTCAACGACATCCAGGAGTCGGTTCACGAGCTGTCCCACGCAGGCTCTCGCTGACGGCGGTGTCGGCGACTTGATTGAAGCAAACAAGCCTTGGCAAAAGCAATTGTTGTGGAAAACGAAATAAGCTGATGGTTCTGACCAGCAAGGTCAGAGGGACTGCTCCTTTGGAGGGGAGCAAGGGCCAGTCTGGAGCAACCAGACCAGTGGTGTAGTTCTTGAAGTTCGTCGTCAAGATGGCCACTAGCCAGCGGGCCAGCAACCGGTTAGGCGCGTCGAGTGGCAAAATGCAGAAGGGCCCCACGCAGATCGTGGAGATGCTGGAGGGCTCACCTTTGGTGCAAATGCTGCTCGGATGTTGGGCTTCTCAGATCCTAAAGCACAACTTGGAGGGAGCCTCGGTTGTTGCGCTTGCAGCTTGTCGTGGTCTTTTCATGATGGCTGGCTCCACGTGTCTCGGTGCCTCCACGGGTCTCCTCTTTTCAGGGACTGTGGATCGGGCAGTGAGAGGTCTGGAGGTCCAGGTCTTGTCAGTCCCTGGGCTCGGGCTCCAGCGGGATGCGGCGGCAAAGCAGATGTTGATTCGCTGGATGGTGCTTGCGTTAGCAAGGGGGTCACTCCCTGACCACAGGGGAGATTTCCTTCAGTCTTCTGTGCAGCAGAATGTCGAAGTTCCCGTCTTCTTCTTAGTTTCAAGTTGATTCCAGGATGTCTGAAGTCTAAGGACACAGCTCCTACCTTTAAGCGGATTCTAGGGGCCGGACTACCTGCTAGGTCCCTCCCTAAGGGTAGGACCAGGAAGGGGGGTGGTTACACCCCCAATCCTTTGTCCAGCTCGCCCCAGGCCCGGGACTGGTGTGCCCCAGGACCGAATTGAACTGGCATATGCACCGAGGCTCCTTGTGAGCAACAGGCATGTCTGGTTTCTTTCAAGCCATACCTGACCAATACACAAAATCCTGTCTGGGGTGGTGCACGCACCTCCCCTGGCAGGAAACCCTTTGTCCACACCTCCCAAGCTGGAAGGACTCCCAGCAGCAGGAGGGCAGACTTGTGTCTGTGGTGGCAGCATCCATTTTGTGGAGCTGAGGCTATGTCTGATTTTACCCGGGTTTCAGGTACTGTACATGTCGTGTCCCTCTAGAAGGGTGGAATGCTAACCCCGTCGCCAGAATTGGCGAGGGGTTAGTATTCCAATTCGTATGACACCTTACTCGACATGTTTTGATAAAGCCAAACCAAAGATAGCATTTAACCGCGAGGTTCATAATGCACTTAAGAGTATATGGTATGACGATATCTGGAAACAGTAGAAGGAAGTGGTTCCGACCACTGCAGACAGGCTCAGCTCATGCCAGAGCACCATCTCACATGGAACCAAGCACTCTGCCTTCAGGATTGTTAAGGCCTGCCATAGGAGTGACTTATAGGTTACCAGGTGTCCCATTTAAGGTTAGGTATAGGTATACTACACCTAAGTAAGAGGTGGTTACACCAACTTACCCCAGCTGAGTGATCAGCCAGTTGTGTCAAATTTGTTAGGCCAGGCCAGGGGTGGCACAATACATGCTTCAGCCCCTGGTAGGCCTTAGATACACCAATGACCTGGGTACCTAGTGTACACTGGTACAGGGGCTCACAGGGTGATCCACTTCCTATTGGTTATGCACCTAGGGTGCATAGTGTAAATTTAGTAGAGAGAACAGCAGGCTGGGGGTCTGATTGGCAGGCCCACAGCCTCAATATGTCAAAAACCAGTGAAGCAAAAAGCAAAAATTTGGGGTGACCATAGGATAGCAGACCCTACTCTCCTACACAACCCCCCCCCCCCCAAACGCATGGACATTAAACTAGCCTTGACCAGTCTCGTCTTCATGTCCTAAGTGGAAGTACCTGGAGAGACCATCTGCATTCCCATGGTCAGTCCCAGGTCTATGTTCCACTGTGAAGTCCATCCCCTGTAGGGAAATGGACCACCTAAGAAGTTTGGGATTTTCACCCTTCATCTGATTTAGCCACAAGAGGGGCTTATGGTCTGTCTGAATCTTGAAGTGAGTGCCAAACAAGTATGGCCTCAGCTTCTTCAGGGCCCAAACCACAGCAAAGGCCTCCCTCTCAATAGCTGACCAACGTTTCTCTCTAGGGGTCAGCCTTCTACTTATAAAAGCAATGGGCTGGTCTTGACCATCTACATTCAGTTGTGAAAGAACAGCTCCCACACCTAACTCAGAAGCATCTGTCTGGACAAGGAACTCTTTGGAGTAGTCTGGACTTTTCAGAATAGGTGCACTGCACATGGCCTGCTTCAGGTCATCAAATGCTTTTTGACAGCTTACTGTCCACTGAACTTTCTTTGGCATCTTCTTGGAGGTCAAGTCATTAAGTGGTGTCACAATGGACCCATAGATCTTAACAAACTTTCTGTAGTACCCAGTCAGGCCCAAGAAAGCTCTGACCTGAGTCTGGGTAGTTGGAGGAGTCCAGTCCTTTATGGTCTGGATCTTGCTCTCCAGTGGTTGAACCTGACCCCCACCAACTAGGTGGCCCAGGTATACAACCTTGCTCTGCCCTATCTGGCACTTAGTGGCCTTGATAGTGAGGCCAGCCTTTTGCAGGGCCTCTAAAACATTCCTCAGGTGGACCAGGTGATCCTCCCAGGTGGAGCTAAAGACAGCAATATCATCAAGATAAGCTGCACAATAATCATCCAACCCAGTAAGGACTTGATCCACCAACCTTTGGAAAGTGGCAGGTGCATTCTTCAAACCAAAGGGCATTACCACAAATTGATAATGACCTCCTGGGGTCGAGAAAGCAGTTTTGGCCTTTGCACTCTCAGCTAGTCTGATTTGCCAGTAGCCTGCTGTCAGGTCAAATGTGCTCAAAAACTTAGCAGCTGCCAGTCTGTCAATGAGCTCATCTGCCCTAGGTATTGGGTGGGCATCTGTCCTAGTGACAGCATTGAGACCTCTGTAATCCACGCAAAACCTCATCTCTCTCTTACCATCTTGGGTGTGAGGCTTTGGCACAAGAACTACAGGACTAGCCCAAGGGCTCTCTGAAGGTTCAATGACTCCCAGCTCCAACATCTTTTGTACCTCAACTTTTATGCAGTCCCTGACATGGTCAGGTTGCCTGTAGATTTTACTCTTCACAGGCAGACTGTCACCAGTGTCCACCTCATGGGTGCACCAGTTTGTCTGACTTGGGGTCAGAGAGAACATATGTCTGTAGGACTGCAGAACTTGCCTGCAGTCCTGTTGCTGATGGGCAGTGAGGCTGTCAGAAAAGACCACACCATCAACTGAGCCATCATCAGGGTTCTGAGTCAACAGGTCTGGGAGAGGGTCACTCTCTTCCTCCTGCCCCTCATCTGTAGCCATGAGTAGCCCCATGTCTGCCCTGTCAACATATGCCTTCAATCTGTTGACATGAAGCACCCTGTGGGGGCTTCTGGGAGTCCCAAGGTCCACCAAGTAGGTGACTTCTCCCTTTTTCTCAACAATAATGTGGGGTCCAGACCATTTGTCTTGGAGTGCTGCTGGGGCCACTGGCTCCAACACCCACACTTTCTGTCCTGGCTTGTAAACAGTCAGTACAGCCTTTTGGTCATGCCAAGCTTTTTGGAGTTCTTGGCTTGCCTCAAGGTTTTTAGAAGCCTTCTTCATATACTCTGCCATCCTGGAGCGGAGACCAAGTACATAATCCACTATGTCCAGTTTGGATTGTCTGAGAGGTCTCTCCCATCCTTCCCTCACCAAACACAGGGGTCCTCTTACAGGATGCCCAAACAAAAGCTCAAAAGGGCTGTAGCCAACCCCCTTTTGTGGGACCTCTCTGTAAGCAAACAGAAGGCAGGGTAAAAGGATGTCCCATCTTCGCCTAAGCTTGTCTGGTAATCCTTTTATCATTCCCTTTAGGGTCTTGTTGAATCTCTCAACAAGCCCATTGCACTGTGGGTGATAGGGTGTGGTGAACTTGTAGTTAACACCACACTCCTTCCACATTGCAGTCAAGTATCCTGACATGAAGTTGGCACCTCTGTCAGAAATGACCTCCTTTGGAAAGCCCACTCTGGAGAATACTCCAAGCAGGGCCCTTGCCACAACAGGAGCTGTTGTGGTCCTCAGGGGAATAGCTTCTGGATACCTGGTGGCATGGTCCACTATCACCAGTATGAATCTGTGCCCAGATGCTGTTTGTGAGTCCATTGGTCCTACAATATCTATGCCCACTCTTTCAAAGGGGACCCCCACCACAGGTAGTGGTATGAGGGGGGCCTTTGTGGTGCCACCTGATTTGCCACGTGCTTGCCAGTTGACACAGGAGCGACAAAACTCCTTAGTATCTTCTGACATATGGGGCCAGTGAAAGTGAGGGACAAGCCTGTCCCAAGTCTTGTTCTGGCCTAAATGTCCTGCAAGGGGAATATCATGGGCCAAGGTAAGAAGGAAGCCTCTGAACTTCAGTGGTATGACCAACCTCCTGGATGCACCAGGCTTGGGGTCTCTAGCCTCTGAATACAGTAGCCCTTCATCCCAATACACTCTATGGGTACCTTGAGCATTCCCTGCAGCCTCAGCAGCAGCCAGCTGTCTGAGGGGTTCAAGAGAGGGGCAGTCTAATTGAGCCTGCCTCAGATCTGCCCTTGAAGGTCCCCCTGTCCCAAGAAACTCAACCTGATCAGGTTCAAGTTCTTCTAGGACAGTTCCTTCAGGGCTCTCAGAATCATCCTCCTGGGAGGGCTGATCCACCACCTGAGGCACGAGGGAAGGCACAGCCTTAACCCTACTGCTCTTTCTCTTGGGTTGTGACTGGTCCATAGTTTCAGGATCCAGCACTTGTTCAGTGGTGCACTTTTTTGCCTGTGACCTGGTCACAGCAAGGACATGTGCATCTATTCCCAGCATTTCTGCATGGGTCCTATGCTCCACTTCAGACCAAACTGAAGTTTCAAGATCATTGCCCAGTAAACACTCTACAGGAAGGTCTGAACTAACAACAACTTTCTTGAGGCCAGTTACCCCTCCCCAGGAGAAGTTAACAATAGCCACACTATGGGAGGTAGTGACATTGCTAGCGTTGGTCACTAGGTAATTCTCACCTAGTATGATCTGTCCAGGGTCCACAAAGGCAGGTGTCACCATTGTGACACTAGCCCCAGTGTCCCTGTAGGCCTAAGCCATTCTTTGGTTGATAAAAGGAGTCTGTCTGTACTTGCCCAGGTTACTGGGGCCTACAGTAGAGGACAAAGCTAAGTCCCCATCACAGATCAGAACAGCCTGAGTAGGTATTCTGACTAGGCCAGAATCCTCCTCAGTTCCCAGGGTTAACCCTACTACACCCTTTTGCTGGGAACCACCACTTACAGCTGAACTAGGGGGTACAGTTGCCTTAGGGGCAATGGTGGCTGGGGGCTTATCCTTTTTGGTGCACTCACTAAACCAATGTGAGTTGGACTTACAATAGTTGCACCATGGTTTCTTTTGGCCTTCTTTCTTTTTATCCTTTTTGGGACCACCCTCCCCCTGAGCCTTTTGGGGGCCTGGTAAAGACTTCTGGTCTTTTTGTTTCTGATCATTACCCTTCTGGTCTGCCTTTTTCTGATCACCGCCCTGGTTCTGGTTTTTCTGCTTAACTCTAGTCCTGACCCATCTATCTGCCTTCTTTCCCAATTCTTGGGGAGAAGTCAGATCAGAATCAATCAGGTGTTGATGCAATAGCTGGTTTTGACAGTTGTTAAGGATTTGTTCTCTCATGATCAAATTATACAATCCTGTATAGTCCTTAACCTTACTTCCCATTAGCCAGCCTTCCAGAGCCTTAGTGGCACAATCTACAAAGTCAGTCCAGTCCTGAGTCTGTGTCTTCTGGGTATCCCTGAACAACAACCTGTATTGTTCAGTGGTTAGGCCAAACCCATCAATCAGAGCACTCTTCAGGACAGTGTAATTATCTGCATCCTCATCACTAACTGTGAGGAGCTTGTCTCTACCTTTCTCAGAGAAGGAGAGCCACAAGATAGCTGCCCACTGACTTTGGGGTACCTGCTGTACTTTGCAAGCTCTCTCCAAAGCAGTTATCCATTTGTGGATGTCATCCCCACACTTGTAGGGAGGGACAATCTTGCTCAGGTTTCTATTATCATAGTGCCTGTCTCTATCCTTAGGGATATTGCTGCCACCAGTGGGTTCTGACCCACTTAACTTTTGCTCTCTAGCCAGAGCAAGCTTCTCCTTGGCAAGGGCAAGTTCTTCCCTCTGAATCCTCAGATTAGCTTCCCTCATTCTGGCTTCATGTTCCTTTCTCTCAGGGGAAGTCATTCCCCTGTGAGAGGAAACACTAGAGATGCTAGAGACATGGGAGTGGGTGGATTCCCTTGAAGGGGATCTGTCCTTCCTGCTTCTCTGTGTAAGCCCACTTGGGGGTCTGTATGGGGGGATCCCATGCAAACTCCCATGTAAGCTTAGGTTAGCCTGGCTAAGTCTTCCTACTTGGCCCTGGCTGTCTACCTCTTCATCTGAAGTCCCATCTGACTCATCTGTGGTGGGTAGACCCTCCTTTGTACCTAGGGTACCTGCCTGTGAGGCTTTAAGAGCATCATACTCCTCTAGGAGTTGTCTTAACTGAAGGAGGGTAGGGTTTGCACCCTGTTTTATTCCTCTGGAGGTACACAATTGTCTCATCTCCTGGAATGTTAGGGTATCATATCTAGAGGGGGTCTTCTGCAGACCTGACCCTCCTGAGAGAGCATCTACTTGATCTCCTCCCAGAGACATGATCTAGTGAGGGTGTGGTGTGTGCACCTACCTACACTAGTTGTTTCTACTAAACATCTCTGGTAGTTGTAGTCAGGGTGTGTTACTCCCTTCAACCTACAACTACTAAGTCCAGTAGGACTTAAGTATTATAATCTATGTTATATGTACCTAGACAATATCTGTGTGATCTTTCAATTTAGTATCTCAAGATTACAATGGTATTACAACAGCAAGCTCAGATCCCAACCGCTGCTCACCAATGTGAGAAGTTGGCCTGATGTATGATGTCACTAGTTCTAGTGTACACCTTATATCAGTCCAAATACCCTTATGGTGATTGGTTGTAAAGTCAACCTTATAGACCAGCTATCCTAGTGGTAGCATGGAAAAGAGCAGTCTTAGGCTAAACTCTGAATGGCATGTGAAGCCAGCTGTGATACCATATATAATCCCTTGAATACCAAATGAAAGGACACCACAACAGATATATATATAAAATAAAGTGTATTTATTCTAGTCAAACCCTCAGCACTCTTTATGAGATTAGAGGTAAGTACAACACAGTCTTATTTATGCATACATTAAGTCACACAGGTAAGTAATACAGTTAGGCCCTAGGGGCCACGCAAACCATATACTAAGTAAGTGGTATAAGGACCACTGTCACGGAAATAGGATAGGCCTAGGCCTAGGGAATCGCTGGGGCTACACTATACTACCAAAGGTTAGGAAGTGGGAGGCCCACGGGATTCAGGTGCAGAGTGGAAACACTCACGCGTAATGCGTAAAAGTCACTAGCAATAGTACAGTTTAGAAATAGACAGATTTAGGACACTTCCAGAGTAGCTAGGAAGTCGAGACTGGAAAACTAGACACTAGGATAGTCACTATCCTGATGAGCACCGGAGTACCCAAGTTACCTAGCCCACAGGCTGCGGGTGCATAGGGGTGAAGTTGCGTCGGGTTTCGTCGTCGAGACCTATGGATGCCTGAAGAAAGATGCTGACAGGCAGTCAGTGAAGAGTGTCCGGTGGATCCCAAGGCTGGGATCAAGAAGAGAGGAGACCTGCAAGCAGAAGGGACAGAGTCAAGGTCACTAGCCAGTGACCACGTGGAACCAGGAAGGAACCAGGCGATGTCGTGAAGATTGCAGGTGAAGGTGAAGCTTGTCGCTGCAGCCACGAGGACCAGGAAGCGTCGAGGAGGACCAGGACCAGGAGGCGAGCTATCCCACGAAGGCTCTTGCTGTCGGCGGCGTCGAAGTTGGACTAGGACTCACCAAGCCTTGGCAAGCGGAACCCACGCAGGACGGAGGACTTGCTTCTGGTGCAGACCAGGAAGGTCTGGGATGCTTCTCTTTTTCATAATACTGTCCCAGTGGGCCTCCAAGTGAGAAATATCCCAGTAATTTTTATTACTGACAAGGTATATTTGGGAAAATTTGGGGGAGTAGGAACAAAATGCTCTAGGGACTGGATGGCATTGTCTATAGAAACTGCCCTCAGACTAAATGAAGAAGAATTGAAAGAAATTCAGTTATTGGAACAAGAAATTCTAGGAGACAATACTATAAAAGATAGTAAATCCTTGCTTGAATCAGTCGAAAAAACAATTGCGGATTTCAAGATACACACCACAAATCAAAAAACTACGAAAGTAGCTAGAGATATCAAAAACTTTAAACTGGAAGAGACATATCCTTATTTGAAGGAAGATTTCTATCAAAATAATAATCCAAGTTCAATAAATTCACAATACAGAGGTAGGTCAAGAAATAGGTTCATTACTTTTTCAGACACATCCTCTGACTCAGATCAAGGGTCATACAATAATTATCACAACTATTCTCAGTACCCTAGATCCCAACCTTTTTTGGCAGAGGCAGGTATCGAGGCAGGGGAGGACGAGCAAGATGGCGAAATTTCAATACTCAAGTAGGCCAGTATCAACAACAGGGCCAATACCAGACTCCAGATCAGTATCAAAACCAGGATTCAGATACTTTCAGAACCCGAAAGAAAACATACAGGCGTTAAACAGATGTGATACTGCGAAATCAGACAGAATAGAAACTATACCCATCTACAATCTGTCTAAATATACTCCCACTCAAACTGAATTGATGATTTTAAGTAAAGGCCTATCATTTGTCCCAACCACTTTACAAAATCCAGTGGATACAAAAACTGAAATCTTACACTTCCTCAGAAAAGTCAGGCTGAAAGCATTTTTCCTAGAAAGGGAAAGAAATGAACAAATTAACATAAGTGGTTTACGAAAGAAATCAAACTTTGTTCCAGAAAGTATACTCTTACCAGCGGAAATCTTAATCTTTGAGGAACAAATCCTACGTGAACTAGACGCACTACAGAAAAATAAATCTTTCTACAATGCAAACTGCTCTAAAAATGAATTTCAAGCCCTAAGAGACTTGTCCAATAATCCGGCTATTATAATCAAGCCGGCTGACAAGGGGGGAGGAATTGTTCTGTGGGACACAGAAAAATACGATCAAGAAATAATTCGCCAACTATCTAATCCCTTGCATTATAGAGCACTTGACATTAATCCCACACCTGATTCAAAATCTAAAATCATGGAGATTACCAGGGAGGGTTTAGAGGAAGGATGGCTGTGTAAAAATGAATTTGAATACTTGAATAATGACAATACTAAGACACCCAACATATATGTTTTGCCGAAGGTTCATAAAACCTTGATAGATCCACCAGGCAGACCGATTGTGTCTGCTTGTGGGTCTATCTTAGAGCCACTGGCCAAATATATTGATACCTTCCTAATCCCCTTGGTGAAAGAGACTCCATCGTACATAAGAGACACTATGGATTTGATATCAAAGATTGAAGAATTACCTTATGATCAAGAAAAACAACTTTTGGTATCCTTTGATATCGAATCTTTATATACCAATATACCCCAAGAAGAGGCATTGGCAGTGATGGAATATCAACTTGACAAAAGAGACCGTCCCCATCAAGTCCCTACTGAATTTATAGTAGCATTAGCTACCTTGTGTTTAAAAAACAATTTCTTCAACTTTAAAGGAAACTTATATCTCCAAATATCTGGAGTAGCTATGGGTTGCAGTTTCTCGCCAGAAATAGCCAATCTGGTGATGGCGGAATTTGAAAAAAGATGGATATATAGCGACACCAATCCCTTTAAACATCATATTGGGTTTTGGTGTCGCTATATAGATGATATTTTCATGATTTGTGCAGGAAATGACTCTCAATTAAACGAATTCCATAATTGGTTGAACTTTAGGACAGCGGAATTTAAGTTTACAATGAGCTTTGACCATATGAAGATCAACTTTCTGGATGTATTCATCCAACAAGAAATTGATAAGCTAGGAGTGTGTTTATACACAAAGCCCACAGATCGAAACACCTTACTACACTTTGCAAGTTGTCATCCGCGCACATTAAAGGAGAATCTGCCATATGGGCAGTTTCTCCGTGTAAGGAGAAACTGCACCAATAAATCAGATTATTTTACGAATGCAGAGATCCTAAAAGACAAATTGATATTACGAGGATATCCCAAGAAACTTGTGAAAGGTGCACTAAAAAGAGCGTGGTACACCCCAAGGGAGGAATTACTAACACCAAAAGAAAAAGATACAAATACTCCTTTGACTTGTGTATTGACATATGACCCCAAAGCAAATAAAATTAAAAAGATTGTCCAAAAGAATTGGAAACTGATTGAAACCTTGGGAATCCCCAAACCTCTTTTTGCCTTTAAAAAAGGTAAAAACATCCGGCAACAACTGGTTAAGGCAACTAGACAAACTGTACCCCCTAAAAAAGATCTTAGAAATCTTTTGAATTTACCACCTATAGTTGGCCATTTCAGATGCCAGAATTGTTCGGCATGTAGTTTAACAGAGGATTCCAAAGAATTGACTATCAACGACCAAATACATTACCAAAAAGTTTTTTCTAATTGTAATTCCAAAAATGCAATTTATTGCATTAAATGCCCGTGTAATAAATATTACATTGGACAGACTATACAACCGATGAAAAAACGAATATTGCAACACAAATCGAGAATAAAATGTAAGGTCCAAGGAGCCCCGTTAGTACAACATTTCCAGACTTTAAATCACTCGGAAAATGATTTAAAATGGTCAGTACTTTGTTTAGCTGGCAACTTGGAAAAAACACAACTTCAGACAAGGTTAAATAGATTGGAAGCCAGATTAATTGAAAAATACCACACCACAGTTTTGGGATTGAATGACAGAGATGAAATATGGTCTTTATTACATTAGAACAACTTTAGTGATTAAAAGACATTGAGTATGTGAGTTGTTCTGCGTTACCTCGCAAATACAGGCTTCAAAAAATTATTTTTTGATAAGAATTGTCAGATGATGAAATGTTATGTGTTAGAAAGACTGTAAGGAGTGGCGGGTTCACACTGGGCTATAAGGTGATGTTTCATTCTTATTTTTATTTTTATTTGACACGAGGAATTACCAGTTTCTGGTTGTGTTTGAAGAAACATTGGGTCACTCATAACGACCACAGGCCACTCTGACGTAACGATTAGTCTGCCTTCGAGCTTCATTGATTGAGGAACAGAGTCCGTTTTTTAGCTCTATTCCCTTACAACCCGGATATAATCCCGCTTCCGCATCACGTGTTTCCTGATGCTGGAAGCGCGAGGGAGTTTGACGATGAGAACTGGCACATTAAGGTGAGAGTCGCTAGAGAAATTGCCCGTAGCATTATTAGGTTTTTAGTTATAAAAGTGGGTCCTTAGTGTAATTATCCGTCTCGTTACTTTGACAGAGGCGACGTCTGCGGTTTTCCTCTGTCTCTCACGGTTCTCGTGTAATGAATTAAGGCAATCACGGGTGAACAATTGAGGATTTTTCAAAAGGTAGGATCTACCATTTATCCTCTTTGTTTCCTTGATGTAGATAGTAGGAATAGAGTGAGTCAGTTTATGTTTAGGCATCGGTTGATTTTTCTTGCAGTTATAAATCAATATTGGATGGAGACTTGGAGAAATACTTTACGAACATTTTTACAAGACACCTCGGCAGCACGGCTTCTATTAGTAAGTTTTGAATGTTTAAACATCAGGGTTAAGATGGCTTTAGTATTTTTCCATGAATTGGATTTTTATATGACCATACCATTCCTAATGAATGGAATTTAGGATCAGGGAGCCGAAGGTACTACATGTAAGAGCCCTTCGATCTATAATACCCGCCTTGGTAAGAGATACTATACATCGTAAGGCCACACTCCTTTTAGTTGATAGGGAGGCCAGATATGTATATACATATTGATTTAAGTCGATACACCTCTATCATTTGCAGTTACAGAGATAACTGCCACACAGTGGTGGTAGTGCACTATTATGTTTATGTTTTGAACACTTGATATGTTTTGCCCGCCACTTCAGTGATTCTCTTAGAATGTATTTCTGCTTGTAATATTGGGTCATATGACCCGGTCTTGTGCTCCGATGTGTATATACAGTGTAAATAATGATATATGTTTGTATTATATTGTACATATAAAATTAGTAATACAGAAATATTGAATTTGTATCTATAGGTGAAATCTGAAGAAATTATATATACTTGTACCCTAGTCCTGATGAGGCCTTAAGAGTTTTGTGGCTGAAACGCGTCGACAACGACTTGGAAGACATTCAGTTGAATTACTAAATTTTGTTTGGATTCACGTCTAGCAGAGTACTTTTATGAAAGTAGAGATCAGAATGAAAAAAGATCTCTAAAGTTCTCGAATAGGTTTGATCTTCATTAGAAAGGAATGCTGGAGTAGATTAATCATATAAGCATCCTAATTGAAATATAGGGTTTCATAGATGTATATGTGTATTGATTTTTTGTAAGTAAAGATTGTAAATATTATAAATGTTTTTGTATATATGTCTAAAAGATTAATCTTTCTATATATTTTTGGTGAAATACAAAACAATAAAAATACTTAGACGCAGATCTAAGGAAAGATATACTCATTGTTGGGTCGGATTCTCTATGTATGACTATTAAGAATAATGATAACATAGTTTACATTGAGGATAAAATAACTCAAGGGAGGAGATAATTAATTTTTCTCGTCACCATAACGTAGAAATATTATTAATCCCTAGGCGTTAGTTTTTCCTTTCTACTTCTCTTTTTCAAAGAAGCAGGAGCCAGTCTGGAGGAGCCAAACCAGCGCTGAAGATTACGGGGTGCGTCGTCACAAAGGCCACTAGCCAACGGGCAAGCAACCGGACAGACGCGGCAAGCAGGAAAATGCAGAAGGGCCCTGTGAGAAGTTGGCCTGGTATATGATGCTCACTAGTTAAAGTGATCACCTTGTACCATGCCAAGCAACCCTTATGGTGTGGTTGTAAGTCAACCTTTTCGGACTAGCTGCCCTAGTGGTAGCGTAGGCTAAGCAGTCTTTGAGGCTAAACTCGTGAAGCGTGTTAAGCCAGCTGTTTTACCAAATGTAACCCCCTTTTATACCAATGAAAGGACACCACACAGATATATATTCAAAATATATATGTATTTATTTCTCAAAGTAACCCCTAGTCTCTTTATGAGCACAGGAGCACAAATCGTCAAACAAGATTATCACAGAATACACAGAAGTTGCACGTTATATGGATAGGCCCTGGTGGCCACTCAAACCATATACTAAAATAGTGGTATAAGTACCACGAACAGAAAAGGGAAAAGGCCTAGGGCCTCTAGAATCGCTGGGCCTACAAGGAGCTAACGTCAGTTAGTGACCAGGAGGTCCACGGGTGGCGTGTGCAGAGCAAATAGTCACACGCGTGCTCCCATAGGTTTCAATGGGTGCGTAAAAAGTACAAAGTTACTGCAAAGAGGATCTTCCGGATGGACTAGGAACTCAAGATTTGGAACACAGGCACTAGAGATGTAATACTACACTTGGGCACAGGTGTGCCAGCTTTACCTCACCCACAGGAAGCGGGTGCATAGGCCTCGAAGTGCGTCGGGTTGCTTCTATCTGTTCCGTGGAGCTTGAAGACAAAGATGCTGCAGGCGGTCGGTCCGGGAGAGATGCAGTGGATCCAAGAGTGGATCGGAGATGTTGAAGACCTGTAAGCAGAGGGGACAGTGTTCACAGTCACTAGCCAGTGACCAGCGTGGCACCAGGTGGGTACCAGGCGATGTCGGGTGCAAACAGGTGATGAGGGGTAGCTTGTCTCCGCAGCCACGTGGTCCCTGAAGGTCGACGACGTCCAGGAGTCGGCTCACGAGCTGTCCCACACAGATTCTCGCTGTCGGCGGTGTCGGCGACTTGATCGAAGCAAACAAGCCTTGGCAAAAGCAATTGTAGGAGGATTCGGAAATCAGCTGTTGGTTCTGACCAGCAAGGTCAGAGGGATTGCTCCTTTGGAGGGGAGCAAGGGCCAGTCTGGAGCAACCAGACCAGCAGTGTATTTCGTAGAGTTCGTCGCCAAGATGGCCACTAGCCAGCGGGCCAGCAACCGGTTAGGCGCGTCGAGTGGCAAAATGCAGAAGGGCCCCACGCAGATCGTGGAGATGCTGGAGGGCTCACCTTTGGTGCAGATGCTGCTCGGGGGTTGGGCTTCTCAGATCCCAAAGCACAACTTGGAGGGAGCCTCGGTTGTTGCACTTGCCAGCTTGTCGTAGTCGTTCCAAGATGGCTGGCTCCACGTGTCTCGGTGCCTCCACGGGTCTCTTCTTCTCAGGGACTGTGGATCGGGCGGTGAGAGGTCTGGAGGTCCAGGTCTTGTCAGTCTCTGGGCTCGGGCTCCGGCGGGAGGCGGCGGCAAAGCAGACGTTGATGCGCTGGATGGTGCTTGCGTTAGCAAGGTGGTCACTCCCTGACCACAGGGGAGATTTTCTTCAGTCTTCTGTGCAGCAGAATGTCGAAGTTCCCGTCTTCTTCTTAGTGTCAAGTTGATTCCAGGATGTCTGAAGTCTTAGGACACAGCTCCTACCTTTAAGCGGATTCTAGGGGCCGGACTACCTGCTAGGTCCCTCCCTATGGGTGGGACCAGGAAGGGGGGTGGTTACACCCCCAATCCTTTGTCCAGCTCGCCCCAGGCCCGGGACTGGTGTGCCCCAGGACCGGTTTGAACTGGCATATGCACCGAGGCTCCTTGTGAGCCACAGGCATTTCTGGTTTCTTTCAAGCCCTACCTGACCAATACACAAAATCCTGTCTGGGGTGGTGCACGCACCTCCCCTGGCAGGAAACCCTTTGTCCACACCTCCCAAGCTGGAAGGACTCCCAGCAGCAGGAGGGCAGACTTGTGTCTGTGGTGGCAGCATCCATTTTGTGGAGCTGAGGCTATGTCCGATTTTACCCGGGTTTCAGGCACTGTACATGTCGTGTCCCTCTAGAAGGGTGGAATGCTAACCCCGTCGCCAGAATTGGCGAGGGGTTAGTATTCCAATTCGTATGACACATTACTCGACATGTTTTGATAAAGCCAAACCAAAGATAGCATTTAACCGCGAGGTTCATAATGCACTTAAGAGTATATGGTATGACGATATCTGGAAACAGTAGAAGGAAGTTGTTCCGACCACTGCAGACAGGCTCAGCTCATGCCAGAGCACCATCTCACATGGAACCAAGCACTCTGCCTTCAGGATTGTTAAGGCCTGCCATAGGAGTGACTTATAGGTTACCAGGTGTCCCATTTAAGGTTAGGTATAGGTATACTACACCTAAGTAAGAGGTGATTACACCAACTTACCCCAGCTGAGTGATCAGCCAGTTGTGTCAGATTGTTAGGCCAAGCCTGGGGTGGCATAATACATGCTGCAGCCCTTGGCAGGCCTTGGGTACACCAATGCCCTGGGTACCTAGTGTACACTGGTACAGGGGCTGACAGGGTGATCCACTTCCAATTGGTTATCCACCTAGGGTGCATAGTTTTAATTTAGTAGAGAGAACAGCAGGCTGGGGGTCTGATTGGCAGGCCCACAGCCTCAATATGTCAAAAACCAGTGAAGCAAAAAGCAAAAATTTGGGCTGACCATAGGATAGCAGACCCTACTCTACTACACAACCCCCCCCCCAAACGCTGGGACATTAAACTAGCCTTGACCAGTCTCGTCTTCATGTCCTAAGTGGAAGTACCTGGAGAGACCATCTGCATTCCCATGGTCAGTACCTGGCCGGTGCTCCACTGTAAAGTCCATCCCCTGTAGGGAAATGGACCACCTAAGCAGTTTGGGGTTTTCACCCTTCATCTGATTTAGCCACAAGAGGGGCTTATGGTCGGTCTGAATCTTGAAGTGAGTGCCAAACAAGTATGGCCTCAGCTTCTTCAGGGCCCACACCACAGCAAAGGCCTCCCTCTCAATAGCTGACCAATTCTTCTCTCTGGGGGTCAACCTTCTGCTAATAAAAGCAATGGGTTGGTCTTGACCATCTACATTAAGTTGTGACAGCACAGCTCCCACACCCAACTCAGAAGCATCTGTTTGGACAATAAACTCTTTGGAGTAGTCAGGACTTTTCAGGATAGGTGCAGAGCACATGGCCTCCTTCAGGTCATCAAATGCCTTTTGACAGCTTACTGTCCACGGAACCTTTTTGGGCATCTTCTTGGATGTCAGATCATTAAGAGGGGTCACAATGGACCCATAGTTCTTAACAAACTTCCTGTAGTACCCAGTCAAGCCCAAGAAAGCTCGAACTTGAGTCTGGGTGGTTGGAGGGGACCAGTCCTTGATGGATTGTATCTTACTCTCCAGTGGTTGAACTTGGCCTCCACCTACAAGGTGGCCCAAATATACAACCTTACTCTGCCCTATCTGGCACTTAGTAGCCTTGATAGTGAGGCCTGCCCTCTGCAGGGTCTCAAGAGCCTTCTTCAGGTGGATCAGGTGATCCTCCCAGGTGGAGCTAAAGACAGCAATGTCATCAAGATATGCTGCACAAAAGTCATCCAACCCAGTAAGGACTTGGTTCACCAGCCTTTGGAAGGTGGCAGGTGCATTCTTCAGACCAAAGGGCATCACCACAAACTGATAATGCCCACCTGGGGTTGAGAATGCTGTTTTGGCCTTAGACTCCTCAGCTAATCTGATTTGCCAATAGCCAGCTGTTAAGTCAAATGTGCTCAAAAACTTTGCAGAAGCTAGTTTGTCTATGAGCTCATCTGCCCTTGGAATAGGGTGTGCATCTGTCCTGGTGACAGCATTGAGTCCTCTGTAATCCACACAGAACCTCATCTCTCTCTTGCCATCTTTGGTGTGAGGTTTGGGGACCAGAACCAATGGGCTAGCCCAGGGGCTCTCTGAGGGTTCAATGACACCTAATTCCAGCATTTTATGTACCTCAGCCTTTATACAGTCCCTGACGTGGTCAGGTTGTCTGTAAAGCTTGTTCTTTACAGGCAGACTGTCACCAGTGTCCACCACATGGGTACACCAGTCAGTTTGACTAGGTATCAAGGAAAACATATGTGAAAATGATTGTAGAACCTGTCTACATTCAGTCTGCTGATGGGCAGTGAGGTTGCCTCCAAGGGTCACTCCTTCAACTGAGCCATCTTCAGGGTTCTGAGACAACAGGTCTGGGAGAGGGTCACTCTCTTCCTCCTGTCCCTCATCTGTAGCCATGAGCAAGCCCATGTCTGCCCTGTCAACATATGCTTTAAGCCTGTTAACATGGAGTACCCGGTGGGGACTCCTGGGAGTTCCTAGGTCCACCAAGTAGGTGACCTCTCCCTTCTTTTCCAGGATTGTATGGGGTCCAGACCATTTGTCTTGGAGTGCTGCTGGGGCCACTGGCTCCAACACCCATACCTTCTGTCCTGGCTGATACTCAACCAAGACAGCCTTTTGGTCATGCCAAGCTTTCTGTAAGGCCTGGCTTGCCTCAAGGTTTTTGGATGCCTTCTCCATATACTCAGCCATCCTGGAGCGGAGACCAAGTACATAGTCCACTATGTCTAGCTTAGGCTTTTTGAGAGGTAACTCCCATCCTTCCTTCACCAAACACAGTGGGCCTCTCACAGGGTGCCCAAACAACAAGTCAAAGGGGCTGTAGCCAACTCCTTTTTGTGGGACCTCTCTGTAAGCAAACAGAAGGCAGGGTAGAAGGATGTCCCATCTTCGCCTGAGCTTTTCAGGTAATCCTTTGATCATACCCTTTAGGGTCTTGTTGAATCTCTCAACAAGCCCATTGCATTGTGGGTGATAAGGGGTGGTGAACTTGTAGTTGACACCACATTCCTTCCACATAGCTGTCAAGTATCCTGACAAAGTTGGTACCTCTGTCAGATACTACCTCCTTAGGAAACCCCACTCTGGAGAATACTCCCAGCAGGGCCCTGGCCACAACAGGTGCTGTAGTGGTCCTAAGGGGAATTGCCTCTGGATACCTGGTGGCATGATCCACTACCACCAGTATAAATCTGTGCCCAGATGCAGTGGGAGGATCCATGGGACCCACTATGTCTATTCCCACTCTTTCAAAGGGGACCCCCACCACAGGTAGTGGTATTAGGGGGGCCTTTGTTGTGCCACCTGATTTGCCACTGGCTTGGCAGGTAACACAGGAGCGACAAAACTCCTTTGTATCTTCATTCATGTGAGGCCAGTGAAAGTGAGGGACAAGCCTGTCCCAAGTCTTGTTCTGGCCTAAGTGTCCTGCTAAAGGAATGTCATGGGCCAAGGTAAGAAGGAAGCCCCTAAATTGCAGAGGTATGACCAACCTCCTGGTAGCACCAGGCTTGGGGTCTCTAGCCTCTGAATAAAGGAGCCCTTCATCCCAATACACTTTATGGGTACCTTGAGCATTCCCAGCAGCCTCAGCAGCAGCCAGCTGTCTGAGGGGTTCAAGAGAGGGACAGGATAACTGAGCCTGCCTCAAGTCAGCCCTTGAAGGTCCCCCTGTCCCCAGAAACTCAACCTGATCAGGTTCAAGCTCTTCAGGGACAGTTCCTTCAGGGTCCTCTAGATCAGCTTCCTGGGAAGGCTGATCATCACTCTGAGGCAGGGGGGAAGGCACAGCCTTGACCCTCCTGTTCTTCTTCTTGGTAGGTGCTTGGTCCATTGTTCCAGGATCCAAGACCTGAGGTTCAGTGAGGCACTTTTTGGCCTGTGACCTGGTCACAGCAAGGACATGTGATGATATACCTAACATCTCTGCATGAGTCCTGTACTCCACTTCTGACCATAGAGAACTCTCTAGGTCATTGCCCAACAAACATTCTACTGGGAGGTCTGCACTAACCACAACCCTTTTGAGGCCAGTTACCCCTCCCCATGAGAAGTTAACAACTGCCACACTATGTGAAGTAGTGGCATTGCTGGCATTGGTCACCAGGTAGTTCTCACCTGGTATGTACTGTCCAGGGTCCACAAAGCCTGGTGTCACCATAGTGACACTGGCACATGTGTCCCTGTAGGCTTGAGCCACTTTGTCATTAATTAAAGGAGTCTGTCTGTACTTGCCCAGGTTACTGGGGCTCACAGTCAGGGACAAATCAATGTCCCCATCACAGATCAAGACTGCCTGTGTAAGGGTTCTGTCTAAGTCAGAATCTCCTTCAGTTCCCATAGTGATTCCCACTACACCCTTTGTCTGGGGACCAACACTGCTAACAGTAGTACTGGGAGCAGGTGCCTTAGGGGCAACAGTGTTGGGGGCTCCACCCTTTTTGCAATCACTAGTCCAGTGAGTTGTATTTTTACAATGATTGCACCAGGGTTTCTTCTGACCTTCTTTCTTCTTCTTGGACTGTTGGGACCCACCCTCCTTAGCAGTAGTTTGGGGCCCTGTTGAAGACTTCTGGTCTTTAGGTTTCTGATCTCCACCCTTTTGGTCTGTTTTCTTCTGATCACCCCCTTGGCCCTGGTTCTGGTTCTTTTGCTTAACCCTGGTTCTGACCCATTTGTCTGCCTTCTTTCCCAATTCTTGGGGAGAGGTCAGATCAGAGTCAACCAAGTGTTGATGCAGTTGCTGGTTTTGACAGTTATTTAAAATCTGTTCTCTCATCATCAAATTATACAATCCTGTAAAATCAGATACCTTACTTCCCAGCAACCAACCCTCCAAAGCCTTAGTGGCACATTCAACATATTCAGACCAGTCCTGAGTCTGTGTCTTTTGGGTGTCTCTGAACATTAACCTGTACTGTTCAGTGGTTAAGCCTAACCCATCTACCAGAACACTCTTCAGGACTCTTTAGTTTCTGACATCCTCTTCTCTAAC
The DNA here is from genome assembly GCF_964204655.1 of Triturus cristatus. Taxonomy (NCBI): domain Eukaryota; kingdom Metazoa; phylum Chordata; class Amphibia; order Caudata; family Salamandridae; genus Triturus; species Triturus cristatus. The sequence continues at coordinate 537,634 of NW_028188109.1, read as the reverse complement.
AGTGAGGAGTCTGTCTCTGCCTCTTCCTTCAAAGGAGAGCCAGAGGATTGCTGCCCACTGGTCTTCAGGAACCTGCTGTACTTTGCAGGCTCTCTCAAGAGCAGTTATCAATTTGTGGATGTCATCCCCACTTTTGTAGGGGGGCACAACCTTAGACAGGTTCCTATTGTCAAAGACCCTATCTTTGTCCTTAGGGACAATGCTGCCACCAGTGGGTATAGACCCACTCTCTCTAGGTTGCCTAGCCTTGTTCAGTTTTTCTTCCATCAGGGCTACTTCTAGCTCCTGCTTCCTGATCCTCAGCTGGGCTTCCTGCATTCTGGCCTCATGTTCCCTCCTCTGAGGGGTGGTCATCCTTTTCCTGGAGTGACCTTGAGAGCCTCTAGAGCCATGAGAAGCATTGGAGTCACCTGAGCGATTCCTTTGCCTCCCAAGCCCTGTGTTAAGTCCACTGGGGAGATCCAATGGGGTGAACCCATTGTCAGTCCCCAATAGCCTTAGTTTAGCTGGGCCAAGTATAATACTTGGCACTGGGCTAGTTCTCCCTTCATCATCACTACTTTCTGTATCCTCACCACTTTCCTCCCCTGTAGTATGGTTCTCATCTAAGGGATGGCTATTGGAACTAGGTACCTCTGTAGTATCTTCAGAAGGGGGGCCTCCTGTTCCTGACCCTATGGGGGCTAACTGGGAAGCTTTCTTGAGTGCTCTCTGATTCTCATCATTCTGTAAGAGCTCTCTGAGCTCAGCAGAGTTTGGGTTCTTGGGCTGTTTAAGGCCTCTAAGAGTTGCCAAATGCCTGAGCTCATTCTGATTAAGGGTAGCAAAGCTGGATGTTGCCCTCTGGGGGTCACTCTCAACAGAGATGGGTACAGTGGACCCCTCTGCCCCGGCCATTGCTCTTAAGTGTGGGTGGATGTGTTGCAATCTACCTACACTTGTGTTTACCTACTAAACCTATCTAGTAGTTGTAGTCAGGGTGTGCTACTCCCTTTGCTCTACAACAACTAAGTTCAGTAGAACTTATGTATATCTAATCTTGTTTTATATGTACCTACAGGTACCTATGTGATCTTTCAATTGGTAACCAAGAGATTACAATGGTAAAACACAGCAAGCTCAAATCCAACCGCTGCTCACCAATGTGAGAAGTTGGCCTGGTATATGATGCTCACTAGTTAAAGTGATCACCTTGTACCATGCCAAGCAACCCTTATGGTGTGGTTGTAAGTCAACCTTTTCGGACTAGCTGCCCTAGTGGTAGCGTAGGCTAAGCAGTCTTTGAGGCTAAACTCGTGAAGCGTGTTAAGCCAGCTGTTTTACCAAATGTAACCCCCTTTTATACCAATGAAAGGACACCACACAGATATATATTCAAAATATATATGTATTTATTTCTCAAAGTAACCCCTAGTCTCTTTATGAGCACAGGAGCACAAATCGTCAAACAAGATTATCACAGAATACACAGAAGTTGCACGTTATATGGATAGGCCCTGGTGGCCACTCAAACCATATACTAAAATAGTGGTATAAGTACCACGAACAGAAAAGGGAAAAGGCCTAGGGCCTCTAGAATCGCTGGGCCTACAAGGAGCTAACGTCAGTTAGTGACCAGGAGGTCCACGGGTGGCGTGTGCAGAGCAAATAGTCACACGCGTGCTCCCATAGGTTTCAATGGGTGCGTAAAAAGTACAAAGTTACTGCAAAGAGGATCTTCCGGATGGACTAGGAACTCAAGATTTGGAACACAGGCACTAGAGATGTAATACTACACTTGGGCACAGGTGTGCCAGCTTTACCTCACCCACAGGAAGCGGGTGCATAGGCCTCGAAGTGCGTCGGGTTGCTTCTATCTGTTCCGTGGAGCTTGAAGACAAAGATGCTGCAGGCGGTCGGTCCGGGAGAGATGCAGTGGATCCAAGAGTGGATCGGAGATGTTGAAGACCTGTAAGCAGAGGGGACAGTGTTCACAGTCACTAGCCAGTGACCAGCGTGGCACCAGGTGGGTACCAGGCGATGTCGGGTGCAAACAGGTGATGAGGGGTAGCTTGTCTCCGCAGCCACGTGGTCCCTGAAGGTCGACGACGTCCAGGAGTCGGCTCACGAGCTGTCCCACGCAGGCTCTCGCTGTCGGGGGTGTCGGCGACTTGATCGAAGCAAACAAGCCTTGGCAAAAGCAATTGTAGGAGGATTCGGAAATCAGCTGTTGGTTCTGACCAGCAAGGTCAGAGGGATTGCTCCTTTGGAGGGGAGCAAGGGCCAGTCTGGAGCAACCAGACCAGCAGTGTATTTTGTAGAGTTCGTCGCCAAGATTGCCACTAGCCAGCGGGCCAGCAACCGGTTAGGCGCGTCGAGTGGCAAAATGCAGAAGGGCCCCACGCAGATCGTGGAGATGCTGGAGGGCTCACCTTTGGTGCAGATGCTGCTCGGGGGTTGGGCTTCTCAGATCCCAAAGCACAACTTGGAGGGAGCCTCGGTTGTTGCACTTGCCAGCTTGTCGTAGTCGTTCCAAGATGGCTGGCTCCACGTGTCTCGGTGCCTCCACGGGTCTCTTCTTCTCAAGGACTGTGGATCGGGCGGTGAGAGGTCTGGAGGTCCAGGTCTTGTCAGTCTCTGGGCTCGGGCTCCGGCGGGAGGCGGCGGCAAAGCAGACGTTGATGCGCTGGATGGTGCTTGCATTAGCAAGGTGGTCACTCCCTGACCACAGGGGAGATTTTCTTCAGTCTTCTGTGCAGCAGAATGTCGAAGTTCCCGTCTTCTTCTTAGTGTCAAGTTGATTCCAGGATGTCTGAAGTCTTAGGACACAGCTCCTACCTTTAAGCGGATTCTAGGGGCCGGACTACCTGCTAGGTCCCTCCCTATGGGTGGGACCAGGAAGGGGGGTGGTTACACCCCCAATCCTTTGTCCAGCTCGCCCCAGGCCCGGGACTGGTGTGCCCCAGGACCGGTTTGAACTGGCATATGCACCGAGGCTCCTTGTGAGCCACATGCATGTCTGGTTTCTTTCAAGCCCTACCTGACCAATACACAAAATCCTGTCTGGGGTGGTGCACGCACCTCCCCTGGCAGGAAACCCTTTGTCCACACCTCCCAAGCTGGAAGGACTCCCAGCAGCAGGAGGGCAGACTTGTGTCTGTGGTGGCAGCATCCATTTTGTGGAGCTGAGGCTATGTCTGATTTTACCCGGGTTTCAGGCACTGTACATGTCGTGTCCCTCTAGAAGGGTGGAATGCTAACCCCGTCGCCAGAATTGGCGAGGGGTTAGTATTCCAATTCGTATGACACCTTACTCGACATGTTTTGATAAAGCCAAACCAAAGATAGCATTTAACCGCGAGGTTCATAATGCACTTAAGAGTATATGGTATGACGATATCTGGAAACAGTAGAAGGAAGTTGTTCCGACCACTGCAGACAGGCTCAGCTCATGCCAGAGCACCATCTCACATGGAACCAAGCACTCTGCCTTCAGGATTGTTAAGGCCTGCCATAGGAGTGACTTATAGGTTACCAGGTGTCCCATTTAAGGTTAGGTATAGGTATACTACACCTAAGTAAGAGGTGATTACACCAACTTACCCCAGCTGAGTGATCAGCCAGTTGTGTCAGATTGTTAGGCCAAACCTGGGGTGGCATAATACATGCTGCAGCCCTTGGCAGGCCTTGGGTACACCAATGCCCTGGGTACCTAGTGTACACTGGTACAGGGGCTGACAGGGTGATCCACTTCCAATTGGTTATGCACCTAGGGTGCATAGTTTTAATTTAGTAGAGAGAACAGCAGGCTGGGGGTCTGATTGGCAGGCCCACAGCCTCAATATGTCAAAAACCAGTGAAGCAAAAAGCAAAAATTTGGGGTGACCATAGGATAGCAGACCCTACTCTCCTACAGGCCCCACGCAGGACTCGTGGAGTGTGGGGGGCTGGTCTTCGGTGCAGATGGTGCTTGGGGTTGGGGCTTCTCAATCCCCGGTGCACAACTTCGAGGGTGCCTCAGAAGCTGCGCTTGAAGATACTAGCCACTTTTCCCAGGTAGCCGGTCCCACGTCTCTCGTCACCTCCACGGATCTCAGCTCTGCTGTGGATGTGGATCAGGGTCAGAGAAGTCTGGAAGTCAAGGCTCTGGTTGGGCTCTGCAGTCGGTTCCTCGTAGAACTTGGGCAAAGCAAAGGGTAGTCTCTTGATGGTGCCTGTTTGCACAGGGTAGCCACTCCTTGGCCACAAGGGAGATTCTTCCGTCTTCTTCTTTCGTCGAATGTCGAAGGTCCAGAGTTTCTGTTCAAGTTTGCAGGTTCAGGATAATCTAAAGTCTTGAGGCCCAACTCCCACTCTTATACTAATCTGGGGGGCTGGGATACCTGCTAGGTCACGCCTTATGGGTGGGACCTGGGAGGGGGTGGTTACACCCACTTCCCTTTGTCCAGTTTCGCGCCAGAGCTGGGGCTGGAGTGCCCCAGCGCCGGTTTGAACTGGACTATGCAAGGAACACCTTGTGTGCCCCGGCATGTCTCATTCCTTTCAGCCCACCCTGCCCCAATACACTAAAGGTTGTCTGGGGAGGTGCTAGCACCTCCCCAAGCAGGAAACCTATTGTCCAGGCCTCCCTGGCTGGGATCACTCCCAGCAGCAGGAGGTCAGACTTGTGTCGTGGCAGCAGCATCCATTTTGTGATGCTGAGGCTTTGGTCAGAGGCTAACAGTAAAGTATGATTTCAACATGTCTTTCCCTCTAGAAGGGGGGAATAATATCCTCATGTCCAGAAATGGTATGGGGGTATTATTCCACAGTGTTAGACACCTTACACGACATGTTTCGATAAAGCCAAACCATAGTTACCATAACCGTTTAAGATTATAAGGCACTTTAAGAGTATATGGTAGGCTATATCATAGAACAGCTATAAGGACATGGTTCCGAAAGCTGCAGACAGGCTCAGCTCATGCTAGAGCACCATCTCACATGTTACCAAGCACTCTGCCTCCAGGATTGTTAAGGCCTGCCATAGGAGTGGCTGATAGGTACACATGTGTCTATATGTAAGTTAGGTATAGGAATACTACACCTAAGCAAGGGGTGATTACACGACCTTGCCCCAGCTGAGTGATCAGCCAGTTGTGTCAAAATGGAAGGCCAGGCCAGGGGTGGCATAATACATGCTGCAGCCCCTGGTGGGCCTAGGGTACACCTATGCCCTGGGTACCTAGGGTACTCTGTACAGGGGCCAATAAGGTGATCCTATCCAAATGGGTTATGCACCTAAAGTACATAGTATCAATTTAGAGAGAGAACAGCAGGGCTGTGGGTCTGATTAGCAGGCTCACAGCCACATCTAAGTCGAAAACCAGTAAAGCAAAAGCAAAAAGTGGGGGTGAACATAGAAAGCAGACCCTACTCTCCTACACTGGGGCACACCAGTCCCGGGCCTGGGGCGAGCTGGACAAAGGATTGGGGGTGTAACCACCCCCTTCCTGGTCCCACCCTTAGGGAGGGACCTAGCAGGTAGTCCGGCCCCTAGAATCCGCTTAAAGGTAGGAGCTGTGTCCTAAGACTTCAGACATCCTGGAATCAACTTGAAACTAAGAAGAAGACGGGAACTTCGACGCTCTGCCGCACAGAGGACTGAAGCCAATCTCCCCTGTGGTCAGGGAGTGACCACCTTGCTAACGCAAGCACCATCCAGCGAATCAATGTCTGCTTTGCCGCCGCCTCCCGCCGGAGCCCGAGCCCAGAGACTGACAAGACCTGGACCTCCAGACCTCTCACCGCCCGATCCACAGTCCCTGAAAAGAGGAGACCCGTGGAGGCAACGAGACACGTGGAGCCAGCCATCTTGAAATGACCACGACAAGCTGCAAGTGCAACAACCGAGGCTCCCTCCAAGTTGTGCTTTGGGATCTGAGAAGCCCAACCCTCGAGCAGCATCTGCACTAAAGGTGAGCCCTCCAGCATCTCCACGATCTGCGTGGGGCACTTCTGCATTTTGCCACTCGACGCGCCTAACCGGTTGCTGGCCCGCTGGCTAGTGGCCATCTTGGCTACGAACTCCAAGAAATACACCACTGGTCTGGTTGCTCCAGACTGGCCCTTGCTCCCCTCCAAAGGAGCAGTCCCTCTGACCTTGCTGGTCAGAACCATCAGCTTATTTTGTTTTCCACAGCAATTGCTTTTGCCAAGGCTTGTTTGCTTCGACCAAGTCACCGACACCGCCGACAGCGAGAGCCTGCGTGGGACAGCTCGTGAACCGACTCCTGGATGTCGTTGACCTTCAGGGACCACGTGGCTGCAGAGACAAGCTACACCTTTCTTCCTGTTTGCACCCGACATCGCCTGGTATCCACCTGGTGCCACGCTGGTCACTGGCTAGTGACTGTGAACACTGTCCCCTCTGCTTACAGGTCTTCTACAACTCCGATCCACCCTTGGATCCACCGCATCCCTTCCGGACCGACCGCCTGCAGCATCTTTGTCCACAGGCTCCATTGAACAGATAGAAGAAACCCGACGCACTTCGACACCTACGCACCCGCTTCCTGTGGGTGAGGTAAAGCTGGCACTCTGGTGCCCCAGTGTAGAGTATCATCTCTAGTGTCTGTGTTTCCAATCTTGAGTTCATAGTCCATCCGGAAGATCCTTTTTGCAGTAACTTTGTAACTTTTACGTACCCATTGAAAACCTATGGGAGCTCGCGTGTGACTATTTGCTCTGCACACGCAACCCGTGGACCTCCTGGTCACTAACTAAAGTTAGCTCCTTGTAGGCCCAGCGATTCTAGAGGCCCTAGGCCTTGTCCCTTTTCTGTTCGTGGTACTTATACCACTATTTTAGTATATGGTTCGAGTGGCTACCAGGGCCTATCCATATAAAGTGCAACTTCTGTGTATTCTAACGTATTCTTGTTTAACGATTTGTGCTCCTGTGCTCATAAAGAGTCTAGGGGATACTTTGAGAAATAAATACATATATATTTTCAATATATATCTGTGTGGTGTCCTTTCATTGGTATAAAGGGGGGTTACATTTGGTAAAACAGCCTGCTTAACACGTTTCACGAGTTTAGCCTCAAAGACTGCTTAGCCTACGCTACCACTAGGGCAGCTAGTCCGAAAAGGTTGACTTACAACCACACCATAAGGGTTGCTTGGCATGGTACAAGGTGGTCACTTTAACTAGTGAACACCATATACCAGGCCAACTTCTCACATTGGTGAGCAGCGGTTGGATTTGAGCTTGCTGTGTTTTACCTCTGTAATCTCTTTGTTACCAATTGAAAGATCATACAGGTACCTTTAGGTACATATAAAACAAGAATAGATATACTTAAGTTCTACAGAACTTAGTTGTTGTAGAGCAAAGGGAGTAGCACACCCTGACTACAACTACTAGATAGGTTTAGTAGGTAAACCCAAGTGTAGGTAGATTGCAACACATCCACCCACACTTAAGAGCAATGGCTGGGGCAGAGGGGTCCAAGGTACCCATCTCTGTTCAGAGTGACCCCCAGAGGGCACCATCCATCTTTGCTACCCTAAATCAAAATGAGCTCAGGCAGTTGGCAAATATCAGGGGCCTTAAACAGCCCAAGAATCCTACTTCTGCTGAACTCAGAGAGCTTTTACAGGCTGATGAAGATCAGAAAGCTCTCAGGAAAGCCTCCCAGTTAGGCCCCTTAGGGACAGGAACAGGAGGCCCCCCTTCTGAAGATGCTACTGAAGTACCGCTTTCCAATAGTCATCCCTTAGATGAGAATCATACAACAGAGGAGGAAAGTGATAGGGATACAGAAAGTAGTGGGGATGAAGGGAGAACTAGCCCAGTGCCAAGTGTTATACGTCGCCCAGCTAACTTAAGGCTACTGGGGACTGACAATGGGATCACCCCATTGGATCTCCCTAATGGACTTAACCAGGGGCTTGGGAGGCAAAGGAATCACTCAGGTGAATCTAATGCTTCTCATGCCTCTAGAGGCTCTCAAGGTCACTCCAGGAGAAGGATGACCACCCCTCAGAGGAGGGAACATGAGGCCAGAATGCAGGAAGCTCAGCTGAGAATCAGGAAACAGGAGCTAGAAGTAGCTCTGATGGAAGAGAAACTGAGTAAGGCTAGGCGACCTAAAGAGAGTGGGGCTATACCCACTGGTGGCAGCATTGTCCCTAAGGACAAGGATAGGGTCTTTGATAATAGGAACCTGTCCAAGGTTGTGCCCCCCTAAGTGGGGATGACATCCACAAATGGATGACTGCTCTTGAGAGAGCCTGCAAAGTGCAGCAGGTTCCTGAAGACCAGTGGGCAGCAATCCTCTGGCTCTCCTTTGAAGGAAGAGGCAGAGACAGACTCCTCACTGTTAGGGAGGAGGATGTCAGAAACTACAGAGTCCTGAAGAGTGTCCTAGTTGATGGGTTAGGCTTAACCACTGAACAGTACAGGTTAATGTTCAGAGACACCCAGAAGACACAGACTCAGGACTGGTCTGAATACATTGAATGTGCCACTAAGGCTTTGGAGGGTTGGTTGCTGGGAAGTAAGGTATCTGATTATACAGGATTGTACAATTTGATGATGAGAGAACAGATTTTAAATAACTGTCAAAACCAGCAACTGCATCAACACTTGGTTGACTCTGATCTGACCTCTCCCCAAGAATTGGGAAAGAAGGCAGACAAATGGGTCAGAACCAGGGTTAAGCAAAAGAACCAGAACCAGGGCCAAGGGGGTGATCAGAAGAAAACAGACCAAAAGGGTGGAGATCAGAAATCTAAAGACCAGAAGTCTTCAACAGGGCCCCCAAACTAGTACTAAAGAGGGTGGGTCCCAGCCTAAAGGGAAGAAGAAAGAAGGTCAAAAGAAACCCTGGTGCAATTCTTGCAAGAATACAACTCACTGGACTAGTGATTGTAAAAAGGGTGGAGCCCCCAACACTGTTGCCCCTAAGGCACCTGCTCCCAGTACTACTGTTAGCAGTGTTGGTCCCCAGACAAAGGGTGTAGTGGGAATCACTATGGGAACTGAAGGAGATTCTGACTTAGACAGAACCCTGACCCAGGCAGTCCTGATCTGTGATGGGGACATTGATTTGTCCCTGACTGTGAGCCCCAGTAACCTGGGCAAGTACAGACAGACTCCTTTAATTAATGAAAAAGTGGCTCAAGCCTACTGGGACACATGTGCCAGTGTCACTATGGTGACACCAGGCTTTGTGGACCCTGGACAGTACATACCAGGTGAGAATTACCTGGTGACCAATGCCAGCAATGCCACTACTTCACATAGTGTGGCAGTTGTTAACTTCTCATGGGGAGGGGTAACTGGCCTCAAAAGGGTTTTGGTTAGTGCAGACCTCCCAGTAGAATGTTTGTTGGGCAATGACCTAGAGAGTTCTCTATGGTCTGAAGTGGAGTACAGGACACATGCAGAGATGTTAGGTATATCACCACATGTCCTTGCTGTGACCAGGTCACAGGCCAAAAAGTGCCTTACTGAACCTCAGGTCTTGGAACCTGGAACAATGGACCAAGCACCTACCAAGAAGAAGAACAGGAGGGTCAAGGCTGTGCCTTCCCCCCTGCCTCAGAGTGATGATCAACCTTCCCAGGAAGCTGATCTAGAGAACCCTGAAGGAACTGTCCCTGAAGAGCTTGAACCTGATCAGGTTGAGTTTCTGGGGACAGGGGGACCTTCAAGGGCTGACTTGAGGCAGGCTCAGTTATCCTGTCCCTCTCTTGAACCCCTCAGACAGCTGGCTGCTGCTGAGGCTACTGGGAATGCTCAAGGTACCCATAAAGTGTATTGGGATGATGGGCTCCTTTATTCAGAGGCTAGAGACCCCAAGCCTGGTGCAACCAGGAGGTTGGTTATACCTCTGCAATTTAGGGGCTTCCTTCTTACCTTGGCCCATGATATTCCTTTAGGCCAGAACAAGACTTGGGACAGGCTTGTCCCTCACTTTCACTGGCCCCATATGAATGAAGATACAAAGGAGTTTTGTCGCTCCTGTGTGACCTGCCAAGCCAGTGGCAAATCAGGTGGCACAACAAAGGCCCCCCTGATACCACTACCTGTGGTGGGGGTCCCCTTTGAAAGAGTGGGAATAGACATAGTGGGTCCCATGGATCCTCCCACTGCATCTGGGCACAGATTTATACTGGTGGTAGTGGATCATGCCACCAGGTATCCAGAGGCAATTCCCCTTAGGACCACTACAGCACCTGTTGTGGCAAGGGCCCTGCTGGGAGTATTCTCCAGAGTGGGGTTTCCTAAGGAGGTGGTTTCTGACAGAGGTACCAACTTCATGTCAGGATACTTGACAGCTATGTGGAAGGAATGTGGTGTCAACTACAAGTTCACCACCCCTTATCACCCACAATGCAATGGGCTTGTTGAGAGATTCAACAAGACCCTAAAGGGTATGATCAAAGGATTACCTGAAAAGCTCAGGCGAAGATGGGACATCCTTCTACCCTGCCTTCTGTTTGCTTACAGAGAGGTCCCACAAAAGGGGGTTGGCTAAAGCCCCTTTGAATTGTTGTTTGGGCACCCTGTAAGAGGCCCACTGTGTTTGGTGAAGGAAGGATGGGAGTTACCTCTCAAAAAGCCTAAGCAAGACATAGTGGACTATGTACTTGGTCTCCGCTCCAGGATGGCTGAGTATATGGAGAAGTCATCCAAAAACCTTGAGGCAAGCCAGGCCTTACAGAAAGCTTGGCATGACCAAAAGGCTGTCTTGGTTGAGTTTCAGCCAGGACAGAAGGTATGGGTGTTGGAGCCAGTGGCCCCAGCAGCACTCCAAGACAAATGGTTTGGACCCCATACAATCCTGGAAAAGAAGGGAGAGGTTACCTACTTGGTGGACCTAGGAACTCCCAGGAGTCCCCACAGGGTACTCCATGTTAACAGGTTAAAAGCATATGTTGACATGGCAGACATGGGCTTGCTCATGGCTACAGATGAGGGACAGGAGGAAGAGAGTGACCCTCTCCCAGACCTGTTGTCTCAGAACCCTGAGGATGGTTCAGTTGAAGGAGTGACCCTTGGAGGCAACCTCACTGATCATCACAAGACTGAATGTAGACACGTTCTACAATCATTTCAACACATGTTTTCCTTGATACCTAGCCAAACTGACTGGTGTACCCATGTGGTGGACACTGGTGACAGTCTGCCTGTAAAGAACAAGCTTTACAGACAACCTGACCACGTCAGGGACTGTATAAAGGCTGAGGTACATAAAATGCTGGAATTGGGTGTCATTGAACCCTCAGAGAGCCCCTGGGCTAGCCCAGTGGTTCTGGTCCCCAAACCTCACACCAAAGATGGCAAGAGAGAGATGAGGTTCTGTGTGGATTACAGAGGACTCAATGCTGTCACTAGGACAGATGCACATCCTATTCCAAGGGCAGATGAGCTCATAGACAAACTAGCTTCTGCTAAGTTTTTGAGCACATTTGACTTGACAGCTGGCTATTGGCAAATCAGATTAGCTGAGGAGTCTAAGGCCAAAACAGCATTCTCAACCCCAGGTGGGCACTACCAATTTGTGGTGATGCCCTTTGGTCTGAAGAATGCACCTGCCACCTTCCAAAGGTTGGTGAATCAAGTCCTTACTGGGTTGGATGACTTTTGTGCAGCATATCTTGATGACATTGCTGTCTTTAGCTCCACCTGGGAGGATCACCTGATCCACCTGAAGAAGGCTCTTGAGGCTCTGCAAAGGGCAGGCCTCACTATCAAGGCCACTAAGTGCCATATAGGGCAGAGTAAGGTTGTGTATTTGGGCCACCTTGTAGGTGGAGGCCAAGTTCAACCACTGGAGAGTAAGATACAATCCATCAAGGACTGGTCTCCTCCAACCACCCAGACTCAAGTTCGAGCTTTCTTGGGCTTGACTGGGTACTACAGGAAGTTTGTTAAGAACTATGGGTCCATTGTGACTCCTCTTAATGATCTGACATCCAAGAAGATGCCCAAAAAGTTTCAGTGGACAGTAAGCTGTCAAAAGGCATTTGATGACCTGAAAGAGGCCATGTGCTCTGCACCTATCCTGAAAAGTCCTGACTACTCCAAAGAGTTTATTGTCCAAACAGATGCTTCTGAGTTGGGTGTGGGAGCTGTGCTGTCACAACTTAATGTAGATGGTCAAGACCAACCCATTGCTTTTATTAGCAGAAGGTTGACCCCCAGAGAGAAGAATTGGTCAGCTACTGAGAGGGAGACCTTTGCTGTGGTGTGGGCCCTGAAGAAGCTGAGGCCATACTTGTTTGGCACTCACTTCAAGATTCAGACCGACCATAAGCCCCTCTTGTGGCTAAATCAGATGAAGGGTGAAAACCCCAAACTGCTTAGGTGGTCCATTTCCCTACAGGGTATGGACTTTACAGTGGAGCACCGGCCAGGTACTGACCATGGGAATGCAGATGGTCTCTCCAGGTACTTCCACTTAGGACATGAAGACGAGACTGGTCAAGGCTAGTTTAATGTCCCTGCGTTTGGGGGGGGGGGGGTTGTGTAGGAGAGTAGGGTCTGCTATCCTATGGTCACCCCAAATTTTTGCTTTTTGCTTCACTGGTTTTTGACATATTGAGGCTGTGGGCCTGCCAATCAGACCCCCAGCCTGCTGTTCTCTCTACTAAATTTACACTATGCACCCTAGGTGCATAACCAATTGGAAGTGGATCACCCTGTGAGCCCCTGTACCAGTGTACACTAGGTACCCAGGGCATTGGTGTATCTAAGGCCTACCAGGGGCTGAAGCATGTATTGTGCCACCCCTGGCCTGGCCTAACAAATTTGACACAACTGGCTGATCACTCAGCTGGGGTAAGTTGGTGTAACCACCTCTTACTTAGGTGTAGTATACCTACACCTAACCTTAAATGGGACACATGTTAACCTATAAGTCACTCCTATGGCAGGCCTTAACAATCCTGAAGGCAGAGTGCTTTGTTCCATGTGAGATGGTGCTCTGGCATGAGCTGAGCCTGTCTGCAGTGGTCGGAACAACTTCCTTCTACTGTTTCCAGATATCGTCATACCATATACACTTAAGTGCATTATGAACCTCGTGGTGAAATGCTATCTTTGTTTTGGCTTTATCAAAACATGTCGAGTAAGGTGTCATACGAATTGGAATACTAACCCCTCGCCAATTCTGGCGACGGGGTTAGCATTCCACCCTTCTAGAGGGACACGACATGTACAGTACCTGAAACCCGAACAAAATCAGACATAGCCTCAGCTCCACAAAATGGATGCTGCCACCACAGACACAAGTCTGCCCTCCTGCTGCTGGAAGTCTTTCCAGCTTGGGAGGTGTGGACAAAGGGTTTCCTGCCAGGGGAGGTGCGTGCACCACCCCAGACAGGATTTTGTGTATTGGTCAGGTAGGGCTTGAAAGAAACCAGACATGCCTGAGGCTCACAAGGAGCCTCGGTGCATATCCCAGTTCAAACCAGTCCTGGGGCACACCAGCCCTGGACCTGGGGCGAGCTGGACAAAGGATTGGGGGTGTAACCACCCCCCTTCCTGGTCCCACCCTTAGGGAGGGACCTAGCAGGTAGTCCGGCCCCTAGAATCCGAATAAAGGTAGGAGCTGTGTCCTAAGACTTTAGACATCCTGGAATCAACTTAACTACAAGAAGAAGACGGGAACTTCGACGCTCTGCCGCACTGAGGACTGAAGCCAATCTCCCCTGTGGTCAGGGAGTGACCACCTTGCTAACGCAAGCACCATCCAGCGAACCAACGTCTACTTTGCCGCCGCCTCCCGCCGGAGCCCGAGCCCAGAGACTGACAAGACCTGGACCTCCAGACCTCTCACCACCCGATCCACAGTCCCTGAAAAGAAGGAACCCGTGGAGGCACCGAGACACGTGGAGCCAGCCATCTTGAAAAGACCACGACAAGCTGCAAGCGCGACAACCGAGGCTCCCTCCAAGTTGTGCTTTAGGATCTAAGAAGCCCAACCCTCGAGCAGCATCTGCACCAAAGGTGAGCCCTCCAGCATCTCCACGATCTGCGTGGGGCCCTTCTGCATTTTGCCACTCGACATGCCTAACCGGTTGCTGGCCCGTTGGCTAGTGGCCATCTTGGCGACGAACTTCAAGAACTACACTGCTGGTCTGGTTGCTCCAGACTGGCCCATGCTCCCCTCCAAAGGAGCAGTCCCTCTGACCTTGCTGGTCAGAACCATCAGCTTATTTTGTTCTCCACAACAATTGCTTTTGCCAAGGCTTGTTTGCTTCGACCACGTCGACGACACCGCCGACAGCGAGAGCTTGCGTGGGACAGCTTGTGAACCAAATCCTGGACGTCGTCGACCTTCAGGGACCACGTGGCTGCAGAGACAAGCTACACCTTTCCTCCTGTTTGCACCGACATCGCCTGGAACCCACCTGGTGTCACGCTGGTCACTGGCTAGTGACTGTGAACACTGTCCCCTCTGCTTACAGGTCTTCTACAACTCCGATCCACTCTTGGATCCACCGCATCTCTTCTGGACCGACCGCCTGCAGCATCTTTGTCTTTTAGGCTCCATTGAACAGATAGAAGAAACCCGACGCACTTCGAGACCTATGCACCCGCTTCCTGTGGGTGAGGTAAAGCTGGCACTCCGGTGCCCAAGTGTAGAGTATCATCTCTAGTGTCTGTGTTTCCAATCTTGAGTTCATAGTCCATCCGGAAGATCCTTTTTGCAGTAACTTTGTAACTTTTACGCACCCATTGAAAACCTATTGGAGCTCGCGTGTGACTATTTGCTCTGCACACGCAACCCGTGGACCTCCTGGTCACTAACTAAAGTTAGCTCCTTGTAGGCCCAGCGATTCTAGAGGCCCTAGGCCTTGTCCCTTTTCTGTTCGTGGTACTTATACCACTATTTTAGTATATGGTTCGAGTGGCCAACAGGGCCTATCCATATAAAGTGCAACTTCTGTGTATTCTAACGTATTCTTGTTTAACGATTTGTGCTCCTGTGCTCATAAAGAGTCTAGGGGATACTTTGAGAAATAAATACATATATATTTTCAATATATATCTGTGTGGTGTCCTTTCATTGGTATAAAGGGGGGTTACATTTGGTAAAACAGCCTGCTTAACACGTTTCACGAGTTTAGCCTCAAAGACTGCTTAGCCTACGCTACCACTAGGGCAGCTAGTCCGAAAAGGTTGACATACAACCACACCATAAGGGTTGCTTGGCATGGTACAAGGTGGTCACTTTAACTAGTGAACATCATATACCAGGCCAACTTCTCACATTTCCCTAGGTGCCGGCAGGGCTAGGGTTCAAAAACTACAGCTAGGCACTTTGCCAAAAAAGGGTCATTTTTCACTGCAAAATTGAGGTGTGACCACGTTGCGTTTTGCGCCGTTTCCTGTCGCGGGCACTAGGCCGACCCGCACAAGTGAGGTACCATTTTTCTCGTAGGACTTTGGGAAATGCGGGGTCGGTGGAAATTTGTGGATCCACGCAGATTCCAGAACTTTTCATCACAGAAATGTGGGGAAAATGTGTTTTTTTTGTCAATTGTTTCCGTTTGCAAGGGATTCTGGGTAACAGACTCTGGTGGCAGGCACTCAAGTCACCCCATCCTGGATTCCCCTGGGTGTCTAGTTTTCGAAATTATATAGGTTTGCTAGGTTTCCCTAGGTGCCGGCAGGGCTAGGGTTCAAAAACTACAGCTAGGCACTTTGCCAAAAAAGGGTCATTTTTCACTGCAAAATTGAGGTGTGACCACATTGCGTTTTGCGCCGTTTCCTGTCGCGGGCACTAGGCCGACCCGCACAAGTGAGGTACCATTTTTCTCGTAGGACTTTGGGGAACGCGGGGTGGGTGGAAATTTGTGGATCCACGTGGATTCCAGAACTTTCCATCACAGAAATGTGGGGAAAATGTGTTTTTTTTGTCAATTTTTTACGTTTGCAAGGGATTCTGGGTAACAGACACTGGTGGCAGGCACTCAAGTCACCCCATCCTGGATTCCCCTGGGTGTCTAGTTTTCGAAAACATATAGGTTTGCTAGGTTTCCATAGGTGACGGCAGGGCTAGGGTTAAAAAATTACAGCTAGGCACTTTGCCAAAAAAGGGTCATTTTTCACTGCAAAATTGAGGTGTGACCACGTTGCGTTTTGCGCCGTTTCCTGTCGCGGGCACTAGGCCGACCTGCACTAGTGAGGTACCATTTTTCTCGTAGGACTTTGGGGAATGCGGGGTGGGTGGAAATTTGTGGATCCACGCAGATTCCAGAACTTTCCATCACAGAAATGTGGGGAAAATGTGTTTTTTTTGTCAATTGTTTATGTTTGCAAGGGATTCTGGGTAACAGACCCTGGTGGGAAGCACTCAAGTCACCCCATCCTGGATTACCCTGGGTGTCTAGTTTTCAAAAATATATAGGTTTGCTAGGTTTCCTGTAGGAAGGTGGATATCTGACTATGGTTACCCCCAAATTTTTGCCTAGTGTCTAGCTGGTTTTTCGACTTAGTTGGCCTGAGATCCTGCCATTCAGGCTCTCAGGCTATCTGCTCTCTCTGTAAAATGGAACTATGCACCCTAGGTGCATAACCAATTGGAAGTGGATCACCCTGTCAGCCCTTGTACCAGTGTACACTAGGTACCCAGGGCATTGGTGTACCCAAGGCCTGCCAAGGGCTGCAGCATGTATTATGCCACCCCAGGCTTGGCCTAACGATTTGACACAACTGGCTGATCACTCAGCTGGGGTAAGTTGGTGTAATCACCTCTTACTTAGGTGTAGTATACCTATACCTAACCTTAAATGGGACACCTGGTAACCTATAAGTCACTCCTATGGCAGGCCTTAACAATCCTGAAGGCAGAGTGCTTGGTTCCATGTGAGATGGTGCTCTGGCATGAGCTGAGCCTGTCTGCAGTGGTCGGAACAACTTCCCTCTACTGTTTCCAGATATCGTCATACCATATACTCTTAAGTGCATTATGAACCTCGCGGTTAAATGCTATCTTTGGTTTGGCTTTATCAAAACATGTCGAGTAAGGTGTCATACGAATTGGAATACTAACCCCTCGCCAATTCTGGCGACGGGGTTAGCATTCCACCCTTCTAGAGGGACACGACATGTACAGTACCTGAAACCCGGGTAAAATCAGACATAGCCTCAGCTCCACAAAATGGATGCTGCCACCACAGACAAAAGTCTGCCCTCCTGCTGCTGGGAGTCCTTCCAGCTTGGGAGGTGTGGACAAAGGGTTTCCTGCCAGGGGAGGTGCATGCACCACCCCAGACAGGATTTTGTGTATTGGTCAGGTAGGGCTTGAAAGAAACCAGACATGCCTGTGGCTCACAAGGAGCCTCGGTGCATATGCCAGTTCAAACCGGTCCTGGGGCACACCAGTCCCGGGCCTGGGGCGAGCTGGACAAAGGATTGGGGGTGTAACCACCCCCCTTCCTGGTCCCACCCATAGGGAGGGACCTAGCAGGTAGTCCGGCCCCTAGAATCCGCTTAAAGGTAGGAGCTGTGTCCTAAGACTTCAGACATCCTGGAATCAACTTGAAACTAAGAAGAAGACGGGAACTTCGACATTCTGCTGCACAGAAGACTGAAGAAAATCTCCCCTGTGGTCAGGGAGTGACCACCTTGCTAACGCAAGCACCATCCAGCGAATCAACGTCTGCTTTGCCGCCGCCTCCCGCCGGAGCCCGAGCCCAGAGACTGACAAGACCTGGACCTCCAGACCTCTCACCGCCCGATCCACAGTCCCTGCAAAGAGGAGACCCGTGGAGGCACCGAGACACGTGGAGCCAGCCATCTTGAAACGACTACGACAAGCTGACCAGTGCAACAACCGAGGCTCCCTCCAAGTTGTGCTTTGGGTCCTGAGAAGCCCAACCCTCGAGCAGCATCTGCACCAAAGGTGAGCCCTCCAGCATCTCCACGATCTGCGTGGGGCCCTTCTGCATTTTGCCACTCGACGCGCCTAACCGGTTGCTGGCCCGCTGACTAGTGGCCATCTTGGCGACGAAATCTACGACAAACACCGCTGGTCTGGTTGCTCCAGACTGGCCCTTGCTCCCCTCCAAAGGAGCCGTTCCTCTGACCTTGCTGGTCAGAACCATCAGCTTATCTCCTTGCCCACAACAATTGCTTTTGCCAAGGCTTGTTTGCTTCGATCAAGTCGCCGACACCGCCGACAGCGAGAGCCTGCGTGGGACAGCTCGTGACTCGACTCCTGGACGTCGTCGACCTTCAGGGACCACGTGGCTGCAGAGTCAAGCTACACCTTCCTTCCTGTTTGCACCCGACATCGCCTGGTACCCACCTGGTGCCACGCTGGTCACTGGCTAGTGACTGTGAACACTGTCCCCTCTGCTTACAGGTCTTCAACATCTCCGATCCACTCTTGGATCCACTGCATCTCTTCCCGACCGACCGCCTGCAGCACTTTTGTCTACAGGCCCCACGGAACAGATAGAAGAAACCCGACGCACTTCGAGGCCTATGCACCCGCTTCCTGTGGGTGAGGTAAAGTTGGCACTCCGGTGCCCAAGTGTGGTATTACATCTCTAGTGCCTGTGTTCCAAATCTTAAGTTCCTAGGTCATCCGGAAGATTCCTTTTGCAGTAACTTTGTACTTTTTACGCACCCATTGAAACCTATGGGAGCACGCGTGTGACTATTTGCTCTGCACACGCCACCCGTGGACCTCCTGGTCACTAACTGACGTTAGCTCCTTGTAGGCCCAGCGATTCTAGAGGCCCTAGGCCTTTTCCCTTTCCTGTTCGTGGTACTTATACCACTATTTTAGTATATGGTTCGAGTGGCCACCAGGGCCTATCCATATAAAGTGCAACTTCTGTGTATTCTGTGATAATCTTGTTTGACGATTTGTGCTCCTGTGCTCATAAAGAGACTAGGGGTTACTTTGAGAAATAAATACATATATATTTTGAATATATATCTGTGTGGTGTCCTTTCATTGGTATAAAAGGGGGTTGCATTTGGTAAAACAGCTGGCTTAACACGCTTCACGAGTTTAGCCTCAAAGACTGCTTAGCCTACGCTACCACTAGGGCAGCTAGTCCGAAAAGGTTGACTTACAACCACACCATAAGGGTTGCTTGGCATGGTACAAGGTGATCACTTTAACTAGTGAGCATCATATACCAGGCCAACTTCTCACATTGGTGAGCAGCGGTTGGATTTGAGCTTGCTGTGTTTTACCATTGTAATCTCTTGGTTACCAATTGAAAGATCACATAGGTACCTGTAGGTACATATAAAACAAGATTAGATATACATAAGTTCTACTGAACTTAGTTGTTGTAGAGCAAAGGGAGTAGCACACCCTGACTACAACTACTAGATAGGTTTAGTAGGTAAACCCAAGTGTAGGTAGATTGCAACACATCCACCCACACTTAAGAGCAATGGCCGGGGCAGAGGGGTCCACTGTACCCATCTCTGTTGAGAGTGACCCCCAGAGGGCACCATCCAGCTTTGCTACCCTTAATCAGAATGAGCTCAGGCATTTGGCAACTCTTAGAGGCCTTAAACAGCCCAAGAACCCAAACTCTGCTGAGCTCAGAGAGCTCTTACAGAATGATGAGAATCAGAGAGCACTCAAGAAAGCTTCCCAGTTAGCCCCCTTAGGGTCAGGAACAGGAGGCCCCCCTTCTGAAGATACTACAGAGGTACCCAGTTCCAATAGCCATCCCTTAGATGAGAACCATACTACAGGGGAGGAAAGTGGTGAGGATACAGAAAGTAGTGATGATGAAGGGAGAACTAGCCCAGTGCCAAGTATTATACTTGGCCCAGCTAAACTAAGGCTATTGGGGACTGACAATGGGTTCCCCCCATTGGATCTCCCCAGTGGACTTAACACAGGGCTTGGGAGGCAAAGGAATCGCTCAGGTGACTCCAATGCTTCTCATGGCTCTAGGGGCTCTCAAGGTCACTCCAGGAAAAGGATGACCACCCCTCAGAGGAGGGAACATGAGGCCAGAATGCAGGAAGCCCAGCTGAGGATCAGGAAGCAGGAGCTAGAAGTAGCCCTGATGGAAGAAAAACTGAACAAGGCTAGGCAACCTAGAGAGAGTGGGTCTATACCCACTGGTGGCAGCATTGTCCCTAGGGACAAAGATAGAGTCTTTGACAATAGGAACCTGTCCAAGATCGTGCCCCCCTACAAAAGTGGGGATGACATCCACAAATGGATGACTGCTCTTGAGAGAGCCTGCAAAGTGCAGCAGGTTCCTGAAGACCAGTGGGCAGCAATCTTATGGCTCTCCTTTGAGGGGAGAGGCAGAGATAGACTCCTCACTGTTAGAGAAGAGGATGTCAGAAATTACAGAGTCCTGAAGAGTGTCCTAGTTGATGGGTTAGGCTTAACCACTGAACAGTACAGGTTAATGTTCAGAGACACCCAGAAGACACAGACTCAGGACTGGTCTGAATATGTGGAATGTGCAACTAAGGCTTTGGAGGGTTGGTTGCTGGGAAGTAAGGTGTCTGATTATACAGGATTGTACAATTTGATGATGAGAGAGCAGATTTTAAGTAATTGTCAAAACCAGCTTCTCCATCAACACCTGGTAGACTCAGATTTGACCTCTCCCCAAGAATTGGGAAAGAGGGCAGATAAATGGGTCAGGACCAGGATCAGGCCTAAAAACCAGGGTGGTGACCAAAAGAAAGATACCACCAAGCCTCAAGAGAAGGGTGGGGATAAAGCAAAAGAGAACTCTTCCTCAGGGCCCCAAAACTCCACACAGGGTGGTGGGTCCCAAGCTCCCTCCTCTACCACAGCTAAAAAGCCCTACTGCCATGAGTGTAAAACTCCTGGGCATTGGAAAACTGACAGCGGTTGCCCAAGGGCTAAAAACAAAACTGTTCCTCCAATTACTCCTGTCACACCACCTATTACTGTCAGCAGTAATCCCCCAGGTGGTGGGAGTGCCCCCAGAAATCTGGGTGGGTTTACTTGGGGAACACAGGGGGACCCTGGCTTAGCCAATTCCCCTACAGCAACCACTCTTGTCTGTGATGGTGGCATGGGGTTTGCCAACTTCACTGCCTGTCCCAACACTTTGGGTAGGTACAGACAGGAGCCCTACATCAATGGTACAAAAGCTGAGGCCTACAGAGACACTGGAGCTAGCATCACAATGGTGGCCCATTGGCTAGTCCCCTCTGAGCAGCTTTTGCCTGGTTTCTCCTACCAGGTGACTAACATTGATGGCAAACAAAACAGTCATCCCATGGCAGAGGTATGTCTCAGCTGGGGAGGGGTCACTGGCCCTAAAAGGGTAGCAGTGTCCCCAACCTTGCCTGTAGACTGCTTACTGGGGAATGACTTAGAACTCTCAGCCTGGGCTGGAGTTGAACAAGACACCCATTCTAAAATGGTAGGCCTGTCACAAAAGGGTAGGGGGGTTGTGCCATTCACAACCCCTGTCCAAATAGATTTCCTCCCTGAAAAGGTTGGAAGGGCAGTGGTAGCCACCGCCCAGGCACAGACAGACTTCCCTGTAGAGACTGGCAGAGCTGTGACAGTCACAGCTCAAACACAAACTGAGTGCCCCCCTGAAAAGGTTGGCAAGGCTGTAATGGTCTCAGCCTATACTCAGACTGACATAGGTGTAGTGAAGCCTGAAACTATGGATCACTCCACACAAACAGAGAGTAGTGGGGAGGAAGAAAAGTCTCCCTCTCCCCAGACATTAGGAAAAAGTCAGCCTCCTCAGGGAGCTGACCTCACCCCTTGTGAAGGAACTGCCCCAGAGGTAGCCAGGCCTGGCCTGGCAGAGCCTCTGATGTCAGTGGCCCCTTCCAAGGTGGGACCCAGTCTGGTGCAGGTAGGCTGCCTCTCTCTGTTCCCTGCCTCAGTCAGCCCAGGGCTGCAGAGGTCAGGGAGGCCAGTGGACCCCCAGAGGGCCCCTGTCCACAAGAACCCCCCCATCAAAAGAATGAGGATTGCCTGGCTAGTAGTCCTAGCCAGGTGATGGGTAAAAACATTCCTGAGGGATCTCCTTTACAGGTAGTTAGGGACCTCCCCCAGAGGGATTCTGTTGGGCACAGGCAAACATGGGACCTTAGGGCCCCAGACCTGACCTGTCCCTCCAGTAAGCCCACAAAAGGGACCCAGCCTCCAGCTTTAGGTAGCCAGAGGCTGACCCTGAGAGCACAGTGCAACTCAGTTAAGGAAAGAAAGGCATCCATGGTGGAGGATGATTGGAGGAAGCTGAGGCCTCACTTTGAGGACACTCACTTCAGTACTCCATCTCAACACCAGCCTTTTACTTTGCCAAGACACACCAAAGGTAGAGATTCCCTATGGTGGAGACCCTCTGATACCCTTAGGGTGAGGGATTGCTTAGTGGACCATGAGACAGGGGGTAACCATGCCAGTGCTGGTTCCTCCTTATATGGCCACTTGGGCAATATAGGCTTACCTGGTCAAGGTCAGCCTTATCTCCCTTCGTTTGGGGGGGGGGTTGTGTAGGAAGGTGGATATCTGACTATGGTTACCCCCAAATTTTTGCCTAGTGTCTAGCTGGTTTTTCGACTTAGTTGGCCTGAGATCCTGCCATTCAGGCTCTCAGGCTATCTGCTCTCTCTGTAAAATGGAACTATGCACCCTAGGTGCATAACCAATTGGAAGTGGATCACCCTGTCAGCCCCTGTACCAGTGTACACTAGGTACCCAGGGCATTGGTGTACCCAAGGCCTGCCAAGGGCTGCAGCATGTATTATGCCACCCCAGGCTTGGCCTAACGATTTGACACAACTGGCTGATCACTCAGCTGGGGTAAGTTGGTGTAATCACCTCTTACTTAGGTGTAGTATACCTATACCTAACCTTAAATGGGACACCTGGTAACCTATAAGTCACTCCTATGGCAGGCCTTAACAATCCTGAAGGCAGAGTGCTTGGTTCCATGTGAGATGGTGCTCTGGCATGAGCTGAGCCTGTCTGCAGTGGTCGGAACAACTTCCCTCTACTGTTTCCAGATATCGTCATACCATATACTCTTAAGTGCATTATGAACCTCGCGGTTAAATGCTATCTTTGGTTTGGCTTTATCAAAACATGTCGAGTAAGGTGTCATACGAATTGGAATACTAACCCCTCGCCAATTCTGGCGACGGGGTTAGCATTCCACCCTTCTAGAGGGACACGACATGTACAGTACCTGAAACCCGGGTAAAATCAGACATAGCCTCAGCTCCACAAAATGGATGCTGCCACCACAGACAAAAGTCTGCCCTCCTGCTGCTGGGAGTCCTTCCAGCTTGGGAGGTGTGGACAAAGGGTTTCCTGCCAGGGGAGGTGCATGCACCACCCCAGACAGGATTTTGTGTATTGGTCAGGTAGGGCTTGAAAGAAACCAGACATGCCTGTGGCTCACAAGGAGCCTCGGTGCATATGCCAGTTCAAACCGGTCCTGGGGCACACCAGTCCCAGGCCTGGGGCGAGCTGGACAAAGGATTGGGGGTGTAACCACCCCCCTTCCTGGTCCCACCCATAGGGAGGGACCTAGCAGGTAGTCCGGCCCCTAGAATCCGCTTAAAGGTAGGAGCTGTGTCCTAAGACTTCAGACATCCTGGAATCAACTTGAAACTAAGAAGAAGACGGGAACTTCGACATTCTGCTGCACAGAAGACTGAAGAAAATCTCCCCTGTGGTCAGGGAGTGACCACCTTGCTAACGCAAGCACCATCCAGCGAATCAACGTCTGCTTTGCCGCCGCCTCCCGCCGGAGCCCGAGCCCAGAGACTGACAAGACCTGGACCTCCAGACCTCTCACCGCCCGATCCACAGTCCCTGCAAAGAGGAGACCCGTGGAGGCACCGAGACACGTGGAGCCAGCCATCTTGAAACGACTACGACAAGCTGACCAGTGCAACAACCGAGGCTCCCTCCAAGTTGTGCTTTGGGTCCTGAGAAGCCCAACCCTCGAGCAGCATCTGCACCAAAGGTGAGCCCTCCAGCATCTCCACGATCTGCGTGGGGCCCTTCTGCATTTTGCCACTCGACGCGCCTAACCGGTTGCTGGCCCGCTGACTAGTGGCCATCTTGGCGACGAAATCTACGACAAACACCGCTGGTCTGGTTGCTCCAGACTGGCCCTTGCTCCCCTCCAAAGGAGCCGTTCCTCTGACCTTGCTGGTCAGAACCATCAGCTTATCTCCTTGCCCACAACAATTGCTTTTGCCAAGGCTTGTTTGCTTCGATCAAGTCGCCAACACCGCCGACAGCGAGAGCCTGCGTGGGACAGCTCGTGACTCGACTCCTGGACGTCGTCGACCTTCAGGGACCACGTGGCTGCAGAGTCAAGCTACACCTTCCTTCCTGTTTGCACCCGACATCGCCTGGTACCCACCTGGTGCCACGCTGGTCACTGGCTAGTGACTGTGAACACTGTCCCCTCTGCTTACAGGTCTTCAACATCTCCGATCCACTCTTGGATCCACTGCATCTCTTCCCGACCGACCGCCTGCAGCACTTTTGTCTACAGGCCCCACGGAACAGATAGAAGAAACCCGACGCACTTCGAGGCCTATGCACCCGCTTCCTGTGGGTGAGGTAAAGTTGGCACTCCGGTGCCCAAGTGTGGTATTACATCTCTAGTGCCTGTGTTCCAAATCTTAAGTTCCTAGGTCATCCGGAAGATTCCTTTTGCAGTAACTTTGTACTTTTTACGCACCCATTGAAACCTATGGGAGCACGCGTGTGACTATTTGCTCTGCACACGCCACCCGTGGACCTCCTGGTCACTAACTGACGTTAGCTCCTTGTAGGCCCAGCGATTCTAGAGGCCCTAGGCCTTTTCCCTTTCCTGTTCGTGGTACTTATACCACTATTTTAGTATATGGTTCGAGTGGCCACCAGGGCCTATCCATATAAAGTGCAACTTCTGTGTATTCTGTGATAATCTTGTTTGACGATTTGTGCTCCTGTGCTCATAAAGAGACTAGGGGTTACTTTGAGAAATAAATACATATATATTTTGAATATATATCTGTGTGGTGTCCTTTCATTGGTATAAAAGGGGGTTGCATTTGGTAAAACAGCTGGCTTAACACGCTTCACGAGTTTAGCCTCAAAGACTGCTTAGCCTACGCTACCACTAGGGCAGCTAGTCCGAAAAGGTTGACTTACAACCACACCATAAGGGTTGCTTGGCATGGTACAAGGTGATCACTTTAACTAGTGAGCATCATATACCAGGCCAACTTCTCACATTTCCCTAGGTGCCGGCAGGGCTAGGGTTAAAAAACTACAGCTAGGCACTTTGCCAAAAAAGGGTCATTTTTCACTGCAAAATTGAGGTGTGACCACGTTGCGTTTTGCGTCGTCTCCTGTCCCGGGCACTATGCCGACCCACACAAGTGAGGTACCATTTTTCTCATAGGACTTTGGGAAACGCGGAGTGGGTGGAAATTTGTGCATCCACGCAGATTCCAGAACTTTCCATCACAGAAATGTGGGAAAAATTTGTTTTTTTTGTCAATTGTTTACGTTTGCAAGGGATTCTGGGTAACAGACCCTGGTGGTAGGCACTCAAGTCACCCAATCCTGGATTCCCCTGGATGTCTAGTTTTCACAAATATATAGGTTTGCTAGGTTTCCCTAGGTGCCGGCAGAGCTAGGGTTCAAAAACTACAGCTAGTCACTTTGCCAAAAAAGGGTCATTTTTCACTGCAAAATTGAGGTGTGACCACGTTGCGTTTTGCGCCGTTTCCTGTCGCGGGCACTAGGCCGACCCACACAAGTGAGGTACCATTTTTCTCGTAGGACTTTGGGGAACGCGGGGTGGGTAGAAATTTGTGGATCCAAGCAGATTCCAGAACTTTCCATCACAGAAATGTGGGGAAAATGTGTTTTTTTTGTCAATTTTTTACGTTTGCAAGGGATTCTGGGTAACAGACCCTGGTGGGAGGCACTCAAGTCACCCAATCCTGGATTCCCCTGGGTGTCTAGTTTTCGAAAATATATAGGTTTGCTATGTTTCCCTAGGTGCCGGCAGGGCTAGGGTTCAATAACTACAGCTAGGCACTTTGCCAAAAAAGGGTCATTTTTCACTGCAAAATTGAGGTGTGACCACGTTGCGTTTTGCGCCGTTTCCTGTCGCGGGCACTAGGCCGACCCGCACAAGTGAGGTACCATTTTTCTCGTAGGACTTTGGGAAATGCGGGGTCGGTGGAAATTTGTGGATCCACGCAGATTCCAGAACTTTTCATCACAGAAATGTGGGAAAAATGTGTTTTTTTTGTCAATTGTTTCCGTTTGCAAGGGATTCTGGGTAACAGACCCTGATGGCAGGCACTCAAGTCACCCCATCCTGGATTCCCCTGGGTGTCTAGTTTTCGAAATTATATAGGTTTGCTAGGTTTCCCAAGGTGCCGGCAGGGCTAGGGTTAAAAAACTACAGCTAGGCACTTTGCCAAAAAAGGGTCATTTTTCACTGCAAAATTGAGGTGTGACCACATTGCGTTTTGCGCCGTTTCCTTTTGCGGGCACTAGGCCGACCCGCACAAGTGAGATACCATTTTTCTCGTAGGATTTTGGGAAATGCGGGGTGGGTGGAAATTTGTGGATCCACGCAGATTCCAGAACTTTTCATCACAGAAATGTGAGGAAAATGTGTTTTTTTTTGTCAATTGTTTCCGTTTGCAAGGGATTCTGGGTAACAGACCCTGGTGAGAGGCACTCAAGTCACCCCATCCTGGATTCCCCTTGGTGTCTAGTTTTCAAAAATGTATAGGTTTGCTAGGTTTCCCTAGGTGCCGGCAGGGCTAGGGTTCAAAAACTACAGCTAGGCACTTTGCCAAAAAAGGGTCATTTTTCACAGCAAAATTGAGGTGTGACCACGTTGCGTTTAGCGCTGTTTCCTGTCGCGGGAACTAGGCCGACCCGCACAAGTGAGGTACCAGTTTTCTCGTAGGACTTTGGGGAACGCAGGGTGGGTAGAAATTTGTGGATCCACACAGATTCCAGAACTTTCCATCACAGAAATGTGGGGAAAATGTGTTTTTTTTTGTCAATTGTTTACGTTTGCAAGGGATTCTGGGTAACAGACCCTGGTGGGAGGCACTCAAGTCACCCCATCCTGGATTCCCCTGGGTGTCTAGTTTTCGAAAATATATAGGTTTGCTAGGTTTCCCTAGGTGCCGGCAGGGCTAGGGTTCAAAAACTACAGCTAGGCACTTTGCCATAAAAGGGTCATTTTTCACTGCAAAATTGAGGTGTGACCACGTTGTGTTTTGCGTTGTTTCCTGTCGCGGGCACTAGGCCGACCCACACAAGTGAGGTACCATTTTTCTCGTAGGACTTTGGGGAACGCGGAGTGGGTGAAAATTTGTGGATCCACGCAGATTCCAGAACTTTCCATCACAGAAATATGGGTAAAATGTGTTTTTTTTGTCAATTTTTTACGTTTGCAAGGGATTCTGGGTAACAGACCCTGGTGAGAGGCACTCAAGTCACCCCATCCTGGATTCCCCTGGGTGTCTAGTTTTCAAAAATGTATAGGTTTGCTAGGTTTCCCTAGGTGCCGGCAGGGCTAGGGTTCAAAAACTACAGCTAGGCACTTTGCCAAAAAAGGGTCATTTTTCACTGCAAAATTGAGGTGTGATCACGTTGCGTTTAGCGCCGTTTCCTGTCGCGGGAACTAGGCCGACCCGCACAAGTGAGGTACCATTTTTCTCGTAGGACTTTGGGGAACGCGGGGTGCGTGGAAATTTGTGGATCCACACAGATTCCAGAACTTTCCATCACAGAAATGTGGGGAAAATGTGGTTTTTTTGTCAATTGTTTACTTTTGCAAGGGATTCTGGGTAACAGACCCTGGTGGTAGGCACTCAAGTCACCCCATCCTGGATTCCGCTGGGTGTCTAGTTTTCACAAATATATAGGTGTGAGAAGTTGGCCTGGTATATGATGTTCACTAGTTAAAGTGACCACCTTGTACCATGCCAAGCAACCCTTTTTGGTGTGGTTGTAAGTCAACCTTTTCGGACTAGCTGCCCTAGTGGTAGCGTAGGCTAAGCAGTCTTTGAGGCTAAACTCTTGAAGCGTGTTAAGCCAGCTGTTTTACCAAATGCAACCCCCTTTTATACCAATGAAAGGACACCACACAGATATATATTCAAAATATATATGTATTTATTTCTCAAAGTAACCCCTAGTCTCTTTATGAGCACAGGAGCACAAATCGTCAAACAAGATTCCAGTAGAATACACAGAAGTTGCACTTTATATGGATAGGCCCTGGTGGCCGCTCAAACCATATACTAAAATAGTGGTATAAGTACCACGAGCAGAAAAGGGAAAAGGCCTAGGGCCTCTAGAATCGCTGGGCCTACAAGGAGCTAACTTTAGTTAGTGACCAGGAGGTCCACGGGGTGCGTGTGCAGAGCAAATAGTCACACGCGTGCTCCCATAGGTTTTCAATGGGTGCGTAAAAAGTACAAAGTTACTGCAAAAAGGATCTTCCGAATGGACTAGGAACTCAAGATTAGAAACACAGACACTAGAGATGATTCTCTACACTTGGGCACCGGAGTGCCAGCTTTACCTCACCCACAGGAAGCGGGTGCATAGGCCTCGAAGTGCGTCGGGTTTCTTCTATCTGTTCAGTGGAGCCTGTGGACAAATATGCTGCAGGCGGTCGGTCCGGGAGAGATGCGGTGGATCTAAGAGTGGATCGGAGTTGTAGAAGACCTGTAAGCAGAGGGTACAGTGTTCACAGTCACTAGTCAGTGACCAGCGTGGCACCAGGTGGGTACCAGGCGATGTCGGGTGCAAACAGGAAGAAAGGTGTAGCTTGTCTCTGCAGCCACGTGGTTCCGGGAGGTCAACGACGTCCAGGAGTCGGTTCACAAGCTGTCCCACGCAGGCTCTCGCTGTGGGCGGTGTCGGCGACTTGATCGAAGCAAACAAGCCTTGGCAAAAGCAATTGTTGTGGAGAACAAGATAAGCTGATGGTTCTGACCAGCAAGGTCAGAGGGATTGCTCCTTTGGAGGGGAGCAAGGACTAGTCTGGAGCAACCAGACCAGCAGTGTAGTTCTTGAAGTTCGTCGTCAAGATGGCCACTAGCCAGCGGGCCAGCAACCGGTTAGGCGCATCGAGTGGCAAAATGCAGAAGGGCCCCACGCAGATCGTGGAGATGCTGGAGGGCTCACCTTTGGTGCAGATGATGCTCGAGGGTAGGGCTTCTCAGATCCCAAAGCACAACTTGGAGGGAGCCTCGGTTGTTGCACTTGCAGCTTGTTGTGGTCATTTCAAGATGGCTGGCTCCACGTGTCTCGTTGCCTCCACGGGTCTCCTCTTTTCAGGGACTGTGGATCGGGCAGTGAGAGGTCTGGAGGTCCAGGTCTTGTCAGTCTCTGGGCTCGGGCTCCAGCAGGAGGCGGCGGCAAAGCAGACATTGATTCGCTGGATGGTGCTTGCGTTAGCAAGGTGGTCACTCCCTGACCACAGGGGAGATTGGCTTCAGTCCTCTGTGCGGCAGAGCGTCGAAGTTCCCGTCTTCTTCTTAGTTTCAAGTTGATTCCAGGATGTCTGAAGTCTTAGGACACAGCTCCTACCTTAAAGCGGATTCTAGGGGCCGGACTACCTGCTAGGTCCCTCCCTAAGGGTGGGACCAGGAAGGGGGGTGGGTACACCCTCAATCCTTTGTCCAGCTCGCCCCAGGTCCAGGGCTGGTGTGCCCCAGGACCGGTTTGAACTGGCATATGCACCGAGGCTCCTTGTGAGCCACAGGCATGTCTGGTTTCTTTCAAGCCCTACCTGACCAATACACAAAATCCTGTCTGGGGTGGTGCTCGCACCTCCCCTGGCAGGAAACCCTTTGTCCACGTCTCCCAAGCTGGAAGGACTCCCAGCAGCAGGAGGGCAGACTTGTGTCTGTGGTGGCAGCATCCATTTTGTGGAGCTGAGGCTATGTCTGATTTTACCCGGGTTTCAGGTACTGTACATGTCGTGTCCCTCTAGAAGGGTGGAATGCTAACCCCGTCGCCAGAATTGGCGAGGGTTAGTATTCCAATTCGTATGACACCTTACTCGACATGTTTTGATAAAGCCAAACCAAAGTTAGCATTTAACCGCGAGTTTCATAATGCACTTAAGAGTATATGGTATGACGATATCTGGAAACAGTAGAAGGAAATGGTTCCGACCACTGCAGACAGGCTCAGCTCATGCCAGAGCACCATCTCACATGGAACCAAGCACTCTGCCTTCAGGATTGTTAAGGCCTGCCATAGGAGTGACTTATAGGTTAACATGTGTCCCATTTAAGGTTAGGCATAGGTATACTACACCTAAGTAAGAGGTGGTTACACCAACTTACCCCAGCTGAGTGATCAGCCAGTTGTGTCAAATTTGTTAGGCCAAGCCTGGGGTGGCATAATACATGCTTCAGCCCCTGGCAGGCCTTAGATACACCAATGCCCTGGGTACCTAGTGTACACTGGTACAGGGGCTCACAGAGTGATCTACTTCCAATTGGTTATACACCTAGGGTGCATAGTGTCAATTTAGTTAGAGAGAACAGCAGACTGGGGGTCTGATTAGCAGGCCCACAGCCTCAATATGTCAAAAACCAGTGAAGCAAAAAGCAAAAATTTGGGGTGACCATAGGATAGCAGACCCTACTCTCCTACACAACCCCCCCCCAAACGCTGGGACATTAAACTAGCCTTGACCAGTCTCGTCTTCATGTCCTAAGTGGAAGTACCTGGAGAGACCATCTGCATTCCCATGGTCAGTACCTGGCCGGTGCTCCACTGTAAAGTCCATCCCCTGTAGGGAAATGGACCACCTAAGCAGTTTGGGGTTTTCACCCTTCATCTGATTTAGCCACAAGAGGGGCTTATGGTCGGTCTGAATCTTGAAGTGAGTGCCAAACAAGTATGGCCTCAGCTTCTTCAGGGCCCACAGCAAAGGCCTCCCTCTCAATAGCTGACCATTCTTCTCTCTGGGGTCAACCTTCTGCTAATAAAAGCAATGGGTTGGTCTTGACCATCTACATTAAGTTGTGACAGCACAGCTCCCGCACCCAACTCAGAAGCATCTGTTTGGACAATAAACTCTTTGGAGTAGTCAGGACTTTTCAGGATAGGTGCAGAGCACATGGCCTCCTTCAGGTCATCAAATGCCTTTTGACAGCTTACTGTCCACTGAACCTTTTTGGGCATCTTCTTGGATGTCAGATCATTAAGAGGAGTCACAATGGACCCATAGTTCTTAACAAACTTCCTGTAGTACCCAGTCAAGCCCAAGAAAGCTCGAACTTGAGTCTGGGTGGTTGGAGGAGACCAGTCCTTGATGGATTGTATCTTACTCTCCAGTGGTTGAACTTGGCCTCCACCTACAAGGTGGCCCAAATACACAACCTTACTCTGCCCTATCTGGCACTTAGTAGCCTTGATAGTGAGGCCTGCCCTTTGCAGAGCCTCAAGAGCCTTCTTCAGGTGGATCAGGTGATCCTCCCAGGTGGAGCTAAAGACAGCAATGTCATCAAGATATGCTGCACAAAAGTCATCCAACCCAGTAAGGACTTGGTTCACCAACCTTTGGAAGGTGGCAGGTGCATTCTTCAGACCAAAGGGCATCACCACAAACTGGTAGTGCCCACCTGGGGTTGAGAATGCTGTTTTGGCCTTAGACTCCTCAGCTAATCTGATTTGCCAATAGCCAGCTGTCAAGTCAAATGTGCTCAAAAACTTTGCAGAAGCTAGTTTGTCTATGAGCTCATCTGCCCTTGGAATAGGGTGTGCATCTGTCCTGGTGACAGCATTGAGACCCCTGTAGTCCACACAGAACCTCATCTCTCTCTTGCCATCTTTGGTTTGAGGTTTGGGGACCAGAACCACTGGGCTAGCCCAGGGGCTCTCTGAGGGTTCAATGACACCTAATTCCAGCATTTTATGTACCTCAGCCTTTATACAGTCCCTGACGTGGTCAGGTTGTCTGTAAAGCTTGTTCTTTACAGGCAGACTGTCACCAGTGTCCACCACATGGGTACACCAGTCAGTTTGGCTAGGTATTAGGGAAAACAGATGTTGAAATGATTGTAGAACTTGTCTACATTCAGTCTGCTGATGGGCAGTGAGGTTGCCTCCAAGGGTCACTCCTTCAACTGAGCCATCTTCTGGGTTCTGAGACAACAGGTCTGGGAGAGGGTCACTCTCTTCCTCCTGTCCTTCATCTGTAGCCATGAGCAAGCCCATGTCTGCCCTGTCAACATATGCTTTTAACCTGTTAACATGGAGTACCCTGTGGGGACTCCTGGGAGTTCCTAGGTCCACCAAGTAGGTAACCTCTCCCTTCTTTTCCAGGATTGTATGGGGTCCAGACCATTTGTCTTGGAGTGCTGCTGGGGCCACTGGCTCCAACACCCATACCTTCTGTCCTGGCTGAAACTCAACCAAGACAGCCTTTTGGTCATGCCAAGCTTTCTGTAAGGCCTGGCTTGCCTCAAGGTTTTTGGATGCCTTCTCCATATACTCAGCCATCCTGGAGCGGAGACCAAGTACATAGTCCACTATGTCTTGCTTAGGCTTTTTGAGAGGTAACTCCCATCCTTCCTTCACCAAACACAGTGGGCCTCTTACAGGGTGCCCAAACAACAATTCAAAGGGGCTGTAGCGAACTCCTTTTTGTGGGACCTCTCTGTAAGCAAACAGAAGGCAGGGTAGAAGGATGTCCCATCTTCGCCTGAGCTTTTCAGGTAATCCTTTGATCATACCATTTAGGGTCTTGTTGAATCTCTCAACAAGCCCATTGCATTGTGGGTGATAAGGGGTGGTGAACTTGTAGTTGACACCACATTCCTTCCACATAGCTGTCAAGTATCCTGACATGAAGTTGGTACCTCTGTCAGAAACTACCTCCTTAGGAAACCCCACTCTGGAGAATACTCCCAGCAGGGCCCTGGCCACAACAGGTGCTGTAGTGGTCCTAAGGGGAATTGCCTCTGGATACCTGGTGGCATGATCCACTACCACCAGTATAAATCTGTGCCCAGATGCAGTGGGAGGATCCATGGGACCCACTATGTCTATTCCCACTCTTTCAAAGGGGACCCCCACCACAGGTAGTGGTATTAGGGGGGCCTTTGTTGTGCCACCTGACTTGCCACTGGCTTGGCAGGTCACACAGGAGCGACAAAACTCCTTTGTATCTTCATTCATGTGAGGCCAGTGAAAGTGAGGGACAAGCCTGTCCCAAGTCTTGTTCTGGCCTAAGTGTCCTGCTAAAGGAATATCATGGGCCAAGGTAAGAAGGAAGCCCCTAAATTGCAGAGGTATAACCAACCTCCTGGTTGCACCAGGCTTGGGGTCTCTAGCCTCTGAATAAAGGAGCCCTTCATCCCAATACACTTTATGGGTACCTTGAGCATTCCCAGCAGCCTCAGCAGCAGCCAGCTGTCTGAGGGGTTCAAGAGAGGGACAGGATAACTGAGCCTGCCTCAAGTCAGCCCTTGAAGGTCCCCCTGTCCCCAGAAACTCAACCTGATCAGGTTCAAGCTCTTCAGGGACAGTTCCTTCAGGGTCCTCTAGATCAGCTTCCTGGGAAGGTTGATCATCACTCTGAGGCAGGGGGGAAGGCACAGCTTTGACCCTCCTGTTCTTCTTCTTGGTAGGTGCTTGGTCCATTGTTCCAGGATCCAAGACCTGAGGTTCAGTGAGGCACTTTTTGGCCTGTGACCTGGTCACAGCAAGGACATGTGATGATATACCTAACATCTCTGCATGAGTCCTGTACTCCACTTCTGACCATAGAGAACTCTCTAGGTCATTGCCCAACAAACATTCTATTGGGAGGTCTGCACTAACCACAACCCTTTTGAGGCCAGTTACCCCTCCCCATGAGAAGTTAACAACTGCCACACTATGTGAAGTAGTGGCATTGCTGGCATTGGTCACCAGGTAATTCTCACCTGGTATGTACTGTCCAGGGTCCACAAAGCCTGGTGTCACCATAGTGACACTGGCACATGTGTCCCTGTAGGCTTGAGCAACTTTTTCATTAATTAAAGGAGTCTGTCTGTACTTGCCCAGGTTACTGGGGCTCACAGTCAGGGACAAATCAATGTCCCCATCACAGATCAAGACTGCCTGTGTCAGGGTTCTGTCTAAGTCAGAATCTCCTTCAGTTCCCATAGTGATTCCCACTACACCCTTTGTCTGGGGACCAACACTGCTAACAGTAGTACTGGGAGCAGGTGCCTTAGGGGCAACAGTGTTGGGGGCTCCACCCTTCTTACAATCACTAGTCCAGTGATTTGTATTCTTGCAATGATTGCACCAGGGTTTCTTTTGACCTTTTTTCTTCTTCCTTTTAGGCTGGGACCCACCCTCTTTAGCAGTAGTTTGGGGCCCTGTTGAAGACTTCTGGTCTTTAGATTTCTGATCTCCACCCTTTTGGTCTGTTTTCTTCTGATCACCCCCTTGGCCCTGGTTCTGGTTCTTTTGCTTAACCCTGGTTCTGACCCATTTGTCTGCCTTCTTTCCCAATTCTTGGGGAGACGTCAGATCAGAGTCAACCAAGTGTTGATGCAGTTGCTGGTTTTGACAGTTATTTAAAATCTGATCTCTCATCATCAAATTGTACAATCCTGTATAATCATATACCTTACTTCCCAGCAACCAACCCTCCAAAGCCTTAGTGGCACATTCAATGTATTCAGACCAGTCCTGAGTCTGTGTCTTCTGGGTGTCTCTGAACATTAACCTGTACTGTTCAGTGGTTAAGCCTAACCCATCAACTAGGACACTCTTCAGGGCTCTGTAATTTCTGACATCCTCCTCCCTAACAGTGAGGAGTCTGTCTCTGCCTCTTCCTTCAAAGGAGAGCCAGAGGATTGCTCTCCACTGGTCTTCAGGAACCTGCTGCACTTTGCAGGCTCTCTCAAGAGCAGTCATCCATTTGTGGATGTCATCCCCACTTTTGTAGGGGGGCACAACCTTAGACAGGTTCCTATTATCAAAGACCCTATCTTTGTCCTTAGGGACAATGCTGCCACCAGTGGGTATAGACCCACTCTCTCTAGGTTGCCTAACCTTGTTCAGTTTCTCTTCCATCAGGGCTACCTCTAGCTCCTGCTTCCTGATCCTCAGCTGGGCTTCCTGCATTCTGGCCTCATGTTCCCTCCTCTGAGGGGTGGTCATCCTTCTCCTGGAGTGACCTTGAAAGCCTCTAGAGGCATGAGAAGCATTAGATTCACCTGAGTGATTCCTTTGCCTCCCAGACCCCTGGTTAAGTCCACTGGGGAGATCCAATGGGATGATCCCATTGTCAGTCCCCAATAGCCTTAGTTTAGCTGGGCCAAGTATAACACTTGGCACTGGGCTAGTTCTCCCTTCATCCTCACTACTTTCTGTATCCTCCCCACTTTCCTCCTCTGTAGTATGATTCTCATCTAAGGGATGGCTATTGGAAAGGGGTACTTCAGTAGCATCTTCAGAAGGGGGGCCTCCTGTTCTGGACCCTAAGGGGCCTAACTGGGAGGCTTTCCTGAGAGCTTTCTGATCTTCATCAGCCTGTAAAAGCTCCCTGAGTTCAGCAGAAGTAGGATTCTTGGGCTGTTTAAGGCCCCTGATATTTGCCAACTGTCTGAGCTCATTTTGATTAAGGGTAGCAAAGATGGATGGTGCCCTCTGGGGGTCACTCTCAACAGAGATGGGTACAGTGGACCCCTCTGCCCCAGCCATTGCTCTTAAGTGTGGGTGGATGTGTTGCAATCTACCTACACTTGGGTTTACCTACTAAACCTATCTAGTAGTTGTAGTCAGGGTGTGCTACTCCCTTTGCTCTACAACAACTAAGTTCAGTAGAACTTAAGTATATCTATTCTTGTTTTATATGTACCTACAGGTACCTATGTGATCTTTCAATTGGTAACCAAGAGATTACAATGGTAAAACACAGCAAGCTCAAATCCAACCGCTGCTCACCAATGGTTTGCTAGGTTTCCCTAGGTGCCGGCAGGGCTAGGGTTAAAAAACTACAGCTAGGCACTTTGCCATAAAAGGGTCATTTTTCACTGCAAAATTGAGGTGTGACCACGTTGTGTTTTGCGTTGTTTCCTGTCGCGGGCACTAGGCCGACCCACACAAGTGAGGTACCATTTTTCTCGTAGGACTTTGGGGAACGCGGAGTGGGTGAAAATTTGTGGATCCACGCAGATTCCAGAACTTTCCATCACAGAAATATGGGTAAAATGTGTTTTTTTTGTCAATTTTTTACGTTTGCAAGGGATTCTGGGTAACAGACCCTGGTGAGAGGCACTCAAGTCACCCCATCCTGGATTCCCCTGGGTGTCTAGTTTTCAAAAATGTATAGGTTTGCTAGGTTTCCCTAGGTGCCGGCAGGGCTAGGGTTCAAAAACTACAGCTAGGCACTTTGCCAAAAAAGGGTCATTTTTCACTGCAAAATTGAGGTGTGATCACGTTGCGTTTAGCGCCGTTTCCTGTCGCGGGAACTAGGCCGACCCGCACAAGTGAGGTACCATTTTTCTCGTAGGACTTTGGGGAACGCGGGGTGCGTGGAAATTTGTGGATCCACACAGATTCCAGAACTTTCCATCACAGAAATGTGGGGAAAATGTGGTTTTTTTGTCAATTGTTTACTTTTGCAAGGGATTCTGGGTAACAGACCCTGGTGGTAGGCACTCAAGTCACCCCATCCTGGATTCCGCTGGGTGTCTAGTTTTCACAAATATATAGGTGTGAGAAGTTGGCCTGGTATATGATGTTCACTAGTTAAAGTGACCACCTTGTACCATGCCAAGCAACCCTTATGGTGTGGTTGTAAGTCAACCTTTTCGGACTAGCTGCCCTAGTGGTAGCGTAGGCTAAGCAGTCTTTGAGGCTAAACTCGTGAAGCGTGTTAAGCCAGCTGTTTTACCAAATGCAACCCCCTTTTATACCAATGAAAGGACACCACACAGATATATATTCAAAATATTTATGTATTTATTTCTCAAAGTAACCCCTAGTCTCTTTATGAGCACAGGAGCACAAATCGTCAAACAAGATTACAGTAGAATACACAGAAGTTGCACTTTATATGGATAGGCCCAGGTGGCCGCTCAAACCATATACTAAAATAGTGGTATAAGTACCACGAGCAGAAAAGGGAAAAGGACTAGGGCCTCTAGAATCGCTGGGCCTACAAGGAGCTTAGTTTAGTTAGTGACCAGGAGGTCCACGGGGTGCGTGTGCAGAGCAAATAGTCACACGCGTGCTCCCATAGGTTTTCAATGGGTGCGTAAAAAGTACAAAGTTACTGCAAAAAGGATCTTCCGGATGGACTAGGAACTCAAGATTGGAAACACAGACACTAGAGATGATTCTCTACACTTGGGCACCGGAGTGCCAGCTTTACCTCACCCACAGGAAGCGGGTGCATAGGCCTCGAAGTGCGTCGGGTTTCTTCTATCTGTTCAGTGGAGCCTGTGGACAAAGATGCTGCAGGCGGTCGGTCCGGGAGAGATGCGGTGGATCCAAGAGTGGATCGGAGTTGTAGAAGACCTGTAAGCAGAGAGGACAGTGTTCACAGTCACTAGTCAGTGACCAGCGTGGCACCAGGTGGGTAGCAGGCGATGTCGGGTGCAAACAGGAAGAAAGGTGTAGCTTGTCTCTGCAGCCACATGGTCCCGGGAGGCCGACGACGTCCAGGAGTCGGTTCACGAGCTGTCCCACGCAGGCTCTCGCTGTCGGCGGTGTTGGCGACTTGATTGAAGCAAACAAGCCTTGGCAAAAGCAATTGTTGTGGAGAACAAGATAAGCTGATGGTTCTGACCAGCAAGGTCAGAGGGATTGCTCCTTTGGAGGGGAGCAAGGGCCAGTCTGGAGCAACCAGACCAGCAGTGTAGTTCTTGAAGTTCGTCGCCAAGATGGCCACTAGCCAGCGGGCCAGCAACCGGTTAGGCGCGTCAAGTGGCAAAATGCAGAAGGGCCCCACGCAGATCGTGGAGATGCTGGAGGGCTCACCTTTGGTGCAGATGCTGCTCGAGGGTTGGGCTTCTCAGATCCCAAAGCACAACTTGGAGGCTGCCTCGGTTGTTGCACTTGCAGCTTGTCGTGGTCGTTTCAAGATGGCTGGCTCCACGTGTCTCGTTGCCTCCACGGGTCTCCTCTTTTCAGGGACTGTGGATCGGGCGGCTAGAGGTCTGGCGGTCCAGGTCTTGTCAGTCTCTGGGCTCGGGCTCCGGCGGGAGGCGGTGGCAAAGCAGACATTGATTCACTGGATGGTGC
The DNA here is from genome assembly GCF_964204655.1 of Triturus cristatus. Classification (NCBI taxonomy): domain Eukaryota; kingdom Metazoa; phylum Chordata; class Amphibia; order Caudata; family Salamandridae; genus Triturus; species Triturus cristatus. Next base: position 499,386 of record NW_028188109.1, on the reverse strand, counting down.
TTGCGTTAGCAAGGTGGTCACTCCCTGACCACAGGGGAGATTGGCTTCAGTCCTCTGTGCGGCAGAGCGTCGAAGTTCCCGTCTTCTTCTTAGTTTCAAGTTGATTCCAGGATGTCTGAAGTCTTAGGACACAGCTCCTACCTTTAAGCGGATTCTAGGGGCCGGACTACCTGCTAGGTCCCTCCCTAAGGGTGGGACCAGGAAGGGGGGTGGGTACACCCCCAATCCTTTGTCCAGCTCGCCCCAGGTCCAAGGCTGGTGTGCCCCAGGACCGGTTTGAACTGGCATATGCACCGAGGCTCCTTGTGAGCCACAGGCATGTCTGGTTTCTTTCAAGCCCTACCTGACCAATACACAAAATCCTGTCTGGGGTGGTGCATGCACCTCCCCTGGCAGGAAACCCTTTGTCCACGTCTCCCAAGCTGGAAGGACTCCCAGCAGCAGGAAGGCAGACTTGTGTCTGTGGTGGCAGCATCCATTTTGTGGAGCTGAGGCTATGTCTGATTTTACCCGGGTTTCAGGTACTGTACATGTCGTGTCCCTCTAGAAGGGTGGAATGCTAACCCCGTCGCCAGAATTGGCGAGGGGTTAGTATTCCAATTCGTATGACACCTTACTCGACATGTTTTGATAAAGCCACACCAAAGATAGCATTTAACCGCGAGGTTCATAATGCACTTAAGAGTATATGGTATGACGATATCTGGAAACAGTAGAAGGAAGTTGTTCCGACCACTGCAGACAGGCTCAGCTCATGCCAGAGCACCATCTCACATGGAACCAAGCACTCTGCCTTCAGGATTGTTAAGGCCTGCCATAGGAGTGACTTATAGGTTAACATGTGTCCCATTTAAGGTTAGGTATAGGTATACTACACCTAAGTAAGAGGTGATTACACCAACTTACCCCAGCTGAGTGATCAGCCAGTTGTGTCAAATTTGTTAGGCCAAGCATGGGGTGGCATAATACATGCTTCAGCCCCTGGCAGGCCTTAGATACACCAATGCCCTGGGTACCTAGTGTACACTGGTACAGGGGCTCACAGGGTGATCTACTTCCAATTGGTTATACACCTAGGGTGCATAGTGTCAATTTAGTTAGAGAGAACAGCAGGCTGGGGGTCTGATTAGCAGGCCCACAGTCTCAATATGTCAAAAACCAGTGAAGCAAAAAGCAAAAATTTGGGGTGACCATAGGATAGCAGACCCTACTCTCCTACAATAGGTTTGATAGGTTTCCCTAGGTGCCGGCAGAGCTAGGGTTCAAAAACTACAGCTAGTCAGTTTGCCAAAAAAGGGTCATTTTTCACTGCAAAATTGAGGTGTGACCACGTTGCGTTTTGCGCCGTTTCCTGTCGCGGGCACTAGGCCGACCCGCACAAGTGAGGTACCATTTTTCTCGTAGGATTTTGGGAAATGCGGGGTGCGTGGAAATTTGTGGATCCACGCAGATTACAGAACTTTTCATCACAGAAATGTGGGGAAAATGTGTTTTTTTTGTCAATTATTTACGTTTGCAAGGGATTCTGGGTAACAGACCCTGGTGGGAGGCACTCAAGTCACCCCATCCTGTATTCCCCTGGGTGTCTAGTTTTCGAAAATATATAGGTTTGCTAGGTTTCCCTAGGTGCCGGCAGGGCTAGGGTTCAAAAACTACAGCTAGGCACTTTGCCAAAAAAGGGTCATTTTTCACTGCAAAATTGAGGTGTGACCACGTTGCGTTTTGCGCCGTTTCCTGTCGCGGGCACTAGGCCGACCCGCACAAGTGAGGTACCATTTTTCTCGTAGGATTTCGGGAAATGCGGGGTGGGTGGAAATTTGTGGATCCACGCAGATTCCAGAATTTTTTATCACAGAAATGTGGGGGAAAATGTGTTTTTTTTGTCAATTGTTTCCGTTTGCAAGGGATTCTGGGTAACAGACCCTGGTGGGAGGCACTCAAGTCACCCCATCCTGGATTCCCCTGGGTGTCTAGTTTTTGAAAATATATAGGTTTGCTAGGTTTCCCTAGGTGCCGGCAGGGCTAGGGTTCAAAAACTACAGCTAGGCACTTTGCCAAAAAAGGGTCATTTTTCACTGAAAAATTGAGGTATGACCACGTTGCGTTTTGCGCCGTTTCCTGTCGCGGGCACTAGGCTGACCCGCACTAGTGAGGTACCATTTTTCTCGTAGGACTTTGGGGAACGCGGGGTGGGTGGAAATTTGTGGATCCACGCAGATTCAAGAACCTTCCATCACAGAAATGTGGGGAAAATGTGTTTTTTTTGTCAATTATTTACGTTTGCAAGGGATTCTGGGTAACAGACTATGGTGGGAGGCACTCAAAACACCCCATCCTAGATTCCCCTGGGTGTCTAGTTTTCGAAAATATATAGGTTTGCTAGGTTTCCCCAGGTGCCGGCAGGGCTAGGGTTAAAAAACTACAGCTAGGCACTTTGCCACAAAAGGGTCATTTTTCACTGCAAAATTGAGGTGTGACCACGTTGCGTTTTGCGCCGTTTCCTGTCGCGGGCACTAGGCCGACCCGCACAAGTGAGGTACCATTTTTCTCATAGGATTTTGGGAAATGCGGGGTGCGTGGAAATTTGTGGATCCACGCAGATTACAGAACTTTTCATCACAGAAATGTGGGGAAAATGTGTTTTTTTTGTCAATTATTTACGTTTGCAAGGGATTCTGGGTAACAGACCCTGGTGGGAGGCACTCAAGTCACCCCATCCTGTATTCCCCTGGGTGTCTAGTTTTCGAAAATATATAGGTTTGCTAGGTTTCCCTAGGTGCCGGCAGGGCTAGGGTTCAAAAACTACAGCTAGGCAGTTTTCCAAAAAAGGGTCATTTTTCACTGCAAAATTGAGGTGTGACCACGTTGCGTTTTGCGCCGTTTCCTGTCGCGGGCACTAGGCCGACCCGCACAAGTGAGGTACCATTTTTCTCGTAGGATTTCGGGAAATGCGGGGTGGGTGGAAATTTGTGGATCCACGCAGATTCCAGAATTTTTCATCACAGAAATGTGGGGGAAAATGTGTTTTTTTTGTCAATTGTTTCCGTTTGCAAGGGATTCTGGGTAACAGACCCTGGTGGGAGGCACTCAAGTCACCCCATCCTGGATTCCCCTGGGTGTCTAGTTTTTGAAAATATATAGGTTTGCTAGGTTTCCCTAGGTGCCGGCAGGGCTAGGGTTCAAAAACTACAGCTAGGCACTTTGCCAAAAAAGGGTCATTTTTCACTGAAAAATTGAGGTATGACCACGTTGCGTTTTGCGCCGTTTCCTGTCGCGGGCACTAGGCTGACCCGCACTAGTGAGGTACCATTTTTCTCGTAGGACTTTGGGGAACGCGGGGTGGGTGGAAATTTGTGGATCCACGCAGATTCAAGAACCTTCCATCACAGAAATGTGGGGAAAATGTGTTTTTTTTGTCAATTATTTACGTTTGCAAGGGATTCTGGGTAACAGACTATGGTGGGAGGCACTCAAAACACCTCATCCTAGATTCCCCTGGGTGTCTAGTTTTCGAAAATATATAGGTTTGCTAGGTTTCCCCAGGTGCCGGCAGGGCTAGGGTTAAAAAACTACAGCTAGGCACTTTGCCACAAAAGGGTCATTTTTCACTGCAAAATTGAGGTGTGACCACGTTGCGTTTTGCACCGTTTCCTGTCGCGGGCACTAGGCCGACCCGCACAAGTGAGGTACCATTTTTCTCGTAGGACTTTGGGAAACGCGGGGTGGGTGGAAATTTGTGGATCCACGCAGATTACAGAACTTTTCATCACAGAAATGTGGGGAAAATGTGTTTTTTTTGTCAATTGTTTCCGTTTGCAAGGGATTCTGGGTAACAGACCCTGGTGGCAGGCACTCAAGTCACCCCATCCTGGATTCCCCTGGGTGTCTAGTTTTCGAAAATATATAGGTTTGATAGGTTTCCATAGGTGACGGCAGGGCTAGGGTTCAAAAACGACAGCTAGGCACTTTGCCAAAAAAGTGTCATTTTTCACTGCAAAATTGAGGTGTGACCAAGTTGCGTTTTGCGTTGTTTCCTGCCGCGGGCACTAGGCCGACCCACACAAGTGAGGTACCATTTTTCTCGTAGGACTTTGGGGAACGCGGGGTGGGTGGAAATTTGTGGATCCACGCAGATTCCAGAACTTTCCATCACAGAAATGTGGGGAAAATGTGTTTTTTTTGTCAATTTTTTACGTTTGCAAGGGATTCTGGGTAACAGACCCTGGTGAGAGGCACTCAAGTCACCCCATCCTGGATTACCCTGGGTATCTAGTTTTCAAAAATGTATAGGTTTGCTAGGTTTCCCTAGGTGCCGGCAGGGCTAGGGTTCAAAAACTACAGCTAGGCACTTTGCCAAAAAAGTGTCATTTTTCACTGCAAAATTGAGGTGTGACCACGTTGCGTTTTGCGTTGTTTCCTGCCGCGGGCACTAGGCCGACCCACACAAGTGAGGTACCATTTTTCTCGTAGGACTTTGGGGAACGCGGGGTGGGTGGAAATTTGTGGATCCACGCAGATTCCAGAACTTTCCATCACAGAAATGTGGGGAAAATGTGTTTTTTTTGTCAATTTTTTACGTTTGCAAGGGATTCTGGGTAACAGACCCTGGTGAGAGGCACTCAAGTCACCCCATCCTGGATTACCCTGGGTATCTAGTTTTCAAAAATGTATAGGTTTGCTAGGTTTCCCTAGGTGCCGGCAGGGCTAGGGTTCAAAAACTACAGCTAGGCACTTTGCCAAAAAAGGGTCATTTTTCACTGCAAAATTGAGGTGTGACCACGTTGCGTTTAGCGCCGTTTCCTGTCGCGGGAACAAGGCCGACCCGCACAAGTGAGGTACCATTTTTCTCGTAGGACTTTGGGGAACGCGGGGTGGGTGGAAATTTGTGGATCCACACAGATTCCAGAACTTTCCATCACAGAAATGTGGGGAAAATGTGTTTTTTTTGTCAATTATTTACGTTTGCAAGGGATTCTGGGTAACAGACCTTGGTGGGAGGCACTCAAGTCACCCTATCCTGGATTCCCCTGGGTGTCTAGTTTTCGATAATATATAGGTTTGCTAGGTTTCCCTAGGTGCCGGCAGGGCTAGGGTTCAAAAACTACAGCTAGGCACTTTGCCAAAAAAGGGTCATTTTTCACTGCAAAATTGTGGTGTGACCACGTTGCGTTTTGCGCCGTTTCCTGTCGCGGGCACTAGGCCGACCCGCACAAGTGAGATACCATTTTTCTCGTAGGACTTTGGGAAACGCAGGGTGGGTGGAAATTTGTGGATCCACGCAAATTCCAGAACTTTTCATCACAGAAATGTGGGGAAAATGTGTTTTTTTTGTCAATTGTTTCCGTTTGCAAGGGATTCTGGGTAACAGACCCTGGTGGCAGGCACTCAAGTCACCCCATCCTGGATTCCCCTGGGTGTCTAGTTTTCGAAAATATATAGGTTTGATAGGTTTCCATAGGTGACGGCAGGGCTAGGGTTCAAAAACGACAGCTAGGCACTTTGCCAAAAAAGTGTCATTTTTCACTGCAAAATTGAGGTGTGACCACGTTGCGTTTTGCGTTGTTTCCTGCCGCGGGCACTAGGCCGACCCACACAAGTGAGGTACCATTTTTCTCGTAGGACTTTGGGGAACGCGGGGTGGGTGGAAATTTGTGGATCCACGCAGATTCCAGAACTTTCCATCACAGAAATGTGGGGAAAATGTGTTTTTTTTGTCAATTTTTTACGTTTGCAAGGGATTCTGGGTAACAGACCCTGGTGGCAGGCACTCAAGTTACCCCATCCTGGATTCCCCTGGGTGTCTAGTTTTTGAAAATATATAGGTTTGCTAGGTTTCCATAGGTGACGGCAGGGCTAGGGTTCAAAAACTACAGCTAGGCACTTTGCCAAAAAAGGGTCATTTTTCACTGCAAAATTGAGGTGTGACCACGTTGCGTTTTGCGCCGTTTCCTGTCGCGGGCACTAGGCCGACCTGCACTAGTGAGGTACCTTTTTTCTCGTAGGACTTTGGGGAATGCGGGGTGGGTGGAAATTTGTGGATCCACGCCAGTTCCAGAACTTTTCATCACAGAAATGGGGGGAAAATGTGTTTTTTTTGTCAAATGTTTCCGTTTGCAAGGGATTCTGGATAACAGACCCTGGTGGCAGGCACTCAAGTCACCCCATCCTGGATTCCCCTCGGTGTCTAGTTTTCAAAAATGTATAGGTTTGCTAGGTTTCCCTAGGTGCCGGCAGGGCTAGGGTTCAAAAACTACAGCTAGGCACTTTGCCAAAAAAGGGTCATTTTTCACTGCAAAATAGAGGTGTGACCACGTTGCGTTTAGCGCCGTTTCCTGTCGCGAGAACTAGGCCGACCCGCACAAGTGAGGTACCATTTTTCTCGTAGGACTTTGGGGAACGCGGGGTGGGTGGAAATTTGTGGATCCACACAGATTCCAGAACTTTCCATCACAGAAATGTGGGGAAAATGTGTTTTTTTTGTCAATTGTTTACGTTTGCAAGGGATTCTGGGTAACAGACCCTGATGGAAGGCACTCAAGTCACCCTATCCTGGATTCCCCTGGGTGTCTAGTTTTCGAAAATATATAGGTTTGCTAGGTTTCCCTAGGTGACGGCAGGGCTAGGGTTCAAAAACTACAGCTAGGCACTTTGCCAAAAAAGGGTCATTTTTCACTGCAAAATTGAGGTGTGACCACGTTGCGTTTAGCGCCGTTTCCTGTCGCGGGAACAAGGCCGACCCGCACAAGTGAGGTACCATTTTTCTCGTAGGACTTTGGGGAACGCGGGGTGGGTGGAAATTTGTGGATCCACACAGATTCCAGAACTTTCCATCACAGAAATGTGGGGAAAATGTGTTTTTTTTGTCAATTATTTACGTTTGCAAGGGATTCTGGGTAACAGACCTTGGTGGGAGGCACTCAAGTCACCCTATCCTGGATTCCCCTGGGTGTCTAGTTTTCGATAATATATAGGTTTGCTAGGTTTCCCTAGGTGCCGGCAGGGCTAGGGTTCAAAAACTACAGCTAGGCACTTTGCCAAAAAAGGGTCATTTTTCACTGCAAAATTGTGGTGTGACCACGTTGCGTTTTGCGCCGTTTCCTGTCGCGGGCACTAGGCCGACCCGCACAAGTGAGATACCATTTTTCTCGTAGGACTTTGGGAAACGCAGGGTGGGTGGAAATTTGTGGATCCACGCAAATTCCAGAACTTTTCATCACAGAAATGTGGGGAAAATGTGTTTTTTTTGTCAATTGTTTCCGTTTGCAAGGGATTCTGGGTAACAGACCCTGGTGGCAGGCACTCAAGTCACCCCATCCTGGATTCCCCTGGGTGTCTAGTTTTCGAAAATATATAGGTTTGATAGGTTTCCATAGGTGACGGCAGGGCTAGGGTTCAAAAACGACAGCTAGGCACTTTGCCAAAAAAGTGTCATTTTTCACTGCAAAATTGAGGTGTGACCACGTTGCGTTTTGCGTTGTTTCCTGCCGCGGGCACTAGGCCGACCCACACAAGTGAGGTACCATTTTTCTCGTAGGACTTTGGGGAACGCGGGGTGGGTGGAAATTTGTGGATCCACGCAGATTCCAGAACTTTCCATCACAGAAATGTGGGGAAAATGTGTTTTTTTTGTCAATTTTTTACGTTTGCAAGGGATTCTGGGTAACAGACCCTGGTGGCAGGCACTCAAGTTACCCCATCCTGGATTCCCCTGGGTGTCTAGTTTTTGAAAATATATAGGTTTGCTAGGTTTCCATAGGTGACGGCAGGGCTAGGGTTCAAAAACTACAGCTAGGCACTTTGCCAAAAAAGGGTCATTTTTCACTGCAAAATTGAGGTGTGACCACGTTGCGTTTTGCGCCGTTTCCTGTCGCGGGCACTAGGCCGACCTGCACTAGTGAGGTACCTTTTTTCTCGTAGGACTTTGGGGAATGCGGGGTGGGTGGAAATTTGTGGATCCACGCCAGTTCCAGAACTTTTCATCACAGAAATGGGGGGAAAATGTGTTTTTTTTGTCAAATGTTTCCGTTTGCAAGGGATTCTGGATAACAGACCCTGGTGGCAGGCACTCAAGTCACCCCATCCTGGATTCCCCTCGGTGTCTAGTTTTCAAAAATGTATAGGTTTGCTAGGTTTCCCTAGGTGCCGGCAGGGCTAGGGTTCAAAAACTACAGCTAGGCACTTTGCCAAAAAAGGGTCATTTTTCACTGCAAAATAGAGGTGTGACCACGTTGCGTTTAGCGCCGTTTCCTGTCGCGAGAACTAGGCCGACCCGCACAAGTGAGGTACCATTTTTCTCGTAGGACTTTGGGGAACGCGGGGTTGGTGGAAATTTGTGGATCCACACAGATTCCAGAACTTTCCATCACAGAAATGTGGGGAAAATGTGTTTTTTTTGTCAATTGTTTACGTTTGCAAGGGATTCTGGGTAACAGACCCTGATGGAAGGCACTCAAGTCACCCTATCCTGGATTCCCCTGGGTGTCTAGTTTTCGAAAATATATAGTTTTGCTAGGTTTCCCTAGGTGCCGGCAGGGCTAGGGTTCAAAAACTACAGCTAGGCACTTTGCCAAAAAAGGGTCATTTTTCACTGCAAAATTGAGGTGTGACCACGTTGCGTTTTGCGCCGTTTCCTGTCGCGGGCACTAGGCCGACCCGCACAAGTGAGGTACCATTTTTCTCGTAGGACTTTGGGAAATGCGGGGTGGGTGGAAATTTGTGGATCCACGCAGATTCCAGAACTTTTCATCACAGAAATGTGGGGAAAATGTGTTTTTTTTGTCAATTGGTTTTTTACGTTTGCAAGGGATTCTGGGTAACAGACCCTGGTGGGAGGCACTCAAGTCACCCAATCCTGGATTCCCCTGGGTATCTAGTTTTCGAAAATATATAGGTTTGCTAGGTTTCCCTAGGTGCCGGCAGGGCTAGGGTTCAAAAACTACAGCTAGGCACTTTGCCAAAAAAGGGTCATTTTTCACTGCAAAATAGAGGTGTGACCACATTGGGTTTTGCACCGTTTCCTGTCGCGGGCACTAGGCCGACCCGCACAAGTGAGGTACCATTTTTCTCGTAGGACTTTGGTAAACGCTGGGTGGGTGGAAATTTGTGGATCCACGCAGATTCCAGAACTTTCCAGCACAGAAATGTGGGGAACATGTGTTATTTTTGTCAATTATTTACGTTTGCAAGGGATTCTGGGTAACAGACTCTGGTGGGAGGCACTCAAGTCACCCCATCCTGGATTCCCCTTGGTGTCTAGTTTTCGAAAATATATAGTTTTGCTAGGTTTCCTGTAGGAGAGTAGGGTCTGCTATCCTATGGTCACCCCAAATTTTTGCTTTTTGCTTCACTGGTTTTTGACATATTGAGGCTGTGGGCCTGCCAATCAGACCCCCAGCCTGCTGTTCTCTCTACTAAATTTACACTATGCACCCTAGGTGCATAACCAATTGGAAGAGGATCACCCTGTGAGCCCCTGTACCAGTGTACACTAGGTACCCAGGGCATTGGTGTATCTAAGGCCTGCCAGGGGCTGAAGCATGTATTATGCCACCCCAGGCTTGGTCTAACAAATTTGACACAACTGGCTGATCACTCAGCTGGGGTAAGTTGGTGTAACCACCTCTTACTTAGGTGTAGTATACCTATACCTAACCTTAAATAGGACACATGTTAACCTATAAGTCACTCCTATGGCAGGCCTTAACAATCCTGAAGGCAGAGTGCTTGGTTCCATGTGAGATGGTGCTCTGGCATGAGCTGAGCCTGTCTGCAGTGGTCGGAACAACTTCCTTCTACTGTTTCCAGATATCGTCATACCATATACTCTTAAGTGCATTATGAACCACGCGGTTAAATGCTATCTTTGGTTTGGCTTTATCAAAACATGTCGAGTAAGGTGTCATACGAATTGGAATACTAACCCCTCGCCAATTCTGGCGACGGGGTTAGCATTCCACCCTTCTAGAGGGACACGACATGTACAGTACCTGAAACCCGGGTAAAATCAGACATAGCCTCAGCTCCACAAAATGGATGCTGCCACCACAGACACAAGTCTGCCCTCCTGCTGTTGGGAGTCCTTCCAGCTTGGGAGGTGTGGACAAAGGGTTTCCTGCCAGGGGAGGTGCGTGCACCACCCCAGACAGGATTTTGTGTATTGGTCAGGTAGGGCTTGAAAGAAACCAGACATGCCTGAGACTCACAAGGAGCCTCGGTGCATATGCCAGTTCAAACCGGTCCTGGGGCACACCAGCCCTGGACCTGGGGCGAGCTGGACAAAGGATTGGGGGTGTAACCACCCCCCTTCCTGGTCCCACCCAGAGGGAGGGACCTAGCAGATAGTCCGGCCCCTAGAATCCGCTTAAAGGTAGGAGCTGTGTCCTAAGACTTCAGACATCCTGGAATCAACTTAACTACAAGAAGAAGACGGGAACTTCGATGCTCTGCCGCACAGAGGACTGAAGCCAATCTCCCCTGTGGTCAGGGAGTGACCACCTTGCTAACGCAAGCACCATCCAGCGAATCAACGTCTGCTTTGCCGCCGCCTACCGCCGGAGCCCGAGCCCAGAGACTGACAAGACCTGAACCTCCAGATCTCTCACCGCCCGATCCACAGTCCCTGAAAAGAAGAGACCCGTGGAGGCACCGAGACACGTGGAGCCAGCCATCTTGAAACGACCACGACAAGCTGCAAGCGCAACAACCGAGGCTCCCTCCAAGTTGTGCTTTGGGATCTGAGAAGCCCAACCCTCGAGCAGCATCTGCACCAAAGGTGAGCCCTCCAGCATCTCCACGATCTGCGTGGGGCCCTTCTGCATTTTGCCACTCGACGCGCCTAACCGGTTGCTGGCCCGCTGGCTAGTGGCCATCTTGGCAACGAACTTCAAGAACTACACTGCTGGTCTGGTTGCTCCAGACTAGCCCTTGCTCCCCTCCAAAGGAGCAGTCCCTCTGACCTTGCTGGTCAGAACCATCAGCTTATTTTGCTTTCCACAACAAATGCTTTTGCCAAGGCTTGTTTGCTTCAATCAAGTTGCCGACACTGCCGACAGCGAGAGCCTGCATAGGACAGCTTGTGAACCAGCTCCTGGACGTCATCGACCTACAGGGACCACGTGGCTGCAGAGACAAGCTACACCTTCCTTCCTGTGTGCAACCGACATCGCCTGGTACCCACCTGGTGCCACGCTGGTCACTGGCTAGTGACTGTGAACACTGTCCCCTCTGCTTACAGGTCTTCTACAACTCCGATCCACCCTTGGATCCACCGCATCTCTTCCGGACCGACCGCCTGCAGCATCTTTGACTACAGGCTCCATTGAACAGATAGAAGAAACCCGACGCACTTTGAGACCTATGCACCCGCTTCCTGTGGGTGAGGTAAAGCTGGCACTCCGGTGCCCAAGTGTAGAGTATCATCTCTAGTGTCTGTGTTTCCAATCTTGAGTTCATAGTCCATCCGGAAGATCCTTTTTGCAGTAACTTTGTAACTTTTACGCACCCATTGAAAACCTATGGGAGCTCGCGTGTGACTATTTGCTCTGCACACGCAACCCGTGGACCTCCTGGTCACTAACTGAAGTTAGCTCCTTGTAGGCCCAGCGATTCTAGAGGCCCTAGGCCTTTTCCCTTTTCTGTTCGTGGTACTTATACCACTATTTTAGTATATGGTTTGAGCGGCCACCAGGGCCTATCCATATAAAGTGCAACTTCTGTGTATTCTAACGTATTCTTGTTTAACAATTTGTGCTCCTGTGCTCATAAAGAGTCTAGGGGTTACTTTGAGAAATAAATACATATATATTTTCAATATATATCTGTGTGGTGTCCTTTCATTGGTATACAAGGGGGTTACATTTGGTAAAACAGCGGGCTTAACACGCTTCACGAGTTTAGCCTCAAAGACTGCTTAGCCTACGCTACCACTAGGGCAGCTAGTCCGAAAAGGTTGACTTACAACCACACCATAAGGGTTGCTTGGCATGGTACAAGGTGGTCACTTTAACTAGTGAACATCATATACCAGGCCAACTTCTCACATTGGTGAGCAGCGGTTGGATTTGAGCTTGCTGTGTTTTACCATTGTAATCTTTTGGTTACCAATTGAAAGATCACATAGGTACCTGTAGGTACATATAAAACAAGATTAGATATACTTAAGTTCTACTGAACTTAGTGTTGTAGAGCAAAGGGAGTAGCACACCCTGACTACAACTACTAGATAGGTTTAGTAGGTAAACCCAAGTGTAGGTAGATTGCAACACATCCACCCACACTTAAGAGCAATGGCTGGGGCAGAGGGGTCCAATGTACCCATCTCTGTTGAGAGTGACCCCCAGAGGGCACCATCCATCTTTGCTACCCTAAATCAAAATGAGCTCAGGCAGTTGGCAAATATCAGGGTCCTTAAACAGCCCAAGAATCCTACTTCTGCTGAACTCAGAGAGCTTTTACAGGCTGATGAAGATCAGAAAGCTCTCAGGAAAGCCTCCCAGTTAGGCCCCTTAGGGACAGGAACAGGAGGCCCCCCTTCTGAAGATGCTACTGAAGTACCCCTTTCCAATAGTCATCCCTTAGATGAGAATCATACTACAGAGGAGGAAAGTGATGGGGATACAGGAGGTAGTGAGGATGAAGGGAGAACTAGCCCAGTGCCAAGTGTTATACGTGGCCCAGCTAACTTAAGGCTACTGGGGACTGACAATGGGATCACCCCATTGGATCTCCCTAGTGGACTTAACCAGGGGCTTGGGAGGCAAAGGAATCACTCAGGTGAATCTAATGCTTCTCATGCCTCTAGAGGCTCTCAAGGTCACTCCAGAAGAAGGATGACCACCCCTCAGAGGAGGGAGCATGAGGCCAGAATGCCAGAAGCCCAGCTGAGGATCAGGAAGCAGGAGCTAGAAGTAGCTCTGATGGAAGAGAAACTGAGCAAGGCTAGGCAGCATAAAGAGGGTGGGTCTATACCCACTGGTGGCAGCATTGTCCCTAAGGACAAAGATAGGGTCTTTGATAATAGGAACCTGTCTAAGGTTGTGCCCCCCTACAAAAGTGGGGATGACATCCACAAATGGATGACTGCTCTTGAGAGAGCCTGCAAAGTACAGCAGGTTCCTGAAGACCAGTGGGCAGCAATCCTCTGGCTCTCTTTTGAAGGAAGAGGCAGAGATAGACTCCTCACTGTTAGAGAAGAGGATGTCAGAAATTACAGAGCCCTGAATAGTGTCCTAGTTGATGGGTTAGGCTTAACCACTGTGAGAAGTTGGCCTGGTATATGATGCTCACTAGTTAAAGTGATCACCTTGTACCATGCCAAGCAACCCTTATGGTGTGGTTGTAAGTCAACCTTTTCGGACTAGCTGCCCTAGTGGTAGCGTAGGCTAAGCAGTCTTTGAGGCTAAACTCGTGAAGCGTGTTAAGCCAGCTGTTTTACCAAATGTAACCCCCTTTTATACCAATGAAAGGACACCACACAGATATATATTCAAAATATATATGTATTTATTTCTCAAAGTAACCCCTAGTCTCTTTATGAGCACAGGAGCACAAATCGTCAAACAAGATTACAGTAGAATACACAGAAGTTGCACTTTATATGGATAGGCCCTGGTGGCCGCTCAAACCATTTACTAAAATAGTGGTATAAGTACCACGAACAGAAAAGGAAAAAGGCCTAGGGCCTCTAGAATCGCTGGGCCTACAAGGAGCTAACTTCAGTTAGTGACCAGGAGGTCCACGGGTGGCGTGTGCAGAGCAAATAGTCACACGCGTGCTCCCATGGGTTTCAATGGGTGCGTAAAAAGTACAAAGTTACTGCAAAAAGGATCTTCCGGATGGACTAGGAACTCAAGATTTGGAACACAGGCACTAGAGATGTAATACTACACTTGGGCACAGGTGTGCCAGCTTTACCTCACCCACAGGAAGCGGGTGCATAGGCCTCGAAGTGCGTCGGGTTTCTTCTATCTGTTCCGTGGAGCCTGAAGACAAAGATGCTGCAGGCGGTCGGTCCGGGAGAGATGCAGTGGATCCAAGAGTGGATCGGAGATGTTGAAGACCTGTAAGCAGAGGGGACAGTGTTCACAGTCACTAGCGAGTGGCCAGCGTGGCACCAGGTGGGTACCAGGCAATGACGGGTGCAAACAGGAAGAAAGGTGTAGCTTGTCTCTGCAGCCACGTGGTCCCTGGAGGTCGACGACGTCCAGGAGTCGGTTCACGAGCTGTCCCACGCAGGCTCTCGCTGTCGGCGATGTCGGCGACTTGATCGAAGCAAACAAGCCTTGGCAAAACAATTGTTGTAGGAGAAGAAATAAGCTGATGGTTCTGACCAGCAAGGTCAGAAGGTCTGCTCCTTTGGAGGGGAGCAAGGGCCAGTCTGGAGCAACCAGACCAGCAGTGTATTTCGTAGAGTTCGTTGCCAAGATGGCTACTAGCCAGCGGGCCAGCAACCGGTTAGGCGCGTCGAGTGGCAAAATGCAGAAGGGCCCCACGCAGATCGTGGAGATGCTGGAGGGCTCACCTTTGGTGCAGATGCTGCTCGGGGGTTGGGCTTCTCAGATTCCAAAGCACAACTTGGAGGGAGCCTCGGTTGTTGCACTTGTCAGCTTGTCGTGGTCGTTTCAAGAGGGCTGGCTCCACGTGTCTCGGTGCCTCCACGGGTCTCCTCTTTTCAGGGACTGTGGATCGGGCGGTGAGAGGTCTGGAGGTCCAGGTCTTGTCAGTCTCTGGGCTCGGGCTCCGGCGGGAGGCGGCGGCAAAGCAGACGTTGATTCGCTGGATGGTGCTTGCGTTAGCAAGGTGGTCACTCCCTGACCACAGGGGAGATTTCCTTCAGTCTTCTGTGCAGCAGAATGTCGAAGTTCCCGTCTTCTTCTTAGTTTCAAGTTGATTCCAGGATGTCTGAAGTCTTAGGACACAGCTCCTACCTTTAAGCGGATTCTAGGGGCCGGACTACATGCTAGGTCCCTTCCTATGGGTGGGACCAGGAAGGGGGGTGGTTACACCCCCAATCCTTTGTCCAGCTTGCCCCAGGCCCGGGACTGGTGTGCCCCAGGACCGGTTTGAACTGGCATATGCACCGAGGCTCCTTGTGAGCCACAGGCATGTCTGGTTTCTTTCAAGCCCTACCTGACCAATACACAAAATCCTGTCTGGGGTGGTGCATGCACCTCCCCTGGCAGGAAACCCTTTGTCCACACCTTCCAAGCTGGAAGGACTCCCAGCAGCAGAAGGGCAGACTTGTGTCTGTGGTGGCAGCATCCATTTTGTGGAGCTGAGGCTATGTCTGATTTTACCCGGGTTTCAGGTACTGTACATGTCGTGTCCCTCTAGAAGGGTGGAATGCTAACCCCGTCGCCAGAATTGGCGAGGGGTTAGTATTCCAATTCGTATGACACCTTACTCGACATGTTTTGATAAAGCCAAACCAAGGATAGCATTTAACCGCGAGGTTCATAATGCACTTAAGAGTATATGGTATGACGATATCTGGAAACAGTAGAAGGAAGTTGTTCCGACCACTGCAGACAGGCTCAGCTCATGCCAGAGCACCATCTCACATGGAACCAAGCACTCTGCCTTCAGGATTGTTAAGGCCTGCCATAGGAGTGACTTATAGGTTACCATGTGTCCCATTTAAGGTTAGGTATAGGTATACTACACCTAAGTAAGAGGTGATTACACCAACTTACCCCAGCTGAGTGATCAGCCAGTCGTGTCAAATTGTTAGGCCAAGCCTGGGGTGGCATAATACATGCTTCAGCCCTTGGCAGGCCTTGGGTACACCAATGCCCTGGGTACCTAGTGTACACTGGTACAGGGGCTGACAGGGTGATCCACTTCCAATTGGTTATGCACCTAGGGTGCATAGTTTTAATTTAGTAGAGAGAACAGCAGGCTGGGGGTCTGATTGGCAGGCCCACAGCCTCAATATGTCAATAACCAGTGAAGCAAAAAGCAAAAATTTGGGGTGACCATAGGATAGCAGACCCTACTCTCCTACACAACCCCCCCCCAAACGCTGGGACATTAAACTAGCCTTGACCAGTCTCGTCTTCATGTCCTAAGTGGAAGTACCTGGAGAGACCATCTGCATTCCCATGGTCAGTACCTGGCCGGTGCTCCACTGTAAAGTCCATCCCCTGTAGGGAAATGGACCACCTAAGCAGTTTGGGGTTTTCACCCTTCATCTGATTTAGCCACAAGAGGGGCTTATGGTCGGTCTGAATCTTGAAGTGAATGCCAAACAAGTATGGCCTCAGCTTCTTCAGGGCCCACACCACAGCAAAGGCCTCCCTCTCAATAGCTGACCAATTCTTCTCTCTGGGGGTCAACCTTCTGCTAATAAAAGCAATGGGTTGGTCTTGACCATCTACATTAAGTTGTGACAGCACAGCTCCCACACCCAACTCAGAAGCATCTGTTTGGACAATAAACTCTTTGGAGTAGTCAGGACTTTTCAGGATAGGTGCAGAGCACATGGCCTCCTTCAGGTCATCAAATGCCTTTTGACAGCTTACTGTCCACTGAACCTTTTTGGGCGTCTTCTTGGATGTCAGATCATTAAGAGGAGTCACAATGGACCCATAGTTCTTAACAAACTTCCTGTAGTACCCAGTCAAGCCCAAGAAAGCTCGAACTTGAGTCTGGGTGGTTGGAGGGGACCAGTCCTTGATGGATTGTATCTTACTCTCCAGTGGTTGAACTTGGCCTCCACCTACAAGGTGGCCCAAATATACAACCTTACTCTGCCCTATCTGGCACTTAGTAGCCTTGATAGTGAGGCCTGCCCTTTGCGAAGCCTCAAGAGCCTTCTTCAGGTGGATCAGGTGATCCTCCCAGGTGGAGCTGAAGACAGCAATGTCATCAAGATATGCTGCGCAAAAGTCATCCAACCCAGTAAGGACTTGGTTCACCAGCCTTTGGAAGGTGGCAGGTGCATTCTTCAGACCAAAGGGCATCACCACAAACTGGTAGTGCCCACCTGGGGTTGAGAATGCTGTTTTGGCCTTAGACTCCTCAGCTAATCTGATTTGCCAATAGCCAGCTGTTAAGTCAAATGTGCTCAAAAACTTTGCAGAAGCTAGTTTGTCTATGAGCTCATCTGCCCTTGGAATAGGGTGTGCATCTGTCCTGGTGACAGCATTGAGTCCTCTGTAATCCACACAGAACCTCATCTCTCTCTTGCCATCTTTGGTGTGAGGTTTGGGGACCAGAACCACTGGGCTAGCCCAGGGGCTCTCTGAGGGTTCAATGACACCTAATTCCAGCATTTTATGTACCTCAGCCTTTATACAGTCCCTGACGTGGTCAGGTTGTCTGTAAAGCTTGTTCTTTACAGGCAGACTGTCACCAGTGTCCACCACATGGGTACACCAGTCAGTTTGACTAGGTATCAAGGAAAACATATGTGAAAATGATTGTAGAACCTGTCTACATTCAGTCTGCTGATGGGCAGTGAGGTTGCCTCCAAGGGTCACTCCTTCAACTGAGCCATCTTCAGGGTTCTGAGACAACAGGTCTGGGAGAGGGTCACTCTCTTCCTCCTGTCCCTCATCTGTAGCCATGAGCAAGCCCATGTCTGCCCTGTCAACATATGCTTTAAGCCTGTTAACATGGAGTACCCTGTGGGGACTCCTGGGAGTTCCTAGGTCGACCAAGTAGGTGACCTCTCCCTTCTTTTCCAGGATTGTATGGGGTCCAGACCATTTGTCTTGGAGTGCTGCTGGGGCCACTGGCTCCAACACCCATACCTTCTGTCCTGGCTGAAACTCAACCAAGACAGCCTTTTGGTCATGCCAAGCTTTCTGTAAGGCCTGGCTTGCCTCAAGGTTTTTGGATGCCTTCTCCATATACTCAGCCATCCTGGAGCGGAGACCAAGTACATAGTCCACTATGTCTAGCTTAGGCTTTTTGAGAGGTAACTCCCATCCTTCCTTCACCAAACACAGTGGGCCTCTTACAGGGTGCCCAAACAACAATTCAAAGGGGCTGTAGCCAACTCCTTTTTGTGGGACCTCTCTGTAAGCAAACAGAAGGCAGGGTAGAAGGATGTCCCATCTTCGCCTGAGCTTTTCAGGTAATCCTTTGATCATACCCTTTAGGGTCTTGTTGAATCTCTCAACAAGCCCATTGCATTGTGGGTGATAAGTGGTGGTGAATTTGTAGTTGACACCACATTCCTTCCACATAGCTGTCAAGTATCCTGACATAAAGTTGGTACCTCTGTCAGATACTACCTCCTTAGGAAACCCCACTCTGGAGAATACTCCCAGCAGGGCCCTGGCCACAACAGGAGCTGTAGTGGTCCTAAGGGGAATTGCCTCTGGATACCTGGTTGCATGATCCACTACCACCAGTATAAATCTGTGCCCAGATGCAGTGGGAGGATCCATGGGACCCACTATGTCTATTTCCACTCTTTCAAAGGGGACCCCCACCACAGGTAGTGGTATTAGGGGGGCCTTTGTTGTGCCACCTGATTTGCCACTGGCTTGGCAGGTCACACAGGAGCGACAAAACTCCTTTGTATCTTCATTCATATGAGGCCAGTGAAAGTGAGGGACAAGCCTGTCCCAAGTCTTGTTCTGGCCTAAGTGTCCTGCTAAAGGAATATCATGGGCCAAGGTAAGAAGGAAGCCCCTAAATTGCAGAGGTATAACCAACCTCCTGGTAGCACCAGGCTTGGGGTCTCTAGCCTCTGAATAAAGGAGCCCTTCATCCCAATACACTTTATGGGTACCTTGAGCATTCCCAGCAGCCTCAGCAGCAGCCAGCTGTCTGAGGGGTTCAAGAGAGGGACAGGATAACTGAGCCTGCCTCAAGTCAGCCCTTGAAGGTCCCCCTGTCCCCAGAAACTCAACCTGATCAGGTTCAAGCTCTTCAGGGACAGTTCCTTCAGGGTCCTCTAGATCAGCTTCCTGGGAAGGCTGATCATAACTCTGAGGCAGGGGGGAAGGCACAGCCTTGACCCTCCTGTTCTTCTTCTTGGTAGGTGCTTGGTCCATTGTTCCAGGATCCAAGACCTGAGGTTCAGTGAGGCACTTTTTGGCCTGTGACCTGGTCACAGCAAGGACATGTGATGATATACCTAACATCTCTGCATGAGTCCTGTACTCCACTTCTGACCATAGAGAACTCTCTAGGTCATTGCCCAACAAACATTCTACTGGGAGGTCTGCACTAACCACAACCCTTTTGAGGCCAGTTACCCCTCCCCATGAGAAGTTAACAACTGCCACACTATGTGAAGTAGTGGCATTGCTGGCATTGGTCACCAGGTAGTTCTCACCTGGTATGTACTGTCCAGGGTCCACAAAGCCTGGAGTCACCATAGTGACACTGGCACATGTGTCCCTGTAGGCTTGAGCCACTTTGTCATTAATTAAAGGAGTCTGTCTGTACTTGCCCAGGTTACTGGGGCTCACAGTCAGGGACAAATCAATGTCCCCATCACAGATCAAGACTGCCTGTGTCAGGGTTCTGTCTAAGTCAGAATCTCCTTCAGTTCCCATAGTGATTCCCACTACACCCTTTGTCTGGGGACCAACACTGCTAACAGTAGTACTGGGAGCAGGTGCCTTAGGGGCAACAGTGTTGGGGGCTCCACCCTTTTTGCAATCACTAGTCCAGTGAGTTGTATTTTTGCAATGATTGCACCAGGGTTTCTTTTGACCTTCTTTCTTCTTTTTGGACTGTTGGGACCCACCCTCCTTAGCAGTAGTTTGGGGCCCTGTTGAAGACTTCTGGTCTTTAGGTTTCTGATCTCCACCCTTTTGGTCTGTTTTCTTCTGATCACCCCCTTGGCCCTGGTTCTGGTTCTTTTGCTTAACCCTGGTTCTGACCCATTTGTCTGCCTTCTTTCCCAATTCTTGGGGAGAGGTCAGATCAGAGTCAACCAAGTGTTGATGCAGTTGCTGGTTTTGACAGTTATTTAAAATCTGTTCTCTCATCATCAAATTATACAATCCTGTAAAATCAGATACCTTACTTCCCAGCAACCAACCCTCCAAAGCCTTAGTGGCACATTCAACATATTCAGACCAGTCCTGAGTCTGTGTCTTTTGGGTGTCTCTGAACATTAACCTGTACTGTTCAGTGGTTAAGCCTAACCCATCTACCAGAACACTCTTCAGGACTCTGTAATTTCTGACATCCTCTTCTCTAACAGTGAGGAGTCTGCCTCTGCCTCTTCCTTCAAAGGAGAGCCAGAGGATTGCTGCCCACTGGTCTTCAGGAACCTGCTGTACTTTGCAGGCTCTCTCAAGAGCAGTTATCCATTTGTGGATGTCATCCCCACTTTTGTAGGGGGGCACAACCTTAGACAGGTTCCTATTATCAAAGACCCTATCTTTGTCCTTAGGGACAATGCTGCCACCAGTGGGTATAGGCCCACTCTCTCTAGGTTGCCTAGCCTTGTTCAGTTTTTCTTCCATCAGGGCTACCTCTAGCTCCTGCTTCCTGATCCTCAGCTGGGCTTCCTGCATTCTGGCCTCATGTTCCCTCCTCTGAGGGGTGGTCATCCTTTTCCTGGAGTGACCTTGAGAGCCTCTAGAGCCATGGGAAGCATTGGAGTCACCTGAGCGATTCCTTTGCCTCCCAAGCCCTGTGTTAAGTCCACTGGGGAGATCCAATGGGGTAAACCCACTGTCAATCCCCAATAGCCTTAGTTTAGCTGGGCCAAGTATAACACTTGGCACTGGGCTAGTTCTCCCTTCATCATCACTACTTTCGGTATCCTCACCACTTTCCTCCCCTGTAGTATGATTCTCATCTAAGGGATGGCTATTGGAACTGGGTACCTCTGTAGCATCTTCAGAAGGGGGGCCTCCTGTTCCTGACCCTAAGGGGGCTAACTGGGAAGCTTTCCTGAGTTCTCTCTGATTCTCATCATTTTGTAAGAGTTCTATGAGCTCAGCAGAGGTAGGGTTCTTGGGCTGTTTAAGGCCTCTAAGAGTTGCCAAATGCCTGAGCTCATTCTGGTTAAGGGTAGCAAAGCTGGATGGTGCCCTCTGGGGGTCACTCTCAACAGAGATGGGTACAGTGGACCCCTCTGCCCCGGCCATTGCTCTTAAGTGTGGGTGGATGTGTTGCAATCTACCTACACTTGGGTTTACCTACTAAACCTATCTAGTAGTTGTAGTCAGGGTGTGCTACTCCCTTTGCTCTACAACAACTAAGTTCAGTAGAACTTATGTATATCTAATCTCGTTTTATATGTACCTACAGGTACCTATGTGATCTTTCAATTGGTAACCAAGAGATTACAATGGTAAAACACAGCAAGCTCAAATCCAACCGCTGCTCACCAATGTGAGAAGTTGGCCTGGTATATGATGCTCACTAGTTAAAGTGATCACCTTGTACCATGCCAAGCAACCCTTATGGTGTGGTTGTAAGTCAACCTTTTCGGACTAGCTGCCCTAGTGGTAGCGTAGGCTAAGCAGTCTTTGAGGCTAAACTCGTGAAGCGTGTTAAGCCAGCTGTTTTACCAAATGTAACCCCCTTTTATACCAATGAAAGGACACCACACAGATATATATTCAAAATATACATGTATTTATTTCTCAAAGTAACCCCTAGTCTCTTTATGAGCACAGGAGCACAAATCGTCAAACAAGATTACAGTAGAATACACAGAAGTTGCACTTTATATGGATAGGCCCTGGTGGCCGCTCAAACCATATACTAAAATAGTGGTATAAGTACCACGAACAGAAAATGAAAAAGACCTAGGGCCTCTAGAATCGCTGGGCCTACAAGGAGCTAACTTCAGTTAGTGACCAGGAGGTCCACGGGTGGCGTGTGCAGAGCAAATAGTCACACGCGTGCTCCCATAGGTTTCAATGGGTGCGTAAAAAGTACAAAGTTACTGCAAAAAGGATCTTCCGGATGCACTAGGAACTCAAGATTTGGAACACAGGCACTAGAGATGTAATACTACACTTGGGCACAGGTGTGCCAGCTTTACCTCACCCACAGGAAGCGGGTGCATAGGCCTCGAAGTGCGTCGGGTTTCTTCTATCTGTTCCGTGGAGCCTGAAGACAAAGATGCTGCAGGCGGTCGGTCCGGGAGAGATGCAGTGGATCCAAGAGTGGATCGGAGATGTTGAAGACCTGTAAGCAGAGGGGACAGTGTTCACAGTCACTAGCCAGTGGCCAGCGTGGCACCAGGTGGGTACCAGGCAATGTCGGGTGCAAACAGGAAGAAAGGTGTAGCTTGTCTCTGCAGCCACGTGGTCCCTGGAGGTCGACGACATCCAGGTGTCGGTTCACAAACTGTCCCAAGCAGGCTCTCGCTGTCGGCGGTGTCGGCGACTTGATCGAAGCAAACAAGCCTTGACAAAAGCAATTGTTGTAGGAGATTAAATAAGCTGATGGTTCTTACCAGCAAGGTCAGAAGGTCTGCTCCTTTGGAGGGGAGCAAGGGACATTCTGGAGCAACCAGACCAGCAGTGTATTTTGTAGAGTTCGTCGCCAAGATGGCTACTAGCCAGCGGGCCAGCAACCGGTTAGGCGCATCGAGTGGCAAAATGCAGAAGGGCCCCACACAGATCGTGGAGATGCTGGAGGGCTCACCTTTGGTGCAGATGCTGCTTGGGGGTTGGGCTTCTCAGATCCCAAAGCACAACTTGGAGGGAGCCTCGGTTGTTGCACTTGTCAGCTTGTCGTGGTCGTTTCAAGATGGCTGGCTCCACGTGTCTCGGTGCCTCCACGGGTCTCCTCTTTTCAGGGACTGTGGATCGGGCGGTGAGAGGTCTGGAGGTCCAGGTCTTGTCAGTCTCTGGGCTCGGGCTCCGGCGGGAGGCGGCGGCAAAGCAGACGTTGATTCGCTGGATGGTGCTTGCGTTAGCAAGGTGGTCACTCCCTGACCACAGGGGAGATTTCCTTCAGTCTTCTGTGCAGCAGAATGTCGAAGTTCCCGTCTTCTTCTTAGTTTCAAGTTGATTCCAGGATGTCTGAAGTCTTAGGACACAGCTCCTACCTTTAAGCGGATTCTAGGGGCCGGACTACCTGCTAGGCCCCTCCCTATGGGTGGGACCAGGAAGGGGGGTGGTTACACCCCCAATCCTTTGTCCAGCTCGCCCCAGGCCTGGGACTGGTGTGCCCCAGGACCGGTTTGAACTGGCATATGCACCGAGGCTCCTTGTGAGCCACACGCATGTCTGGTTTCTTTCAAGCCCTACCTGACCAATACACAAAATCCTGTCTGGGGTGGTGCATGCACCTCCCCTGGCAGGAAACCCTTTGTCCACACCTCCCAAGCTGGAAGGACTCCCAGCAGCAGGAGGGCAGACTTGTGTCTGTGGTGGCAGCATCCATTTTGTGGAGCTGAGGCTATGTCTGATTTTACCCGGGTTTCAGGTACTGTACATGTTGTGTCCCTCTAGAAGGGTGGAATGCTAACCCCGTCGCCAGAATTGGCGAGGGGTTAGAATTCCAATTCGTATGACACCTTACTCGACATGTTTTGATAAAGCCAAACCAAAGATAGCATTTAACCGCGAGGTTCATAATGCACTTAAGAGTATATGGTATGACGATATCTGGAAACAGTAGAAGGAAGCTGTTCCGACCACTGCAGACAGGCTCAGCTCATGCCAGAGCACCATCTCACATGGAACCAAGCACTCTGCCTTCAGGATTGTTAAGGCCTGCCATAGGAGTGACTTATAGGTTACCATGTGTCCCATTTAAGGTTAGGTATAGGTATACTACACCTAAGTAAGAGGTGATTACACCAACTTACCCCAGCTGAGTGATCAGCCAGTCGTGTCAAATTGTTAGGCCAAGCCTGGGGTGGCATAATACATGCTTCAGCCCTTGGCAGGCCTTGGGTACACCAATGCCCTGGGTACCTAGTGTACACTGGTACAGGGGCTGACAGGGTGATCCACTTCCAATTGGTTATGCACCTAGGGTGCATAGTTTTAATTTAGTAGAGAGAACAGAAGGCTGGGGGTCTGATTGGCAGGCCCACAGCCTCAATATGTCAAAAACCAGTGAAGCAAAAAGCAAAAATTTGCGGTGACCATAGGATAGCAGACCCTACTCTCCTACAACCACTGAACAGTACAGGTTAATGTCCAGAGACACCCAGAAGACACAGACTCAGGACTGGTCTGAATACATTGAATGTGCCACTAAGGCTTTGGAGGGTTGGTTGCTGGGAAGTAAGGTATCTGATTATACAGGATTGTACAATTTGATGATGAGAGAGCAGATTTTAAATAACTGTCAAAACCAGCAACTGCATCAACACTTGGTTGACTCTGATCTGACCTCTCCCCAAGAATTGGGAAAGAAGGCAGACAAATGGGTCAGAACTAGGGTTAAGCAAAAGAACCAGAACCAGGGCCAAGGGACAGACCAAAAGGGTGGAGATCAGAAATCTAAAGACCAGAAGTCTTCAACAGGGCCCCAAACTACTGCTAAGGAGGGTGGGTCCCAACAACAATCTAAGGGAAAGAAGAAAGAAGGTCAAAAGAAACCCTGGTGCAATCATTGCAAGAATACAACTCACTGGACTAGTGACTGTAAGAAGGGTGGAGCCCCCAACACTGTTGCCCCTAAGGCACCTGCTCCCAGTACTACTGTTAGCAGTGTTGGTCCCCAGACAAAGGGTGTAGTGGGAATCACTATGGGAACTGAAGGAGATTCTGACTTAGACAGAACCCTGACACAGGCAGTCCTGATCTGTGATGGGGACATAGATTTGTCCCTGACTGTGAGCCCCAGTAACCTGGGCAAGTACAGACAGACTCCTTTAATTAATGAAAAAGTGGCTCAAGCCTACAGGGACACATGTGCCAGTGTCACTATGGTGACACCAGGCTTTGTGGATCCTGGACAGTACATACCAGGTGAGAATTACCTGGTGACCAATGCCAGCAATGCCACTACTTCACATAGTGTGGCAGTCGTTAACTTCTCATGGGGAGGGGTAACTGGCCTCAAAAGGGTTTTGGTTAGTGCAGACCTCCCAGTAGAATGTTTGTTGGGCAATGACCTAGAGAGTTCTCTATGGTCTGAAGTGGAGTACAGGACACATGCAGAGATGTTAGGTATATCACCACATGTCCTTGCTGTGACCAGGTCACAGGCCAAAAAGTGCCTTACTGAACCTCAGGTCTTGGATCCTGGAACAATGGACCAAGCACCTACCAAGAAGAAGAACAGGAGGGTCAAGGCTGTGCCTTCCCCCCTGCCTCAGAGTGATGATCAACCTTCCCAGGAAGCTGATCTAGAGAACCCTGAAGGAACTGTCCCTGAAGAGCTTGAACCTGATCAGGTTGAGTTTCTGGGGACAGGGGGACCTTCAAGGGCTGACTTGAGGCAGGCTCAGTTATCCTGTCCCTCTCTTGAACTCCTCAGACAGCTGGCTGCTGCTGAGGCTGCTGGGAATGCTCAAGGTACCCATAAAGTGTATTGGGATGAAGGGCTCCTTTATTCAGAGGCTAGAGACCCCAAGCCTGGTGCAACCAGGAGGTTGGTTATACCTCTGCAATTTAGGGGCTTCCTTCTTACCTTGGCCCATGATATTCCTTTAGCAGGACACTTAGGCCAGAACAAGACTTGGGACAGGCTTGTCCCTCACTTTCACTGGCCTCAAATGAATGAAGATACCAAGGAGTTTTGTCGCTCCTGGTTGACCTGCCAAGCCAGTGGCAAATCAGGTGGCACAACAAAGGCCCCCCTGATACCACTACCTGTGGTGGGGGTCCCCTTTGAAAGAGTGGGAATAGATATAGTGGGTCCCATGGATCCTCCCACTGCATCTGGGCACAGATTTATACTGGTGGTAGTGGATCATGCCACCAGGTATCCAGAGGCAATTCCCCTTAGGACCACTACAGCTCCTGTTGTGGCCAGGGCCCTGCTAGGAGTATTCTCCAGAGTGGGGTTTCCTAAGGAGGTAGTTTCTGACAGAGGTACCAACTTCATGTCAGGATACTTGACAGCTATGTGGAAGGAGTGTGGTGTCAACTACAAGTTCACCACCCCTTATCACCCACAATGCAATGGGCTTGTTGAGAGATTCAACAAGACCCTAAAGGGTATGATCAAAGGATTACCTGAAAAGCTCAGGTGAAGATGGGACATCCTTCTACCCTGCCTTCTGTTTGCTTACAGAGAGGTCCCACAAAAAGGGGTTGGCTACAGCCCCTTTGAATTGTTGTTTGGGCACCCTGTGAGAGGCCCACTGTGTTTAGTGAAGGAAGGATGGGAGTTACCTCTCAAAAAGACTAAACAAGACATAGTGGACTATGTACTTGGTCTCCGCTCCAGGATGGCTGAGTATATGGAGAAGGCATCCAAAAACCTTGAGGCAAGCCAGGCCTTACAGAAAGCTTGGCATGACCAAAAGGCTGTCTTGGTTGAGTTTCAGCCAGGACAGAAGGTATGGGTGTTGGAGCCAGTGGCCCCAGCAGCACTCCAAGACAAATGGTCTGGACCCCATACAATCCTGGAAAAGAAGGGAGAGGTCACCTACTTGGTGGACCTAGGAACTCCCAGGAGTCCCCACAGGGTACTCCATGTTAACAGGTTAAAAGCATATGTTGACAGGGCAGACATGGGCTTGCTCATGGCTACAGATGAGGGACAGGAGGAAGAGAGTGACCCTCTCCCAGACCTGTTGTCTCAGAACCCTGAAGATGGCTCAGTTGAAGGAGTGACCCTTGGAGGCAACCTCACTGCCCATCAGCAGACTGAATGTAGAAAAGTTCTACAATCATTTCAACAT
This sequence comes from Triturus cristatus, assembly GCF_964204655.1. Classification (NCBI taxonomy): domain Eukaryota; kingdom Metazoa; phylum Chordata; class Amphibia; order Caudata; family Salamandridae; genus Triturus; species Triturus cristatus. Next base: position 472,643 of record NW_028188109.1, on the reverse strand, counting down.
CTGTTTTCCCTAATACCTAGCCAAACTGACTGGTGTACCCATGTGGTGGACACTGGTGACAGTCTGCCTGTAAAGAACAAGCTTTACAGACAACCTGACCACGTCAGGGACTGTATAAAGGCTGAGGTACACAAGATGCTGGAATTGGGTGTCATTGAACCCTCAGAGAGCCCCTGGGCTAGCCCAGTGGTTCTGGTCCCCACACCTCACACCAAAGATGGCAAGAAAGAGATGAGGTTCTGTGTGGATTACAGAGGACTCAATGCTGTCACTAGGACAGATGCACATCCTATTCCAAGGGCAGATGAGCTCATAGATAAACTGGCTTCTGCTAAGTTTTTAAGCACATTTGACTTGACAGCTGGCTATTGGCAAATCAGATTAGCTGAGGAGTCTAAGGCCAAAACAGCATTCTCAACCCCAGGTGGGCACTACCAATTTGTGGTGATGCCCTTTGGTCTGAAGAATGCACCTGCCACCTTCCAAAGGCTGGTGAACCAAGTCCTTACTGGGTTGGATGACTTTTGTGCAGCATATCTTGATGACATTGCTGTCTTTAGCTCCACCTGGGAGGATCACCTGATCCACCTGAAGAAGGCTCTTGAGGCTCTGCAAAGGGCAGGCCTCACTATCAAGGCTACTAAGTGCCAGATAGGGCAGAGTAAGGTTGTGTATTTGGGCCACCTTGTAGGAGGAGGCCAAGTTCAACCACTGGAAAGTAAGATACAATCCATCAAGGACTGGTCCCCTCCAACCACCCAGACTCAAGTTCGAGCTTTCTTGGGCTTGACTGGGTACTACAGGAAGTTTGTTAAGAACTATGGGTCCATTGTGACTCCTCTTAATGATCTGACATCCAAGAAGATGCCCAAAAAGGTTCAGTGGACAGTAAGCTGTCAAAAGGCATTTGATGACCTGAAGGAGGCCATGTGCTCTGCACCTATCCTGAAAAGTCCTGACTACTCCAAAGAGTTTATTGTCCAAACAGATGCTTCTGAGTTGGGTGTGGGAGCTGTGCTGTCACAACTTAATGTAGATGGTCAAGACCAACCCATTGCTTTTATTAGCAGAAGGTTGACCCCCAGAGAGAAGAATTGGTCAGCTATTGAGAGGGAGGCCTTTGCTGTGGTGTGGGCCCTGAAGAAGCTGAGGCCATACTTGTTTGGCACTCACTTCAAGATTCAGACCGACCATAAGCCCCTCTTGTGGCTAAATCAGATGAAGGGTGAAAACCCCAAACTGCTTAGGTGGTCCATTTCCCTACAGTGGATGGACTTTACAGTGGAGCACCGGCCAGGTACTGACCATGGGAATGCAGATGGTCTCTCCAGGTACTTCCACTTAGGACATGAAGACGAGACTGGTCAAGGCTAGTTTAATGTCCCTGCGTTTGGGTGGGGGGGGTTGTGTAGGAGAGTAGGGTCTGCTATCCTATGGTCACCCCAAATTTTTGCTTTTTGCTTCACTGGTTTTTGACATATTGAGGCTGTGGGCCTGCCAATCAGACCCCCAGCCTGCTGTTCTCTCTACTAAATTTACACTATGCACCCTAGGTGCATAACCAATTGGAAGTGGATCACCCTGTGAGCCCCTGTACCAGTGTACACTAGGTACCCAGGACATTGGTGTATCTAAGGCCTGCCAGGGGCTGAAGCATGTATTATGCCACCCCAGGCTTGGCCTAACAAATTTGACACAACTGGCTGATCACTCAGCTGGGGTAAGTTGGTGTAACCACCTCTTACTTAGGTGTAGTATACCTATACCTAACCTTAAATGGGACACATGTTAACCTATAAGTCACTCCTATGGCAGGCCTTAACAATCCTGAAGGCAGAGTGCTTGGTTCCATGTGAGATGGTGCTCTGGCATGAGCTGAGCCTGTCTGCAGTGGTCGGAACAACTTCCTTCTACTGTTTCCAGATATCGTCATACCATATACTCTTAAGTGCATTATGAACCTCGCGGTTAAATGCTATCTTTGGTTTGGCTTTATCAAAACATGTCGAGTAAGGTGTCATACGAATTGGAATACTAACCCCTCGCCAATTCTGGCGACGGGGTTAGCATTCCACCCTTCTAGAGGGACACGACATGTACAGTACCTGAAACCCGGGTAAAATCAGACATAGCCTCAGCTCCACAAAATGGATGCTGCCACCACAGACACAAGTCTGCCCTCCTGCTGATGGGAGTCCTTCCAGCTTGGGAGGTGTGGACAAAGGGTTTCCTGCCAGGGGAGGTGCGTGCACCACCCCAGACAGGATTTTGTGTATTGGTCAGGTAGGGCTTGAAAGAAACCAGACATGCCTGAGACTCACAAGGAGCCTCGGTGCATATGCCAGTTCAAACCGGTCCTGGGGCACACCAGCCCTGGACCTGGGGCGAGCTGGACAAAGGATTGGGGGTGTAACCACCCCCCTTCCTGGTCCCACCCATAGGGAGGGACCTAGCAGGTAGTCCGGCCCCTAGAATCCGCTTAAAGGTAGGAGCTGTGTCCTAAGACTTCAGACATCCTGGAATCAACTTAACTACAAGAAGAAGACGGGAACTTCGATGCTCTGCCGCACAGAGGACTGAAGCCAATCTCCCCTGTGGTCAGGGAGTGACCACCTTGCTAACGCAAGCACCATCCAGCAAATTAACGTCTGCTTTGCCGCCGCCTCCCGCCGGAGCCCGAGCCCAGAGACTGACAAGACCTGGACCTCCAGACCTCTCACCGCCCGATCCACAGTCCCTGAAAAGAAGAGACCCGTGGAGGCACCGAGACACGTGGAGCCAGCCATCTTGAAACGACCACGACAAGCTGCAAGCGCAACAACCGAGGCTCCCTCCAAGTTGTGCTTTGGGATCTGAGAAGCCCAACCCTCGAGCAGCATCTGCACCAAAGGTGAGCCCTCCAGCATCTCCACGATCTGCGTGGGGCCCTTCTGCATTTTGCCACACGACGCGCCTAACCGGTTGCTGGCCCGCTGGCTAGTGGCCATCTTGGCGACGAACTTCAAGAACTACACTGCTGGTCTGGTTGCTCCAGACTGGCCCTTGCTCCCCTCCAAAGGAGCAGTCCCTCTGACCTTGCTGGTCAGAACAATCAGCTTATTTCGTTTTCCACAACAATTGCTTTTGCCAAGGCTTGTTTGCTTCAATCAAGTCGCCGACAGCGAGAGCCTGCGTGGGACAGCTCGTGAACCAACTCCTGGACGTCGTCGACCTTCAGGGACCACGTGGCTGCAGAGACAAGCTACACCTTTCTTCCTGTTTGCACCCGACATCGCCTGGTACCCACCTGGTGCCACGCTGGTCACTGGCTAGTGACTGTGAACACTGTCCCCTCTGCTTACATGTCTTCTACAACTCCGATCCACCCTTGGATCCACCACATCTCTTCCGGACCGACCGCCTGCAGCATCTTTGACTACAGGCTCCATTGAACAGATAGAAGAAACCCGACGCACTTCGAGACCTATGCACCGGCTTCCTGTGGGTGAGGTAAAGCTGGCACTCCGGTGCCCAAGTGTAGAGTATCATCTCTAGTGTCTGTGTTTCCAATCTTGAGTTCATAGTCCATCCGGAAGATCCTTTTTGCAGTAACTTTGTAACTTTTACGCACCCATTGAAAACCTATGTGAGCTCACGTGTGACTATTTGCTCTGCACACGCAACCCGTGGACCTCCTGGTCACTAACTGAAGTTAGCTCCTTGTAGGCCCAGCGATTCTAGAGGCCCTAGGCCTTTTCCCTTTTCTGTTCGTGGTACTTATACCACTATTTTAGTATATGGTTTGAGCGGCCACCAGGGCCTATCCATATAAAGTACAACTTCTGTGTATTCTAACGTATTCTTGTTTAACGATTTGTGCTCCTGTGCTCATAAAGAGTCTAGGGGTTACTTTGAGAAATAAATACATATATATTTTCAATATATATCTGTGTGGTGTCCTTTCATTGGTATAAAAGGGGGTTACATTTGGTAAAACAGCTGGCTTAACACGCTTCACGAGTTTAGCCTCAAAGACTGCTTAGCCTACGCTACCACTAGGGCAGCTAGTCCGAAAAGGTTGACTTACAACCACACCATAAGGGTTGCTTGGCATGGTACAAGGTGGTCACTTTAACTAGTGAACATCATATACCAGGCCAACTTCTCACATTTCCCTAGGTGCCGGCAGGGCTAGGGTTCAAAAACTACAGCTAGGCACTTTGCCAAAAAAGGGTCATTTTTCACTGCAAAATTGAGGTGTGACCACGTTGCGTTTTGCGCCGTTTCCTGTCGCGGGCACTAGGCCGACCCGCACAAGTGAGGTACCATTTTTCTCGTAGGACTTTGGGAAATGCGGGGTGGGTGGAAATTTGTGGATCCACGCAGATTCCAGAACTTTTCATCACAGAAATGTGGGAAAAATGTGTTTTTTTTGTCAATTGTTTACGTTTGCAAGGGATTCTGGGTAACAGACCCTGGTGGTAGGCACTCAAGTCACCCCATCCTGGATTCCCCTGGGTGTCTAGTTTTCACAAATATATAGTTTTGCTAGGTTTACATAGGTGACGGCAGGGCTAGGGTTCAAAAACTACAGCTAGGCACTTTGCCAAAAAAGGGTCATTTTTCACTGCAAAATTGAGGTGTGACCACGTTGCGTTTAGCGTCGTCTCCTGTCACGGGCACTAGGCCGACCCACACAAGTGAGGTACTATTTTTCTCATAGGACTTTGGGAAACGCGGAGTGGGTGGAAATTTGTGCATCCACGCAGATTCCAGAACTTTCCATCACAGAAATGTGGGAAAAATGTGTTTTTTTTGTCAATTGTTTACGTTTGCAAGGGATTCTGGGTAACAGACCCTGGTGGTAGGCACTCAAGTCACCCCATCCTGGATTCCCCTGGGTGTCTAGTTTTCACAAATATATAGGTTTGCTAGGTTTCCATAGGTGACGGCAGGGCTAGGGTTCAAAAACTACAGCTAGGCACTTTGCCAAAAAAGGGTCATTTTTCACTGCAAAATTGAGGTGTGACCACGTTGCGTTTTGCGTCGTTTCCTGTTGCGGGCACTAGGCCGACCCACACAAGTGAGGTACCATTTTTCTCGTAGGACTTTGGGGAACGCAGGGTGGGTGGAAATTTGTGGATCCACGCAGATTCCAGAACTTTTCATCACAGAAATGTGGGGAAAATGTGTTTTTTTTGTCAATTGTTTCCGTTTGCAAGGGATTCTGGGTAACAGACCCTGGTGGCAGGCACTCAAGTCACCCCATCCTGGATTCCCCAGGGTGTCTAGTTTTCGAAAATATATAGGTTTGCTAGGTTTCCATAGGTGACGGCAGGGCTAGGGTTCAAAAACTACAGCTAGGCACTTTGCCAAAAAAGGGTCATTTTTCACTGCAAAATTGAGGTGTGACCACGTTGCGTTTTGCGTCGTTTCCTGTCGCGGGCACTAGGCTGACCCACACAAGTGAGGTACCATTTTTCCCGTAGGACTTTGGGGAACGCAGGGTGGGTGGAAATTTGTGGATCCACGCAGATTCCAGAACTTTCCATCACAGAAATGTGGGGAAAATGTGTTTTTTTTGTCAATTTTTTATGTTTGCAAGGGATTCTTGGTAACAAACCCTGGTGAGAGGCACTCAAGTTACCCCATCCCGGATTCCCCTGGGTGTCTAGTTTTCAAAAATGTATAGGTTTGCTAGGTTTCCCTAGGTGCCGGCAGGGCTAGGGTTCAAAAACTACAGCTAGGCACTTTGCCAAAAAAGGGTCATTTTTCACTGCAAAATTGAGGTGTGACCATGTTGCGTTTTGCGCCGTTTCCTGTCGCGGGCACTAGGCCGACCCGCACAAGTGATGTACCATTTTTCTCGTAGGACTTTGGGGAACACGGGGTGGGTGGAAATTTGTGGATCCACGCAGATTCCAGAACTTTCCATCACAGAAATGTGGGGAAAATGTGTTTTTTTTGTCAATTATTTACGTTTGCAAGTGATTCTGGGTAACAGACCCTGGTGGGAGGCACTCAAGTCACCCCATCCTGGATTCCCCTGAGTGTCTAGTTTTCGAAAATATATAGGTTTGCTAGGTTTCCCTAGGTGCCGGCAGGGCTAGGGTTCAAAAACTACAGCTAGGCACTTTGCCAAAAAAGGGTCATTTTTCACTGCAAAATTGAGGTGTGACCACGTTGCGTTTTGCGCCGTTTCCTGTCGCGGGCACTAGGCCGACCCGCACAAGTGAGGTACATTTTTCTCGTAGGACTTTGGGAAATGCGGGGTGGGTGGAAATTTGTGGATCCACGCAGATTCCAGAACTTTTCATCACAGAAATGTGGGGAAAATGTGGTTTTTTTGTCAATTGTTTCCGTTTGCCAGGGATTCTGGGTAACAGACCCTGGTGGCAGGCACTCAAGTCACCCAATCCTGGATTCCCCTGGCTGTCTAGTTTTCAAAAATATATAGGTTTGCTAGGTTTCCCTAGGTGCCGGCAGGGCTAGGGTTCAAAAACTACAGCTAGGCACTTTGCCAAAAAAGGGTCATTTTTCACTGCAAAATTGAGGTGTGACCACGTTGTGTTTTGCGCCGTTTCCTGTCGCGGGCACTAGGCCGACCTGCACAAGTGAGGTACCATTTTTCTCGTAGGACTTTGGGAAACGCGGGGTGGGTGGAAATTTGTGGATCCACGCAGATTCCAGAACTTTTCATCACAGAAATGTGGGGAACATGTGTTTTTTTTGTCAATTGTTTCCGTTTGCAAGGGATTCTGGGTAACAGACCCTGGTGGCAGGCACTCAAGTCACCCCATCCTGGATTCCCCTGGGTGTCTAGTTTTTGAAAATATATAGGTTTGCTAGGTTTCCATAGGTGACGGCAGGGCTAGGGTTCAAAAACTACAGCTAGGCACTTTGCCAAAAAAGGGTCATTTTTCACTGCAAAATTGAGGTGTGACCATGTTGCGTTTTGCGCCGTTTCCTGTCGCGGGCACTAGGCCGACCTGCACTAGTGAGGTACCATTTTTCTCGTAGGACTTTGGAAAACACGGGGTGGGTGGAAATTTGTGGATCCACGCAGATTCCAGAACTTTTCATCACAGAACTGTGGGGAAAATGTGTTTTTTTTGTCAATTGTTTCTGTTTGCAAGAGATTCTGGGTAACAGACCCTGGTGGCAGGCACTCGAGTCACCCCATCCTGGATTCCCCTGGGTGTCTAGTTTTCGAAAATATATAGGTTTGCTAGGTTTCCATAGGTGACGGCAGGGCTAGGGTTAAAAAACTACAGCTAGGCACTGTAGGAGAGTAGGGTCTGCTATCCTATGGTCACCCCAAATTTTTGCTTTTTGCTTCACTGGTTTTGGACATATTGAGGCTGTGGGCCTGCCAATCAGACCCCCCAGCCTGCTGTTCTCTCTACTAAAATTACACTATGCACCTTAGGTGCATAACCAATTGGAAGTGGATCACCCTGTGAGCCCCTGTACCAGTGTACACTAGGTACCCAGGGCATTGATGTATCTAAGGCCTACCAGGGGCTGAAGCTTGTATTGTGCCACCCCTGGCCTGGCCTAACAAATTTGACACAACTGTCTGATCACTCAGCTGGGGTAAGTTGGTGTAACCGCCTCTTACTTAGATGTAGTATACCTATACCTAACCCTAAATGGGACACATGTTAACCTGTAAGTCACTCCTATGGCAGGCCTTAACAATCCTGAAGCAGAGTGCTTAGTTCCATGTGAGATGGTGCTCTGGCATGAGCTGAGCCTGTCTGCAGTGGTCGGAACAACTTCCTTCTACTGTTTCCAGATATCGTCATACCATATACTCTTAAGTGCATTATGAACCTCGCGGTTAAATGCTATCTTTGGTTTGGCTTTATCAAAACATGTCGAGTAAGGTGTCATACGAATTGGAATACTAACCCCTCACCAATTCTGGCGACGGGGTTAGCATTCCACCCTTCTAGAGGGACACGACATGTACAGTACCTGAAACCCGGGTAAGATCAAACATAGCCTCAGCTCCACAAAATGGATGCTGCCACCACAGACACAAGTCTGCCCTCCTGCTGCTGGGAGTCCTTCCAGCTTGGGAGGTGTGGACAAAGGGTTTCCTGCCAGGGGAGGTGCGTGCACCACCCCAGACAGGATTTTGTGTATTGGTCAGGTAGGGCTTGAAAGAAACCAGACATGCCTGAGGCTCACAAGGAGCCTCGGTGCATATGCCAGTTCAATCCGGTCCTGGGGCACACCAGTCCCGGGCCTGGGGCGAGCTGGACAAAGGATTGGGGGTGTAACCACCCCCCTTCCTGGTCCCACCCTTAGGGAGGGACCTAGCAGGTAGTCCGGCCCCTAGAATCCGCTTAAAGGTAGGAGCTGTGTCCTAAGACTTCAGACATCCTGGAATCAACTTGAAACTAAGAAGAAGATGGGAACTTCGACGCTCTGCCGCACAGAGGACTGAAGCCAATCTCCCCTGTGGTCAGGGAGTGACCACCTTGCTAACGCAAGCACCATCCAGCGAATCAATGTCTGCTTTGCCGCCGCCTCCTGCTGGAGCCCGAGCCCAGAGACTGACAAGACTTGGACCTCCAGACCTCTCACCGCCCGATCCACAGTCCCTGAAAAGAGGAGACCCGTGGAGGCAACGAGACACGTGGAGCCAGCCATCTTGAAACGACCATGACAAGCTGCAAGTGCAACAACCGAGGCTCCCTCCAAGTTGTGCTTTGGGATCTGAGAAGCCCAACCCTCGAGCAGCATCTGCACCAAAGGTGAGCCCTCCAGCATCTCCACGATCTGCGTGGGGCCCTTCTGCATTTTGCCACTCGACGCGCCTAACCGGTTGCTGGTCCGCTGGCTAGTGGCCATCTTGGTGACGAACTTCAAGAAATACACTGCTGGTCTGGTTGCCCCAGACTGGCCCTTGCTCCCCTCCAAAGGAGCAGTCCCTCTGACGTTGCTGGTCAGAACCATCAGCTTATTTCGTTTTCCACAACAATTGCTTTTGCCAAGGCTTGTTTGTTTTGATCAAGTCGCCGACACTGCCGTCAGCGAGAGCCTGTGTGGGACAGCTCGTGAACCGACTCCTGGACGTCGTTGACCTTCAGGGACCACGTGGCTGCAGAGACAAGCTACACCTTTCTTCCTGTTTGCACCCGACATCGCCTGGTACCCACCTGGTGCCACGCTGGTCACTGGCTAGTGACTGTGAACACTGTCCCCTCTGCTTACAGGTCTTCTACAACTCCGATCCACCCTTGGATCCACCGCATCCCTTCCGGACCGACCGCCTGCAGCCTTTGTCCACAGGCTCCATTGAACAGATAGAAGAAACCCGACGCACTTCAACACCTACGCACCCGCTTCCTGTGGGTGAGGTAAAGCTGGCACTCCGGTGCCCCAGTGTAGAGTATCATCTCTAGTGTCTGTGTTTCCGATCTTGAGTTCATAGTCCACCCGGAAGATCCTTTTTGCAGTAACTTTGTACTTTTTACGCACCCATTGAAAACCTATGGGAGCACGCTTGTGACTATTTGCTCTGCACACGTAACCCGTGGACCTCCTGGTCACTAACTAAAGTTAGCTCCTTGTAGGCCCAGCTATTCTAGAGGCCCTAGGCCTTTTCCCTTTTCTGTTTGTGGTACTTATACCACTATTTTAGTATATGGTTTGAGCGGCCACCAGGGCCTATCCATATAAAGTGCAACTTCTGTGTATTCTACTGTAATCTTGTTTGACGATTTGTGCTCCTGTGCTCATAAAGAGACTAGGGGTTACTTTGAGAAATAAATACATATATATTTTCAATATATATCTGTGTGGTGTCCTTTCATTGGTATAAAGGGGGGTTACATTTGGTAAAACAGCCTGCTTAACACGCTTCACGAGTTTAGCCTCAAAGACTGCTTAGCCTACGCTACCACTAGGGCAACTGGTCCGAAAAGGTTGACTTACAACCACACCATAAGGGTTGCTTGGCATGGTACAAGGTGGTCACTTTAACTAGTGAACATCATATACCAGGCCACCTTCTCACATTGGTGAGCAGCGGTTGGATTTGAGCTTGCTGTGTTTTACCATTGTAATCTCTTGGTTACCAATTGAAAGATCACATAGGTACCTATAGGTACATATAAAACAAGATTAGATATACTTAAGTTCTACTGAACTTAGTTGTTGTAGAGCAAAGGGAGTAGCACACCCTGACTACAACTACTAGATAGGTTTAGTAGGTAAACCCAAGTGTAGGTAGATTGCAACACATCCACCCACACTTAAGAGCAATGGCTGGGGCAGAGGGGTCCACTGTACCCATCTCTGTTGAGAGTGACCCCCAGAGGGTACCATCCATCTTTGCTACCCTTAATCAAAATGAACTCAGGCAGTTGGCAAATATCAGGGGCCTTAAACAGCCCAAGAATCCTACTTCTGCTGAACTCAGGGAGCTTTTACAGGCTGATGAAGATCAGAAAGCTCTCAGGAAAGCCTCCCAGTCAGGCCCCTTAGGGACAGGAACATGAGGCCCCCCTTCTGAAGATGCTACTGAAGTACCCCTTTCCAATAGCCATCCCTTAGATGAGAATCATACTACAGAGGAGGAAAGTGATGAGGATACAGAAAGTAGTGAGGATGAAGGGAGAACTAGCCCAGTGCCAAGTGTTATACGTGGCCCAGCTAACTTAAGGCTACTGGGGACTGACAATGGGATCATCCCATTGGATCTCCCTAGTGGACTTAACCAGGGGTCTGGGAGGCAAAGGAATCACTCAGGTGAATCTAATGCTTCTCATACCTCTAGAGGCTCTCAAGGTCACTCCAGGAGAAGGATGACCACCCCTCAGAGGAGGGAGCATGAGGCCAGAATGCAAGAAGCCCAGCTGAGGTGTTGTACTTTAATATTCGGGACCGCGTAGGGGACAGGGCCCTACCCCTGTCTATCTTGGTATTAACAAACCGCAAATGGTAAATGCGGCATGTACGAGTGCTTTATATATCGTTCTAGCTATGAATGCACTGTGTACACGTTATTCTGCTTCACTACGCGGGTTCCATTTTGGAAGCAGTGGCCATCTTGTCATTGCCCTCACATAGGCTATAATGGAGTAAATACGGGCCTCACAGTACATGGGCTTCTCCTCTGACTTCTCTGTGACCTGGGCAGCTGGCTCTGCTGCCCCAGGTCAAACCGGTCTCACGAGCTCCCCTTCCTCCGTCCACCTGTGATTAGCATCAGGGCTTGACCCGTCATAAAACCCTTTCATTCTATACAATCCTCCGGCTAATCTCTTCCACACCTGCTTGTTCCTGCTTTATGACTTGTTTCCCAAAACAGGAGATGCTCATGTTTATTGGGGGGGTCTATTGACATCCGATGTGGGATCTGAACCTTACTGTGTAAATCATTGTGGGCTGGCCAAACTGGAATGTGGGATGGTCATCATGACTCTGCTTTTTCGTTTGTAATGTATACTTGTAATGGCCATATCGTAAACCAAGGAATGTGTGCCTGGAGCATGATATTTTGTACTTAAGGAGAAGCCCGTTCCTATGATTTGCAGCAGTCTCCTGAGAACATACACGCTGTTGTACTTCTAGGATACCTGTAATTGGTCTGCAGCCAATAAACGATTCTTTGACTTCACCCAAAAGACTCTGTGTTTCTGTAGGTCTGGAACAGGGTGAACCCAGAAGTCATAGGGTGTGTGCCCCTGCACCGCTGGGTCTAAAATACCCGGTACTTCAGTTTGGCGCCCAATGTGGGGCGATTTCAGCGGTACCAGTCCAAGCCAGAGGTTCGTGAGGAGCTTCGTGTGGAAATTCCGGAGGAAGGCCGCCACTTCATCGACCCCTGCATGTCGACGTGGTCCGAAAGTCTTTTCTGCGAGGTTCTCCGCGTCCCGACGGCTACGAAGGACTGCTGCCCTGATTAATCGACCTGTTTTGGACCCTTGACGAGTTTTGAGAGAGCGAAACAATCGAGAGAGTCTTCTGGTGACGCCATCGATCAACAATATTCAGTTAAGTATAAGTGGAGCGTCTCCTATTTGTTTTTGGTATCCTTCGGGATCGTTTGATTTGGTAATTTGGTACTTTGGAGTTTGCAAACGCCAAAGCCAGAGGACTCGTGTATTCACGAGGCTATCGTAATCGATAATCCTTTGACGTTTGGATCTAGACTAGTGAGCAAAGATGCCTGGTTCTGGACTATTTGGTAGATTATTCTGTTTGGGTTGTGGAAAAGATTTCCAGCTAGAGGAATCGTGTCCGATTCCTCCGGTTGGAACTCCCACTTATGAGCTCTATGTAAAACATGGTGTAGGCCCCATTGCATATAACGAAGTGTGGATCCACAACACCAGGAAAGATGGTGTTTTAAAATGGCCCCAAAATGGTAGTTTTGATACCGATATTTTAGATAATTTGGAAATTAAATTGTTTAAGAAGAAAGCCCGGCCGGCGATGTTTGACTCTTTCCGCTTATGGCGAAAGGAAGCCAAACAAAAGGAAATTAAGTTTGCGAAAAAGAATAAGAGAGAGAAAGGTATGACAGTAATGCAAGCAGCTGTACAATTTAAAGACAATGAGGAGGAGCAGATGAGTGAGCAATTGCATAGGCAGCGCAAGTTAGGGATTGACAAATGTTACACAGCTTTACCACATTCTAAGCAGAATGAGTTAGAAGAAAAGGAGAAAGATCCCCTGATGTCACATTTGTTGAGTTCGCCACCCCCGTATGCTCAAAATGCCACGGCGCCTCCCCAGCTTGTAAATATGCCACCTCCAGTGAATATACTGCAAGCCTTGCCGCTACCGCCAGCTGCTTTGCAGCCGGTTCCTATCCCTGTAGCGCAGCCCTCTCAAGGGCCGCCAGTTGTGCTTCCAACTGCCCCCGCACTTCCTGCGACTTTGCCTAATACAGCAGCTGCCTCCCCTGACACTCTTCCTTCCACCACTCCAGTACCTGTCTCTACATCCTCTTTTCTTCCCTCTGTTTTTCCCCCTGTTCTCGCCTCAGCTTCTCCTTCAGCGCGACAGCGCTTAGCTAATGTGGTTACTACATTAATGTCTCCTCTCTTTGAGTCATCTGGTGCGACTCCTGGTTTGCAGCGTAAGCAATTGCGTAGCCAATTGCCTAACCCCGATGAGAAAAAGGTAATAGATAACATGGCGCGTAGATGGATCGTTTTTCCTTCACTGTATGATGTGGAATCAGTTGTCAACGTTTTCCATCAATGGGATGCCCCAAAACAGAGATATGTGTTTGAGAAAATGTGCGAAATTCTCTGTGAAGAATTGGAGGATAGTGGTAAAAATCCGAACCCGCAGGAATTGTGTAGAGTGAGGTTCGATTTTGGAACTGGTATAATTGTGGACCGTGGAGTAGATAAAGCAGTTGCGGTTGTATTGTCCTTTAGGAATGATGATTGCCAACAATCATTGTTTGAACAAGATGTCCTTGTGGGGAAAAAGGTAAAAGCACGACAATACCCTATGAGAGAAGTTCCCCCGGTATGGAAGGAAGCGGTTGCAGCTGCCGGTGGTAACCCCGCTGTGGCAGCACATTTCCAGCGTGTTTGGGTGCATGTTCCATGGAAGCGCTCTGAGGTGTTAGCGCTTAAGCAGTCCTTGCCTGATCCCCGTAAGAACCCAGCAGGTTATTATAAAGAGTTGTCACAGACGGCAGGGTCATGTATTATGAATCTGGCCGACATAGACATGTTGTTTGGTAATGTTGTTCCACAGCCCCTATGGGGGTCAATTCGTAATGTAGATCACAATGCAGAACTAGGGGATACATGGGCTAACATTGTTGCTGCTGATGCTAGACAAACTGGTGGGGCGAAACCAGAACCTTTAGTAGCTGAACTGCCTGGTAGAATCATCACGTATATGAAGACAATAATGCCTGCGATGCGCGTAAATTGGGACAAGTTATCTGCATGCAAGCAGAAGAAAGATGAGACAGTGTCAGACTTCTTTACTAGGTTTGAAGAAATGTTTATTGACCACAGTGGGCAGGATATGAGTACTGAGGGTGGCCAACGGCTGTTTGTGGATAAGTTTGTGCAGAATTTACTTCCTGACCTGTGTAAAAAGTTAAAAGATTCAGAAAGTTCTTGGGCTGTTTCTTCTTCAGCGCAAATACTGGCTACTGCACAGTATTATGAAAATAGAGATAAAGACGAGAAAGATAGAACAGAAAAGAAAACGAAGGAACTAAAGACAAAGGTCCTTTTACAGCAGGCCTATCCGCCACGTGGAGGTCAGATTAATTATAGGCAACCCCAAGGTGTCTATCACCAACCCCAACAGTTCCAGAACAATCAGCAAATGAATGGGTATTACCAACCACGTGTCCCTGTAGGTCCCAACCAATGTTCATACTGCAAAGAGGAAGGTCATTATAAATATAGTTGCCCTAAATTAATGCAGCGGAACGGTAATGCGTATGGCGCAAGAGGTAGGGGTGGTCAGCAAGCTCCTAGAGGCAGAGGGCGTGGAAGTGTTCCCCAGAACGCGCGTCCTCTGCCGCCTCAAAGTACCATCAATAGCTTTGATCAGCAAGCTAACGCGACTAGTAATACGGCCCAGTATTATAATAATGATTATTATGCAGAGGACGGTGATGCAGAAAATAATGATTACTAGGACAGCCATAGACAGAGAGAGGGAGTTGTTTCAGTGCCAGTGGATCAGAGTGGACCGTATGTTGAGGTGACTACAGCAAATGTAACGGAGCCTTTTCTGCTAGACACTGGTGCTGCAAAGAGTTCAATCATGCATTCAAAACTCCCTGGCGCACCTTTGTCTGGCGATATAAATGTTTCAGTAGATTTTTCTGGCGCCCCGGTTAGGAACCCGGTTTCTAGTCCCATGTCACTTTCTGTTGGACCTTGCGAGCTGAAAGCACCCCTGATTCTGACAACAGGTTGTGGTGAGAATTTGCTGGGATTAGATTTGTTGAAAAGATTGCATGCTACACTGTATTGTTCTCCTTCAGGAGTACAACTTACATTAGGCAAGAAAGTGATTTCCCCAATGTACTTGTCCAAAAATACAATGCCACCTGAACTGTCATCCCTTCCGGATGCCCTCTGGGCTAGTGGTCCCAATGATGTGGGCCTCTTGGAGATACCGCCATATGTGGTGACTTTAAAGGCTAATGTCAGACTGCCACGTATTCCCCAGTACAAGATCTCTAATGAAGGGCAGAAAGCATTGTTAGACATTGTCAGCGACTTGATTAATAAGGGTGTGATTGAAGAGACAAGAGGCAACGTTTGCAATAGTCCGATTTTACCTGTCTTAAAACGAACGGATCCTTCACAGCCACCTGTTTACAGATTTGTGATCGATCTCAGAGAGGTTAATAAGATTGTTGTGCCACAGTTTACGGTTGTCCCCGATATAACCGCCTTGTTAACGATGATTCCAGCCTCTGCAGCATGGTTTTCAGAGATTGATTTAAAGAATGCTTTCTTTAGTATCCCAATTGCAGAAGAGAGCAGGGACATTTTTGGTTTTAGTCTGGGAGGCCGAAGCTTCCGCTTCAAACGCGCTCCCCAGGGCTACTGTGAAAGTCCATCAATATATAGTCAAGCTTTGAAAGCGCAGCTTGATGCACTTGTTTTACCTAGTGGCGCTATCCTGATTCAGTACGTGGACGATTTACTGATCGCTGCGGATACTGAAAAGATCTGTAAAGAAGCCACATTGTCACTGTTGCGCCATTTATCCGCTTTCCATCACAAAGTGTCTCTCTCTAAGCTGCAATATTGTCGACAAGAGGTGACCTACTTAGGTCATCTCTTATCGAAGGAGGGAAGGAAACTGACCCCAGAAAGAATTCAAGCCATTGCACAGTTGAGTGTGCCAAAAACACAGAGAGAAGTACGTGCTTTCTTGGGCATCACTTCATACTGTAAGCATTGGATCCCTAGTTTTTCTTTATTGGCAAAACCTTTGTTAGCCTTAACATGCAAAGACACACCGAATCCTATCCCATGGTCTGAAGAGTGCCAGAAAAATTTTGTGGAATTGCGTAATGCATTATGTTCAGCACCTGTGTTGGGTACCCCTGACTACAGTAAGCCTTTTACATTGTATGTTCACGAGAAAGATGGATGTGCGTTGTCAGTGTTAACACAGCCTTTTGGCGACAGACCGCGCCCATGCGCGTATTTTTCATCAACCTTGGACCCTGTAGCAAGGGCATTGCCAAGCTGTCTGAGAGCGACAGCTGCTGCAGCGATGTCTATCCGACAATCTGCTGGTTTGGTAATGGACAATACATTGATTGTTATGGTTCCACACGCTGTAGACACATTATTAAATAGGACCAAGACACAACACTTGACTAGTGCGCGATTATCAGGTTATGAACTTACACTGTTAGCAAATCACATACACATAAAAAGATGCAATACGCTGAATCCAGCCACATTGTTGCCAATTCCAGCAGACTCAGATGAGATTGAGCAACATGACTGTCTGTTCAGAACAGAAGAAGAGACGAAAGGGAGAGTAGATCTAAAAGATACTCCCCTGACTGAGTGTGATGGCACTTTATGGGTAGATGGTTCATGTTTCAAGCTCCCTAATGGTGACACGACTGCTGCATATGCTATCACGACTTTGCACACGGTCGTGGAAACTGCACGAGTGCCACATAATTCGGCCCAAGCAGCAGAATTAATCGCCCTCACGAGAGCATGTGTGTTATCTGAAGGAATGAGAGTGAATATATACACAGATAGCCAGTACGCCTTTGGCGTGGCTCATAATTTTGGGCGACTGTGGAAGGAACGTGGGTTCCTGACGTCGCATGGAGCTAAAATTCAGAATGGCAAGTTGGTGAATGATCTCCTTGAGTCACTGACCCTACCGTTGCAAGTTGCGATCATGAAATGCAGTGCGCACAGGAAAGTCACAGATGATGTTGGACGTGGAAATGCGTTTGCTGATGAGACCGCGAAAGAAACAGCACAGAATGTGAAGACTAGAATGTATGTTGCAGGCCCCGCAAGATGGGTTAATGATGTGGGAATGTGTGAGAACACAATAGAGAGTGTGAAGTCGCTTCAAGCTGAAGCCACAGAGGAAGAGTTAAGCAAGTGGAGAGAAAGTATGGGTAAGTTGGATGAGAATGGTTGTTGGATTGATCTGACAGAACATAGGCGATGGTTGTTGCCTGATGCATATGTACTTCCAGTGGTTACTATGGCACATGGAATGGCACATATCAGTACGAAAGGTATATGCAAGTTGTTGGCTCCAGTATGGCAGAACGCTAGGATTCCCAAGTGTGCAGAGAATGTGGTCAAGAATTGCATAGTATGCTTGAAGTACAACCCTGGTAGGGGAACCCCAACTCCAGCTGGTCACTTTGCACCCCCATCATGTCCATTTGAAGTTTTGCAGCTGGACTTTATTCACATGGAAAGGTGCAACAACCTGAAATATGTACTGGTGGTTGTTTGTGCTTTCTCAAAATGGATAGAGGCTTATCCTCTGAAAGATAACACTGCCCTATCCACAGCCAAAGCCCTTGTGAAGGAATTTTTCCCTAGGTTTGGGATGCCAAGAATGGTGTGGTGTGATAATGGAAGTGAGTTTGTGGGTAAAGTGATGAAGAATGTATGTGAAGGGCTAGGGATAAAGCAGAAGTTCCATGCTGCAAATCACCCCCAATCAGCTGGATTAGTAGAACGCTACAATGGAGCCTTAAAGCTCAAGCTGGCCAAAATCCAGGCGAGCACCGGTCTTAAATGGCCTGACGCTCTGCCTTTAGCACTCCTGTCCACCAGAATGACCATACACTCACGAGTGGGACTTAGCCCTTACGAGGTTGTTTTTGGCCGTCCGGCCAACGTATGGGGTGTACCGAGGCCTACGAAGTTCAGTGAGATAGAGCATCCAGTACTGCTCGATTACCTGTATGATTTGACTGTTAAACTGCGTGTTTTGCACCAACAGGTACATGATACTCTTCCCCAAGCTTCTGAACCTCCTGGACACCCTATCAACCCTGGTACGTGGGTGCTAGTCCGAAATTTCCAGCGCAAGAGCAACGACGAGCCTCGCTGGATCGGCCCTCATCTTGTTCTTCTTTCGACAAGATCAGCAGTGCGAGTGAAAGGGAAGAAACACTGGATCCATGGTACCCACTGTAAAGTAGTCCCCTTGCCTCTGCCATATGACCAGTGGGTCAAGGAGGGTATCGCCGACTCTGAGACAGACACTGTACCTCGTTTTGTACCATTCAGTGACGCACGCATAAAAGACACAGTTTCAGACCAAGAGAGTGACAATATTCTGCAGGAAGCTGTGCCACCATCAAATCGACTGGGCACCACTGAGCCTGAACTTTTGTTTCAAGACCAAACAGCACCTGGCCGTCTCCGCTATAATTTGAGACCTAGGCCCATGGACAAATAAAGATTTCCTTACTATTTCCTTTTTAACATTTTTGCTCTCCCATCTGAAGGACTTTCTTGATTTTTGTTTTTCGAACCACCATCCGGGTTCTGCCGCAGGGTCGCGGTGCCAAGACTTTGGGGTACAGGCCGAAGACGCTAGGTCAACGGTTCTGGTTGGTCTAGGGCGTTTCCCTGGACTGACAGGCGTACTCCTTAGCAGAAGAAACTCATCCACCGCGAGCGGCCCGAGTAGAGGATGGAGTTTTTTAAGATGGAGAGACCGATTGAGGAAATGAACTTTAACGCAAGGATGTGTAGAATTGTAAAAAGTAAATGTTTTGTCTTTTTGTGCCTTTTTACACTGTGTAGCATAATAATGTTTATTGTAGGATTTGTGTTCTTCTCCGCTCAAAAGCCCATTGAACCCACTGAACAGCCTATACCTCTTTCTACCGCCTCCTCTCACTCTTTTCACCCTTTGCCTGAGCACGAACAGACCAGACGATCAGAGTTCGTAAATAACTCGTTTATCCAACTCTTGCACCAGCACCAACTGGTAATGAATACGACCAATTGCTGGGTGTGTGGGTTAATGCCACATACCATTAACAAGGGTATTCCCTACCTGGTGCTGCCGTACAGTTATAATGGATCGTCATGGGCATTCCAAACCATGTTTCTCTATGCTCTAGATACATACTCCCCTCGCCAACCGCGTTCCATCAGACCTATCACCAATAATAAGGCTTTGATGAAAGGAGTTGCCGATATGAGTAGGGATATCGATGCATACTCATCCATTCCCAAAGAAGAGTTGAGACCTTATGTAGGATGGAACGCGACGGGGTATAGTATTAGTCTGGGTGAAAGACAGCGAAAAATCTCGTCTCCAATCTGGGTCGTACCCCACATGGGTCGGTTCTGCTTACAGGGTAATGGTCAGAATCCTAGAGCTCAACTGGGAAGAAGTGACTGTACTGAAACGTACACTTTCCCGTCACAGTTTTCCCCTGCGTTTTTGGCTGCCAAGGGCACATATTTCATCTGTAATGACCGAGCATATACATGGCTGCCCCCTGATTTCTCGGGCACATGTTATATTGCGAACTTGCTACCGCCGACATTTACTGCTGCCTCTGACTATCACAAAACCAGAGTTGTGAGAGGTGTGATTAGTAAGGAGGATACTGCCGGTCAGGAAGCAGGAGACTTCTTCCTGGGTTTCCTGCCGTTTTGGGGACCTATGGTGAATAGTAGGAACCTGAGACAACTGACTCGTGTGGTTGAATCCACTGTAAATGTAACGGCTGGTGCCCTTAGTAATCTGACAGCTGAGCTCCAAGCGGATCGCCTTATGACTCTGCAGAACCGCATGGTTCTAGACGTTATTCTTGCAGACCGCGGTGGGGTATGCAAGGTCATCCAATCCAGTTGCTGCATTTTCATACCAGATAATGCTCCAACAGTGTATCAAGCCATCTCCAAACTCCATAAAATATCTGAATCCATACACGTGGATAAGGGAGATTGGTCACTGGTGGGGTGGTTCTGGGAATTGATATCTGCCTGGGGTTGGAAAGTTCTGATGGTCATTGGAATGATCTTAGCCATTCTTTTCCTGTTCTGTCTGTGCATACAGTGTGCTCCTGCGATATGTGGTCTCTGTGCTACCTTATGTATAAGGAAACCTGTATCGAGGGACGAGCTAAGTAATAGGATGATGCTACAGCAACATCTCCATGACTTTGTGAACATTGACCTAGACTCGGATTAAGATGAGTATAGTGATTGCCTATGTAAGGGCAAAAGGAGGGTCTGTCGTACTTTAATATTCGGGACCGCGTAGGGGACAGGGCCCTACCCCTGTCTATCTTGGTATTAACAAACCGCAAATGGTAAATGCGGCATGTACGAGTGCTTTATATATCGTTCTAGCTATGAATGCACTGTGTACACGTTATTCTGCTTCACTACGCGGGTTCCATTTTGGAAGCAGTGGCCATCTTGTCATTGCCCTCACATAGGCTATAATGGAGTAAATACGGGCCTCACAGTACATGGGCTTCTCCTCTGACTTCTCTGTGACCTGGGCAGCTGGCTCTGCTGCCCCAGGTCAAACCGGTCTCATGAGCTCCCCTTCCTCCGTCCACCTGTGATTAGCATCAGGGCTTGACCCGTCATAAAACCCTTTCATTCTATACAATCCTCCGGCTAATCTCTTCCACACCTGCTTGTTCCTGCTTTATGACTTGTTTCCCAAAACAGGAGATGCTCATGTTTATTGGGGGGTCTATTGACATCCGATGTGGGATCTGAACCTTACTGTGTAAATCATTGTGGGCTGGCCGAACTGGAATGTGGGATGGTCATCATGACTCTGCTTTTTCGTTTGTAATGTATACTTGTAATGGCCATATCGTAAACCAAGGAATGTGTGCCTGGAGCATGATATTTTGTACTTAAGGAGAAGCCCGTTCCTATGATTTGCAGCAGTGTCCTGAGAACATACACGCTGTTGTACTTCTAGGATACCTGTAATTGGTCTGCAGCCAATAAACGATTCTTTGACTTCACCCAGAAGACTGTGTTTCTGTAGGTCTGGAACAGGGTGAACCCAGAAGTCATAGGGTGTGTGCCCCTGCACCGCTGGGTCTAAAATACCCGGTACTTCAGAGGATCATGAAGCAGGAGCTAGAAGTGGCTCTGATGGAAGAGAAACTGAGCAAGGCTAGGCAGCATAAATAGAGTGGGTCTATACCCACTGGTGGCAGCATTGTCCCTAAGGACAAAGATAGGGTCTTTGATAATAGGAACCTGTCGAAGGTTGTGCCCCCCTACAAAAGTGGGGATGACATCCACAAATGGATGACTGCTCTTGAGAGAGCCTGCAAAGTACAGCAGGTTCCTGAAGACCAGTGGGCAGCAATCCTCTGGCTCTCCTTTGAAGGAAGAGGCAGAGACAGACTCCTCACTACTAGAGAAGAGGATGTCAGAAATTACAGAGTCCTGAAGAGTGTCCTAGTTGATGGGTTAGGCTTAACCACTGAACAGTACAGGTTAATGTTCAGAGACACCCAGAAGACACAGACTCAGGACTGGTCTGAATACATTGAATGTGCCACTAAGGCTTTGGAGGGTTGGTTGCTGGGAAGTAAGGTATCTGATTATACAGGATTGTACAATTTGATGATGAGAGAACAGATTTTAAATAATTGTCAAAACCAGCAACTGCATCAATACTTGGTTGACTCTGATCTGGCCTCTCCCCAAGAATTGGGAAAGAAGGCAGACAAATGGGTCAGAACCAGGGTTAAGCAAAAGAACCAGAACCAGGGCCAAGGGGGTGATCAGAAGAAAACAGACCAAAAGGGTGGAGATCAGAAATCTAAAGACCAGAAGTCTTCAACAGGGCCCCAAACTACTGCTAAGGAGGGTGGGTCCCAACAACAATCCAAGGGAAAGAAGAAAGAAGGTCAAAAGAAACCCTGGTGCAATCATTGCAAGAATACAACTCACTGGACTAGTGATTGTAAAAAGGGTGGAGCCCCCAACACTGTTGCCCCTAAGGCACCTGCTCCCAGTACTACTGTTAGCAGTGTTGGTCCCCAGACAAAGGGTGTAGTGGGAATCACTATGGGAACTGAAGGAGATTCTGACTTAGACAGAACCCTGACACAAGCTGTCTTGATCTGTGATGGGGACATTGATTTGTCCCTGACTGTGAGCCCCAGTAACCTGGGCAAGTACAGACAGACACCTTTAATTAATGAAAAAGTGGCTCAAGCCTACAGGGACACATGTGCCAGTGTCACTATGGTGACACCAGGCTTTGTGGACCCTGGACAGTACATACCAGGTGAGAATTACCTGGTGACCAATGCCAGCAATGCCACTACTTCACATAGTGTGGCAGTTGTTAACTTCTCATGGGGAGGGGTAACTGGCCTCAAAAGGGTTGTGGTTAGTGCAGACCTCCCAGTAGAATGTTTGTTGGGCAATGACCTAGAGAGTTCTCTATGGTCTGAAGTGGAGTACAGGACACATGCAGAGATGTTAGGTATATCACCACATGTCCTTGCTGTGACCAGGTCACAGGCCAAAAAGTGCCTTACTGAACCTCAGGTCTTGGATCCTGGAACAATGGACCAAGCACCTACCAAGAAGAAGAACAGGAGGGTCAAGGCTGTGCCTTCCCCCCTGCCTCAGAGTGATGATCAACCTTCCCAGGAAGCTGATCTAGAGGACCCTGAAGGAACTGTCCCTGAAGAGCTTGAACCTGATCAGGTTGAGTTTCTGGGGACAGGGGGACCTTCAAGGGCTGACTTGAGGCAGGCTCAGTTATCCTGTCCCTCTCTTGAACCCCTCAGACAGCTGGCTGCTGCTGAGGCTACTGGGAATGCTCAAGGTACCCATAAAGTGTATTGGGATGAAGGGCTCCTTTATTCAGAGGCTAGAGACCCCAAGCCTGGTGCTACCAGGAGGTTGGTTATACCTCTGCAATTTAGGGGCTTCCTTCTTACCTTGGCCCATGATATTCCTTTAGCAGGACACTTAGGCCAGAACAAGACTTGGGACAGGCTTGTCCCTCACTTTCACTGGCCTCACATGAATGAAGATACCAAGGACTGTTGTCGCTCCTGCGTGACCTGCCAAGCCAGTGGCAAATCAGGTGGCACAACAAAGGCCCCCCCTAATACCACTACCTGTGGTGGGGGTCCCCTTTGAAAGAGTGGGAATAGATATAGTGGGTCCAATGGATCCTCTCACTGCATCTGGGCACAGATTTATACTGGTGGTAGTGGATCATGCCACCAGGTATCCAGAGGCAATTCCCCTTAGGACCACTACAGCTCCTGTTGTGGCCAGGGCCCTGCTGGGAGTATTCTCCAGAGTGGGGTTTCCTAAGGAGGTAGTTTCTGACAGAGGTACCAACTTCATGTCAGGATACTTGACAGCTATGTGGAAGGAATGTGATATCAACTACAAGTTCACCACCCCTTATCACCCACAATGCAATGGGCTTGTTGAGAGATTCAACAAGACCCTAAAGGGTATGATCAAAGGATTACCTGAAAAGCTCAGGCGAAGATGGGACATCCTTCTACCCTGCCTTCTGTTTGCTTACAGAGAGGTCCCACAAAAGGGGGTTGGCTACAGCCCCTTTGAATTGTTGTTTGGGCACCCTGTAAGAGGCCCACTGTGTTTAGTGAAGGAAGGATGGGAGTTACCTCTCAAAAAGCCTAAACAAGACATAGTGGACTATGTACTTGGTCTCCGCTCCAGGATGGCTGAGTATATGGAGAAGGCATCCAAAAACCTTGAGGCAAGCCAGGCCTTACAGAAAGCTTGGCATGACCAAAAGGCTGTCTTGGTTGAGTTTCAGCCAGGACAGAAGGTATGGGTGTTGGAGCCAGTGGCCCCAGCAGCACTCCAAGACAAATGGTCTGGACCCCATACAATCCTGGAAAAGAAGGGAGAGGTCACCTACTTGGTGGACCTAGGAACTCCCAGGAGTCCCCAGAGGGTACTCCATGTTAACAGGTTAAAAGCATATGTTGACAGGGCAGACATGGGCTTGCTCATGGCTACAGATGAGGGACAGGAGGAAGAGAGTGACCCTCTCCCAGACCTGTTGTCTCAGAACCCTGAAGATGGCTCAGTTGAAGGAGTGACCCTTGGAGGCAACCTCACTGCCCATCAGCAGACTGAATGTAGACAAGTTCTACAATCATTTCAACATCTGTTTTCCTTAATACCTAGCCAAACTGACTGGTGTACCCATGTGGTGGACACTGGTGACAGTCTGCCTGTAAAGAACAAGCTTTACAGACAACCTGACCACGTGAGGGACTGTATAAATGCTGAGGTACCTAAAATGCTGGAATTAGGTGTCATTGAACCCTCAGAGAGCCCCTGGGCTAGCCCAGTGGTTCTGGTCCCCAAACCTCACACCAAAGATGGCAAGAGAGAGATGAGGTTCTGTGTGGACTACAGGGGTCTCAATGCTGTCACCAGGACAGATGCACACCCTATTCCAAGGGCAGATGAGCTCATAGACAAACTAGCTTCTGCTAAGTTTTTGAGCACATTTGACTTGACAGCTGGCTATTGGCAAATCAGATTAGCTGAGGAGTCTAAGGCCAAAACAGCATTCTCAACCCCAGGTGGGCACTACCAATTTGTGGTGAGGCCCTTTGGTCTGAAGAATGCACCTGCCACCTTCCAAAGGCTGGTGAACCAAGTCCTTACTGGGTTGGATGATTTTTGTGCAGCATATCTTGATGACATTGCTGTCTTTAGCTCCACCTGGGAGGATCACCTGATCCACCTGAAGAAGGCTCTTGAGGCTCTGCAAAGGGCAGGCCTCATTATCAAGGCTACTAAGTGCCAGATAGGGCAGAGTAAGGTTGTGTAGGTGGAGGCCAAGTTCAACCACTGGAGAGTAAGATACAATCCATCAAGGATTGGTCTCCTCCAACCACCCAGACTCAAGTTCGAGCTTTCTTGGGCTTGACTGGGTACTACAGGAAGTTTGTTAAGAACTATGGGTCCATTGTGACTCCTCTTAATGATCTGACATCCAAGAAGATGCCCAAAAAGGTTCAGTGGACAGTAAGCTGTCAAAAGGCATTTGATGACCTGAAGGAGGCCATGTGCTCTGCACCTATCCTGAAAAGTCCTGACTACTCCAAAGAGTTTATTGTCCAAACAGATGCTTCTGAGTTGGGTGTGGGAGCTGTGCTGTCACAACTTAATGTAGATGGTCAAGACCAACCCATTGCTTTTATTAGCAGAAGGTTCACCCCCAGAGAGAAGAATTGGTCAGCTATTGAGAGGGAGGCCTTTGCTGTGGTGTGGGCCCTGAAGAAGCTGAGGCCATACTTGTTTGGCACTCACTTCAAGATTCAGACCGACCATAAGCCCCTCTTGTGGCTAAATCAGATGAAGGGTGAAAACCCCAAACTGCTTAGGTGGTCCATTTCCCTACAGGGGATGGACTTTACAGTGGAGCACCGGCCAGGTACTGACCATGGGAATGCAGATGGTCTCTCCAGGTACTTCCACTTAGGACATGAAGACGAGACTGGTCAAGGCTAGTTTAATGTCCCTGCATTTGGGGGGGGGGGGGTGTAGGAGAGTAGGGTCTGCTATCCTATGGTCACCCCAAATTTTTGCTTTTTGCTTCACTGGTTTTTGACATATTAAGGCTGTGGGCCTGCCAATCAGACCCCCAGCCTGCTGTTCTCTCTACTAAAATTACACTATGCACCTTAGGTGCATAACCAATTGGAAGTGGATCACCCTGTGAGCCCCTGTACCAGTGTACACTAGGTACCCAGGGCATTGGTGTATCTAAGGCCTACCAGGGGCTGAAGCATGTATTGTGCCACCCCTGGCCTGGCCTAACAAATTTGACACAACTGGCTGATCACTCAGCTGGGGTAAGTTGGTGTAACCGCCTCTTACTTAGGTGTAGTATACCTATACCTAACCTTAAATGGGACACATGTTAACCTGTAAGTCTCTCCTATGGCAGGCCTTAACAATCCTGAAGGCAGAGTGCTTGGTTCCATGTGAGATGGTGCTCTGGCATGAGCTGAGCATGTCTGCAGTGGTCGGAACAACTCCCTTCTACTGTTTCCAGATATCGTCATACCATATACTCTTAAGTGCATTATGAACCTCGCGGTTAAATGCTATCTTTGGTTTGGCTTTATCAAAACATGTCGAGTAAGGTGTCATACGAATTGGAATACTAACCCCTCGCCAATTCTGGCGACGGGGTTAGCATTCCACCCTTCTAGAGGGACACGACATGGACAGTACCTGAAACCCGGGTAAGATCAGACATAGCCTCAGCTCCACAAAATGGATGCTGCCACCACAGACACAAGTCTGCCCTCCTGCTGCTGGGAGTCCTTCCATCTTGGGAGGTGTGGACAAAGGGTTTCCTGCCAGGGGAGGTGCGTGCACCACCCCAGACAGGATTTTGTGATTGGTCAGGTAGGGCTTGAATGAAACCAGACATGCCTGAGGCTCACAAGGAGCCTCGGTGCATATGCCAGTTCAATCCGGTCCTGGGGCACACCAGTCCCGGGCCTGGGGCGAGCTGGACAAAGGATTGGGGGTGTAACCACCCCCCTTCCTGGTCCCACCCTTAGGGAGGGACCTAGCAGGTAGTCCGGCCCCTAGAATCCGCTTAGAGGTAGGAGCTGTGTCCTAAGACTTCAGACATCCTGGAATCAACTTAACTACAAGAAGAAGACGGGAACATCGACGCTCTGCCGCACAGAGGACTGAAGCCAATCTTCCCTGTGGTCAGGAAGTGACCACCTTGCTAACGCAAGCACCATCCAGCGAATCAACGTCTGCTTTGCCGCCGCCTCCCGCCGGAGCCCGAGCCCAGAGACTGACAAGACCTGGACCTCCAGACCTCTCACCGCCCGATCCACAGTCCCTGAAAAGAGGAGACCCGTGGAGGCAACGAGACACGTGGAGCCAGCCATCTTGAAATGACCACGACAAGCAGCAAGTGCAACAACCGAGGATCCCTCCAAGTTGTGCTTTGGGATCTGAGAAGCCCAACCCTCGAGCAGCATCTGCACCAAAGGTGAGCCCGCTCCCGCTGGCTAGTGGCCATCTTGGCGACGAACTTCAAGAAATACACTGCTGGTCTGGTTGCCCCAGAGAGGCCCTTGCTCCCCTCCAAAGGAGCAGTCCCTCTGACCTTGCTGGTCAGAACCATCAGCTTATTTTGTTTTCCACAACAATTGCTTTTGCCAAGGCTTGTTTGCTTCGATCAAGTCGCCGACACTGCCGACAGCGAGAGCCTGCATGGGACAGCTCATGAACTGACTCCTGGATGTCGTCGACCTTCAGGGACCACGTGGCTGCAGAGACAAGCTACACCTTTCTTCCTGTTTGCACCCGACATCGCCTGGTACCCACCTGGTGCCACGCTGGTCACTGGCTAGTGACTGTGAACACTGTCCCCTCTGCTTACAGGTCTTCTACAACTCCGATCCACCCTTGGATCCACCGCATCCCTTCCGGACCGACCGCCTGCAGCATCTTTGTCCACAGGCTCCACTGAACAGATAGAAGAAACCCGACGCACTTCAACACCTACGCACCCGCTTCCTGTGGGTGAGGTAAAGCTGGCACTCCGGTGCCCCAGTGTAGAGTATCATCTCTAGTGTCTGTGTTTCCGATCCTGAGTTCATAGTCCACCCGGAAGATCCTTTTTGCAGTAACTTTGTACTTTTTACGCACCTATTGAAAACCTATGGGAGCACGTGTGTGACTATTTGCTCTGCACACGCAACCCGTGGACCTCCTGGTCACTAACTAAAGATAGCTCCTTGTAGGCCCAGCGATTCTAGAGGCCCTAGGCCTTTTCCCTTTTCTGTTCGTGGTACTTATACCACTATTTTAGTATATGGTTTGAGCGGCCACCAGGGCCTATCCATATAAAGTGCAACTTCTGTGTATTCTACTGTAATCTTGTTTGACGATTTGTGCTCCTGTGCTCATAAAGAGACTAGGGGTTACTTTGAGAAAGAAATACATATATATTTTCAATATATATCTGTGTGGTGACCTTTCATTGGTATAAAGGGGGGTTACATTTGGTAAAACAGCCTGCTTAACACGCTTCACGAGTTTAGCCTCAAAGACTGCTTAGCCTACGCTACCACTAGGGCAGCTGGTCCGAAAAGGTTGACTTACAACCACACCATAAGGGTTGCTTGGCATGGTACAAGGTGGTCACTTTAACTAGAGAACATCATATACCAGGCCAACTTCTCACAGGCACTTTGCCAAAAAAGGGTCATTTTTCACTGCAAAATTGAGGTGTGACCACGTTGCGTTTTGCGTCATCTCCTGTGAGAAGTTGGCCTGGTATATGATGCTCACTAGTTAAAGTGATCACCTTGTACCATGCCAAGCAACCCTTATGGTGTGGTTGTAAGTCAACCTTTTCGGACTAGCTGCCCTAGTGGTAGCGTAGGCTAAGCAGTCTTTGAGGCTAAACTCGTGAAGCGTGTTAAGCAAGCTGTTTTACCAATAGTAACCCCCTTTTATACCAATGAAAGGACACCACACAGATATATATTCAAAATATATATGTATTTATTTCTCAAAGTAACCCCTAGTCTCTTTATGAGCACAGGAGCACAAATCGTCAAACAAGATTATCACAGAATACACAGAAGTTGCACGTTATATGGATAGGCCCTGGTGGCCACTCAAACCATATACTAAAATAGTGGTATAAGTACCACGAACAGAAAAGGGAAAAGGCCTAGGGCCTCTAGAATCGCTGGGCCTACAAGGAGCTAACGTCAGTTAGTGACCAGGAGGTCCACGGGTGGCGTGTGCAGAGCAAATAGTCACACGCGTGCTCCCATAGGTTTCAATGGGTGCGTAAAAAGTACAAAGTTACTGCAAAAGGAATCTTCCGGGTGACCTAGGAACTTAAGATTTGGAACACAGGCACTAGAGATGTAATACTACACTTGGGCACAGGTGTGCCAGCTTTACCTCACCCACAGGAAGCGGGTGCATAGGCCTCGAAGTGCGTCGGGTTTCTTCTATCTGTTCCGTGGGGCCTGTAGACAAAAGTGCTGCAGGCGGTCGGTCGGGAAGAGATGCAGTGGATCCAAGAGTGGATCGGAGTTGCAGAAGACCTGAAAGCAGAGGGGACAGTGTTCACAGTCACTAGCCAGTGACCGGCGTGGCACCAGGTAGGTACCAGGCAATGTCGGGTGCAAACAGGTGATGAGGGGTAGCTTGTCTCCGCAGCCACGTGGTCCCTGAAGGTCGACGACGTCCAGGAGTCGGCTCACGAGCTGTCCCACGCAGGCTCTCGCTGTCGGCGGTGTCGGCGACTTGGTCGAAGCAAACAAGCCTTGGCAAAAGCAATTGCAGGAGGATTCGGAAATCAGCTGTTGGTTCTGACCAGCAAGGTCAGAGGGATTGCTCCTTTGGAGAGGAGCAAGGGCCAGTCTGGAGCAACCAGACCAGCGGTGTTTTTTTGTAGAGTTCGTCGCCAAGATGGCCACTAGCCAGCGGGCCAGCAACCGGTTAGGCGCGTTGAGTGGCAAAATGCAGAAGGGCCCCACGCAGATCGTGGAGATGCTGGAGGGCTCACCTTTGGTGCAGATGCTGCTCGAGGGTTGGGCTTCTCAGGACCCAAAGCACAACTTGGAGGGATCCTCGGTTGTTGCACTTGTCAGCTTGTCGTAGTCGTTCCAAGATGGCTGGCTCCACGTGTCTCGGTGCCTCCACGGGTCTCCTCTTTGCAGGGACTGTGGATCGGGCGGTGAGAGGTCTGGAGGTCCAGGTCTTGTCAGTCTCTGGGCTCGGGCTCCGGCGGGAGGCGGCGGCAAAGCAGACGGTGATTCGCTGGATGGTGCTTGCGTTAGCAAGGTGGTCACTCCCTGACCACAGGGGAGATTTTCTTCAGTCTTCTGTGCAGCAGAATGTCGAAGTTCCCGTCTTCTTCTTAGTTTCAAGTTGATTCCAGGATGTCTAAAGTCTTAGGACACAGCTCCTACCTTTAAGCAGATTCTAGGGGCCGGACTACCTGCTAGGTCCCTCCCTATGGGTGGGACCAGGAAGGGGGGTGGTTACACCCCCAATCCTTTGTCCAGCTCGCCCCAGGCCCGGGACTGGTGTGCCCCAGGACCGGTTTGAACTGGCATATGCACCGAGGCTCCTTGTGAGCCACAGGCATGTCTGGTTTCTTTCAAGCCCTACCTGACCAATACACAAAATCCTGTCTGGGGTGGTGCATGCACCTCCCCTGGCAGGAAACCCTTTGTCCACACCTCCCAAGCTGGAAGGACTCCCAGCAGCAGGAGGGCAGACTTGTGTCTGTGGTGGCAGCATCCATTTTGTGGAGCTGAGGCTATGTCTGATTTTACCCGGGTTTCAGGTACTGTACATGTCGTGTCCCTCTAGAAGGGTGGAATGCTAACCCCGTCGCCAGAATTGGCGAGGGGTTAGTATTCCAATTCGTATGACACCTTACTCGACATGTTTTGATAAAGCCAAACCAAAGATAGCATTTAACCGCGAGGTTCATAATGCACTTAAGAGTATATGGTATGACGATATCTGGAAACAGTAGAAGGAAGTTGTTCCGACCACTGCAGACAGGCTCAGCTCATGCCAGAGCACCATCTCACATGGAACCAAGCACTCTGCCTTCAGGATTGTTAAGGCCTGCCATAGGAGTGACTTATAGGTTACCAGGTGTCCCATTTAAGTTTAGGTATAGGTATACTACACCTAAGTAAGAGGTGATTACACCAACTTACCCCAGCTGAGTGATCAGCCAGTTGTGTCAGATTGTTAGGCCAAGCCTGGGGTGGCATAATACATGCTTCAGCCCCTGGCAGGCCTTGGATACACCAATGCCCTGGGTACCTAGTGTACACTGGTACAGGGGCTGACAGGGTGATCCAACCAATTGGGTATGTACCTAGGGTACATGGAGTCCATTTTACAGAGAGAGCAGATAGCCTGAGAGCCTGAATGGCAGGATCTCAGGCCAACTAAGTCGAAAAACCAGCTAGACACTAGGCAAAAATTTGGGGGTAACCATAGTCAGATATCCACCTTCCTACACAACCCCCCCCCAAACGAAGGGAGATAAGGCTGACCTTGACCAGGTAAGCCTATATTGCCCAAGTGGCCATATAAGGAGGAACCAGCACTGGCATGGTTACCCCCTGTCTCATGGTCCACTAAGCAATCCCTCACCCTAAGGGTATCAGAGGGTCTCCACCATAGGGAATCTCTACCTGTGGTGTGTCTTGGCAAAGTAAAAGGCTGGTGTTGAGATGGAGTACTGAAGTGAGTGTCCTCAAAGTGAGGCCTCAGCTTCCTCCAATCATCCTCCACCATGGATGCCTTTCTTTCTTTAACTGAGTTGCACTGTGCTCTCAGGGTCAGCCTCTGGCTACCTAAAGCTGGAGGCTGGGTCCCTTTTGTGGGCTTACTGGAGGGACAGGTCAGGTTTGGGGCCCTAAGGTCCCATGTTTGCCTGTGCCCAACAGAATCCCCCTGGGGGAGGTCCCTAACTACCTGTAAAGGAGATCCCTCAGGAATGTTTTTACCCATCACCTGACTAGGGCTACTAGCCAGGCAATCCTCATTCTTTTGATGGGGGGGTTCTTGTGGACAGGGGCCCTCTGGGGGTCCACTGGCCTCCCTGACCTCTGCAGCCCTGGGCTGACTGAGGCAGGGTAGAGAGAGGCAGGCTACCTGCACCAGACTGGATCCCACCTTGGAAGGGGCCACTGACATCAGAGGCTCTGCCAGGCCAGGCCTGGCTACCTCTGGGGCAGTTCCTTCACAAGGGGTGAGGTCAGATCCCTGAGGAGGCTGACCTTTTCCTAATGTCTGGGGAGAGGGAGACTTTTCTTCCTCCCCACTACTCTCAGTTTGTGTGGAGTGATCCATTGTTTCAGGCTTCACTACACCTATGTCAGTCTGAGTATAGGCTGAGACCATTACAGCCTTGCCAACCTTTTCAGGGGGGCACTCAGTTTGTGTTTGAGCTGTGACTGTCACAGCTCTGCCAGTCCCTACAGGGAAGTCTGTCTGTGCCTGGGCTGTGGCTACCACTGCCCTTCCAACCTTTTCAGGGAGGAAATCTATTTGGACAGGGGTTGTGAATGGCACAACCCCCCTACCCTTTTGTGAAAGGCCTACCATTTTAGAATGGGTGTCTTGTTCAACTCCAGCCCAAGCTGAGAGTTCTAAGTCATTCCCCAGTAAGCAGTCTACAGGCAAGGTTGGGGACACTGCTACCCTTTTAGGGCCAGTGACCCCTCCCCAGCTGAGACATACCTCTGCCATGGGATGACTGTTCTGTTTGCCATCAATGTTAGTCACCTGGTAGGAGAAACCGGGCAAAAGCTGCTCAGAGGGAACTAGCCAATGGGCCACCATTGTGATGCTAGCCCCAGTGTCTCTGTAGGCCTCAGCTTTTGTACCATTGATGTAGGGCTCCTGTCTGTACCTACCCAAAGTGTTGGGACAGGCAGTGAAGTTGGCAAACCCCATGCCACCATCACAGACAAGAGTGGTTGCTGTAGGGGAATTGGCTAAGCCAGGGTCCCCCTGTGTTCCCCAAGTAAACCCACCCAGATTTCTGGGGGCACTCCCACCACCTGGGGGATTACTGCTGACAGTAATAGGTGGTGTGACAGGAGTAATTGGAGGAACAGTTTTGTTTTTAGCCCTTGGGCAACCGCTGTCAGTTTTCCAATGCCCAGGAGTTTTACACTCATGGCAGTAGGGCTTTTTAGCTGTGGTAGAGGAGGGAGCTTGGGACCCACCACCCTGTGTGGAGTTTTGGGGCCCTGAGGAAGGTTTCTCTTTTTCTTTATCCCCACCCTTCTCTTGAGGCTTGGTGGTATCTTTCTTTTGGTCACCACCCTGGTTTTTAGGCCTGATCCTGGTCCTGACCCATTTATCTGCCCTCTTTCCCAATTCTTGGGGAGAGGTCAAATCTGAGTCTACCAGGTGTTGATGGAGAAGCTGGTTTTGACAATTACTTAAAATCTGCTCTCTCATCATCAAATTGTACAATCCTGTATAATCAGACACCTTACTTCCCAGCAACCAACCCTCCAAAGCCTTAGTGGCACATTCCACATATTCAGACCAGTCCTGAGTCTGTGTCTTCTGGGTGTCTCTGAACATTAACCTGTACTGTTCAGTGGTTAAGCCTAACCCATCAACTAGGACACTCTTCAGGACTCTGTAATTTCTGACATCCTCTTCTCTAACAGTGAGGAGTCTATCTCTGCCTCTCCCCTCAAAGGAGAGCCATAAGATTGCTGCCCACTGGTCTTCAGGAACCTGCTGCACTTTGCAGGCTCTCTCAAGAGCAGTCATCCATTTGTGGATGTCATCCCCACTTTTGTAGGGGGGCACAATCTTGGACAGGTTCCTATTGTCAAAGACCCTATCTTTGTCCCTAGGGACATTGCTGCCACCAGTGGGTATAGACCCACTCTCTCTATGCTGCCTAGCCTTGCTCAGTTTTTCTTCCATCAGGGCTACTTCTAGCTCCTGCTTCCTGATCCTCAGCTGGGCTTCCTGCATTCTGGCCTCATGTTCCCTCCTCTGAGGGGTGGTCATCCTTTTCCTGGAGTGACCTTGAGAGCCCCTAGAGCCATGAGAAGCATTGGAGTCACCTGAGCGATTCCTTTGCCTCCCAAGCCCTGTGTTAAGTCCACTGGGGAGATCCAATGGGGGGAACCCATTGTCAGTCCCCAATAGCCTTAGTTTAGCTGGGCCAAGTATAATACTTGGCACTGGGCTAGTTCTCCCTTCATCATCACTACTTTCTGTATCCTCACCACTTTCCTCCCCTGTAGTATGGTTCTCATCTAAGGGATGGCTATTGGAACTGGGTACCTCTGTAGTATCTTCAGAAGGGGGGCCTCCTGTTCCTGACCCTAAGGGGGCTAACTGGGAAGCTTTCTTGAGTGCTCTCTGATTCTCATCATTCTGTAAGAGCTCTCTGAGCTCAGCAGAGTTTGGGTTCTTGGGCTGTTTAAGGCCTCTAAGAGTTGCCAAATGCCTGAGCTCATTCTGATTAAGGGTAGCAAAGCTGGATGGTGCCCTCTGGGGGTCACTCTCAACAGAGATGGGTACAGTGGACCCCTCTGCCCCGGCCATTGCTCTTAAGTGTGGGTGGATGTGTTGCAATCTACCTACACTTGGGTTTACCTACTAAACCTATCTAGTAGTTGTAGTCAGGGTGTGCTACTCCCTTTGCTCTACAACAACTAAGTTCAGTAGAACTTATGTATATCTAATCTTGTTTTATATGTACCTACAGGTACCTATGTGATCTTTCAATTGGTAACCAAGAGATTACAATGGTAAAACACAGCAAGCTCAAATCCAACCGCTGCTCACCAATGTGAGAAGTTGGCCTGGTATATGATGCTCACTAGTTAAAGTGATCACCTTGTACCATGCCAAGCAACCCTTATGGTGTGGTTGTAAGTCAACCTTTTCGGACTAGCTGCCCTAGTGGTAGCGTAGGCTAAGCAGTCTTTGAGGCTAAACTCGTGAAGCGTGTTAAGCAAGCTGTTTTACCAATAGTAACCCCCTTTTATACCAATGAAAGGACACCACACAGATATATATTCAAAATATATATGTATTTATTTCTCAAAGTAACCCCTAGTCTCTTTATGAGCACAGGAGCACAAATCGTCAAACAAGATTATCACAGAATACACAGAAGTTGCACGTTATATGGATAGGCCCTGGTGGCCACTCAAACCATATACTAAAATAGTGGTATAAGTACCACGAACAGAAAAGGGAAAAGGCCTAGGGCCTCTAGAATCGCTGGGCCTACAAGGAGCTAACGTCAGTTAGTGACCAGGAGGTCCACGGGTGGCGTGTGCAGAGCCAATAGTCACACGCGTGCTCCCATAGGTTTCAATGGGTGCGTAAAAAGTACAAAGTTACTGCAAAAGGAATCTTCCGGGTGACCTAGGAACTTAAGATTTGGAACACAGGCACTAGAGATGTAATACTACACTTGGGCACAGGTGTGCCAGCTTTACCTCACCCACAGGAAGCGGGTGCATAGGCCTCGAAGTGCGTCGGGTTTCTTCTATCTGTTCCGTGGGGCCTGTAGACAAAAGTGCTGCAGGCGGTCGGTCGGGAAGAGATGCAGTGGATCCAAGAGTGGATCGGAGTTGCAGAAGACCTGAAAGCAGAGGGGACAGTGTTCACAGTCACTAGCCAGTGACCGGCGTGGCACCAGGTAGGTACCAGGCAATGTCGGGTGCAAACAGGTGATGAGGGGTAGCTTGTCTCCGCAGCCACGTGGTCCCTGAAGGTCGACGACGTCCAGGAGTCGGCTCACGAGCTGTCCCACGCAGGCTCTCGCTGTCGGCGGTGTCGGCGACTTGGTCGAAGCAAACAAGCCTTGGCAAAAGCAATTGCAGGAGGATTCGGAAATCAGCTGTTGGTTCTGACCAGCAAGGTCAGAGGGATTGCTCCTTTGGAGAGGAGCAAGGGCCAGTCTGGAGCAACCAGACCAGCGGTGTTTTTTTGTAGAGTTCGTCGCCAAGATGGCCACTAGCCAGCGGGCCAGCAACCGGTTAGGCGCGTCGAGTGGCAAAATGCAGAAGGGCCCCACGCAGATCGTGGAGATGCTGGAGGGCTCACCTTTGGTGCAGATGCTGCTCGAGGGTTGGGCTTCTCAGGACCCAAAGCACAACTTGGAGGGAGCCTCAGTTGTTGCACTTGTCAGCTTGTCGTAGTCGTTCCAAGATGGCTGGCTCCACGTGTCTCGGTGCCTCCACGGGTCTCCTCTTTGCAGGGACTGTGGATCGGGCGGTGAGAGGTCTGGAGGTCCAGGTCTTGTCAGTCTCTGGGCTCGGGCTCCGGCGGGAGGCGGCGGCAAAGCAGACGGTGATTCGCTGGATGGTGCTTGCGTTAGCAAGGTGGTCACTCCCTGACCACAGGGGAGATTTTCTTCAGTCTTCTGTGCAGCAGAATGTCGAAGTTCCCGTCTTCTTCTTAGTTTCAAGTTGATTCCAGGATGTCTAAAGTCTTAGGACACAGCTCCTACCTTTAAGCAGATTCTAGGGGCCGGACTACCTGCTAGGTCCCTCCCTATGGGTGGGACCAGGAAGGGGGGTGGTTACACCCCCAATCCTTTGTCCAGCTCGCCCCAGGCCCGGGACTGGTGTGCCCCAGGACCGGTTTGAACTGGCATATGCACCGAGGCTCCTTGTGAGCCACAGGCATGTCTGGTTTCTTTCAAGCCCTACCTGACCAATACACAAAATCCTGTCTGGGGTGGTGCATGCACCTCCCCTGGCAGGAAACCCTTTGTCCACACCTCCCAAGCTGGAAGGACTCCCAGCAGCAGGAGGGCAGACTTGTGTCTGTGGTGGCAGCATCCATTTTGTGGAGCTGAGGCTATGTCTGATTTTACCCGGGTTTCAGGTACTGTACATGTCGTGTCCCTCTAGAAGGGTGGAATGCTAACCCCGTC
Organism: Triturus cristatus; assembly: GCF_964204655.1. Taxonomy (NCBI): domain Eukaryota; kingdom Metazoa; phylum Chordata; class Amphibia; order Caudata; family Salamandridae; genus Triturus; species Triturus cristatus. The sequence continues at coordinate 436,196 of NW_028188109.1, read as the reverse complement.
GCCAGAATTGGCGAGGGGTTAGTATTCCAATTCGTATGACACCTTACTCGACATGTTTTGATAAAGCCAAACCAAAGATAGCATTTAACCGCGAGGTTCATAATGCACTTAAGAGTATATGGTATGACGATATCTGGAAACAGTAGAAGGAAGTTGTTCCGACCACTGCAGACAGGCTCAGCTCATGCCAGAGCACCATCTCACATGGAACCAAGCACTCTGCCTTCAGGATTGTTAAGGCCTGCCATAGGAGTGACTTATAGGTTACCAGGTGTCCCATTTAAGTTTAGGTATAGGTATACTACACCTAAGTAAGAGGTGATTACACCAACTTACCCCAGCTGAGTGATCAGCCAGTTGTGTCAGATTGTTAGGCCAAGCCTGGGGTGGCATAATACATGCTTCAGCCCCTGGCAGGCCTTGGATACACCAATGCCCTGGGTACCTAGTGTACACTGGTACAGGGGCTGACAGGGTGATCCAACCAATTGGGTATGTACCTAGGGTACATGGAGTCCATTTTACAGAGAGAGCAGATAGCCTGAGAGCCTGAATGGCAGGATCTCAGGCCAACTAAGTCGAAAAACCAGCTAGACACTAGGCAAAAATTTGGGGGTAACCATAGTCAGATATCCACCTTCCTACATCTCCTGTCGCGGGCACTAGGCCGACCCACACAAGTGAGGTACCATTTTTCTCATAGGACTTTGGGAAACGCGGGGTGGGTGGAAATTTGTGGATCCACGCAGGTTCCAGAACTTTCCATCACAGAAATGTGGGGAAAATGTGTTTTTTTTGTCAATTGTTTTTTTACGTTTGCAAGGGATTCTGGGTAACAGACCCTGGTGGGAGGCACTCAAGTCACCCACTCCTGGATTCCCCTGGGTGTCTAGTTTTTGAAAATATATAGGTTTGCTAGGTTTCCCTAGGTGCCGGCAGGGCTAGGGTTCAAAAACTACAGCTAGGCACTTTGCCAAAAAAGGGTCATTTTTCACTGCAAAATAGAGGTGTGACCACGTTGCGTTTTGCACCGTTTCCTGTCGCGGGCACTAGGCCGACCCGCACAAGTGAGGTACCATTTTTCTCGTAGGACTTTGGGAAACGCGGGGTGGGTGGAAATTTGTGGATCCACGCAGATTCCAGAACTTTTCATCACAGAAATGTGGGGAAAATTTGTTTTTTTTGTCGATTGTTTCCGTTTGCAAGGGATTCTGGGTAACAGACCCTGGTGGTAGGCACTCAAGTCACCCCATCCTGGATTCCCCTGGGTGTCTAGTTTTCACGAATATATAGGTTTGCTAGGTTTCCCTAGGTGCCGGCAGAACTAGGGTTCAAAAACTACAGCTAGTCACTTTGCCAAAAAAGGGTCATTTTTCACTGCAAAATTGAGGTGTGACCATGTTGCGTTTTGCGCCGTTTCCTGTCGCGGGCACTAGGCCGACCCGCACAAGTGAAGTACCATTTTTCTTGTAGGACTTTGGGGAACACGGGGTGGGTATTTGTGGATCCACGCAGGTTCCAGAACTTTCCATCACAGAAATGTGGGGAAAATGTGTTTTTTTTGTCAATTGTTTTTTCACGTTTGCAAGGGATTCTGGGTAACAGACCCTGGTGGGAGGCACTCAAGTCACCCACTCCTGGATTCCCCTTGGTGTCTAGTTTTCGAAAATATATAGGTTTGCTAGGTTTCCCTAGGTGCCGGCAGGGCTAGGGTTCAAAAACTACAGCTAGGCACTTTGCCAAAAAAGGGTCATTTTTCACTGCAAAATAGAGGTGTGACCACGTTGCGTTTTGCACCGTTTCCTGTCGCGGGCACTAGGCCGACCCGCACAAGTGAGGTACCATTTTTCTCGTAGGACTTTGGGAAACGCGGGGTGGGTGGAAATTTGTGGATCCACGCAGATTCCAGAACTTTTCATCACAGAAATGTGGGGAAATTTGTTTTTTTTGTCGATTGTTTCCGTTTGCAAGGGATTCTGGGTAACAGACCCTGGTGGCAGGCACTCAAGTCACCCCATCCTGGATTCCCCTGGGTGTCTAGTTTTCGAAAATATATAGGTTTGCTAGGTTTCCATAGGTGACGGCAGGGCTAGGGTTCAAAAACTACAGCTAGGCACTTTGCCAAAAAAGGGTCATTTTTCACTGCAAAATTGAGGTGTGACCACGTTGCGTTTTGCGTCGTTTCCTGTCACGGGCACTAGGCCGACCCACACAAGTGAGGTACCATTTTTCTCGTAGGACTTTGGGGAACGCAGGGTGGGTGGACATTTGTGGATCCATGCAGATTCCAGAACTTTCCATCACAGAAATGTGGGGAAAATGTGTTTTTTTGTCAATTTTTTATGTTTGCAAGGGATTCTGGGTAACAGACCCTGGTGAGAGGCACTCAAGTCACCCCATACTGGATTCCCCTGGGTGTCTAGTTTTCAAAAATGTATAGGTTTGCTAGGTTTCCCTAGGTGCCGGCAGGGCTAGGGTTAAAAAACTACAGCTAGGCACTTTGCCAAAAAAGGGTCATTTTTCACTGCAAAATTGAGGTGTGACCATGTTGCGTTTTGCGCCGTTTCCTGTCGCGGGCACTAGGCCGACCCGCACAAGTGAGGTACCATTTTTCTCGTAGGACTTTGAGGAACACGGGGTGGGTGGAAATTTGTGGATCCACGCAGATTCCAGAACTTTCCATCACAGAAATGTGGGGAAAATGTGTTTTTTTTGTCAATTATTTACGTTTGCAAGGGATTCTGGGTAACAGACCCTTTGGGAGGCACTCAAGTCACCCCATCCTGGATTCCCCTGGGTGTCTAGTTTTCGAAAATATATAGGTTTGCTAGGTTTCCCTAGGTGCCGGCAGGGCTAGGGTTCAAAAACTACAGCTAGGCACTTTGCCAAAAAAGGGTCATTTTTCACTGCAAAATTGAGGTGTGACCACGTTGCGTTTTGCACCGTTTCCTGTTGTGGGCACTAGGCCGACCCGCACAAGTGAGGTACCATTTTTCTCGTAGGACTTTGGTAAATGCGGGGTGGGTGGAAATTTGTGGATCCACGCAGATTCCAGAACTTTCCATCACAGAAATGTGGGGAAAATGTGTTTTTTTTGTCAATTATTTATGTTTGCAAGAGATTATGGGTAACAGACCCTGGTGAGAGGCACTCAAGTCACCCCATCCTGGATTCCCCTGGGTGTCTAGTTTTCAAAAATGTATAGGTTTGCTAGGTTTCCCTAGGTTCCGGCAGGGCTAGGGTTCAAAAACTACAGCTAGGCACTTTGCAAAAAAAGGGTCATTTTTCACTGCAAAATTGAGGTGTGACCACGTTGCGTTTAGCGCCGTCTCCTGTCACGGGCACTAGGCCGACCCGCACAAGTGAGGTACCATTTTTCTCGTAGGACTTTGGGCAACACGGGGTGGGTGGAAATTTGTGGATCCACGCAGATTCCAGAACTTTTCATCACAGAAATGTGGGGAAAATGTGTTTTTTTTGTCAATTGTTTATGTTTGCAAGGGATTCTGGGTAACAGACCCTGGTGGGAAGCACTCAAGTCACCCCATCCTGGATTCCCCTGGGTGTCTAGTTTTCAGAAATATATAGGTTTGCTAGGTTTCCCTAGGTGCCGGCAGGGCTACGGTTAAAAAACCACAGCTAGGCACTTTGCCAAAAAAGGGTCATTTTTCACTGCAAAATTGAGGTGTGACCACGTTGCGTTTTGCATCGTCTCCTGTCACGGGCACTAGGCCGACCCACACAAGGGAGGTACCATTTTTCTCATAGGACTTTGGGAAAAGCGGAGTGGGTGGAAATTTGTGCATCCACGCAGATTCCAGAACTTTCCATCACAGAAATGTGGGAAAAATGTGTTTTTTTTGTCAATTGTTTACGTTTGCAAGGGATTCTGGGTAACAGACCCTGGTGGCAGGCACTCAAGTCACCCCATCCTGGATTCCCCTGGGTGTCTAGTTTTCGAAAATATATAGGTTTGCTAGGTTTCCATAGGTGACGGCAGGGCTAGGGTTCAAAAACTACAGCTAGGCACTTTGCCAAAAAAGGGTCATTTTTCACTGCAAAATTGAGGTGTGACCATGTTGCGTTTTGCGCCGTTTCCTGTCGCGGGCACTAGGCCGACCCGCACAAGTGAGGTACCATTTTTCTCGTAGGACTTTGAGGAACACGGGGTGGGTGGAAATTTGTGGATCCACGCAGATTCCAGAACTTTCCATCACAGAAATGTGGGGAAAATGTGTTTTTTTTGTCAATTATTTACGTTTGCAAGGGATTCTGGGTAACAGACCCTTTGGGAGGCACTCAAGTCACCCCATCCTGGATTCCCCTGGGTGTCTAGTTTTCGAAAATATATAGGTTTGCTAGGTTTCCCTAGGTGCCGGCAGGGCTAGGGTTCAAAAACTACAGCTAGGCACTTTGCCAAAAAAGGGTCATTTTTCACTGCAAAATTGAGGTGTGACCACGTTGCGTTTTGCACCGTTTCCTGTTGTGGGCACTAGGCCGACCCGCACAAGTGAGGTACCATTTTTCTCGTAGGACTTTGGTAAATGCGGGGTGGGTGGAAATTTGTGGATCCACGCAGATTCCAGAACTTTCCATCACAGAAATGTGGGGAAAATGTGTTTTTTTTGTCAATTATTTATGTTTGCAAGAGATTATGGGTAACAGACCCTGGTGAGAGGCACTCAAGTCACCCCATCCTGGATTCCCCTGGGTGTCTAGTTTTCAAAAATGTATAGGTTTGCTAGGTTTCCCTAGGTTCCGGCAGGGCTAGGGTTCAAAAACTACAGCTAGGCACTTTGCAAAAAAAGGGTCATTTTTCACTGCAAAATTGAGGTGTGACCACGTTGCGTTTAGCGCCGTCTCCTGTCACGGGCACTAGGCCGACCCGCACAAGTGAGGTACCATTTTTCTCGTAGGACTTTGGGCAACACGGGGTGGGTGGAAATTTGTGGATCCACGCAGATTCCAGAACTTTTCATCACAGAAATGTGGGGAAAATGTGTTTTTTTTGTCAATTGTTTATGTTTGCAAGGGATTCTGGGTAACAGACCCTGGTGGGAAGCACTCAAGTCACCCCATCCTGGATTCCCCTGGGTGTCTAGTTTTCAGAAATATATAGGTTTGCTAGGTTTCCCTAGGTGCCGGCAGGGCTACGGTTAAAAAACCACAGCTAGGCACTTTGCCAAAAAAGGGTCATTTTTCACTGCAAAATTGAGGTGTGACCACGTTGCGTTTTGCATCGTCTCCTGTCACGGGCACTAGGCCGACCCACACAAGGGAGGTACCATTTTTCTCATAGGACTTTGGGAAAAGCGGAGTGGGTGGAAATTTGTGCATCCACGCAGATTCCAGAACTTTCCATCACAGAAATGTGGGAAAAATGTGTTTTTTTTGTCAATTGTTTACGTTTGCAAGGGATTCTGGGTAACAGACCCTGGTGGTAGGCACTCAAGTCACCCAATCCTGGATTCCCCTGGGTGTCTAGTTTTTGAAAATATATAGGTTTGCTAGGTTTCCCTAGGTGCCGGCAGGGCTAGGGTTCAAAAACTACAGCTAGGCACTTTGCCAAAAAAGGGTCATTTTTCACTGCAAAATAGAGGTGTGACCACGTTGCGTTTTGCACCGTTTCCTGTCGCGGGCACTAGGCCGACCCACACAAGTGAGGTACATTTTTCTCGTAGGACTTTGGGAAACGCGGGGTGGGTGGAAATTTGTGGATCCACGCAGATTCCAGAACTTTTCATCACAGAAATGTGGGGAAAATTTGTTTTTTTTGTCGATTGTTTCCATTTGCAAGGGATTCTGGGTAACAGACCCTGGTGGTAGGCACTCAAGTCACCCCATCCTGGATTCCCCTGGGTGTCTAGTTTTCACAAATATATAGGTTTGCTAGGTTTTCCTAGGTGCCGGCAGGGCTAGGGTTCAAAAACTACAGCTAGTCACTTTGCCAAAAAAGGGTCATATTTCACTGCAAAATTGAGGTGTGACCATGTTGCGTTTTGCGCCGTTTCCTGTCGCGGGCACTAGGCCGACCCGCACAAGTGAAGTACCATTTTTCTTGTAGGACTTTGGGGAACACGGGGTGGGTATTTGTGGATCCACACAGATTCCAGAACTTTCCATCACAGAAATGTGGGGAAAATGTGTTTTTTTTGTCAATTATTTACGTTTGCAAGGGATTCTGGGTAACAGACCCTGGTGGGAGGCACTCAAGTCACCACATCCTGGATTCCCCTGGGTGTCTAGTTTTCAAAAATGTATAGGTTTGCTAGGTTTCCCTAGGTGCCGGCAGGGCTAGGGTTAAAAAACTACAGCTAGGCACTTTGCCAAAAAAGGGTCATTTTTCACTGCAAAATTGAGGTGTGACCATGTTGCGTTTTGTGCCGTTTCCTGTCGCGGGCACTAGGCCGACCCGCACAAGTGAGGTACCATTTTTGTCGTAGGACTTTGGGGAACACGGGGTGGGTGGAAATTTGTGGATCCACGCAGATTCCAGAACTTTCCATCACAGAAATGTGGGGAAAATGTGTTTTTTTTGTCAATTATTTACGTTTGCAAGGGATTCTGGGTAACAGACCCTTTGGGAGGCACTCAAGTCACCCCATCCTGGATTCCCCTGGGTGTCTAGTTTTCGAAAATATATAGGTTTGCTAGGTTTCCCTAGGTGCCGGCAGGGCTAGGGTTCAAAAACTACAGCTAGGCACTTTGCCAAAAAAGGGTCATTTTTCACTGCAAAATTGAGGTGTGACTACGTTGCGTTTTGCACCGTTTCCTGTCGTGGGCACTAAGCCGACCCGCACAAGTGAGGTACCATTTTTCTCGTAGGACTTTGGTAAACGCGGGGTGGGTGGAAATTTGTGGATCCACGCAGATTCCAGAACTTTCCATCACAGAAATGTGGGGAAAATGTGTTTTTTTTGTCAATTTTTTATGTTTGCAAGGGATTATGGGTAACAGACCCTGGTGAGAGGCACTCAAGCCACCCCATCCTGGATTCCCCTGGGTGTCTAGTTTTCAAAAATGTATAGGTTTGCTAGGTTTCCCTAGGTGCCGGCAGGGCTAGGGTTCAAAAACTACAGCTAGGCACTTTGCAAAAAAGGGGTCATTTTTCACTGCAAAATTGAGGTGTGACCACGTTGCGTTTTGCGCCGTTTCCTGTCGCGGGCACTAGGCCGACCCCCACAAGTGAGGTACCATTTTTCTCGTAGGACTTTGGGAAATGCGGGGTGGGTGGAAATTAGTGGATCCACGCAGATTCCAGAACTTTTCATCACAGAAATGTGGGGAAAATGTGTTTTTTTTGTCAATTGTTTATGTTTGCAAGGGATTCTGGGTAACAGACCCTGGTGGGAAGCACTCAAGTCACCCCATCCTGGATTCCCCTGGGTGTCTAGTTTTCAGAAATATAAAGGTTTGCTAGGTTTCCCTAGGTGCCGGCAGGGCTAGGGTTAAAAAACCACAGCTAGGCACTTTGCCAAAAAAGGGTCATTTTTCACTGCAAAATTGAGGTGTGACCACGTTGCGTTTTGCGTCGTTTCCTGTCACGGGCACTAGGCCGACCCACACAAGTGAGGTACCATTTTTCTCGTAGGACTTTGGGGAACGCAGGGTGGGTGGAAATTTGTGGATCCATGCAGATTCCAGAACTTTCCATCACAGAAATGTGGGGAAAATGTGTTTTTTTGTCAATTTTTTATGTTTGCAAGGGATTCTGGGTAACAGACCCTGGTGAGAGGCACTCAAGTCACCCCATCCTGGATTCCCCTGGGTGTCTAGTTTTCAAAAATTTATAGGTTTGCTAGGTTTCCCTAGGTGCCGGCAGGGCTAGGGTTAAAAAACTACAGCTAGGCACTTTGCCAAAAAAGGGTCATTTTTCACTGCAAAATTGAGGTGTGACCATGTTGCGTTTTGCGCCGTTTCCTGTCGCGGGCACTAGGCTGACCCGCACAAGTGAGGTACCATTTTTCTCGTAGGACTTTGGGGAACACGGGGTGGGTGGAAATTTGTGGATCCACGCAGATTCCAGAACTTTCCATCACAGAAATGTGGGGAAAATGTGTTTTTTTTGTCAAATATTTACGTTTGCAAGGGATTCTGGGTAACAGACCCTGGTGGGAGGCACTCAAGTCACCCACTCCTGGATTCCCCTGGGTGTCTAGTTTTCGAAAATATATAGGTTTGCTAGGTTTCCCTAGGTGCCGGCAGGGCTAGGGTTCAAAAACTACAGCTAGGCACTTTGCAAAAAAAGGGTCATTTTTCACTGCAAAATTGAGGTGTGACCACGTTGCGTTTTGCGCCGTTTCCTGTCGCGGGCACTAGGCTGACCCCCACAAGTGAGGTACCATTTTTCTCGTAGGACTTTGGGAAATGCGGGGTGGGTGGAAATTTGTGGATCCACGCAGATTCCAGAACTTTTCATCACAGAAATGTGGGGAAAATGTGTTTTTTTGTCAATTGTTTATGTTTGCAAGGGATTCTGGGTAACAGACCCTGGTGGGAAGCACTCAAGTCACCCCATCCTGGATTCCCCTGGGTGTCTAGTTTTCAGAAATATATAGGTTTGCTAGGTTTCCCTAGGTGCCGGCAGGGCTAGGGTTAAAAAACCACATCTAGGCACTTTGCCAAAAAAGGGTCATTTTTCACTGCAAAATTGAGGTGTGTCCACGTTGCGTTTTGCGTCGTCTCCTGTCACGGGCACTAGGCCGACCCACACAAGTGAGGTACCATTTTTCTCATAGGACTTTGGGAAAAGCGGAGTGGGTGGAAATTTGTGCATCCACGCAGATTCCAGAACTTTCCATCACAGAAATGTGGGAAAAATGTGTTTTTTTTGTCAATTGTTTACGTTTGCAAGGGATTATGGGTAACAGACCCTGGTGGTAGGCACTCAAGTCACCCCATCCTGGATTCCCCTGGGTGTCTAGTTTTCACAAATATATAGGTTTGCTAGGTTTCCCTAGGTGCCGGCAGAGCTAGGGTTCAAAAACTACAGCTAGTCACTTTGCCAAAAAAGGGTCATTTTTCACTGCAAAATTGAGGTGTGACCATGTTGCGTTTTGCGCCGTTTCCTGTCGCGGGCACTAGGCCGACCCACACAAGTGAAGTACCATTTTTCTTGTAGGACTTTGGGGAACACGGGGTGGGTATTTGTGGATCCACGCAGGTTCCAGAACTTTCCATCACAGAAATGTGGGGAAAATGTGTTTTTTTTGTCAATTGTTTTTTTATGTTTGCAAGGGATTCTGGGTAACAGACCCTGGTGGGAGGCACTCAAGTCACCCACTCCTGGATTCCCCTGGGTGTCTAGTTTTTGAAAATATATAGGTTTGCTAGGTTTCCCTAGGTGCCGGCAGGGCTAGGGTTCAAAAACTACAGCTAGGCACTTTGCCAAAAAAGGGTCATTTTTCACTGCAAAATTGAGGTGTGACCATGTTGCGTTTTGCGCCGTTTCCTGTCGCGGGCACTAGGCCGATCCGCACAAGTGAGGTACCATTTTTCTCGTAGGACTTTGGGGAACACGGGGTGGGTGGAAATTTGTGGATCCACGCAGATTCCAGAACTTTCCATCACAGAAATGTGGGGAAAATGTGTTTTTTTTGTCAATTATTTACGTTTGCAAGGGATTCTGGGTAACAGACCCTTTGGGAGGCACTCAAGTCACCCCATCCTGGATTCCCCTGGGTGTCTAGTTTTCGAAAATATATAGGTTTGCTAGGTTTCCCTAGGTGCCGGCAGGGCTAGGGTTCAAAAACTACAGCTAGGCACTTTGCCAAAAAAGGGACATTTTTCACTGCAAAATTGAGGTGTGACCACGTTGCGTTTTGCACCGTTTCCTGTCGTGGGCACTAGGCCGACCGGCACAAGTGAGGTACCATTTTTCTCGTAGGACTTTGGTAAACGCGGGGTGGGTGGAAATTTGTGGATCCACGCAGATTCCAGAACTTTCCATCACAGAAATGTGGGGAAAATGTGTTTTTTTTGTCAATTATTTATGTTTGCAAGAGATTATGGGTAACAGACCCTGGTGAGAGGCACTCAAGTCACCCCATCCTGGATTCCCCTGGGTGTCTAGTTTTCAAAAATGTATAGGTTTGCTAGGTTTCCCTAGGTTCCGGCAGGGCTAGGGTTCAAAAACTACAGCTAGGCACTTTGCAAAAAAAGGGTCATTTTTCACTGCAAAATTGAGGTGTGACCACGTTGCGTTTAGCGCCGTCTCCTGTCACGGGCACTAGGCCGACCCGCACAAGTGAGGTACCATTTTTCTCGTAGGACTTTGGGCAACACGGGGTGGGTGGAAATTTGTGGATCCACGCAGATTCCAGAACTTTTCATCACAGAAATGTGGGGAAAATGTGTTTTTTTTGTCAATTGTTTATGTTTGCAAGGGATTCTGGGTAACAGACCCTGGTGGGAAGCACTCAAGTCACCCCATCCTGGATTCCCCTGGGTGTCTAGTTTTCAGAAATATATAGGTTTGCTAGGTTTCCCTAGGTGCCGGCAGGGCTACGGTTAAAAAACCACAGCTAGGCACTTTGCCAAAAAAGGGTCATTTTTCACTGCAAAATTGAGGTGTGACCACGTTGCGTTTTGCATCGTCTCCTGTCACGGGCACTAGGCCGACCCACACAAGGGAGGTACCATTTTTCTCATAGGACTTTGGGAAAAGCGGAGTGGGTGGAAATTTGTGCATCCACGCAGATTCCAGAACTTTCCATCACAGAAATGTGGGAAAAATGTGTTTTTTTTGTCAATTGTTTACGTTTGCAAGGGATTCTGGGTAACAGACCCTGGTGGTAGGCACTCAAGTCACCCAATCCTGGATTCCCCTGGGTGTCTAGTTTTTGAAAATATATAGGTTTGCTAGGTTTCCCTAGGTGCCGGCAGGGCTAGGGTTCAAAAACTACAGCTAGGCACTTTGCCAAAAAAGGGTCATTTTTCACTGCAAAATAGAGGTGTGACCACGTTGCGTTTTGCACCGTTTCCTGTCGCGGGCACTAGGCCGACCCACACAAGTGAGGTACATTTTTCTCGTAGGACTTTGGGAAACGCGGGGTGGGTGGAAATTTGTGGATCCACGCAGATTCCAGAACTTTTCATCACAGAAATGTGGGGAAAATTTGTTTTTTTTGTCGATTGTTTCCATTTGCAAGGGATTCTGGGTAACAGACCCTGGTGGTAGGCACTCAAGTCACCCCATCCTGGATTCCCCTGGGTGTCTAGTTTTCACAAATATATAGGTTTTCTAGGTTTTCCTAGGTGCCGGCAGGGCTAGGGTTCAAAAACTACAGCTAGTCACTTTGCCAATAAAGGGTCATATTTCACTGCAAAATTGAGGTGTGACCATGTTGCGTTTTGCGCCGTTTCCTGTCGCGGGCACTAGGCCGACCCGCACAAGTGAAGTACCATTTTTCTTGTAGGACTTTGGGGAACACGGGGTGGGTATTTGTGGATCCACACAGATTCCAGAACTTTCCATCACAGAAATGTGGGGAAAATGTGTTTTTTTTGTCAATTATTTACGTTTGCAAGGGATTCTGGGTAACAGACCCTGGTGGGAGGCACTCAAGTCACCACATCCTGGATTCCCCTGGGTGTCTAGTTTTCAAAAATGTATAGGTTTGCTAGGTTTCCCTAGGTGCCGGCAGGGCTAGGGTTAAAAAACTACAGCTAGGCACTTTGCCAAAAAAGGGTCATTTTTCACTGCAAAATTGAGGTGTGACCATGTTGCGTTTTGTGCCGTTTCCTGTCGCGGGCACTAGGCCGACCCGCACAAGTGAGGTACCATTTTTCTCGTAGGACTTTGGGGAACACGGGGTGGGTGGAAATTTGTGGATCCACGCAGATTCCAGAACTTTCCATCACAGAAATGTGGGGAAAATGTGTTTTTTTTGTCAATTATTTACGTTTGCAAGGGATTCTGGGTAACAGACCCTTTGGGAGGCACTCAAGTCACCCCATCCTGGATTCCCCTGGGTGTCTAGTTTTCGAAAATATATAGGTTTGCTAGGTTTCCCTAGGTGCCGGCAGGGCTAGGGTTCAAAAACTACAGCTAGGCACTTTGCCAAAAAAGGGTCATTTTTCACTGCAAAATTGAGGTGTGACCACGTTGCGTTTTGCACCGTTTCCTGTCGTGGGCACTAAGCCGACCCGCACAAGTGAGGTACCATTTTTCTCGTAGGACTTTGGTAAACGCGGGGTGGGTGGAAATTTGTGGATCCACGCAGATTCCAGAACTTTCCATCACAGAAATGTGGGGAAAATGTGTTTTTTTTGTCAATTTTTTATGTTTGCAAGGGATTATGGGTAACAGACCCTGGTGAGAGGCACTCAAGCCACCCCATCCTGGATTCCCCTGGGTGTCTAGTTTTCAAAAATGTATAGGTTTGCTAGGTTTCCCTAGGTGCCGGCAGGGCTAGGGTTCAAAAACTACAGCTAGGCACTTTGCAAAAAAGGGGTCATTTTTCACTGCAAAATTGAGGTGTGACCACGTTGCGTTTTGCGCCGTTTCCTGTCGCGGGCACTAGGCCGACCCCCACAAGTGAGGTACCATTTTTCTCGTAGGACTTTGGGAAATGCGGGGTGGGTGGAAATTAGTGGATCCACGCAGATTCCAGAACTTTTCATCACAGAAATGTGGGGAAAATGTGTTTTTTTTGTCAATTGTTTATGTTTGCAAGGGATTCTGGGTAACAGACCCTGGTGGGAAACACTCAAGTCACCCCATCCTGGATTCCCCTGGGTGTCTAGTTTTCAGAAATATAAAGGTTTGCTAGGTTTCCCTAGGTGCCGGCAGGGCTAGGGTTAAAAAACCACAGCTAGGCACTTTGCCAAAAAAGGGTCATTTTTCACTGCAAAATTGAGGTGTGACCACGTTGCGTTTTGCGTCGTTTCCTGTCACGGGCACTAGGCCGACCCACACAAGTGAGGTACCATTTTTCTCGTAGGACTTTGGGGAACGCAGGGTGGGTGGAAATTTGTGGATCCATGCAGATTCCAGAACTTTCCATCACAGAAATGTGGGGAAAATGTGTTTTTTTGTCAATTTTTTATGTTTGCAAGGGATTCTGGGTAACAGACCCTGGTGAGAGGCACTCAAGTCACCCCATCCTGGATTCCCCTGGGTGTCTAGTTTTCAAAAATTTATAGGTTTGCTAGGTTTCCCTAGGTGCCGGCAGGGCTAGGGTTAAAAAACTACAGCTAGGCACTTTGCCAAAAAAGGGTCATTTTTCACTGCAAAATTGAGGTGTGACCATGTTGCGTTTTGCGCCGTTTCCTGTCGCGGGCACTAGGCTGACCCGCACAAGTGAGGTACCATTTTTCTCGTAGGACTTTGGGGAACACGGGGTGGGTGGAAATTTGTGGATCCACGCAGATTCCAGAACTTTCCATCACAGAAATGTGGGGAAAATGTGTTTTTTTTGTCAAATATTTACGTTTGCAAGGGATTCTGGGTAACAGACCCTGGTGGGAGGCACTCAAGTCACCCACTCCTGGATTCCCCTGGGTGTCTAGTTTTCGAAAATATATAGGTTTGCTAGGTTTCCCTAGTTGCCGGCAGGGCTAGGGTTCAAAAACTACAGCTAGGCACTTTGCAAAAAAAGGGTCATTTTTCACTGCAAAATTGAGGTGTGACCACGTTGCGTTTTGCGCCGTTTCCTGTCGCGGGCACTAGGCTGACCCCCACAAGTGAGGTACCATTTTTCTCGTAGGACTTTGGGAAATGCGGGGTGGGTGGAAATTTGTGGATCCACGCAGATTCCAGAACTTTTCATCACAGAAATGTGGGGAAAATGTGTTTTTTTGTCAATTGTTTATGTTTGCAAGGGATTCTGGGTAACAGACCCTGGTGGGAAGCACTCAAGTCACCCCATCCTGGATTCCCCTGGGTGTCTAGTTTTCAGAAATATATAGGTTTGCTAGGTTTCCCTAGGTGCCGGCAGGGCTAGGGTTAAAAAACCACATCTAGGCACTTTGCCAAAAAAGGGTCATTTTTCACTGCAAAATTGAGGTGTGTCCACGTTGCGTTTTGCGTCGTCTCCTGTCACGGGCACTAGGCCGACCCACACAAGTGAGGTACCATTTTTCTCATAGGACTTTGGGAAAAGCGGAGTGGGTGGAAATTTGTGCATCCACGCAGATTCCAGAACTTTCCATCACAGAAATGTGGGAAAAATGTGTTTTTTTTGTCAATTGTTTACGTTTGCAAGGGATTCTGGGTAACAGACCCTGGTGGTAGGCACTCAAGTCACCCCATCCTGGATTCCCCTGGGTGTCTAGTTTTCACAAATATATAGGTTTGCTAGGTTTCCCTAGGTGCCGGCAGAGCTAGGGTTCAAAAACTACAGCTAGTCACTTTGCCAAAAAAGGGTCATTTTTCACTGCAAAATTGAGGTGTGACCATGTTGCGTTTTGCGCCGTTTCCTGTCGCGGGCACTAGGCCGACCCACACAAGTGAAGTACCATTTTTCTTGTAGGACTTTGGGGAACATGGGGTGGGTATTTGTGGATCCACGCAGGTTCCAGAACTTTCCATCACAGAAATGTGGGGAAAATGTGTTTTTTTTGTCAATTGTTTTTTTATGTTTGCAAGGGATTCTGGGTAACAGACCCTGGTGGGAGGCACTCAAGTCACCCACTCCTGGATTCCCCTGGGTGTCTAGTTTTTGAAAATATATAGGTTTGCTAGGTTTCCCTAGGTGCCGGCAGGGCTAGGGTTCAAAAACTACAGCTAGGCACTTTGCCAAAAAAGGGTCATTTTTCACTGCAAAATTGAGGTGTGACCATGTTGCGTTTTGCGCCGTTTCCTGTCGCGGGCACTAGGCCGATCCGCACAAGTGAGGTACCATTTTTCTCGTAGGACTTTGGGGAACACGGGGTGGGTGGAAATTTGTGGATCCACGCAGATTCCAGAACTTTCCATCACAGAAATGTGGGGAAAATGTGTTTTTTTTGTCAATTATTTACGTTTGCAAGGGATTCTGGGTAACAGACCCTTTGGGAGGCACTCAAGTCACCCCATCCTGGATTCCCCTGGGTGTCTAGTTTTCGAAAATATATAGGTTTGCTAGGTTTCCCTAGGTGCCGGCAGGGCTAGGGTTCAAAAACTACAGCTAGGCACTTTGCCAAAAAAGGGACATTTTTCACTGCAAAATTGAGGTGTGACCACGTTGCGTTTTGCACCGTTTCCTGTCGTGGGCACTAGGCCGACCGGCACAAGTGAGGTACCATTTTTCTCGTAGGACTTTGGTAAACGCGGGGTGGGTGGAAATTTGTGGATCCACGCAGATTCCAGAACTTTCCATCACAGAAATGTGGGGAAAATGTGTTTTTTTTTGTCAATTTTTTATGTTTGCAAGGGATTATGGGTAACAGACCCTGGTGAGAGGCACTTAAGTCACCCCATCGTGGATTCCCCTGGGTGTCTAGTTTTTAAAAATGTATAGGTTTGCTAGGTTTCCCTAGGTGCCGGCAGGGCTAGGGTTCAAAAACTACAGCTAGGCACTTTGCAAAAAAAGGGTCATTTTTCACTGCAAAATTGAGGTGTGACCACGTTGCCTTTAGCGCCGTCTCCTGTCACGGGCACTAGGCCGACCCGCACAAGTGAGGTACCATTTTTCTCGTAGGACTTTGGGCAACACGGGGTGGGTGGAAATTTGTGGATCCACGCAGATTCCAGAACTTTCCATCACAGAAATGTGGGAAAAACGTGTTTTTTTTGTCAATTGTTTACGTTTGCAAGGGATTCTGGGTAACAGACCCTGGTGGTAGGCACTCAAGTCACCCCATCCTGGATTCCCCTGGGTGTCTAGTTTTCACAATTATATAGGTTTGCTAGGTTTCCCTAGGTGCCGGCAGAGCTAGGGTTCAAAAACTACAGCTAGTCACTTTGCCAAAAAAGGGTCATTTTTCACTGCAAAATTGAGGTGTGACCACGTTGCGTTTTGCGCCGTTTCCTGTCGCGGGCACTAGGCCGACCCCCACAAGTGAGGTACCATTTTTCTCGTAGGACTTTGGGAAATGCGGGGTGGGTGGAAATTTGTGGATCCACGCAGATTCCAGAACTTTTCATCACAGAAATGTGGGGAAAATGTGTTTTTTTTGTCAATTGTTTATGTTTGCAAGGGATTCTGGGTAACAGACCCTGGTGGGAAGCACTCAAGTCACCCCATCCTGGATTCCCCTGGGTGTCTAGTTTTCAGAAATATATAGGTTTGCTAGGTTTCCCTAGGTGCCGGCAGGGCTAGGGTTAAAAAACCACAGCTAGGCACTTTGCCAAAAAAGGGTCATTTTTCACTGCAAAATTGAGGTGTGACCACGTTGCGTTTTGCGTCGTCTCCTGTCACGGGCACTAGGCCGACCCACACAAGTGAGGTACCATTTTTCTCATAGGACTTTGGGAAAAGCGGAGTGGGTGGAAATTTGTGCATCCACGCAGATTCCAGAACTTTCCATCACAGAAATGTGGGAAAAATGTGTTTTTTTTGTCAATTGTTTACGTTTGCAAGGGATTCTGGGTAACAGACCCTGGTGGTAGGCACTCAAGTCACCCCATCCTGGATTCCCCTGGGTGTCTAGTTTTCACAAATATATAGGTTTGCTAGGTTTCCCTAGGTGCCGGCAGAGCTAGGGTTCAAAAACTACAGCTTGTCACTTTGCCAAAAAAGGGTCATTTTTCACTGCAAAATTGAGGTGTGACCATGTTGCGTTTTGCGCCGTTTCCTGTCGCGGGCACTAGGCCGACCCGCACAAGTGAAGTACCATTTTTCTTGTAGGACTTTGGGGAACACGGGGTGGGTATTTGTGGATCCACGCAGGTTCCAGAACTTTCCATCACAGAAATGTGGGGAAAATGTGTTTTTTTTGTCAATTGTTTTTTTATGTTTGCAAGGGATTCTGGGTAACAGACCCTGGTGGGAGGCACTCAAGTCACCCACTCCTGGATTCCCCTGGGTGTCTAGTTTTTGAAAATATATAGGTTTGCTAGGTTTCCCTAGGTGCCGGCAGGGCTAGGGTTCAAAAACTACAGCTAGGCACTTTGCCAAAAAAGGGTCATTTTTCACTGCAAAATAGAGGTGTGACCACGTTGCGTTTTGCACCGTTTCCTGTCGCGGGCACTAGGCCGACCCGCACAAGTGAGGTACCATTTTTCTCGTAGGACTTTGGGAAACGCGGGGTGGGTGGAAATTTGTGGATCCACGCAGATTCCAGAACTTTTCATCACAGAAATGTGGGGAAAATTTGTTTTTTTGTCGATTGTTTCCGTTTGCAAGGGATTCTGGGTAACAGACCCTGGTGGTAGGCACTCAAGTCACCCCATCCTGGATTCCCCTGGGTGTCTAGTTTTCACAAATATATAGGTTTGCTAGGTTTCCCTAGGTGCCGGCAGAACTAGGGTTCAAAAACTACAGCTAGTCACTTTGCCAAAAAAGGGTCATTTTTCACTGCAAAATTGAGGTGTGACCATGTTGCGTTTTGCGCCATTTCCTGTCGCGGGCACTAGGCCGACCCGCACAAGTGAAGTACCATTTTTCTTGTAGGACTTTGGGGAACACGGGGTGGGTATTTGTGGATCCACGCAGGTTCCAGAACTTTCCATCACAGAAATGTGGGGAAAATGTGTTTTTTTTGTCAATTGTTTTTTTACGTTTGCAAGGGATTCTGGGTAACAGACCCTGGTGGGAGGCACTCAAGTCTCCCACTCCTGGATTCCCCTTGGTGTCTAGTTTTCGAAAATATATAGGTTTGCTAGGTTTCCTGTTAGAAATGGGATTTCTGGTTGGCTAGGGCTTGCGCCAAAGCCAGACAGAAACCACCACTCTAGTCAGGGCTGGGGAGTTACACACCAAAGATAACCCCTGCTCACCCCCTTGGTAGCTTGGCACGAGCAGTCAGGCTTATCCCTGAGGCGATGTGTAAAGCGTTTGCGCGCGCACCCAGCAACAACACCCAAGGCCCACCACAAAGGAAACTCCACACAAGGTATTCTATAAAAATAGCCTTTGTATTATACACAACACATTAGATAAAAACACACACTCTACAATGTGCCAACAGGCACGGGCAGAATTTACAAGGGATTATATATACAGGGGACAGGGCCACATGGACCACTGTCAGGAATTAGCACTTTGTAGAAATAGCAATTAGAACGTAGGAATAATACTGTAGTATAAAATAACATATGTAGCACACAACCAGTAACTACTGGTATCAGGTAAGTACCACCTACGCAACCCTAACCACCTTAGGCAAATATTGCGCAGGGAATCAGGACCTCACTAGCACCACCTGTACTAGGGAGAAAACAACCACCTAAGTATCACAATCCCTGTAGGGGTCTAAGCACATAAACACATGATGCATAACATTCAGAGGTGTAAAGCAAAGCACATGACGCATAAACACATTCAGAGGTGCAGAAAAGGTACAATGGCGCCAAAACTCACATTAGCCACTACTGTGGCAGTCCCTATGCCAACTGGCCGTGAAGGGGCAAGGGCGCCCTGTGTCCAAATGTTAGGGCAAGGCTGCGCAAGCTGCGCCAGCCAAAACACAGAGGCTACAACCTAAACGTAGCAGTTGCCCACTAAGTGCTGGGCAACTGGAGAAATGCTGGGGCCAACGTTGGAGCCTCCCAGGGCTCTGAAACAACTGAAATGCCCCCTAGAGCCTCGCAGGCTCTAAATAATAATGTGCCGTCGTTGGAGTCCCTCTGGACTCTGAACTACTGATGGCCCCGCTGAAGCCTCAGGGCTCTGGAGTAATGATGCCCGGTAACGTGGGAGCCCCTCTGGGCTCTAAAACCAATGTAGCCCCCGTCGTTGGAGTGCTACTCGCACTCGAGAACATTCATGCCCAAGTTGGAGCGCCTCGCGCTTGAAACATTCATGCCCCCACGTTGGAGCGTACTCGCGCTCTGGACAACCACTGTCCCTTCGTTGGAGCGCCACTCACGCTCGAGAAGAAGAATGTCCCCAACCGTTGGAGCTACACAGAGCTCGAGAACCAAGCAATGCGGGCCTTCGCTGGAGCGCACCAGCGCTCTAAGCAAGCATGCACACGGAGTCCCCCCCAGCCCTTCCGCACTCACCGGGCTGTTGCACGGGGGACTCCCACGTCGCCTTCTCTCTCTCTCTCCGGGGCAATCTTCCAGGGAGGCGGGGCCTACGGGCTCCGTACACGATGGCAGCTCGTCCCAGTGCGGGGTGGGCTCCCGCCTGGGTGGGACGTTTCTCCGCCGTGTCAGGGCACCGGGGCGCAGGGTAGGCTCCTGCCTGCTCCGGGACCTCCAGAACCAGCAGCGAGTCCTCGGTGGGAGGCGGGGTAGGCTCCCGCCCTCCTACTTCCTGTTCCTGTTGTCCCGGCGGCCCGCCCCCGGCCCGCCTGACTTCCGGGATGTCCCGGCCCGGGCTGCAGCGGTGATTTTTAAATATCGGCAATAAGAGGGGTAGGCTCCCTCGTGATAATAAAACACTATCCCGCGGGGTGGGCACCCGCTTATAGTTTTAGCAATGTCCCTGGCAGGGTGGGCACCTGCCAGGAGACCCCGGACTCGGCGAAAACGGGGCAAACGCCGGGTGGGCACCGGCTTGCAGCAAGACAGCGCTC
Organism: Triturus cristatus; assembly: GCF_964204655.1. NCBI lineage: Eukaryota > Metazoa > Chordata > Amphibia > Caudata > Salamandridae > Triturus > Triturus cristatus. The sequence goes on along the minus strand of NW_028188109.1, from coordinate 416,588 downwards.
CCGAGCGCTAAAGGCGGATAAAAGCGCTCCCAGGCGCTTAGGGCTACAAATAAAGCGCTCCCAGCGCTTTAGGGCACAAATAAAGTCCAGCCAAAGTCTTCCAAGAGCAGGGGGGCAAAGGCTGGGCCCAGAGCCAGCACACAGGGCCCTCCAGCAGGGAGGCAGTCCCCAGTGGCGGTCTCTCCTGGCGCCCAGCAGCAGCAGGCCCCCTCCAGATGATCCTGCAAGAGAACAGTTTCTGTGGGGACACAGCCCCATTTTTATATAGGCAACCCCTTTGTTCTGGGTTCAGGGTGAGGGGGAAAACCAGTCGCAGCTGGTTGGGGAGCACCCTTGATGTGCTCAGCCCCTCACTCTATTCACTGGCAGGGCTAGGGTCGTCAGTCGCACTACAGGGGGCGGGGCCAGCATTGTGTGTGGAAAACCCTGTCCTATTCAGGACCCAGGTGTACTCCTCCCACCCATCTAGCTGCTGATCTCCCCATTCACCACTGGGTGACTCATCCTGACTCTGGGGAATCCCTAGCCCGTCACATGACACGACCAGCCAATCACGCGACAGACACACTGCACACAGAAGTGCCCACTTCTAGAAGTGGCACTTCCACACTAGGTACATGCACGCCGCACACATCATCGCGCAGCATTCACTCCCACGAGTCCGCACATACCAAACTTGGGCCTGCACACCCCACGTATCAGGAACTACTAGGGACACATACACTCCCCATGCATTCCTATGGGAGGGCAGGCCTATCTCACCACATGCACTCAGAGCACGCACGCACTTTACCCTGGGACACAGGGAAAGTGCGCAGAGACCAAACAATTACCACACCAAGTCACCAATAAAAAGCCAAAAAGTCCAGGGGTGAACTTGCCAGAAGGGCCAAGTCCAACATTTCCCTAGGTGCTGGCAGGGCTAGGGTTCAAAAACTACAGCTAGGCACTTTGCCAAAAAAGGGTCATTTTTCACTGCAAAATAGAGGTGTGACCACGTTGCGTTTTGCACCGTTTCCTGTCGCGGGCACTAGGCCGACCCGCACAAGTGAGGTACCATTTTTCTCGTAGGACTTTGGGAAACGTGGGGTGGGTGGAAATTTGTGGATCCACGCAGATTCCAGAACTTTTCATCACAGAAATGTGGGGAAAATTTGTTTTTTTTGTCGATTGTTTCCGTTTGCAAGGGATTCTGGGTAACAGACCCTGGTGGCAGGCACTCAAGTCACCCCATCCTGGATTCCCCTGGGTGTCTAGTTTTCGAAAATATATAGGTTTGCTAGGTTTCCATAGGTGACGGCAGGGCTAGGGTTCAAAAACTACAGCTAGGCACTTTGCCAAAAAAGGGTCATTTTTCACTGCAAAATTGAGGTGTGACCACGTTGCGTTTTGCGTCGTTTCCTGTCACGGGCACTAGGCCGACCCACACAAGTGAGGTACCATTTTTCTCGTAGGACTTTGGGGAACGCAGGGTGGGTGGAAATTTGTGGATCCATGCAGATTCCAGAACTTTCCATCACAGAAGTGTGGGGAAAATGTGCTTTTTTGTCAATTTTTTATGTTTGCAAGGGATTCTGGGTAACAGACCCTGGTGAGAGGCACTCAAGTCACCCCATCCTGGATTCCCCTGGGTGTCTAGTTTTCAAAAATGTATAGGTTTGCTAGGTTTCCCTAGGTGCCGGCAGGGCTAGGGTTAAAAAACTACAGCTAGGCACTTTGCCACTTTGTCATTTTTCACTGCAAAATTGAGGTGTGACCATGTTGCGTTTTGCGCCGTTTCCTGTCGCGGGCACTAGGCCGACCCGCACAAGTGAGGTACCATTTTTCTCGTAGGACTTTGGGGAACACGGGGTGGGTGGAAATTTGTGGATCCACGCAGATTCCAGAACTTTCCATCACAGAAATGTGGGGAAAATGTGTTTTTTTTGTCAATTATTTACGTTTGCAAGGGATTCTGGGTAACAGACCCTTTGGGAGGCACTCAAGTCACCCCATCCTGGATTCCCCTGGGTGTCTAGTTTTCGAAAATATATAGGTTTGCTAGGTTTCCCTAGGTGCCGGCAGGGCTAGGGTTCAAAAATTACAGCTAGGCACTTTGCCAAAAAAGGGTCATTTTTCACTGCAAAATTGAGGTGTGACCACGTTGCGTTTTGCACCGTTTCCTTTCGTGGGCACTAGGCCGACCCGCACAAGTGAGGTACCATTTTTCTCGTAGGACTTTGGTAAACGCGGGGTGGGTGGAAATTTGTGGATCCACGCAGATTCCAGAACTTTCCATCACAGAAATGTGGGGAAAATGTGTTTTTTTTGTCAATTTTATATGTTTGCAAGGGATTATGGGTAACAGACCCTGGTGAGAGGCACTCAAGTCACCCCATCCTGGATTCCCCTGGGTGTCTAGTTTTCAAAAATGTATAGGTTTGCTAGGTTTCCCTAGGTGCCGGCAGGGCTAGGGTTCAAAAACTACAGCTAGGCACTTTGCAAAAAAAGGGTCATTTTTCACTGCAAAATTGAGGTGTGACCACGTTGCCTTTAGCGCCGTCTCCTGTTACGGGCACTAGGCCGACCCGCACAAGTGAGGTACCATTTTTCTCGTAGGACTTTGGGCAACACGGGGTGGGTGGAAATTTGTGGATCCACGCAGATTCCAGAACTTTCCATCACAGAAATGTGGGAAAAACGTGTTTTTTTTGTCAATTGTTTACGTTTGCAAGGGATTCTGGGTAACAGACCCTGGTGGTAGGCACTCAAGTCACCCCATCCTGGATTCCCCTGGGTGTCTAGTTTTCACAATTATATAGGTTTGCTAGGTTTCCCTAGGTGCCGGCAGAGCTAGGGTTCAAAAACTACAGCTAGTCACTTTGCCAAAAAAGGGTCATTTTTCACTGCAAAATTGAGGTGTGACCACGTTGCGTTTTGCGCCGTTTCCTGTCGCGGGCACTAGGCCGACCCCCACAAGTGAGGTACCATTTTTCTCGTAGGACTTTGCGAAATGCGGGGTGGGTGGAAATTTGTGGATCCACGCAGATTCCAGAACTTTTCATCACAGAAATGTGGGGAAAATGTGTTTTTTGTGTCAATTGTTTATGTTTGCAAGGGATTCTGGGTAACAGACCCTGGTGGGAAGCACTCAAGTCACCCCATCCTGGATTCCCCTGGGTGTCTAGTTTTCAGAAATATATAGGTTTGCTAGGTTTCCCTAGGTGCCGGCAGGGCTAGGGTTAAAAAACCACAGCTAGGCACTTTGCCAAAAAAGGGTCATTTTTCACTGCAAAATTGAGGTGTGACCACGTTGCGTTTTGCGTCGTCTCCTGTCACGGGCACTAGGCCGACCCACACAAGTGAGGTACCATTTTTCTCATAGGACTTTGGGAAAAGCGGAGTGGGTGGAAATTTGTGCATCCACTCAGATTCCAGAACTTTCCATCACAGAAATGTGGGAAAAATGTGTTTTTTTTTGTCAATTGTTTCCGTTTGCAAGGGATTCTGGGTAACAGACCCTGGTGGTAGGCACTCAAGTCACCCCATCCTGGATTCCCCTGGGTGTCTAGTTTTCACAAATATATAGGTTTGCTAGGTTTCCCTAGGTGCCGGCAGAGCTAGGGTTCAAAAACTACAGCTAGTCACTTTGCCAAAAAAGGGTCATTTTTCACTGCAAAATTGAGGTGTGACCATGTTGCGTTTTGCGCCGTTTCCTGTCGCGGGCACTAGTCCGACCCGCACAAGTGAAGTACCATTTTTCTTGTAGTACTTTGGGGAACACGGGGTGGGTATTTGTGGATCCACGCAGGTTCCAGAACTTTCCATCACAGAAATGTGGGGAAAATGTGTTTTTTTTGTCAATTGTTTTTTTATGTTTGCAAGGGATTCTGGGTAACAGACCCTGGTGGGAGGCACTCAAGTCACCCACTCCTGGATTCCCCTGGGTGTCTAGTTTTTGAAAATATATAGGTTTGCTAGGTTTCCCTAGGTGCCGGCAGGGCTAGGGTTCAAAAACTACAGCTAGGCACTTTGCCAAAAAAGGGTCATTTTTCACTGCAAAATAGAGGTGTGACCACGTTGCGTTTTGCACCGTTTCCTGTCGCGGGCACTAGGCCGACCCGCACAAGTGAGGTACCATTTTTCTCGTAGGACTTTGGGAAACGCGGGGTGGGTGGAAATTTGTGGATCCACGCAGATTCCAGAACTTTTCATGACAGAAATGTGGGGAAAATTTGTTTTTTTTGTCGATTGTTTCCGTTTGCAAGGGATTCTGGGTAACAGACCCTGGTGGCAGGCACTCAAGTCACCCCATCCTGGATTCCCCTGGGTGTCTAGTTTTCGAAAATATATAGGTTTGCTAGGTTTCCATAGGTGACGGCAGGGCTAGGGTTCAAAAACTACAGCTAGGCACTTTGCCAAAAAAGGGTCATTTTTCACTGCAAAATTGAGGTGTGACCACGTTGCGTTTTGCGTCGTTTCCTGTCGCGGGCACTAGGCCGACCCACACAAGTGAGGTACCATTTTTCTCGTAGGACTTTGGTAAACGCGGGGTGGGTGGAAATTTGTGGATCCACGCAGATTCCAGAACTTTCCATCACAGAAATGTGGGGAAAATGTGTTTTTTTTGTCAATTTTATATGTTTGCAAGGGATTATGGGTAACAGACCCTGGTGAGAGGCACTCAAGTCACCCCATCCTGGATTCCCCTGGGTGTCTAGTTTTCAAAAATGTATAGGTTTGCTAGGTTTCCCTAGGTGCCGGCAGGGCTAGGGTTCAAAAACTACAGCTAGGCACTTTGCAAAAAAAGGGTCATTTTTCACTGCAAAATTGAGGTGTGACCACGTTGCCTTTAGCGCCGTCTCCTGTTACGGGCACTAGGCCGACCCGCACAAGTGAGGTACCATTTTTCTCGTAGGACTTTGGGCAACACGGGGTGGGTGGAAATTTGTGGATCCACGCAGATTCCAGAACTTTCCATCACAGAAATGTGGGAAAAACGTGTTTTTTTTGTCAATTGTTTACGTTTGCAAGGGATTCTGGGTAACAGACCCTGGTGGTAGGCACTCAAGTCACCCCATCCTGGATTCCCCTGGGTGTCTAGTTTTCACAATTATATAGGTTTGCTAGGTTTCCCTAGGTGCCGGCAGAGCTAGGGTTCAAAAACTACAGCTAGTCACTTTGCCAAAAAAGGGTCATTTTTCACTGCAAAATTGAGGTGTGACCACGTTGCGTTTTGCGCCGTTTCCTGTCGCGGGCACTAGGCCGACCCCCACAAGTGAGGTACCATTTTTCTCGTAGGACTTTGCGAAATGCGGGGTGGGTGGAAATTTGTGGATCCACGCAGATTCCAGAACTTTTCATCACAGAAATGTGGGGAAAATGTGTTTTTTTTGTCAATTGTTTATGTTTGCAAGGGATTCTGGGTAACAGACCCTGGTGGGAAGCACTCAAGTCACCCCATCCTGGATTCCCCTGGGTGTCTAGTTTTCAGAAATATATAGGTTTGCTAGGTTTCCCTAGGTGCCGGCAGGGCTAGGGTTAAAAAACCACAGCTAGGCACTTTGCCAAAAAAGGGTCATTTTTCACTGCAAAATTGAGGTGTGACCACGTTGCGTTTTGCGTCGTCTCCTGTCACGGGCACTAGGCCGACCCACACAAGTGAGGTACCATTTTTCTCATAGGACTTTGGGAAAAGCGGAGTGGGTGGAAATTTGTGCATCCACTCAGATTCCAGAACTTTCCATCACAGAAATGTGGGAAAAATGTGTTTTTTTTTGTCAATTGTTTCCGTTTGCAAGGGATTCTGGGTAACAGACCCTGGTGGTAGGCACTCAAGTCACCCCATCCTGGATTCCCCTGGGTGTCTAGTTTTCACAAATATATAGGTTTGCTAGGTTTCCCTAGGTGCCGGCAGAGCTAGGGTTCAAAAACTACAGCTAGTCACTTTGCCAAAAAAGGGTCATTTTTCACTGCAAAATTGAGGTGTGACCATGTTGCGTTTTGCGCCGTTTCCTGTCGCGGGCACTAGGCTGACCCGCACTAGTGAGGTACCATTTTTCTCGTAGGACTTTGGGGAACGCGGGGTGGGTGGAAATTTGTGGATCCACGCAGATTCAAGAACTTTTCATCACAGAAATGTGGGGAAAATGTGTTTTTTTTGTCAATTATTTACGTTTGCAAGGGATTCTGGGTAACAGACCATGGTGGGAGCCACTCAAGTCACCCCATCCTAGATTCCCCTGGGTGTCTAATTTTCGAAAATATATAGGTTTGCTAGGTTTCCCTAGGTGCCGGCAGGGCTAGGGTTCAAAAACTACAGCTAGGCACTTTGCCAAAAAAGGGTCATTTTTCACTGCAAAATAGAGGTGTGACCACGTTGCGTTTTGCACCGTTTCCTGTCGCGGGCACTAGGCCGACCCGCACAAGTGAGGTACCATTTTTCTCGTAGGACTTTGGGAAACGCGGGGTGGGTGGAAATTTGTGGATCCACGCAGATTCCAGAACTTTTCATGACAGAAATGTGGGGAAAATTTGTTTTTTTTGTCGATTGTTTCCGTTTGCAAGGGATTCTGGGTAACAGACCCTGGTGGCAGGCACTCAAGTCACCCCATCCTGGATTCCCCTGGGTGTCTAGTTTTCGAAAATATATAGGTTTGCTAGGTTTCCATAGGTGACGGCAGGGCTAGGGTTCAAAAACTACAGCTAGGCACTTTGCCAAAAAAGGGTCATTTTTCACTGCAAAATTGAGGTGTGACCACGTTGCGTTTTGCGTCGTTTCCTGTCGCGGGCACTAGGCCGACCCACACAAGTGAGGTACCATTTTTCTCGTAGGACTTTGGTAAACGCGGGGTGGGTGGAAATTTGTGGATCCACGCAGATTCCAGAACTTTCCATCACAGAAATGTGGGGAAAATGTGTTTTTTTTGTCAATTTTATATGTTTGCAAGGGATTATGGGTAACAGACCCTGGTGAGAGGCACTCAAGTCACCCCATCCTGGATTCCCCTGGGTGTCTAGTTTTCAAAAATGTATAGGTTTGCTAGGTTTCCCTAGGTGCCGGCAGGGCTAGGGTTCAAAAACTACAGCTAGGCACTTTGCAAAAAAAGGGTCATTTTTCACTGCAAAATTGAGGTGTGACCACGTTGCCTTTAGCGCCGTCTCCTGTTACGGGCACTAGGCCGACCCGCACAAGTGAGGTACCATTTTTCTCGTAGGACTTTGGGCAACACGGGGTGGGTGGAAATTTGTGGATCCACGCAGATTCCAGAACTTTCCATCACAGAAATGTGGGAAAAACGTGTTTTTTTTGTCAATTGTTTACGTTTGCAAGGGATTCTGGGTAACAGACCCTGGTGGTAGGCACTCAAGTCACCCCATCCTGGATTCCCCTGGGTGTCTAGTTTTCACAATTATATAGGTTTGCTAGGTTTCCCTAGGTGCCGGCAGAGCTAGGGTTCAAAAACTACAGCTAGTCACTTTGCCAAAAAAGGGTCATTTTTCACTGCAAAATTGAGGTGTGACCACGTTGCGTTTTGCGCCGTTTCCTGTCGCGGGCACTAGGCCGACCCCCACAAGTGAGGTACCATTTTTCTCGTAGGACTTTGCGAAATGCGGGGTGGGTGGAAATTTGTGGATCCACGCAGATTCCAGAACTTTTCATCACAGAAATGTGGGGAAAATGTGTTTTTTTTGTCAATTGTTTATGTTTGCAAGGGATTCTGGGTAACAGACCCTGGTGGGAAGCACTCAAGTCACCCCATCCTGGATTCCCCTGGGTGTCTAGTTTTCAGAAATATATAGGTTTGCTAGGTTTCCCTAGGTGCCGGCAGGGCTAGGGTTAAAAAACCACAGCTAGGCACTTTGCCAAAAAAGGGTCATTTTTCACTGCAAAATTGAGGTGTGACCACGTTGCGTTTTGCGTCGTCTCCTGTCACGGGCACTAGGCCGACCCACACAAGTGAGGTACCATTTTTCTCATAGGACTTTGGGAAAAGCGGAGTGGGTGGAAATTTGTGCATCCACTCAGATTCCAGAACTTTCCATCACAGAAATGTGGGAAAAATGTGTTTTTTTTTGTCAATTGTTTCCGTTTGCAAGGGATTCTGGGTAACAGACCCTGGTGGTAGGCACTCAAGTCACCCCATCCTGGATTCCCCTGGGTGTCTAGTTTTCACAAATATATAGGTTTGCTAGGTTTCCCTAGGTGCCGGCAGAGCTAGGGTTCAAAAACTACAGCTAGTCACTTTGCCAAAAAAGGGTCATTTTTCACTGCAAAATTGAGGTGTGACCATGTTGCGTTTTGCGCCGTTTCCTGTCGCGGGCACTAGTCCGACCCGCACAAGTGAAGTACCATTTTTCTTGTAGTACTTTGGGGAACACGGGGTGGGTATTTGTGGATCCACGCAGGTTCCAGAACTTTCCATCACAGAAATGTGGGGAAAATGTGTTTTTTTTGTCAATTGTTTTTTTATGTTTGCAAGGGATTCTGGGTAACAGACCCTGGTGGGAGGCACTCAAGTCACCCACTCCTGGATTCCCCTGGGTGTCTAGTTTTTGAAAATATATAGGTTTGCTAGGTTTCCCTAGGTGCCGGCAGGGCTAGGGTTCAAAAACTACAGCTAGGCACTTTGCCAAAAAAGGGTCATTTTTCACTGCAAAATAGAGGTGTGACCACGTTGCGTTTTGCACCGTTTCCTGTCGCGGGCACTAGGCCGACCCGCACAAGTGAGGTACCATTTTTCTCGTAGGACTTTGGGAAACGCGGGGTGGGTGGAAATTTGTGGATCCACGCAGATTCCAGAACTTTTCATGACAGAAATGTGGGGAAAATTTGTTTTTTTTGTCGATTGTTTCCGTTTGCAAGGGATTCTGGGTAACAGACCCTGGTGGCAGGCACTCAAGTCACCCCATCCTGGATTCCCCTGGGTGTCTAGTTTTCGAAAATATATAGGTTTGCTAGGTTTCCATAGGTGACGGCAGGGCTAGGGTTCAAAAACTACAGCTAGGCACTTTGCCAAAAAAGGGTCATTTTTCACTGCAAAATTGAGGTGTGACCACGTTGCGTTTTGCGTCGTTTCCTGTCGCGGGCACTAGGCCGACCCACACAAGTGAGGTACCATTTTTCTCGTAGGACTTTGGGGAACGCAGGGTGGGTGGAAATTTGTGGATCCATGCAGATTCCAGAACTTTCCATCACAGAAATGTGGGGAAAATGTGTTTTTTTGTCAATTTTTTATGTTTGCAAGGGATTCTGTGTAACAGACCCTGGTGAGAGGCACTCAAGTCACCCCATCCTGGATTCCCCTGGGTGTCTAGTTTTCAAAAATGTATAGGTTTGCTAGGTTTCCCTAGGTGCCGGCAGGGCTAGGGTTAAAAAACTACAGCTAGGCACTTTGCCAAAAAAGGGTCATTTTTCACTGCAAAATTGAGGTGTGACCATGTTGCGTTTTGCGCCGTTTCCTGTCGCGGGCACTAGGCCGACCCGCACAAGTGAGGTACCATTTTTCTCGTAGGACTTTGGGGAACACGGGGTGGGTGGAAATTTGTGGATCCACGCAGATTCCAGAACTTTCCATCACAGAAATGTGGGGAAAATGTGTTTTTTTTGTCAATTATTTACGTTTGCAAGGGATTCTGGCTAACAGACCCTGGTGGGAGGCACTCAAGTCACCCCATCCTGGATTCCCCTGGGTGTCTAGTTTTCGAAAATATATCGGTTTGCTAGATTTCCCTAGGTGCCGGCAGGGCTAGGGTTCAAAAACTACAGCTAGGCACTTTGCCAAAAAAGGGTCATTTTTCACTGCAAAATTGAGGTGTGACCACGTTGCGTTTTGCACCGTTTCCTGTCGTGGCACTAGGCCGACCCGCACAAGTGAGGTACCATTTTTCTCGTAGGACTTTGGTAAACGCGGGGTGGGTGGAAATTTGTGTATCCACGCAGATTCCAGAACTTTCCATCACAGAAATGTGGGGAAAATGTGTTTTTTTGTCAATTTTTTATGTTTGCAAGGGATTATGGGTAACAGACCCTGGTGGTAGGCACTCAAGACACCCCATCCTGGATTCCCCTGGGTGTCTAGTTTTCACAAATATATAGGTTTGCTAGGTTTCCCTAGGTGCCGGCAGAGCTAGGGTTCAAAAACTACAGCTAGTCACTTTGCCAAAAAAGGGTCATTTTTCACTGCAAAATTGAGGTGTGACCACGTTGCGTTTTGCGCCGTTTCCTGTCGCGGGCACTAGGCCGACCCACACAAGTGAGGTACCATTTTTCTCGTAGGACTTTGGGAATGCGGGGTGGGTGGAAATTTGTGGATCCACGCAGATTCCAGAACATTCCATCACAGAAATGTGGGGAAAATGTGTTTTTTTTGTCAATTTTTTACGTTTGCAAGGGATTCTGGGTAACAGACCCTGGTGAGAGGCACTCAAGTCACCCCATCCTGAATTCCCCTGGGTGTCTAGTTTTCAAAAATGTATAGGTTTGCTAGGTTTCCCTAGGTGCCGGCAGGGCTAGGGTTCAAAAACTACAGCTAGGCACTTTGCAAAAAAAGGGTCATTTTTCACTGCAAAATTGAGGTGTGACCACGTTGCCTTTAGCGCCGTCTCCTGTCACGGGCACTAGGCCGACCCGCACAAGTGAGGTACCATTTTTCTCGTAGGACTTTGGGCAACACGGGGTGGGTGGAAATTTGTGGATCCACGCAGATTCCAGAACTTTCCATCACAGAAATGTGGGAAAAACGTGTTTTTTTTGTCAATTGTTTACGTTTGCAAGGGATTCTGGGTAACAGACCCTGGTGGTAGGCACTCAAGTCACCCCATCCTGGATTCCCCTGGGTGTCTAGTTTTCACAATTATATAGGTTTGCTAGGTTTCCCTAGGTGCCGGCAGAGCTAGGGTTCAAAAACTACAGCTAGTCACTTTGCCAAAAAAGGGTCATTTTTCACTGCAAAATTGAGGTGTGACCACGTTGCGTTTTGCGCCGTTTCCTGTCGCGGGCACTAGGCCGACCCCCACAAGTGAGGTACCATTTTTCTCGTAGGACTTTGCGAAATGCGGGGTGGGTGGAAATTTGTGGATCCACGCAGATTCCAGAACTTTTCATCACAGAAATGTGGGGAAAATGTGTTTTTTTTGTCAATTGTTTATGTTTGCAAGGGATTCTGGGTAACAGACCCTGGTGGGAAGCACTCAAGTCACCCCATCCTGGATTCCCCTGGGTGTCTAGTTTTCAGAAATATATAGGTTTGCTAGGTTTCCCTAGGTGCCGGCAGGGCTAGGGTTAAAAAACCACAGCTAGGCACTTTGCCAAAAAAGGGTCATTTTTCACTGCAAAATTGAGGTGTGACCACATTGCGTTTTGCGTCGTCTCCTGTCACGGGCACTAGGCCGACCCACACAAGTGAGGTACCATTTTTCTCATAGGACTTTGGGAAAAGCGGAGTGGGTGGAAATTTGTGCATCCACGCAGATTCCAGAACTTTCCATCACAGAAATGTGGGAAAAATGTGTTTTTTTTGTCAATTGTTTCCGTTTGCAGGGGATTCTGGGTAACAGACCCTGGTGGTAGGCACTCAAGTCACCCCATCCTGGATTCCCCTGGGTGTCTAGTTTTCACAAATATATAGGTTTGCTAGGTTTCCCTAGGTGCCGGCAGAGCTAGGGTTCAAAAACTACAGCTAGTCACTTTGCCAAAAAAGGGTCATTTTTCACTGCAAAATTGAGGTGTGACCATGTTGCGTTTTGCGCCGTTTCCTGTCGCGGGCACTAGGCCGACCCGCACAAGTGAAGTACCATTTTTCTTGTAGTACTTTGGGGAACACGGGGTGGGTATTTGTGGATCCACGCAGGTTCCAGAACTTTCCATCACAGAAATGTGGGGAAAATGTGTTTTTTTTGTCAATTGTTTTTTTATGTTTGCAAGGGATTCTGGGTAACAGACCCTGGTGGGAGGCACTCAAGTCACCCACTCCTGGATTCCCCTGGGTGTCTAGTTTTTGAAAATATATAGGTTTGCTAGGTTTCCCTAGGTGCCGGCAGGGCTAGGGTTCAAAAACTACAGCTAGGCACTTTGCCAAAAAAGGGTCATTTTTCACTGCAAAATAGAGGTGTGACCATGTTGCGTTTTGCACCGTTTCCTGTCGCGGGCACTAGGCCGACCCGCACAAGTGAGGTACCATTTTTCTCGTAGGACTTTGGGAAACGCGGGGTGGGTGGAAATTTGTGGATCCACGCAGATTCCAGAACTTTTCATCACAGAAATGTGGGGAAAATTTGTTTTTTTGTCGATTGTTTCCGTTTGCAAGGGATTCTGGGTAACAGACCCTGGTGGCAGGCACTCAAGTCACCCCATCCTGGATTTCCCTGGGTGTCTAGTTTTCGAAAATATATAGGTTTGCTAGGTTTCCATAGGTGACGGCAGGGCTAGGGTTCAAAAACTACAGCTAGGCACTTTGCCAAAAAAGGGTCATTTTTCACTGCAAAATTGAGGTGTGACCACGTTGCGTTTTGCGTCGTTTCCTGTCGCGGGCACTAGGCCGACCCACACAAGTGAGGTACCATTTTTCTCGTAGGACTTTGGGGAACGCAGGGTGGGTGGAAATTTGTGGATCCATGCAGATTCCAGAACTTTCCATCACAGAAATGTGGGGAAAATGTGTTTTTTTGTCAATTTTTTATGTTTGCAAGGGATTCTGGGTAACAGACCCTGGTGAGAGGCACTCAAGTCACCCCATCCTGGATTCCCCTGGGTGTCTAGTTTTCAAAAATGTATAGGTTTGCTAGGTTTCCCTAGGTGCCGGCAGGGCTAGGGTTAAAAAACTACAGCTAGGCACTTTGCCAAAAAAGGGTCATTTTTCACTGCAAAATTGAGGTGTGACCATGTTGCGTTTTGCGCCGTTTCCTGTCGCGGGCACTAGGCCGACCCGCACAAGTGAGGTACCATTTTTCTCGTAGGACTTTGGGGAACACGGGGTGGGTGGAAATTTGTGGATCCACGCAGATTCCAGAACTTTCCATCACAGAAATGTGGGGAAAATGTGTTTTTTTTGTCAATTATTTACGTTTGCAAGGGATTCTGGGTAACAGACCCTGGTGGGAGGCACTCAAGTCACCACATCCTGGATTCCCCTGGGTGTCTAGTTTTCGAAAATATATCGGTTTGCTAGATTTCCCTAGGTGCCGGCAGGGCTAGGGTTCAAAAACTACAGCTAGGCACTTTGCCAAAAAAGGGTCATTTTTCACTGCAAAATTGAGGTGTGACCACGTTGCGTTTTGCACCGTTTCCTGTCGTGGCACTAGGCCGACCCGCACAAGTGAGGTACCATTTTTCTCGTAGGACTTTGGTAAACGCGGGGTGGGTGGAAATTTGTGTATCCACGCAGATTCCAGAACTTTCCATCACAGAAATGTGGGGAAAATGTGTTTTTTTTGTCAATTTTTTATGTTTGCAAGGGATTATGGGTAACAGACCCTGGTGAGAGGCACTCAAGTCACCCCATCCTGGATTCCCCCTGGGTGTCTAGTTTTCAAAAATGTATAGGTTTGCTAGGTTTCCCTAGGTGCCGGCAGGGCTAGGGTTCAAAAACTACAGCTAGGCACTTTGCAAAAAAAGGGTCATTTTTCACTGCAAAATTGAGGTGTGACCAAGTTGCGTTTAGCGCCGTCTCCTGTCACGGGCACTAGGCCGACCCGCACAAGTGAGGTACCATTTTTCTCGTAGGACTTTGAACAACACGGGGTGGGTGGAAATTTATGGATCCACGCAGATTCCAGAACTTTCCATCACAGAAATGTGGGAAAAACGTGTTTTTTTTGTCAATTGTTTACGTTTGCAAGGGATTCTGGGTAACAGACCCTGGTGGTAGGCACTCAAGTCACCCCATCCTGGATTCCCCTGGGTGTCTAGTTTTCACAAATATATAGGTTTGCTAGGTTTCCCTAGGTGCCGGCAGAGCTAGGGTTCAAAAACTACAGCTAGTCACTTTGCCAAAAAAGGGTCATTTTTCACTGCAAAATTGAGGTGTGACCACGTTGCGTTTTGCGCCGTTTCCTGTCGCGGGCACTAGGCCGACCCACACAAGTGAGGTACCATTTTTCTCGTAGGACTTTGGGAACGCGGGGTGGGTGGAAATTTGTGGATCCACGCAGATTCCAGAACTTTCCATCACAGAAATGTGGGGAAAATGTGTTTTTTTTGTCAATTTTTTACGTTTGCAAGGGATTCTGGGTAACAGACCCTGGTGGTAGGCACTCAAGTCACCCCATCCTGGATTCCCCTGGTTGTCTAGTTTTCAAAAATATATAGGTTTGCTAGGTTTCCCTAGGTGCCGGCAGAGCTAGGGTTAAAAAACTACAGCTAGTCACTTTGCCAAAAAAGGGTCATTTTTCACTGCAAAATTGAGGTGTGACCATGTTGCGTTTTGCGCCGTTTCCTGTCGCGGGCACTAGGCCGGCCCGCACAAGTGAAGTAACATTTCTCTTGTAGGACTTTGGGGAACACGGGGTAGGTGGAAATTTGTGGATCCACGCAGATTCCAGAACTTTCCATCACAGAAATGTGGGGAAAATGTTTTTTTTTTGTCAATTATTTACGTTTGCAAGGGATTCTGGGTAACAGACCCTGGTGGGAGGCACTCAAGTCACCACATCCTGGATTCCCCTGGGTGTCTAGTTTTTGAAAATATATAGGTTTGCTAGGTTTCCCTAGGTGCCGGCAGGGCTAGGGTTCAAAAACTACAGCTAGGCACTTTGCCAAAAAAGGGTCATTTTTCACTGCAAAATTGAGGTGTGACCACGTTGCGTTTTGCGTCGTCTCCTGTCACGGGCACTAGGCCGACCCACACAAGTGAGGTACCATTTTTCTCATAGGACTTTGGGAAAAGCGGAGTGGGTGGAAATTTGTGCATCCACGCAGATTCCAGAACTTTCCATCACAGAAATGTGGGAAAAATGTGTTTTTTTTGTCAATTGTTTCCGTTTGCAGGGGATTCTGGGTAACAGACCCTGGTGGTAGGCACTCAAGTCACCCCATCCTGGATTCCCCTGGGTGTCTAGTTTTCACAAATATATAGGTTTGCTAGGTTTCCCTAGGTGCCGGCAGAGCTAGGGTTCAAAAACTACAGCTAGTCACTTTGCCAAAAAAGGGTCATTTTTCACTGCAAAATTGAGGTGTGACCATGTTGCGTTTTGCGCCGTTTCCTGTCGCGGGCACTAGGCCGACCCGCACAAGTGAAGTACCATTTTTCTTGTAGTACTTTGGGGAACACGGGGTGGGTATTTGTGGATCCACGCAGGTTCCAGAACTTTCCATCACAGAAATGTGGGGAAAATGTGTTTTTTTTGTCAATTGTTTTTTTATGTTTGCAAGGGATTCTGGGTAACAGACCCTGGTGGGAGGCACTCAAGTCACCCACTCCTGGATTCCCCTGGGTGTCTAGTTTTCGAAAATATATAGGTTTGCTAGGTTTCCATAGGTGACGGCAGGGCTAGGGTTCAAAAACTACAGCTAGGCACTTTGCCAAAAAAGGGTCATTTTTCACTGCAAAATTGAGGTGTGACCACGTTGCGTTTTGCGTCGTTTCCTGTCGCGGGCACTAGGCCGACCCACACAAGTGAGGTACCATTTTTCTCGTAGGACTTTGGGGAACGCAGGGTGGGTGGAAATTTGTGGATCCATGCAGATTCCAGAACTTTCCATCACAGAAATGTGGGGAAAATGTGTTTTTTTGTCAATTTTTTATGTTTGCAAGGGATTCTGGGTAACAGACCCTGGTGAGAGGCACTCAAGTCACCCCATCCTGGATTCCCCTGGGTGTCTAGTTTTCAAAAATGTATAGGTTTGCTAGGTTTCCCTAGGTGCCGGCAGGGCTAGGGTTAAAAAACTACAGCTAGGCACTTTGCCAAAAAAGGGTCATTTTTCACTGCAAAATTGAGGTGTGACCATGTTGCGTTTTGCGCCGTTTCCTGTCGCGGGCACTAGGCCGACCCGCACAAGTGAGGTACCATTTTTCTCGTAGGACTTTGGGGAACACGGGGTGGGTGGAAATTTGTGGATCCACGCAGATTCCAGAACTTTCCATCACAGAAATGTGGGGAAAATGTGTTTTTTTTGTCAATTATTTACGTTTGCAAGGGATTCTGGGTAACAGACCCTGGTGGGAGGCACTCAAGTCACCACATCCTGGATTCCCCTGGGTGTCTAGTTTTCGAAAATATATCGGTTTGCTAGATTTCCCTAGGTGCCGGCAGGGCTAGGGTTCAAAAACTACAGCTAGGCACTTTGCCAAAAAAGGGTCATTTTTCACTGCAAAATTGAGGTGTGACCACGTTGCGTTTTGCACCGTTTCCTGTCGTGGCACTAGGCCGACCCGCACAAGTGAGGTACCATTTTTCTCGTAGGACTTTGGTAAACGCGGGGTGGGTGGAAATTTGTGTATCCACGCAGATTCCAGAACTTTCCATCACAGAAATGTGGGGAAAATGTGTTTTTTTTGTCAATTTTTTATGTTTGCAAGGGATTATGGGTAACAGACCCTGGTGAGAGGCACTCAAGTCACCCCATCCTGGATTCCCCTGGGTGTCTAGTTTTCAAAAATGTATAGGTTTGCTAGGTTTCCCTAGGTGCCGGCAGGGCTAGGGTTCAAAAACTACAGCTAGGCACTTTGCAAAAAAAGGGTCATTTTTCACTGCAAAATTGAGGTGTGACCAAGTTGCGTTTAGCGCCGTCTCCTGTCACGGGCACTAGGCCGACCCGCACAAGTGAGGTACCATTTTTCTCGTAGGACTTTGAACAACACGGGGTGGGTGGAAATTTATGGATCCACGCAGATTCCAGAACTTTCCATCACAGAAATGTGGGAAAAACGTGTTTTTTTTGTCAATTGTTTACGTTTGCAAGGGATTCTGGGTAACAGACCCTGGTGGTAGGCACTCAAGTCACCCCATCCTGGATTCCCCTGGGTGTCTAGTTTTCACAAATATATAGGTTTGCTAGGTTTCCCTAGGTGCCGGCAGAGCTAGGGTTCAAAAACTACAGCTAGTCACTTTGCCAAAAAAGGGTCATTTTTCACTGCAAAATTGAGGTGTGACCACGTAGCGTTTTGCGCCGTTTCCTGTCGCGGGCACTAGGCCGACCCACACAAGTGAGGTACCATTTTTCTCGTAGGACTTTGGGAACGCGGGGTGGGTGGAAATTTGTGGATCCACGCAGATTCCAGAACTTTCCATCACAGAAATGTGGGGAAAATGTGTTTTTTTTGTCAATTTTTTACGTTTGCAAGGGATTCTGGGTAACAGACCCTGGTGGTAGGCACTCAAGTCACCCCATCCTGGATTCCCCTGGTTGTCTAGTTTTCAAAAATATATAGGTTTGCTAGGTTTCCCTAGGTGCCGGCAGAGCTAGGGTTAAAAAACTACAGCTAGTCACTTTGCCAAAAAAGGGTCATTTTTCACTGCAAAATTGAGGTGTGACCATGTTGCGTTTTGCGCCGTTTCCTGTCGCGGGCACTAGGCCGGCCCGCACAAGTGAAGTAACATTTTTCTTGTAGGACTTTGGGGAACACGGGGTAGGTGGAAATTTGTGGATCCACGCAGATTCCAGAACTTTCCATCACAGAAATGTGGGGAAAATGTTTTTTTTTTGTCAATTATTTACGTTTGCAAGGGATTCTGGGTAACAGACCCTGGTGGGAGGCACTCAAGTCACCACATCCTGGATTCCCCTGGGTGTCTAGTTTTTGAAAATATATAGGTTTGCTAGGTTTCCCTAGGTGCCGGCAGGGCTAGGGTTCAAAAACTACAGCTAGGCACTTTGCCAAAAAAGGGTCATTTTTCACTGCAAAATTGAGGTGTGACCACGTTGCGTTTTGCGCCGTTTCCTGTCGCGGGCACTAGGCCGACCCGCACAAGTGAGGTACATTTTTCTCGTAGGACTTTGGGAAATGCGGGGTGGGTGGAAATTTGTGGATCCACGCAGATTCCAGAACTTTCCATCACAGAAATGTGGGGAAAATGTGTTTTTTTTGTCAATTGTTTCCGTTTGCAAGGGATTCTGGGTATCAGACCCTGGTGGCAGGCACTCAAGTCACACCATCCTGGATTCCCCTGGGTGTCTAGTTTTCGAAAATATATAGGTTTGCTAGGTTTCCCTAGGTGCCGGCAGGGCTAGGGTTCAAAAACTACAGCTAGGCACTTTGCCAAAAAAGGGTCATTTTTCACTGCAAAATTGAGGTGTGACCACGTTGAGTTTTGCGCCATTTCCTGTCGCGGGCACTAGGCCGACCCGCACAAGTGAGGTACCATTTTTCTCGTAGGACTTTGGGAAACGCGGGGTGGGTGGTAATTTGTGGATCCACGCAGATTCCAGAACTTTTCATCACAGAAATGTGGGGAAAATGTGTTTTTTTTGTCAATTCTTTCCGTTTGCAAGGGATTCTGGGTAACAGACCCTGGTGGCAGGCACTCAAGTCACCCCATCCGGAATTCCCCTGGGTGTCTAGTTTTCGAAAATATATAGGTTTGCTAGGTTTCCATAGGTGACGGCAGGGCTAGGGTTCAAAAACTACAGCTAGGCACTTTGCCAAAAAAGGGTCATTTTTCACTGCAAAATTGAGGTGTGACCACGTTGCGTTTTGCGCCGTTTCCTGTCGCGGGCACTAGGGCGACCCGCACTAGTGAGGTACCATTTTTCTCGTAGGACTTTGGGGAATGCGGGATGGGGGGAAATTTGTGGATCCACGCAGATTCTAGAACTTTCCATCACAGAAATGTGGGGAAAATTAGTTTTTTTTGTCAATTGTTTATGTTTGCAAGGGATTCTGGGTAACAGACCCTGGTGGGAGGCACTCAAGTCACCCCATCCTGGATTCCCCTGGGTGTCTAGTTTTCAAAAATATATAGGTTTGCTAAGTTTCCCTAGGTGCCAGCAGGGCTAGGGTTAAAAAACTACAGCTAGGCACTTTGCCAAAAAAGGGTCATTTTTCACTGCAAAATTGAGGTGTGACCACATTGCGTTTTGTGCCGTTAACTGTCGCGGGCACTAGGCCGACCCGCACAAGTGAGGTACCATTTTTCTCGTAGGACTTTGAGAAACGCGGGGTGGGTGGAAATTTGTGGATCCACGCAGATTCCAGAACTTTCCATCACAGAAATGTGGGGAAAATGTTTTTTTTTTGTCAATTATTTACGTTTGCAAGGGATTCTGGGTAACAGACCCTGGTGGGAGGCACTCAAGTCACCACATCCTGGATTCCCCTGGGTGTCTAGTTTTTGAAAATATATAGGTTTGCTAGGTTTCCCTAGGTGCCGGCAGGGCTAGGGTTCAAAAACTACAGCTAGGCACTTTGCCAAAAAAGGGTCATTTTTCACTGCAAAATTGAGGTGTGACCCCGTTGCGTTTTGCGCCGTTTCCTGTCGCGGGCACTAGGCCGACCCGCACAAGTGAGGTACATTTTTCTCGTAGGACTTTGGGAAATGCGGGGTGGGTGGAAATTTGTGGATCCACGCAGATTCCAGAACTTTCCATCACAGAAATGTGGGGAAAATGTGTATTTTTTGTCAATTGTTTCCGTTTGCAAGGGATTCTGGGTAACAGACCCTGGTGGCAGGCACTCAAGTCACACCATCCTGGATTCCCCTGGGTGTCTAGTTTTCGAA
Organism: Triturus cristatus; assembly: GCF_964204655.1. Classification (NCBI taxonomy): domain Eukaryota; kingdom Metazoa; phylum Chordata; class Amphibia; order Caudata; family Salamandridae; genus Triturus; species Triturus cristatus. The sequence goes on along the minus strand of NW_028188109.1, from coordinate 396,953 downwards.
AATATATAGGTTTGCTAGGTTTCCCTAGGTGCCGGCAGGGCTAGGGTTCAAAAACTACAGCTAGGCACTTTGCCAAAAAAGGGTCATTTTTCACTGCAAAATTGAGGTGTGACCACGTTGAGTTTTGCGCCATTTCCTGTCGCGGGCACTAGGCCGACCCGCACAAGTGAGGTACCATTTTTCTCGTAGGACTTTGGGAAACGCGGGGTGGGTGGTAATTTGTGGATCCACGCAGATTCCAGAACTTTTCATCACAGAAATGTGGGGAAAATGTGTTTTTTTTGTCAATTCTTTCCGTTTGCAAGGGATTCTGGGTAACAGACCCTGGTGGCAGGCACTCAAGTCACCCCATCCGGAATTCCCCTGGGTGTCTAGTTTTCGAAAATATATAGGTTTGCTAGGTTTCCATAGGTGACGGCAGGGCTAGGGTTCAAAAACTACAGCTAGGCACTTTGCCAAAAAAGGGTCATTTTTCACTGCAAAATTGAGGTGTGACCACGTTGCGTTTTGCGCCGTTTCCTGTCGCGGGCACTAGGGCGACCCGCACTAGTGAGGTACCATTTTTCTCGTAGGACTTTGGGGAATGCGGGGTGGGTGGAAATTTGTGGATCCACGCAGATTCTAGAACTTTCCATCACAGAAATGTGGGGGAAATTAGTTTTTTTTGTCAATTGTTTATGTTTGCAAGGGATTCTGGGTAACAGACCCTGGTGGGAGGCACTCAAGTCACCCCATCCTGGATTCCCCTGGGTGTCTAGTTTTCAAAAATATATAGGTTTGCTAAGTTTCCCTAGGTGCCAGCAGGGCTAGGGTTAAAAAACTACAGCTTGGCACTTTGCCAAAAAAGGGTCATTTTTCACTGCAAAATTGAGGTGTGACCACGTTGCGTTTTGTGCCGTTAACTGTCGCGGGCACTGGGCCGACCCGCACAAGTGAGGTACCATTTTTCTCGTAGGACTTTGGGAAACGCGGGGTGGGTGGAAATTTGTGGATCCACGCAGATTCCAGAACTTTCCATCACAGAAATGTGGGGAAAATGTTTTTTTTTTGTCAATTATTTACGTTTGCAAGGGATTCTGGGTAACAGACCCTGGTGGGAGGCACTCAAGTCACCACATCCTGGATTCCCCTGGGTGTCTAGTTTTTGAAAATATATAGGTTTGCTAGGTTTCCCTAGGTGCCGGCAGGGCTAGGGTTCAAAAACTACAGCTAGGCACTTTGCCAAAAAAGGGTCATTTTTCACTGCAAAATTGAGGTGTGACCACGTTGCGTTTTGCGCCGTTTCCTGTCGCGGGCACTAGGCCGACCCGCACAAGTGAGGTACATTTTTCTCGTAGGACTTTGGGGAATGCGGGGTGGGTGGAAATTTGTGGATCCACGCAGATTCTAGAACTTTCCATCACAGAAATGTGGGGAAAATTAGTTTTTTTTGTCAATTGTTTATGTTTGCAAGGGATTCTGGGTAACAGACCCTGGTGGGAGGCACTCAAGTCACCCCATCCTGGATTCCCCTGGGTGTCTAGTTTTCAAAAATATATAGGTTTGCTAAGTTTCCCTAGGTGCCAGCAGGGCTAGGGTTAAAAAACTACAGCTAGGCACTTTGCCAAAAAAGGGTCATTTTTCACTGCAAAATTGAGGTGTGACCACGTTGCGTTTTGTGCCGTTAACTGTCGCGGGCACTAGGCCGACCCGCACAAGTGAGGTACCATTTTTCTCGTAGGACTTTGGGAAACGCGGGGTGGGTGGAAATTTGTGGATCCACGCAGATTCCAGAACTTTTCATCGCAGAAATGTGGGGAAAATGTGTTTTTTTTGTCAATTGTTTCCGTTTGCAAGGGATTCTGGGTAACAGACCCTGGTGGCAGGCACTCGAGTCACCCCATCCTGGATTCCCCTGGGTGTCTAGTTTTCGAAAATATATAGGTTTGATAGGTTTCCATGGGTGACGGCAGGGCTAGGGTTCAAAAACTACAGCTAGGCACTTTGCCAAAAAAGGGTCATTTTTCACTGCAAAATTGAGGTGTGACCACGTTGCGTTTTGCGCCGTTTCCTGTCGCGGGCACTAGGGCGACCCGCACTAGTGAGGTACCATTTTTCTTGAAGGACTTTGGGGAACGCGGGGTGTGTGGAAATTTGGGGATCCACGCAGATTCCAGAACTTTCCATCACAGAAATGTGGGGAAAATGTGTTTTTTTTGTCAATTATTTACGTTTGCAAGGGATTCAGGGTAACAGACCCTGGTGGGAGGCACTCAAGTCACCCCATCCTGGATTCCCCTGGGTGTCTAGTTTTCGAAAATATATAGGTTTGCTAGGTTTCCATAGGTGACGGCAGGGCTAGGGTTCAAAAACTACAGCTAGGCACTTTGCCAAAAAAGGGTCATTTTTCACTGCAAAATTGAGGTGTGACAACGTTGCGTTTTGCGCCGTTTCCTGTCGTGGGCACTAGGCCGACCCACACAAGTGAGGTACCATTTTTCTCGTAGGACTTTGGGAACGCGGGGTGGGTGGAAATTTGTGGATCCATGCAGATTCCAGAACTTTCCATCACAGAAATGTGGGGAAAATGTGTTTTTTTGTCAATTTTTTATGTTTGCAAGGGATTCTGGGTAACAGACCCTGGTGAGAGGCACTCAAGTCACCCCATCCTGTTTTCCCCTGGTTGTCTAGTTTTCAAAAATGTATAGGTTTGCTAGGTTTCCCTAGGTGCCGGCAGGGCTAGGGTTAAAAAAACTAAGCTAGGCACTTTGCCAAAAAAGGGTCATTTTTCACTGCAAAATTGAGGTGTGACCATGTTGCGTTTTGCGCCGTTTCCTGTCACGGGCACTAGGCCGACCCGCACAAGTGAGGTACCATTTTTCTCGTAGGACTTTGGGGAACACGGGGTGGGTGGAAATTTGTGGATCCACGCAGATTCCAGAACTTTCCATCACAGAAATGTGGGGAAAATGTGTTTTTTTTGTCAATTATTTACGTTTGCAAGGGATTCTGGGTAACAGACCCTGGTGGGAGGCACTCAAGTCACCCCATCCTGGATTCCCCTGGGTGTCTAGTTTTCACAAATATATAGGTTTGCTAGGTTTCCCTAGGTGCCGGCAGAGCTAGGGTTCAAAAACTACAGCTAGTCACTTTGCCAAAAAAGGGTCATTTTTCACTGCAAAATTGAGGTGTGACCACGTTGCGTTTTGCGCCGTTTCCTGTCGCGGGCACTAGGCCGACCCACACAAGTGAGGTACCATTTTTCTCGTAGGACTTTGGGAACGCGGGGTGGGTGGAAATTTGTGGATCCACGCAGGTTCCAGAACTTTCCATCACAGAAATGTGGGGAAAATGTGTTTTTTTTGTCAATTGTTTTTTTACATTTGCAAGGGATTCTGGGTAACAGACCCTGGTGGGAGGCACTCAAGTCACCCAATCCTGGATTCCCCTGGGTGTCTAGTTTTCGAAAATATATAGGTTTGCTAGGTTTCCCTTGGTGCCGGCAGGGCTAGGGTTCAAAAACTACAGCTAGGCACTTTGCCAAAAAAGGGTCATTTTTCACTGCAAAATAGAGGTGTGACCACGTTGCGTTTTGCACCGTTTCCTGTCGCGGGCACTAGGCCGACCCGCACAAGTGAGGTACCATTTTTCTCGTAGGACTTTGGGAAACACGGGGTGGGTGGAAATTTGTGGATCCACGCAGATTCCAGAACTTTTCATCACAGAAATGTGGGGAAAATGTGTTTTTTTTGTCAATTGTTTCCGTTTGCAAGGGATTCTGGGTAACAGACCCTGGTGGCAGGCACTCAAGTCACCCCATCCTGGATTCCCCTGGGTGTCTAGTTTTCGAAAATATATAGGTTTGCTAGGTTTCCATAGGTGACGGCAGGGCTAGGGTTCAAAAACTACAGCTAGGCACTTTGCCAAAAAAGGGTCAATTTTCACTGCAAAATTGAGGTGTGACCACGTTGCGTTTTGCGTCGTTTCCTGTCGCGGACACTAGGCCGACCCACACAAGTGAGGTACCATTTATCTCGCAGGACTTTGGGGAACGCAGGGTGGGTGGAAATTTGTGGATCCACGCAGATTCCAGAACTTTCCATCACAGAAATGTGGCGAAAATGTGTTTTTTTTGTCAATTTTTTATGTTTGCAAGGGATTCTGGGTAACAGACCCTGGTGAGAGGCACTCAAGTCAACCCATCCTGGATTCCCCTGGGTGTCTAGTTTTCAAAAATGTATAGGTTTGCTAGGTTTCCTTAGGTGCCGGCAGGCCTAGGGTTCAAAAACTACAGCTAGGCACTTTGCCAAAAAAGGGTCATTTTTCACTGCAAAATTGAGGTGTGACCATGTTGCGTTTTGCGCCATTTCCTGTCACGGGCACTAGGCCGACCCGCACAAGTGAGGTACCATTTTTCTCGTAGGACTTTGGGGAACACGGGGTGGGTGGAAATTTGTGGATCCACGCAGATTCCAGAACTTTCCATCACAGAAATGTGGGGAAAATGTTTTTTTTTTGTCAATTATTTACGTTTGCAAGGGATTCTGGGTAACAGACCCTGGTGAGAGGCACTCAAGTCACCCCATCCTGGATTCCCCTGGGTGTCTAGTTTTCAAAAATATATAGGTTTGCTAAGTTTCCCTAGGTGCCAGCAGGGCTAGGGTTAAAAAACTACAGCTAGGCACTTTGCCAAAAAAGGGTCATTTTTCACTGCAAAATTGAGGTGTGACCACGTTGCGTTTTGTGCCGTTAACTGTCGCGGGCACTAGGCCGACCCGCACAAGTGAGGTACCATTTTTCTCGTAGGACTTTGGGAAACGCGGGGTGGGTGGAAATTTGTGGATCCACGCAGATTCCAGAACTTTCCATCACAGAAATGTGGGGAAAATGTTTTTTTTTTGTCAATTATTTACGTTTGCAAGGGATTCTGGGTAACAGACCCTGGTGGGAGGCACTCAAGTCACCACATCCTGGATTCCCCTGGGTGTCTAGTTTTTGAAAATATATAGGTTTGCTAGGTTTCCCTAGGTGCCGGCAGGGCTAGGGTTCAAAAACTACAGCTAGGCACTTTGCCAAAAAAGGGTCATTTTTCACTGCAAAATTGAGGTGTGACCACGTTGCGTTTTGCGCCGTTTCCTGTCGCGGGCACTAGGCCGACCCGCACAAGTGAGGTACATTTTTATCGTAGGACTTTGGGAAATGCCTGGTGGGTGGAAATTTGTGGATCCACGCAGATTCCAGAACTTTCCATCACAGAAATGTGGGGAAAATGTGTATTTTTTGTCAATTGTTTCCGTTTGCAAGGGATTCTGGGTAACAGACCCTGGTGGCAGGCACTCAAGTCACACCATCCTGGATTCCCCTGGGTGTCTAGTTTTCGAAAATATATAGGTTTGCTAGGTTTCCCTAGGTGCCGGCAGGGCTAGGGTTCAAAAACTACAGCTAGGCACTTTGCCAAAAAAGGGTCATTTTTCACTGCAAAATTGAGGTGTGACCACGTTGCGTTTTGCGCCGTTTCCTGTCGCGGGCACTAGGCCGACCCGCACAAGTGAGGTACATTTTTATCGTAGGACTTTGGGAAATGCCTGGTGGGTGGAAATTTGTGGATCCACGCAGATTCCAGAACTTTTCATCACAGAAATGTGGGGAAAATGTGTATTTTTTGTCAATTGTTTCCGTTTGCAAGGGATTCTGGGTAACAGACCCTGGTGGCAAGCACTCGAGTCACCCCATCCTGGATTCCCCTGGGTGTCTAGTTTTCGAAAATATATAGGTTTGCTAGGTTTCCATAGGTGACGGCAGGGCTAGGGTTCAAAAACTACAGCTAGGCACTTTGCCAAAAAAGGGTAATTTTTCACTGCTAAATTGAGGTGTGACCACGTTGCGTTTTGCGCCGTTTCCTGTCGCGGGCACTAGGGCGACCCGCACTAGTGAGGTACCATTTTTCTCGTAGGACTTTGGGGAATGCGGGGTGGGTGAAAATTTGTGGATCCACGCAGATTCTAGAACTTTCCATCACAGAAATGTGGTGAAAATTAGTTTTTTTTGTCAATTGTTTATGTTTGCAAGGGATTCTGGGTAACAGACCCTGGTGGGAGGCACTCAAGTCACCCCATCCTGGATTCCCCTGGGTGTCTAGTTTTCAAAAATATATAGGTTTGCTAAGTTTCCCTAGGTGCCAGCAGGGCTAGGGTTAAAAAACTACAGCTAGACACTTTGCCAAAAAAGGGTCATTTTTCACTGCAAAATTGAGGTGTGACCACGTTGCGTTTTGTGCCGTTAACTGTCGCGGGCACTAGGCCGACCCGCACAAGTGAGGTACCATTTTTCTCGTAGGACTTTGGGAAACGCGGGGTGGGTGGAAATTTGTGGATCCACGCAGATTCCAGAACTTTTCATCACAGAAATGTGGGGAAAATGTGTTTTTTTTGTCAATTGTTTCCGTTTGCAAGGGATTCTGGGTAACAGACCCTGGTGGCAGGCACTCGAGTCACCCCATCCTGGATTCCCCTGGGTGTCTAGTTTTCGAAAATATATAGGTTTGATAGGTTTCCATGGGTGACGGCAGGGCTAGGGTTCAAAAACTACAGCTAGGCACTTTGCCAAAAAAGGGTCATTTTTCACTGCAAAATTGAGGTGTGACCACGTTGCATTTTGCGCCGTTTCCTGTCGCGGGCACTAGGGCGACCCGCACTAGTGAGGTACCATTTTTCTTGAAGGACTTTGGGGAACGCGGGGTGTGTGGAAATTTGTGGATCCACGCAGATTCCAGAACTTTCCATCACAGAAATGTGGGGAAAATGTGTTTTTTTTGTCAATTATTTACGTTTGCAAGGGATTCAGGGTAACAGACCCTGGTGGGAGGCACTCAAGTCACCCCATCCTGGATTCCCCTGGGTGTCTAGTTTTCGAAAATATATAGGTTTGCTAGGTTTCCATAGGTGACGGCAGGGCTAGGGTTCAAAAACTACAGCTAGGCACTTTGCCAAAAAAGGGTCATTTTTCACTGCAAAATTGAGGTGTGACCACGTTGCGTTTTGCGTCGTTTCCTGTCGCGGGCACTAGGCCGACCCACACAAGTGAGGTACCATTTTTCTCGTAGGACTTTGGGGAACGCAGGGTGGGTGGAAATTTGTGGATCCATGCAGATTCCAGAACTTTCCATCACAGAAATGTGGGGAAAATGTGTTTTTTTGTCAATTTTTTATGTTTGCAAGGGATTCTGGGTAACAGACCCTGGTGAGAGGCACTCAAGTCACCCCATCCTGTTTTCCCCTGGTTGTCTAGTTTTCAAAAATGTATAGGTTTGCTAGGTTTCCCTAGGTGCCGGCAGGGCTAGGGTTAAAAAAACTAAGCTAGGCACTTTGCCAAAAAAGGGTCATTTTTCACTGCAAAATTGAGGTGTGACCATGTTGCGTTTTGCGCCGTTTCCTGTCACGGGCACTAGGCCGACCCGCACAAGTGAGGTACCATTTTTCTCGTAGGACTTTGGGGAACACGGGGTGGGTGGAAATTTGTGGATCCACGCAGATTCCAGAACTTTCCATCACAGAAATGTGGGGAAAATGTGTTTTTTTTGTCAATTATTTACGTTTGCAAGGGATTCTGGGTAACAGACCCTGGTGGGAGGCACTCAAGTCACCCCATCCTGGATTCCCCTGGGTGTCTAGTTTTCACAAATATATAGGTTTGCTAGGTTTCCCTAGGTGCCGGCAGAGCTAGGGTTCAAAAACTACAGCTAGTCACTTTGCCAAAAAAGGGTCATTTTTCACTGCAAAATTGAGGTGTGACCACGTTGCGTTTTGCGCCGTTTCCTGTCGCGGGCACTAGGCCGACCCACACAAGTGAGGTACCATTTTTCTCGTAGGACTTTGGGAACGCGGGGTGGGTGGAAATTTGTGGATCCACGCAGGTTCCAGAACTTTCCATCACAGAAATGTGGGGAAAATGTGTTTTTTTTGTCAATTGTTTTTTTACATTTGCAAGGGATTCTGGGTAACAGACCCTGGTGGGAGGCACTCAAGTCACCCAATCCTGGATTCCCCTGGGTGTCTAGTTTTCGAAAATATATAGGTTTGCTAGGTTTCCCTTGGTGCCGGCAGGGCTAGGGTTCAAAAACTACAGCTAGGCACTTTGCCAAAAAAGGGTCATTTTTCACTGCAAAATAGAGGTGTGACCACGTTGCGTTTTGCACCGTTTCCTGTCGCGGGCACTAGGCCGACCCGCACAAGTGAGGTACCATTTTTCTCGTAGGACTTTGGGAAACACGGGGTGGGTGGAAATTTGTGGATCCACACAGATTCCAGAACTTTTCATCACAGAAATGTGGGGAAAATGTGTTTTTTTTGTCAATTGTTTCCGTTTGCAAGGGATTCTGGGTAACAGACCCTGGTGGCAGGCACTCAAGTCACCCCATCCTGGATTCCCCTGGGTGTCTAGTTTTCGAAAATATATAGGTTTGCTAGGTTTCCATAGGTGACGGCAGGGCTAGGGTTCAAAAACTACAGCTAGGCACTTTGCCAAAAAAGGGTCAATTTTCACTGCAAAATTGAGGTGTGACCACGTTGCGTTTTGCGTCGTTTCCTGTCGCGGACACTAGGCCGACCCACACAAGTGAGGTACCATTTATCTCGCAGGACTTTGGGGAACGCAGGGTGGGTGGAAATTTGTGGATCCACGCAGATTCCAGAACTTTCCATCACAGAAATGTGGCGAAAATGTGTTTTTTTTGTCAATTTTTTATGTTTGCAAGGGATTCTGGGTAACAGACCCTGGTGAGAGGCACTCAAGTCAACCCATCCTGGATTCCCCTGGGTGTCTAGTTTTCAAAAATGTATAGGTTTGCTAGGTTTCCTTAGGTGCCGGCAGGCCTAGGGTTCAAAAACTACAGCTAGGCACTTTGCCAAAAAAGGGTCATTTTTCACTGCAAAATTGAGGTGTGACCATGTTGCGTTTTGCGCCATTTCCTGTCGCGGGCACTAGGCCGACCCGCACAAGTGAGGTACCATTTTTCTCGTAGGACTTTGGGGAACACGGGGTGGGTGGAAATTTGTGGATCCACGCAGATTCCAGAACTTTCCATCACAGAAATGTGGGGAAAATGTGTTTTTTTTGTCAATTATTTACGTTTGCAAGGGATTCTGGGTAACAGACCCTGGTGAGAGGCACTCAAGTCACCCCATCCTGGATTCCCCTGGTTGTCTAGTTTTCAAAAATGTATAGGTTTGCTAGGTTTCCCTAGGTGCCGGCAGGGCTAGGGTTAAAAAAACTAAGCTAGGCACTTTGCCAAAAAAGGGTCATTTTTCACTGCAAAATTGAGGTGTGACCATGTTGCGTTTTGCGCCGTTTCCTGTCACGGGCACTAGGCCGACCCGCACAGGTGAGGTACCATTTTTCTCGTAGGACTTTGGGGAACACGGGGTGGGTGGAAATTTGTGGATCCACGCAGATTCCAGAACTTTCCATCACAGAAATGTGGGGAAAATGTGTTTTTTTTTTCAATTGTTTCTGTTTGCAAGGGATTCTGGGTAACAGACCCTGGTGGCAGGCACTCAAGTCACGCCATCCTGGATTCCCCTGGGTGTCTAGTTTTCGAAAATATATAGGTTTGCTAGGTTTCCCTAGGTGCCGGCAGGGCTAGGGTTAAAAAACTACAGCTAGGCACTTTGCCAAAAAAGGGTCAGTTTTTCACTGCAAAATTGAGGTGTGACCACGTTGCGTTTAGCGCCGTCTCCTGTCACGGGCACTAGGCCGACCCACACAAGTGAGGTACCATTTTTCTCATAGGACTTTGGGAAACGCGGAGTGGGTGGAAATTTGTGCATCCACGCAGATTCCAGAACTTTCCATCACAGAAATGTGGGAAAAATGTGTTTTTTTTGTCAATTGTTTACGTTTGCAAGGGATTCTGGGTAACAGACCCTGGTGGTAGGCACTCAAGTCACCCCATCCTGGATTCCCCTGGGTGTCTAGTTTTCACAAATATATAGGTTTGCTAGGTTTCCCTAGGTGCCGGCAGAGCTAGGGTTCAAAAACTACAGCTAGTCACTTTGCCAAAAAAGGGTCATTTTTCACTGCAAAATTGAGGTGAGACCACGTTGCGTTTTGCGCCGTTTCCTGTCGCGGGCACTAGGGCGACCCGCACTAGTGAGGTACCATTTTTCTCGTAGGACTTTGGGGAATGCGGGGTGGGTGGAAATTTGTGGATCCACGCAGATTCTAGAACTTTCCATCACAGAAATGTGGGGAAAATTAGTTTTTTTTGTCAATTGTTTATGTTTGCAAGGGATTCTGGGTAACAGACCCTGGTGGGAGGCACTTGAGTCACCCCATCCTGGATTCCCCTGGGTGTCTAGTTTTCAAAAATATATAGGTTTGCTAGGTTTCCCTATGTGCCAGCAGGGCTAGGGTTAAAAAACTACAGCTAGGCACTTTGCCAAAAAAGGGTCATTTTTCACTGCAAAATAGAGGTGTGACCACGTTGCGTTTTGCACCCGTTTCCTGTCGCGGGCACTAGGCCGACCCGCACAAGTGAGGTACCATTTTTCTCGTAGGACTTTGGGAAACGCGGGGTGGGTGGAAATTTGTGGATCCACGCAGATTCCAGAACTTTTCATCACAGAAATGTGTGGAAAATTTGTTTTTTTTGTCGATTGTTTCCGTTTGCAAGGGATTCTGGGTAACAGACCCTGGTGGCAGGCACTCAAGTCACCCCATCCTGGATTCCCCTGGGTGTCTAGTTTTCGCAAATATATAGGTTTGCTAGGTTTCCATAGGTGACGGCAGGGCTAGGGTTCAAAAACTACAGCTAGGCACTTTGCCAAAAAAGGGTCATTTTTCACCGCAAAATTGAGGTGTGACCACGTTGCGTTTTGCGTCGTTTCCTGTCGCGGGCACTAGGCCGACCCACACAAGTGAGGTACCATTTTTCTCGTAGGACTTTGGGGAACGCAGGGTGGGTGGAAATTTGTGGATCCATGCAGATTCCAGAACTTTCCATCACAGAAATGTGGGGAAAATGTGTTTTTTTGTCAATTTTTTATGTTTGCAAGGGATTCTGGGTAACAGACCCTGGTGAGAGGCACTCAAGTCACCCCATCCTGGATTCCCCTGGTTGTCTAGTTTTCAAAAATGTATAGGTTTGCTAGGTTTCCCTAGGTGCCGGCAGGGCTAGGGTTAAAAAAACTAAGCTAGGCACTTTGCCAAAAAAGGGTCATTTTTCACTGCAAAATTGAGGTGTGACCATGTTGCGTTTTGCGCCGTTTCCTGTCACGGGCACTAGGCCGACCCGCACAAGTGAGGTACCATTTTTCTCGTAGGACTTTGGGGAACACGGGGTGGGTGGAAATTTGTGGATCCACGCAGATTCCAGAACTTCCCATCACAGAAATGTGGGGAAAATGTGTTTTTTTTGTCAATTATTTACGTTTGCAAGGGATTCTGGGTAACAGACCCTGGTGGGAGGCACTCAAGTCACCCCATCCTGGATTCCCCTGGGTGTCTAATTTTCACAAATATATAGGTTTGCTAGGTTTCCCTAGGTGCCGGCAGAGCTAGGGTTCAAAAACTACAGCTAGTCACTTTGCCAAAAAAGGGTCATTTTTCACTGCAAAATTGAGGTGTGACCACGTTGCGTTTTGCGCCGTTTCCTGTCGCGGGCACTAGGCCGACCCACACAAGTGAGGTACCATTTTTCTCGTAGGACTTTGGGAACGCGGGGTGGGTGGAAATTTGTGGATCCACGCAGGTTCCAGAACTTTCCATCACAGAAATGTGGGGAAAATGTGTTTTTTTTGTCAATTGTTTTTTTACGTTTGCAAGGGATTCTGGGTAACAGACCCTGGTGGGAGGCACTCAAGTCACCCAATCCTGGATTCCCCTGGGTGTCTAGTTTTCGAAAATATATAGGTTTGCTAGGTTTCCCTTGGTGCCGGCAGGGCTAGGGTTCAAAAACTACAGCTAGGCACTTTGCCAAAAAAGGGTCATTTTTCACTGCAAAATAGAGGTGTGACCACGTTGCGTTTTGCACCGTTTCCTGTCGCGGGCACTAGGCTGACCCGCACAAGTGAGGTACCATTTTTATCGTAGGACTTTGAGGAACACGGGGTGGGTGGAAATTTGTGGATCCACGCAGATTCCAGAACTTTCCATCACAGAAATGTGGGGAAAATGTGTTTTTTTTGTCAATTATTTACGTTTGCAAGGGATTCTGGGTAACAGACCCTGGTGAGAGGCACTCAAGTCACCCCATCCTGGATTCCCCTGGTTGTCTAGTTTTCAAAAATGTATAGGTTTGCTAGGTTTCCCTAGGTGCCGGCAGGGCTAGGGTTAAAAAAACTAAGCTAGGCACTTTGCCAAAAAAGGGTCATTTTTCACTGCAAAATTGAGGTGTGACCATGTTGCGTTTTGCGCCGTTTCCTGTCACGGGCACTAGGCCGACCCGCACAAGTGAGGTACCATTTTTCTCATAGGACTTTGGGGAACACGGGGTGGGTGGAAATTTGTGGATCCACGCAGATTCCAGAACTTTCCATCACAGAAATGTGGGGAAAATGTGTTTTTTTTGTCAATTTTTTATGTTTGCAAGGGATTCTGGGTAACAGACCCTGGTGAGAGGCACTCAAGTCACCCCATCCTGGATTCCCCTGGTTGTCTAGTTTTCAAAAATGTATAGGTTTGCTAGGTTTCCCTAGGTGCCGGCAGGGCTAGGGTTAAAAAAACTAAGCTAGGCACTTTGCCAAAAAAGGGTCATTTTTCACTGCAAAATTGAGGTGTGACCATGTTGCGTTTTGCGCCGTTTCCTGTCACGGGCACTAGGCCGACCCGCACAAGTGAGGTACCATTTTTCTCGTAGGACTTTGGGGAACACGGGGTGGGTGGAAATTTGTGGATCCACGCAGATTCCAGAACTTCCCATCACAGAAATGTGGGGAAAATGTGTTTTTTTTGTCAATTATTTACGTTTGCAAGGGATTCTGGGTAACAGACCCTGGTGGGAGGCACTCAAGTCACCCCATCCTGGATTCCCCTGGGTGTCTAATTTTCACAAATATATAGGTTTGCTAGGTTTCCCTAGGTGCCGGCAGAGCTAGGGTTCAAAAACTACAGCTAGTCACTTTGCCAAAAAAGGGTCATTTTTCACTGCAAAATTGAGGTGTGACCACGTTGCGTTTTGCGCCGTTTCCTGTCGCGGGCACTAGGCCGACCCACACAAGTGAGGTACCATTTTTCTCGTAGGACTTTGGGAACGCGGGGTGGGTGGAAATTTGTGGATCCACGCAGGTTCCAGAACTTTCCATCACAGAAATGTGGGGAAAATGTGTTTTTTTTGTCAATTGTTTTTTTACGTTTGCAAGGGATTCTGGGTAACAGACCCTGGTGGGAGGCACTCAAGTCACCCAATCCTGGATTCCCCTGGGTGTCTAGTTTTCGAAAATATATAGGTTTGCTAGGTTTCCCTTGGTGCCGGCAGGGCTAGGGTTCAAAAACTACAGCTAGGCACTTTGCCAAAAAAGGGTCATTTTTCACTGCAAAATAGAGGTGTGACCACGTTGCGTTTTGCACCGTTTCCTGTCGCGGGCACTAGGCCGACCCGCACAAGTGAGGTACCATTTTTATCGTAGGACTTTGAGGAACACGGGGTGGGTGGAAATTTGTGGATCCACGCAGATTCCAGAACTTTCCATCACAGAAATGTGGGGAAAATGTGTTTTTTTTGTCAATTATTTACGTTTGCAAGGGATTCTGGGTAACAGACCCTGGTGAGAGGCACTCAAGTCACCCCATCCTGGATTCCCCTGGTTGTCTAGTTTTCAAAAATGTATAGGTTTGCTAGGTTTCCCTAGGTGCCGGCAGGGCTAGGGTTAAAAAAACTAAGCTAGGCACTTTGCCAAAAAAGGGTCATTTTTCACTGCAAAATTGAGGTGTGACCATGTTGCGTTTTGCGCCGTTTCCTGTCACGGGCACTAGGCCGACCCGCACAAGTGAGGTACCATTTTTCTCATAGGACTTTGGGGAACACGGGGTGGGTGGAAATTTGTGGATCCACGCAGATTCCAGAACTTTCCATCACAGAAATGTGGGGAAAATGTGTTTTTTTTGTCAATTGTTTCTGTTTGCAAGGGATTCTGGGTAACAGACCCTGGTGGCAGGCACTCAAGTCACGCCATCCTGGATTCCCCTGGGTGTCTAGTTTTCGAAAATATATAGGTTTGCTAGGTTTCCCTAGGTGCCGGCAGGGCTAGGGTTAAAAAACTACAGCTAGGCACTTTGCCAAAAAAGGGTCAGTTTTTCACTGCAAAATTGAGGTGTGACCACGTTGCGTTTAGCGCCGTCTCCTGTCACGGGCACTAGGCCGACCCACACAAGTGAGGTACCATTTTTCTCATAGGACTTTGGGAAACGCGGAGTGGGTGGAAATTTGTGCATCCACGCAGATTCCAGAACTTTCCATCACAGAAATGTGGGAAAAATGTGTTTTTTTTGTCAATTGTTTACGTTTGCAAGGGATTCTGGGTAACAGACCCTGGTGGTAGGCACTCAAGTCACCCCATCCTGGATTCCCCTGGGTGTCTAGTTTTCACAAATATATAGGTTTGCTAGGTTTCCCTAGGTGCCGGCAGAGCTAGGGTTCAAAAACTACAGCTAGTCACTTTGCCAAAAAAGGGTCATTTTTCACTGCAAAATTGAGGTGAGACCACGTTGCGTTTTGCGCCGTTTCCTGTCGCGGGCACTAGGGCGACCCGCACTAGTGAGGTACCATTTTTCTCGTAGGACTTTGGGGAATGCGGGGTGGGTGGAAATTTGTGGATCCACGCAGATTCTAGAACTTTCCATCACAGAAATGTGGGGAAAATTAGTTTTTTTTGTCAATTGTTTATGTTTGCAAGGGATTCTGGGTAACAGACCCTGGTGGGAGGCACTCGAGTCACCCCATCCTGGATTCCCCTGGGTGTCTAGTTTTCAAAAATATATAGGTTTGCTAGGTTTCCCTAGGTGCCAGCAGGGCTAGGGTTAAAAAACTACAGCTAGGCACTTTGCCAAAAAAGGGTCATTTTTCACTGCAAAATTGAGGTGTGACCACGTTGCGTTTTGTGCCGTTAACTGTCGCGGGCACTAGGCCGACCCGCACAAGTGAGGTACCATTTTTCTCGTAGGACTTTGGGAAACGCGGGGTGGGTGGAAATTTGTGGATCCACGCAGATTCCAGAACTTTTCATCACAGAAATGTGGGGAAAATGTGTTTTTTTTGTCAATTGTTTCCGTTTGCAAGGGATTCTGGGTAACAGACCCTGGTGGCAGGCACTCGAGTCACCCCATCCTGGATTCCCCTGGGTGTCTAGTTTTCGAAAATATATAGGTTTGATAGGTTTCCATGGGTGACGGCAGGGCTAGGGTTCAAAAACTACAGCTAGTCACTTTGCCAAAAAAGGGTCATTTTTCACTGCAAAATTGAGGTGTGACCACGTTGCGTTTTGCGCCGTTTCCTGTCGCGGGCACTAGGGCGACCCGCACTAGTGAGGTACCATTTTTCTTGTAGGACTTTGGGGAATGCGGGGTGGGTGGAAATTTGTGGATCCACGCAGATTCTAGAACTTTCCATCACAGAAATGTGGGGAAAATGTGTTTTTTTTGTCAATTATTTTTTTACGTTTGCAAGGGATTCTGGGTAACAGACCCTGCTGGGAGGCACTCAAGTCACCCACTCCTGGATTCCCCTGGGTGTCTAGTTTTCGAAAATATATAGGTTTGCTAGGTTTCCCTAGGTGCCGGCAGGGCTAGGGTTCAAAAACTACAGCTAGGCACTTTGCCAAAAAAGGGTCATTTTTCACTGCAAAATAGAGGTGTGACCACGTTGCGTTTTGCACCCGTTTCCTGTCGCGGGCACTAGGCCGACCCGCACAAGTGAGGTACCATTTTTCTCGTAGGACTTTGGGAAACGCGGGGTGGGTGGAAATTTGTGGATCCACGCAGATTCCAGAACTTTTCATCACAGAAATGTGTGGAAAATTTGTTTTTTTTGTCGATTGTTTCCGTTTGCAAGGGATTCTGGGTAACAGACCCTGGTGGCAGGCACTCAAGTCACCCCATCCTGGATTCCCCTGGGTGTCTAGTTTTCGAAAATATATAGGTTTGCTAGGTTTCCATAGGTGACGGCAGGGCTAGGGTTCAAAAACTACAGCTAGGCACTTTGCCAAAAAAGGGTCATTTTTCACCGCAAAATTGAGGTGTGACCACGTTGCGTTTTGCGTCGTTTCCTGTCGCGGGCACTAGGCCGACCCACACAAGTGAGGTACCATTTTTCTCGTAGGACTTTGGGGAACGCAGGGTGGGTGGAAATTTGTGGATCCATGCAGATTCCAGAACTTTCCATCACAGAAATGTGGGGAAAATGTGTTTTTTTGTCAATTTTTTATGTTTGCAAGGGATTCTGGGTAACAGACCCTGGTGAGAGGCACTCAAGTCACCCCATCCTGGATTCCCTTGGTTGTCTAGTTTTCAAAAATGTATAGGTTTGCTAGGTTTCCCTAGGTGCCGGCAGGGCTAGGGTTAAAAAAACTAAGCTAGGCACTTTGCCAAAAAAGGGTCATTTTTCACTGCAAAATTGAGGTGTGACCATGTTGCGTTTTGCGCCGTTTCCTGTCACGGGCACTAGGCCGACCCGCACAAGTGAGGTACCATTTTTCTCGTAGGACTTTGGGGAACACGGGGTGGGTGGAAATTTGTGGATCCACGCAGATTCCAGAACTTTCCATCACAGAAATGTGGGGAAAATGTGTTTTTTTTGTCAATTATTTACGTTTGCAAGGGATTCTGGGTAACAGACCCTGGTGGGAGGCACTCAAGTCACCCCATCCTGGATTCCCCTGGGTGTCTAGTTTTCACAAATATATAGGTTTGCTAGGTTTCCCTAGGTGCCGGCAGAGCTAGGGTTCAAAAACTACAGCTAGTCACTTTGCCAAAAAAGGGTCATATTTCACTGCAAAATTGAGGTGTGACCACGTTGCGTTTTGCGCCGTTTCCTGTCGCGGGCACTAGGCCGACCCACACAAGTGAGGTACCATTTTTCTCGTAGGACTTTGGGAACGCGGGGTGGGTGGAAATTTGTGGATCCACGCAGGTTCCAGAACTTTCCATCACAGAAATGTGGGGAAAATGTGTTTTTTTTGTCAATTGTTTTTTTACGTTTGCAAGGGATTCTGGGTAACAGACCCTGGTGGGAGGCACTCAAGTCACCCAATCCTGGATTCCCCTGGGTGTCTAGTTTTCGAAAATATATAGGTTTGCTAGGTTTCCCTTGGTGCCGGCAGGGCTAGGGTTCAAAAACTACAGCTAGGCACTTTGCCAAAAAAGGGTCATTTTTCACTGCAAAATAGAGGTGTGACCACGTTGCGTTTTGCACCGTTTCCTGTCGCGGGCACTAGGCCTACCCGCACAAGTGAGGTACCATTTTTCTCGTAGGACTATGAGGAACACGGGGTGGGTGGAAATTTGTGGATCCACGCAGATTCCAGAACTTTCCATCACAGAAATGTGGGGAAAATGTGTTTTTTTTGTCAATTATTTACGTTTGCAAGGGATTCTGGGTAACAGACCCTGGTGAGAGGCACTCAAGTCACCCCATCCTGGATTCCCCTGGTTGTCTAGTTTTCAAAAATGTATAGGTTTGCTAGGTTTCCCTAGGTGCCGGCAGGGCTAGGGTTAAAAAAACTAAGCTAGGCACTTTGCCAAAAAAGGGACATTTTTCACTGCAAAATTGAGGTGTGACCATGTTGCGTTTTGCGCCGTTTCCTGTCACGGGCACTAGGCCGACCCGCACAAGTGAGGTACCATTTTTCTCGTAGGACTTTGGGGAACACGGGGTGGGTGGAAATTTGTGGATCCACGCAGATTCCAGAACTTTCCATCACAGAAATGTGGGGAAAATGTGTTTTTTTTGTCAATTGTTTCTGTTTGCAAGGGATTCTGGGTAACAGACCCTGGTGGCAGGCACTCAAGTCACCCCATCCTGGATTCCCCTGGGTGTCTAGTTTTCGAAAATATATAGGTTTGCTAGGTTTCCCTAGGTGCCGGCAGGGCTAGGGTTCAAAAACTACAGCTAGGCACTTTGCCAAAAAAGGGTCAGTTTTTCACTGCAAAATTGAGGTGTGACCACGTTGCGTTTAGCGCCGTCTCCTGTCACGGGCACTAGGCCGACCCACACAAGTTAGGTACCATTTTTCTCATAGGACTTTGGGAAACGCGGAGTGGGTGGAAATTTGTGCATCCACGCAGATTCCAGAACTTTCCATCACAGAAATGTGGGAAAAATGTGTTTTTTTTGTCAATTGTTTACGTTTGCAAGGGATTCTGGGTAACAGACCCTGGTGGTAGGCACTCAAGTCACCCCATCCTGGATTCCCCTGGGTGTCTAGTTTTCACAAATATATAGGTTTGCTAGGTTTCCCTAGGTGCCAGCAGAGCTAGGGTTCAAAAACTACAGCTAGTCACTTTGCCAAAAAAGGGTCATTTTTCTCTGCAAAATTGAGGTGTGACCACGTTGCGTTTTGCGCCGTTTCCTGTCGCGGGCACTAGGCCGACCCACACAAGTGAGGTACCATTTTTCTCGTAGGACTTTGGGAACGCGGGGTGGGTGGAAATTTGTGGATCCACGCAGGTTCCAGAACTTTCCATCACAGAAATGTGGGGAAAATGTGTTTTTTTTGTCAATTGTTTTTTTACGTTTGCAAGGGATTCTGGGTAACAGACCCTGGTGGGAGGCACTCAAGTCACCCAATCCTGGATTCCCCTGGGTGTCTAGTTTTCGAAAATATATAGGTTTGCTAGGTTTCCCTTGGTGCCGGCAGGGCTAGGGTTCAAAAACTACAGCTAGTCACTTTGCCAAAAAAGGGTAATTTTTCTCTGCAAAATTGAGGTGTGACCACGTTGCGTTTTGCACCGTTTCCTGTCGCGGGCACTAGGCCGACCCGCACAAGTGAGGTACCATTTTTCTCGTAGGACTTTGGGAAACGCGGGGTGGGTGGAAATTTGTGGATCCACGCAGATTCCAGAACTTTTCATCACAGAAATGTGGGGAAAATGTGTTTTTTTTGTCAATTGTTTCCGTTTGCAAGGGATTCTGGGTAACAGACCCTGGTGGCAGGCACTCAAGTCACCCCATCCTGGATTCCCCTGGGTGTCTAGTTTTCGAAAATATATAGGTTTGCTAGGTTTCCATAGGTGACGGCAGGGCTAGGGTTCAAAAACTACAGCTAGGCACTTTGCCAAAAAAGGGTCAATTTTCACTGCAAAATTGAGGTGTGACCACGTTGCGTTTTGCGTCGTTTCCTGTCGCGGACACTAGGCCGACCCACACAAGTGAGGTACCATTTATCTCGCAGGACTTTGGGGAACGCAGGGTGGGTGGAAATTTGTGGATCCACGCAGATTCCAGAACTTTCCATCACAGAAATGTGGCGAAAATGTGTTTTTTTTGTCAATTTTTTATGTTTGCAAGGGATTCTGGATAACAGACCCTGGTGAGAGGCACTCAAGTCAACCCATCCTGGATTCCCCTGGGTGTCTAGTTTTAAAAAATGTATAGGTTTGCTAGGTTTCCTTAGGTGCCGGCAGGCCTAGGGTTCAAAAACTACAGCTAGGCACTTTGCCAAAAAAGGGTCATTTTTCACTGCAAAATTGAGGTGTGACCATGTTGCGTTTTGCGCCATTTCCTGTCGCGGGCACTAGGCCGACCCGCACAAGTGAGGTACCATTTTTCTCGTAGGACTTTGGGGAACACGGGGTGGGTGGAAATTTGTGGATCCACGCAGATTCCAGAACTTTCCATCACAGAAATGTGGGGAAAATGTGTTTTTTTTGTCAATTATTTACGTTTGCAAGGGATTCTGGGTAACAGACCCTGGTGGGAGGCACTCATGTCACCCCATCCTGGATTCCCCTGGGTGTCTAGTTTTCGAAAATATATAGGTTTGCTAGGTTTCCATAGGTGACGGCAGGGCTAGGGTTCAAAAACTACAGCTAGGCACTTTGCCAAAAAAGGGTCATTTTTCACTGCAAAATTGAGGTGTGACCACGTTGCGTTTTGCGCCGTTTCCAGTCACGGGCACTAGGGCGACCCGCACTAGTGAGGTACCATTTTTCTCGTAGGACTTTGGGGAATGCGGGGTGGGTGGAAATTTGTGGATCCACGCAGATTCTAGAACTTTCCATCACAGAAATGTGGGGAAAATTTGTTTTTTTTGTCAATTGTTTATGTTTGCAAGGGATTCTGGGTAACAGACCCTGGTGGGAGGCACTCAAGTCACCCCATCCTGGATTCCCCTGGGTGTCTAGTTTTCAAAAATATATAGGTTTGCTAGGTTTCCCTAGGTGCCGGCAGGGCTAGGGTTAAAAAACTACAGCTAGGCACTTTGCCAAAAAAGGGTCATTTTTCACTGCAAAATTGAGGTGTGACCACGTTGCGTTTTTCGTCGTCTCCTGTCGCGGGCACTAGGCTGACCCACACAAGTGAGGTACCATTTTTCTCATAGGAATTTGGGAAACGCGGAGTGGGTGGAAATTTGTGCATCCACACAGATTCCAGAACTTTCCATCACAGAAATGTGGGAAAAATGTGTTTTTTTTGTCAATTGTTTACGTTTGCAAGGGATTATGGGTAACAGACCCTGGTGGTAGGCACTCAAGTCACCCCATCCTAGATTCCCCTGGGTGTCTAGTTTTCACAAATATATAGGTTTGCTAGGTTTCCCTAGGTGCCGGCAGATCTAGGGTTAAAAAACTACAGCTAGTCACTTTGCCAAAAAAGGGTCATTTTTCACTGCAAAATTGAGGTGTGACCATGTTACGTTTTGTGCCGTTTCCTGTTGCGGGCACTAGGCCGACCCTCACAAGTGAGGTACCATTTTTCTCGTAGGACTTTGGGGAACACGGGGTGGGTGGAAATTTATGGATCCACGCAGATTCCAGAACTTTCCATCACAGAAATGTGGGGAAAATGTGTTTTTTTTGTCAATTATTTACGTTTGCAAGGGATTCTGGGTAACAGACCCTGGTGGGAGGCACTCAAGTCACCCCATCCTGGATTCCCCTGGGTGTCTAGTTTTCGAAAATATATAGGTTTGCTAGGTTTCCCTAGGTGCCGGCAGGGCTAGGGTTCAAAAACTACAGCTAGGCACTTTGCCAAAAAAGGGTCATTTTTCACTGCAAAATTGAGGTGTGACTACGTTGCGTTTTGCGCCGTTTCCTGTTGCGGGCACTAGGCCGACCCGCACAAGTGAGGTACATTTTTCTCGTAGGACTTTGGGAAATGCGGGGTGGGTGGAAATTTGTGGATCCACGCAGATTCCAGAACTTTTCATCACAGAAATGTGGGGAAAATGTGTTTTTTTTGTCAATTGTTTCTGTTTGCAAGGGATTCTGGGTAACAGACCCTGGTGGCAGGCACTCAAGTCACCCCATCCTGGATTCCCCTGGGTGTCTAGTTTTCGAAAATATATAGGTTTGCTAGGTTTCCATAGGTGACGGCAGGGCTAGGGTTCAAAAACTACAGCTAGGCACTTTGCCAAAAAAGGGTCATTTTTCACTGCAAAATTAAGGTGTGACCACGTTGCGTTTTGCGCCGTTTCCTGTCGCGGGCACTAGGCCGACCCGCACAAGTGAGGTACAATTTTTCTCGTAGGACTTTGGGAAACGCGGGGTGGGTGGAAATTTGTGGATTGTAGGAGAGTAGGGTCTGCTATCCTATGGTCACCCCAAATTTTTGCTTTTTTGCTTCACTGGTTTTTGACAGATTGAGGCTGTGGGCCTGCCAATCAGACCCCCAGCCTGCTGTTCTCTCTACTAAATTAAAACTATGCACCCTAGGTGCATAACCAATTGGAAGTGGATCACCCTGTCAGCCCCTGTACCAGTGTACACTAGGTACCCAGGGCATTGGTGTACCCAAGGCCTGCCAGGGGCTGAAGCATGTATTATGCCACCCCAGGCTTGGCCTAAAAATTTGACACAACTGGCTGATCACTCAGCTGGGGTAAGTTGGTGTAATCACCTCTTACTTAGGTGTAGTAAACCTATACCTAACCTTAAATGGGACACCTGGTAACCTATAAGTCACTCCTATGGCAGGCCTTAACAATCCTGAAGGCAGAGTGCTTGGTTCCATGTGAGATGGTGCTCTGGCACGAGCTGAGCCTGTCTGCAGTGGTCGGAACAACTTCCTTCTACTGTTTCCAGATATCGTCATACCATATACTCTTAAGTGCATTATGAACCTCGCGGTTAAATGCTATCTTTGGTTTGGCTTTATCAAAACATGTCGAGTAAGGTGTCATACAAATTGGAATACTAACCCCTCGCCAATTCTGGCGACGGGGTTAGCATTCCACCCTTCTAGAGGGACACGACATGTACAGTACCTGAATACCCGGGTAAAATCAGACATAGCCTCAGCTCCACAAAATGGATGCTGCCACCACAGACACAAGTCTGCCCTCCTGCTGCTGGGAGTCCTTCCAGCTTGGGAGGTGTGGACAAAGGGTTTCCTGCCAGGGGAGGTGCATGCACCACCCCAGACAGGATTTTGTGTATTGGTCAGGTAGGGCTTGAAAGAAACCAGACATGCCTGTGGCTCACAAGGAGCCTCGGTGCATATGCCAGTTCAAAACGGTCCTGGGGCACACCAGTCCCGGGCCTGGGGCGAGCTGGACAAAGGATTGGGGGTGTAACCACCCCCCTTCCTGGTCCCACCCATAGGGAGGGACCTAGCAGGTAGTCCGGCCCCTAGAATCCGCTTAAAGGTAGAAGCTGTGCCCTAAGACTTCAGACATCCTGGAATCAGCTTGAAATTAAGAAGAAGACGGGAACTTCGACATTCTGCTGCACAGAAGACTGAAGGAAATCTCCCCTGTGGTCAGGGAGTGACCACCTTGCTAACGCAAGCACCATCCAGCGAATCAACGTCTGCTTTGCCGCCGCCTCCCGCCAGAGCCCGAGCCCAGAGACCGACAAGACCTGGACCTCCAGACCTCTCACTGCCCGATCCACAGTCTCTGAAAAGAGGAGACCCGTGGAGGCACCGAGACACGTGGAGCCAGCCATCTTGAAACGACCACGACAAGCTGACAAGTGCAACAACCGAGGCTCCCTCCAAGTTGTGCTTTGGGATCTGAGAAGCCCAACCCTCGAGCAGCATCTGCACCAAAGGTGAGCCCTCCAGCATCTCCACGATCTGCGTGGGGCCCTTCTGCATTTTGCCACTCGACGCGCCTAACCGGTTGCTGGCCCGCTGGCTAGTAGCCATCTTGGCGATGAACTTTACGAAATACACCACTGGTCTGGTTGCTCCAGATTGGCCCTTGCTCCCCTCCAAAGGAGCAGTCTTTCTGACCTTGCTGGTCAGAACCATCAGCTTATTTCATCTCCTACAACAATTGCTTTTGCCAAGGCTTGTTTGCTTCGATCAAGTCGCCGACAGCGAGAGCCTGCGTGGGACAGCTCGTGAACCGACTCCTGGACATCGTCGACCTCCAGGGACCACGTGGCTGCAGAGACAAGCTACACCTTTCTTCCTGTTTGCACCCGACATTGCCTGCTACCCACCTGGTGCCACGCTGGTCACTGGCTAGTGACTGTGAACACTGTCCCCTCTGCTTACAGGTCTTCAACATCTCCGATCCACTCTTGGATCCACTGCATCTCTCCCGGACCGACCGCCTGCAGCATCTTTGTCTTCAAGCTCCACGGAACAGATAGAAGAAACCCGACGCACTTCGAGGCCTATGCACCCGCTTCCTGTGGGTGAGGTAAAGCTGGTACACCTGTGCCCAAGTGTAGTATTACATCTCTAGTGCCTGTGTTCCAAATCTTGAGTTCCTAGTCCATCCGGAAGATCCTCTTTGCAGTAACTTTGTACTTTTTACGCACCCATTGAAACCTATGGGAGCACGCGTGTGACTATTTGCTCTGCACACGCCACCCGTGGACCTCCTGGTCACTAACTGAAGTTAGCTCCTTGTAGGCCCAGCGATTCTAGAGGCCCTAGGCCTTTTCCCTTTTCTGTTCGTGGTACTTATACCACTATTTTAGTATATGGTTTGAGCGGCCACCAGGGCCTATCCATATAAAGTGCAACTTCTGTGTATTCTACTGTAATCTTGTTTGACGATTTGTGCTCCTGTGCTCATAAAGAGACTAGGGGTTACTTTGAGAAATAAATACATATATATTTTGAATATATATCTGTGTGGTGTCCTTTCATTGGTATAAAAGGGAGTTGCATTTGGTAAAACAGCTGGCTTAACACGCTTCACGAGTTTAGCCTCAAAGACTGCTTAGCCTACGCTACCACTAGGGCAGCTAGTCCGAAAAGGTTGACTTACAACCACACCATAAGGGTTGCTTGGCATGGTACAAGGTGATCACTTTAACTAGTGAGCATCATATACCAGGCCAACTTCTCACATTGGTGAGCAGCGGTTGGATTTGAGCTTGCT
The DNA here is from genome assembly GCF_964204655.1 of Triturus cristatus. NCBI lineage: Eukaryota > Metazoa > Chordata > Amphibia > Caudata > Salamandridae > Triturus > Triturus cristatus. The sequence goes on along the minus strand of NW_028188109.1, from coordinate 372,486 downwards.
GTGTTTTACCATTGTAATCTCTTGGTTACCAATTGAAAGATCACATAGATACCTGTAGGTACATATAAAACAAGATCAGATATACATAAGTTCTACTGAACTTAGTTGTTGTAGAGCAAAGGGAGTAGCACACCCTGACTACAACTACTAGATAGGTTTAGTAGGTAAACCCAAGTGTAGGTAGATTGCAACACATCCACCCACACTTAAGAGCAATGGCTGGGGCAGAGGGGTCCACTGTACCTATCTCTGTTGAGAGTGACCCCCAGAGGGCACCATCCATCTTTGCTACCCTTAATCAGAATGAGCTCAGGCATTTGGCAACTCTTAGAGGCCTTAAACAGCCCAAGAACCCTACCTCTGCTGAGCTCAGAGAACTCTTGCAAAATGATGAGAATCAGAGAGAGCTCAAGAAAGCTTCCCAGTTAGCCCCCTTAGGGTCAGGAACAGGAGGCCCCCCTTCTGAAGATGCTACAGAGGTACCCAGTTCCAATAGTCACCCCTTAGATGGCAATAATACCACAGAGGATGAGAGTGATAAAGGTGCTGATACAGAAAGTAGTGATGATGAAGGGAGAACTAGCCCAGTGCCAAGTGTTATACTTGGCCCAGCTAAACTAAGGCTATTGGGGACTGACAGTGGGTTTACCCCATTGGATCTCCCCAGTGGACTTAACACAGGGCTTGGGAGGCAAAGGAATCGCTCAGGTGACTCCAATGCTTCTCATGGCTCTAGAGGCTCTCAAGGTCACTCCAGGAAAAGGATGACCACCCCTCAGAGGAGGGAACATGAGGCCAGAATGCAGGAAGCCCAGCTGAGGATCAGGAAACAGGAGCTAGAAGTAGCCCTGATGGAAGAAAAACTGAACAAGGCTAGGCAACCTAGAGAGAGTGGGTCTATACCCACTGGTGGCAGCATTGTCTCTAAGGACAAAGATAGGGTCTTTGATAATAGGAACCTGTCTAAGGTCGTGCCCCCCTACAAAAGTGGGGATGACATCCACAAATGGATGACTGCTCTTGAGAGAGCCTGCAAAGTACAGCAGGTTCCTGAAGACCAGTGGGCAGCAATCCTCTGGCTCTCCTTTGAAGGAAGGGGCAGAGACAGACTCCTCACTGTTAGAGAAGAGGATGTCAGAAATTACAGAGTCCTGAAGAGTGTTCTGGTAGATGGGTTAGGCTTAACCACTGAACAGTACAGGTTAATGTTCAGAGACACCCAAAAGACACAGACTCAGGACTGGTCTGAATATGTTGAATGTGCCACTAAGGCTTTGGAGGGTTGGTTGCTGGGAAGTAAGGTATCTGATTTTACAGGATTGTATAATTTGATGATGAGAGAACAGATTTTAAATAACTGTCAAAACCAGCAACTGCATCAACACTTGGTTGACTCTGATCTGACCTCTCCCCAAGAATTGGGAAAGAAGGCAGACAAATGGGTCAGAACCTGGGTTAAGCAAAAGAACCAGAACCAGGGCCAAGGGGGTGATCAGAAGAAAACAGACCAAAAGGGTGGAGATCAAATATCTAAAGACCAGAAGTCTTCAACAGGGCCCCAAACTACTGCTAAGGAGGGTGGGTCCCAACAACAATCTAAGGGAAAGAAGAAAGAAGGTCAAAAGAAACCCTGGTGCAATCATTGCAAGAATACAACTCACTGGACTAGTGATTGTAAGAAGGGTGGAGCCCCCAACACTGTTGCCCCTAAGGCACCTGCTCCCAGTACTACTGTTAGCAGTGTTGGTCCCCAGACAAAGGGTGTAGTGGGAATCACTATGGGAACTGAAGGAGATTCTGACTTAGACAGAACCCTGACACAGGCAGTCTTGATCTGTGATGGGGACATTGATTTGTCCCTGACTGTGAGCCCCAGTAACCTGGGCAAGTACAGACAGACTCCTTTAATTAATGAAAAAGTGGCTCAAGCCTACAGGGACACATGTGCCAGTGTCACTATGGTGACACCAGGCTTTGTGGACCCGTACAGTACATACCAGGTGAGAATTACCTGGTGACCAATGCCAGCAATGCCACTACTTCACATAGTGTGGCAGTTGTTAACTTCTCATGGGGAGGGGTAACTGGCCTCAAAAGGGTTGTGGTTAGTGCAGACCTCCCAGTAGAATGTTTGTTGGGCAATGACCTAGAGAGTTCTCTATGGTCAGAAGTGGAGTACAGGACTCATGCAGAGATGTTAGGTATATCATCACATGTCCTTGCTGTGACCAGGTCACAGGCCAAAAAGTGCCTCACTGAACCTCAGGTCTTGGATCCTGGAACAATGGACCAAGCACCTACCAAGAATAAGAACAGGAGGGTCAAGGCTGTGCCTTCCCCCCTGCCTCAGAGTGATGATCAGCCTTCCCAGGAAGCTGATCTAGAGGACCCTGAAGGAACTGTCCCTGAAGAGCTTGAACCTGATCAGGTTGAGTTTCTGGGGACAGGGGGACCTTCAAGGGCTGACTTGAGGCAGGCTCAGTTATCCTGTCCCTCTCTTGAACCCCTCAGACAGCTGGCTGCTGCTGAGGCTGCTGGGAATGCTCAAGGTACCCATAAAGTGTATTGGGATGAAGGGCTCCTTTATTCAGAGGCTAGAGACCCCAAGCCTGGTGCTACCAGGAGGTTGGTTATACCTCTGCAATTTAGGGGCTTCCTTCTTACCTTGGCCCATGATATTCCTTTAGCAGGACACTTAGGCCAGAATAAGACTTGGGACAGGCTTGTCCCTCACTTTCACTGGCCTCACATGAATGAAGATACAAAGGAGTTTTGTCGCTCCTGTGTGACCTGCCAAGCCAGTGGCAAATCAGGTGGCACAACAAAGGCCCCCCTAATACCACTACCTGTGGTGTGGGTCCCCTTTGAAAGAGTGGGAATAGATATAGTGGGTCCCATGGATCCTCCCACTGCATCTGGGCACAGATTTATACTGGTGGTAGTGGATCATGCCACCAGGTATCCAGAGGCAATTCCCCTTAGGACCACTACAGCTCCTGTTGTGGCCAGGGCCCTGCTTGGAGTATTCTCCAGAGTGGGGTTTCCTAAGGAGGTAGTTTCTGACAGAGGTACCAACTTCATGTCAGGATACTTGACAGCTATGTGGAAGGAATGTGGTGTCAACTACAAGTTCACCACCCCTTATCACCCACAATGCAATGGGCTTGTTGAGAGATTCAACAAGACCCTAAAGGGTATGATCAAAGGATTACCTGAAAAGCTCAGGCAAAGATGGGACATCCTTCTACCCTGCCTTCTGTTTGCTTACAGAAAGGTCCCACAAAAGGGGGTTGGCTACAGCCCCTTTGAATTGTTGTTTGGGCACCCTGTAAGAGGCCCACTGTGTTTAGTGAAGGAAGGATGGGAGTTACCTCTCAAAAAGCATAAGCAAGACATAGTGGACTATGTACTTGGTCTCCGCTCCAGGATGGCTGAGTATATGGAGAAGGCATCCAAAAACCTTGAGGCAAGCCAGGCCTTACAGAAAGCTTGGCATGACCAAAAGGCTGTCTTGGTTGAGTTTCAGCCAGGACAGAAGGTATGGGTGTTGGAGCCAGTGGCCCCAGCAGCACTCCAAGACAAATGGTCTGGACCCCATACAATCCTGGAAAAGAAGAGAGAGGTCACCTACTTGGTAGACCTAGGAACTCCCAGGAGTCCCCATAGGGTACTCCATGTTAACAGGCTTAAAGCATATGTTGACAGGGCAGACATGGGCTTGCTCATGGCTACAGATGAGGGACAGGAGGAAGAGAGTGACCTTCTCCCAGACCTGTTGTCTCAGAACCCTGAAGAGGGCTCAGTTGAAGGAGTGACCCTTGGAGGCAACCTCACTGCCCATCAGCAGACTGAATGTAGACAGGTTCTACAATCATTTTCACATATGTTTTCCTTGATACCTAGTCAAACTGACTGGTGTACCCATGTGGTGTACACTGGTGACAGTCTGCCTGTAAAGAACAAGCTTTACAGACAACCTGACCACGTCAGGGATTGTATAAAGGCTGAGGTACACAAAATGCTGGAATTAGGTGTCATTGAACCCTCAGAGAGCCCCTGGGCTAGCCCAGTGGTTCTGGTCCCCAAACCTCACACCAAAGATGGCAAGAGAGAAATGAGGTTCTGTGTGGACTACAGGGGTCTCAATGCTGTCACCAGGACAGATGCACACCCTATTCCAAGGGCAGATGAGCTCATAGACAAACTAGCTTCTGCAAAGTTTTTGAGCACATTTGACTTAACAGCTGGCTATTGGCAAATCAGATTAGCTGAGGAGTCTAAGGCCAAAACAGCATTCTCAACCCCAGGTGGGCACTACCAGTTTATGGTGATGCCCTTTGGTCTGAAGAATGCACCTGCCACCTTCCAAAGGCTGGTGAACCAAGTCCTTACTGGGTTGGATGACTTTTGCGCAGCATATCTTGATGACATTGCTGTCTTTAGCTCCACCTGGGAGGATCACCTGATCCACCTGAAGAAGGCTCTTGAGGCTCTGCAAAGGGCAGGACTCACTATCAAGGCCACTAAGTGCCAGATAGGGCAGAGTAAGGTTGTATATTTGGGCCACCTTGTAGGTGGAGGCCAAGTTCAACCACTGGAGAGTAAGATACAATCCATCAAGGACTGGTCTCCTCCAACCACCCAGACTCAAGTTCAAGCTTTCTTGGGCTTGACTGGGTACTACAGGAAGTTTGTTAAGAACTATGGGTCCATTGTGACTCCTCTTAATGATCTGACATCCAAGAAGATGCCCAAAAAGGTTCAGTGGACAGTAAGCTGTCAAAAGGCATTTGATGACCTGAAGGAGGCCATGTGCTCTGCACCTATCCTGAAAAGTCCTGACTACTCCAAAGAGTTCATTGTCCAAACAGATGCTTCTGAGTTGGGTGTGGGAGCTGTGCTGTCACAACTTAATGTAGATGGTCAAGACCAACCCATTGCTTTTATTAGCAGAAGGTTGACCCCCAGAGAGAAGAATTGGTCAGCTATTGAGAGGGAGGCCTTTGCTGTGGTGTGGGCCCTGAAGAAGCTGAGGCCATACTTGTTTGGCACTCACTTCAAGATTCAGACCGACCATAAGCCCCTCTTGTGGCTAAATCAGATGAAGGGTGAAAACCCCAAACTGCTTAGGTGGTCCATTTCCCTACAGGGGATGGACTTTACAGTGGAGCACCGGCCAGGTACTGACCATGGGAATGCAGATGGTCTCTCCAGGTACTTCCACTTAGGACATGAAGACGAGACTGGTCAAGGCTAGTTTAATGTCCCTGCGTTTGGGGGGGGGGGTTGTGTAGGAGAGTAGGGTCTGCTATCCTATGGTCACCCCAAATTTTTGCTTTTTTGCTTCACTGGTTTTTGACATATTGAGTCTGTGGGCCTGCCAATCAGACCCCCAGCCTGCTGTTCTCTCTACTAAATTAAAACTATGCACCCTAGGTGCATAACCAATTGGAAGTGGATCACCCTATCAGCCCCTGTACCAGTGTACACTAGGTACCCAGGGCATTGGTGTACCCAAGGCCTGCCAGGGGCTGAAGCATGTATTATGCCACCCCAGGCTTGGCCTAACAATTTGACACAACTGGCTGATCACTCAGCTGGGGTAAGTTGGTGTAATCACCTCTTACTTAGGTGTAGTATACCTATACCTAACTTTAAATGGGACACATGGTAACCTATAAGTCACTCCTATGGCAGGCCTTAACAATCCTGAAGGCAGAGTGCTTGGTTCCATGTGAGATGGTGCTCTGGCATGAGCTGAGCCTGTCTGCAGTGGTCGGAACAACTTCCTTCTACTGTTTCCAGATATCGTCATACCATATACTCTTAAGTGCATTATGAACCTCGCGGTTAAATGCTAACTTTGGTTTGGCTTTATCAAAACATGTCGAGTAAGGTGTCATACGAATTGGAATACTAACCCCTCGCCAATTCTGGCGACGGGGTTAGCATTCCACCCTTCTAGAGGGACACGACATGTACAGTACCTGAAACCCGGGTAAAATCAGACATAGCCTCAGCTCCACAAAATGGATGCTGCCACCACAGACACAAGTCTGCCCTCCTGCTGCTGGGAGTCCTTCCAGCTTGGGAGGTGTGGATAAAGGGTTTCCTGCCAGGGGAGGTGCATGCACCACCCCAGACAGGATTTTGTGTATTGGTCAGGTAGGGCTTGAAAGAAACCAGACATGCCTGTGGCTCACAAGGAGCCTCGTTGCATATGCCAGTTCAAACCGGTCCTGGGGCACACCAGTCCCGGGCCTGGGGCGAGCTGGACAAAGGATTGGGGGTGTAACCACCCCCCTTCCTGGTCCCACCCATAGGGAGGGACCTAGCAGGTAGTCCGGCCCCTAGAATCCGCTTAAAGGTAGGAGCTGTGTCCTAAGACTTCAGACATCCTGGAATCAACTTGAAACTAAGAAGAAGACGGGAACTTCAACATTCTGCTGCACAGAAGACTGAAGGAAATCTCCCCTGTGGTCAGGGAGTGACCACCTTGCTAATGCAAGCACCATCCGGCGAATCAACGTGTGCTTTGCCGCCGCCTCCCGCCGGAGCCCGAGCCCAGAGACTGACAAGACCTGGACCTCCAGACCTCTCGCCGCCCGATCCACAGTCCCTGAAAAGAGGAGACCTGTGGAGGCACCGAGACACGTGGAGCCAGCCATCTTGAAATGACCACGACAAGCTGACAAGTGCAACAACCGAGGCTCCCTCCAAGTTGTGCTTTGGGATCTGAGAAGCCCAACCCTCGAGCAGCATCTGCACCAAAGGTGAGCCCTCCAGCATCTCCACGATCTGCGTGGGGCCCTTCTGCATTTTGCCACTTGACGCGCCTAACCGGTTGCTGGCCCGCTGGCTAGTAGCCATCTTGGCAACGAACTTTATGAAATACACCGCTGGTCTGGTTGCTCCAGACTGGCCCTTGCTCCCCTCCAAAGGAGCAGTCCTTATGACCTTGCTGGTCAGAACCATCAGCTTATTTCATCTCCTACAACAATTGCTTTTGCCAAGGCTTGTTTGCTTCGATCAAGTCGCCGACACCGCCGACAGTGAGAACCTGCGTGGGACAGCTTGTGAACCGACTCCTTGACATCGTCGACCTCCAGGGACCACGTGGCTGTAGAGACAAGCTACACCTTTCTTCCTGTTTGCACCCGACATTGCCTGGTACCCACCTGGTGCCACGCTGGTCACTGGCTAGTGACTGTGAACACTGTCCCCTCTGCTTACAGGTCTTCAACATCTCCGATCCACTCTTGGATCCACTGCATCTCTCCCGGACCGACCGCCTGCAGCATCTTTGTCTTCAAGCTCCACGGAACAGATAGAAGAAACCCGACGCACTTCGAGGCCTATGCACCCGCTTCCTGTGGGTGAGGTAAAGCTGGTACACCTGTGCCCAAGTGTAGTATTACATCTCTAGTGCCTGTGTTCCAAATCTTGAGTTCCTAGTCCATCCGGAAGATCCTCTTTGCAGTAACTTTGTACTTTTTACGCACCCATTGAAACCTATGGGAGCACGCGTGTGACTATTTGCTCTGCACACGCCACCCGTGGACCTCCTGGTCACTAACTGAAGTTAGCTCCTTGTAGGCCCAGCGATTCTAGAGGCCCTAGGCCTTTTCCCTTTTCTGTTCGTGGTACTTATACCACTATTTTAGTATATGGTTTGAGCGGCCACCAGGGCCTATCCATAAAAAGTGCAACTTCTGTATATTCTACTGTAATCTTGTTTGACGATTTGTGCTCCTGTGCTCATAAAGAGACTAGGGGTTACTTTGAGAAATAAATACATATATATTTTGAATATATATCTGTGTGGTGTCCTTTCATTGGTATAAAAGGGGGTTGCATTTGGTAAAACAGCTGGCTTAACACGCTTCACGAGTTTAGCCTCAAAGACTGCTTAGCCTACGCTACCACTAGGGCAGCTAGTCCGAAAAGTTTGACTTGCAACCACACCATAAGGGTTGCTTGGCATGGTACAAGGTGATCACTTTAACTAGTGAGCATCATATACCAGGCCAACTTCTCACATGGATCCACGCAGATTCCAGAACTTTTCGTCACAGAAATGTGGGGAAAATGTGTTTTTTTTGTCAATTGTTTCCGTTTGCAAGGGATTCTGGGTAACAGACCCTGGTGGCAGGCACTCGAGTCACCCCATCCTGGATTCCCCTGGGTGTCTAGTTTTCGAAAATATATAGGTTTGCTAGGTTTCCATAGGTGACGGCAGGGCTAGGGTTCAAAAACTACAGCTAGGCACTTTGCCAAAAAAGGGTCATTTTTCACTGCAAAATTGAGGTGTGACCACGTTGCGTTTTGCGCCGTTTCCTGTCGCGGGCACTAGGGCGACCCGCACTAGTGAGGTACCTTTTTTCTCGTAGGACTTTGGGGAATGCGGGGTGGGTGGAAATTTGTGGATCCACGCAGATTCTAGAACTTTCCATCACAGAAATGTGGGGAAAATTTGTTTTTTTTGTCAATTGTTTATGTTTGCAAGGGATTCTGGGTAACAGACCAGGTTGGGAGGCACTCAAGTCACCCCATCCTGGATTCCCCTGGGTGTCTAGTTTTCAAAAATATATAGGTTTGTTAGGTTTCCCTAGGTGCCGGCAGGGCTAGGGTTAAAAAACTACAGCTAGGCACTTTGCCAAAAAAGGGTCATTTTTCACTGCAAAATTGAGGTGTGACCACGTTGCGTTTTGCGTCATCTCCTGTCGCGGGCACTAGGCTGACCCACACAAGTGAGGTACCATTTTTCTCATAGGACTTTGGGAAACGCGGAGTGGGTGGAAATTTGTGCATCCACGCAGATTCCAGAACTTTCCATCACAGAAATGTGGGAAAAATGTGTTTTTTTTGTCAATTGTTTACGTTTGCAAGGGATTCTGGGTAACAGACCCTGGTGGTAGGCACTCAAGTCACCACATCCTAGATTCCCCTGGGTGTCTAGTTTTCACAAATATATAGGTTTGCTAGGTTTCCCTAGGTGCCGGCAGAGCTAGGGTTAAAAAACTACAGCTAGTCACTTTGCCAAAAAAGGGTCATTTTTCACTGCAAAATTGAGGTGTGACCATGTTGCGTTTTGTGCCGTTTCCTGTCGCGGGCACTAGGCCGACCCACACAAGTGAGATACCATTTTTCTCGTAGGACTTTGGGGAACGCGGGGTGGGTGGAAATTTGTGGATCCACGCAGATTCCAGAACTTTCCATCACAGAAATGTGGGGAAAATGTGTTTTTTGTGTCAATTTTTTACGTTTGCAAGGGATTCTGGGTAACAGACCCTGGTGGTAGGCACTCAAGTCACCCCATCCTGGATTCCCCTGGGTGTCTAGTTTTCAAAAATATATAGGTTTGCTAGGTTTCCCTAGGTGCCGGCAGGGCTAGGGTTCAAAAACTACAGCTAGGCACTTTGCCAAAAAAGGGTCATTTTTCACTGCAAAATTGAGGTGTGACCACGTTGCGTTTTGCGCTGTTTCCTGTCGCGGGCACTAGGCCGACCCGCACAAGTGAGGTACCATTTTTCTCGTAGGACTTTGGGAAATGCGGGGTGGGTGGAAATTTGTGGATCCACGCAGATTCCAGAACTTTTCATCACAGAAATGTGGGGAAAATGTGTTTTTTTTGTCAATTGTTTCCGTTTGCAAGGGATTCTGGGTAACAGACCCTGGTGGCAGGCACTCGAGTCACCCCATCCTGGATTCCCCTGGGTGTCTAGTTTTCGAAAATATATAGGTTTGCTAGGTTTCCATAGGTGACGGCAGGGCTAGGGTTCAAAAACTACAGCTAGGCACTTTGCCAAAAAAGGGTCATTTTTCACTGCAAAATTGAGGTGTGACCATGTTGCGTTTTGCGCCGTTTCCTGTCGCGGGCACTAAGCCGACCTGCACTAGTGAGGTACCATTTTTCTCGTAGGACTTTGGGGAATGCGGGGTGGGTGGAAATTTGTGGATCCACGCAGATTCTAGAACTTTCCATCACAGAAATGTGGGGAAAATTTGTTTTTTTTGTCAACTGTTTATGTTTGCAAGGGATTCTGGGTAACAGACCCTGGTGGGAGGCACTCAGGTCACCCCATCCTGGATTCCCCTGGGTGTCTAGTTTTCAAAAATATATAGGTTTGCTAGGTTTCCTGTAGGAGAGTAGGGTCTGCTATCCTATGGTCACCCCAAATTTTTGCTTTTTGCTTCACTGGTTTTTGACATATTGAGGCTGTGGGCCTGCCAATCAGACCCCCAGCCTGCTGTTCTCTCTACTAAATTAAAACTATGCACCCTAGGTGCATAACCAATTGGAAGTGGATCACCCTATCAGCCCCTGTACCAGTGTACACTAGGTACCCAGGGCATTGGTGTACCCAAGGCCTGCCAGGGGCTGAAGCATGTATTATGCCACCCCAGGCTTGGCCTAACAATTTGACACAACTGGCTGATCACTCAGCTGGGGTAAGTTGGTGTAATCACCTCTTACTTAGGTGTAGTATACCTATACCTAACTTTAAATGGGACACATGGTAACCTATAAGTCACTCCTATGGCAGGCCTTAACAATCCTGAAGGCAGAGTGCATGGTTCCATGTGAGATGGTGCTCTGGCATGAGCTGAGCCTGTCTGCAGTGGTCGGAACAACTTCCTTCTACTGTTTCCAGATATCGTCATACCATATACTCTTAAGTGCATTATGAACCTCGCGGTTAAATGCTAACTTTGGTTTGGCTTTATCAAAACATGTCGAGTAAGGTGTCATACGAATTGGAATACTAACCCCTCGCCAATTCTGGCGACGGGGTTAGCATTCCACCCTTCTAGAGGGACACGACATGTACAGTACCTGAAACCCGGGTAAAATCAGACATAGCCTCAGCTCCACAAAATGGATGCTGCCACCACAGACACAAGTCTGCCCTCCTGCTGCTGGGAGTCCTTCCAGCTTGGGAGGTGTGGATAAAGGGTTTCCTGCCAGGGGAGGTGCATGCACCACCCCAGACAGGATTTTGTGTATTGGTCAGGTAGGGCTTGAAAGAAACCAGACATGCCTGTGGCTCACAAGGAGCCTCGTTGCATATGCCAGTTCAAACCGGTCCTGGGGCACACCAGTCCCGGGCCTGGGGCGAGCTGGACAAAGGATTGGGGGTGTAACCACCCCCCTTCCTGGTCCCACCCATAGGGAGGGACCTAGCAGGTAGTCCGGCCCCTAGAATCCGCTTAAAGGTAGGAGCTGTGTCCTAAGACTTCAGACATCCTGGAATCAACTTGAAACTAAGAAGAAGACGGGAACTTCAACATTCTGCTGCACAGAAGACTGAAGGAAATCTCCCCTGTGGTCAGGGAGTGACCACCTTGCTAATGCAAGCACCATCCGGCGAATCAACGTGTGCTTTGCCGCCGCCTCCCGCCGGAGCCCGAGCCCAGAGACTGACAAGACCTGGACCTCCAGACCTCTCGCCGCCCGATCCACAGTCCCTGAAAAGAGGAGACCTGTGGAGGCACCGAGACACGTGGAGCCAGCCATCTTGAAATGACCACGACAAGCTGACAAGTGCAACAACCGAGGCTCCCTCCAAGTTGTGCTTTGGGATCTGAGAAGCCCAACCCTCGAGCAGCATCTGCACCAAAGGTGAGCCCTCCAGCATCTCCACGATCTGCGTGGGGCCCTTCTGCATTTTGCCACTCGACGCGCCTAACCGGTTGCTGGCCCGCTGGCTAGTAGCCATCTTGGCAACGAACTTTATGAAATACACCGCTGGTCTGGTTGCTCCAGACTGGCCCTTGCTCCCCTCCAAAGGAGCAGTCCTTATGACCTTGCTGGTCAGAACCATCAGCTTATTTCATCTCCTACAACAATTGCTTTTGCCAAGGCTTGTTTGCTTCGATCAAGTCGCCGACACCGCCGACAATGAGAGCCTGCGTGGGACAGCTCGTGAACCGACTCCTGGATGTCGTCGACCTCCAGGGACCACGTGGCTGCAGAGACAAGCTACACCTTTCTTCCTGTTTGCACCCGACATTGCCTGGTACCCACCTGGTGCCACGCTGGTCACTGGCTAGTGACTGTGAACACTGTCCCCTCTGCTTACAGGTCTTCAACATCTCCGATCCACTCTTGGATCCACTGCATCTCTCCCGGACCGACCGCCTGCAGCATCTTTGTCTTCAAGCTCCACGGAACAGATAGAAGAAACCCGACGCACTTCGAGGCCTATGCACCCGCTTCCTGTGGGTGAGGTAAAGCTGGCACACCTGTGCCCAAGTGTAGTATTACATCTCTAGTGCCTGTGTTCCAAATCTTGAGTTCCTAGTCCATCCGGAAGATCCTTTTTGCAGTAACTTTGTACTTTTTACGCACCCATTGAAACCTATGGGAGCACGCGTGTGACTATTTGCTCTGCACACGCCACCCGTGGACCTCCTGGTCACTAACTGAAGTTAGCTCCTTGTAGGCCCAGCGATTCTAGAGGCCATAGGCCTTTTCCCTTTTCTGTTCGTGGTACTTATACCACTATTTTAGTATATGGTTTGAGCGGCCACCAGGGCCTATCCATATAAAGTGCAACTTCTGTGTATTCTACTGTAATCTTGTTTGACGATTTGTGCTCCTGTGCTCATAAAGAGACTAGGGGTTACTTTGAGAAATAAATACATATATATTTTGAATATATATCTGTGTGGTGTCCTTTCATTGGTATAAAAGGGGGTTGCAATTGGTAAAACAGCTGGCTTAACACGCTTCACGAGTTTAGCCTCAAAGACAGCTTAGCCTACGCTACCACTAGGGCAGCTAGTCCGAAAAGGTTGACTTACAATCACACTGTTGGACTTGGCCCTTCTGGCAGGTTCACCCCTGGACTTTTTGGCTTTTTATTGGTGACTTGGTATGGTGATTGTTTGGTCTCTGCGCACTTTCCCTGTGTCCCAGGGTAAAGTGCGTGCGTGCGCTGAGTGCATGTGGTGAGATAGGCCTGCCCTCCCATAGGAATGCATGGGGAATGTATGTGTCCCTAGTAGTTCCTGATGCGTGGGGTGTGCAGGCCCGAGTTTGGTATGTGCGGACTCGTGGGAGTGAATGCTGCGCGATGATGTGTGCGGCGTGCATGTACCTAGTGTGGAAGTGCCACTTCTAGAAGTGGGCACTTCTGTGTGCAGTGTGTCTGTCGCGTGATTGGCTGGTCGTGTCATGTGACGGGCTAGGGATTCCCCAGTGTCAGGATGAGTCACCCAGTGGTGAATGGGGAGATCAGCAGCTAGATGGGTGGGAGGAGTCCACCTGGGTCCTGAATAGGACAGGGTTTTCCAAACACAATGCTGGCCCCGCCCCCTGTGGTGCGACTGACGACCCTAGCCCTTCCAGTGAATAGAGTGAGGGGCTGAGCACATCAAGGGTGCTCCCCAACCAGCTGCGACTGGTTTTCCCCCTCACCCTGAACCCAGAACAAAGGGTTTGCCTGTATAAAAATGGGGCTGTGTCCCCACATAAACTGTTCTCTTCCAGGATCCACTTGAAGGGGGCCTGCTGCTGCTGGGCGCCAGGAGAGACCGCCACTGGGGACTGCCTCCCTGTTGGAGGGCCCTGTGAGCTGGCCCCTGGGCCCAGTCCTTGCCCCTGCCCTTGCAAGACTTTATTGCTGAACTTTCCTTTGCTTATAGCGCCTGGGAGCGCTTTCTGGGCTTCTGGTAGCGCTGGGAGCGCTGTTCTGCTATCTAGCGCTGTGAGCGCTGGGATCCTGCAAGCCGGTGCCCACCCGGCATTTCCCCCGTGCGGCGCCAATCCTGAAATCCCCTGGCAGGTGCCCACCCTGCCAGGGACCTTGCCGTGTTCGTTGGCGGGTGCCCACCCCGCTTATAACGTAATATTTGCGGGAGCCTACCCCGCGTTATTGCCGCCATACAGATTGTTTATCTTACGGCGGGTGCTCACCCCGCCGTATATCACGTTTTAATTGAGGGAGCCCACCCCTCATTTCCGCCGTAGAGAGAATCACCGCCGCGGCCCCGGGGGAAGCCCAGGAAGTCAGGCGGCCGAGGGCGGGCCTCCGGGACACCCAGGACCGGAAGTAGGAGGGCGGGAGCCTACCCCGCCTCCCACCGAGGACTCGCGTTGTGGTTGCAAGCCCCGGAGCCGGCAGGAGCCTACCCTGCGCCCCGGGGTACTGGGGAGAGTCACGAGGACGGCCGGAGCGGGAGCGGAGGGGGGCGCGAGGCACATTGTCGGTGCCTGCCCCCTCCGTGTCGAGAAGCAGCCCCAGAGTCCGCCGGCACCAGAAAGAGCCGAACGGAGACGACGCGGGAGTCCCCCAAGCAGCCGGTGAGTGTCTAGAGGGCTGGGGGGACTCCGCGCATGTGCAGGGGGTGCGGGCAGCCGTGCTCACGAGCCCCGTGAGGCTCCAACAGTGTCACATTGCTTCTTTCGAGTCCCCCGATCGGGACTCCAACGTTGGGGGCACTCTTGTGCTCAGAGCGCCCAGAGCGCTCCAACGAACGGGGGCATTTCTCTTTGAGCCCATCGAGGCTCCACCTTACGGAGGCATTCCTTCTCAGTTACGAGCGGCCCCGGAAGGCAGTGGGCCGCTCCAACGAAGGAGCACATTGCTTGTAGAGCCTGCGAGGCTCTGGGGGCATTTCTTTTGTGACTGAGTGGCCCCAGATGGCAGCGGGCCACTCCCACCTTGCCCCACAGTGACGTTCAGAGCCACGAAGGCTCTAGGGGGCATTTTGTACAGCCAGAGCCCAGGAGAGGCTCCACGTGAGTACTACATATTTGTTTAGGAAGGCACAGTGGTGCCCCAGCATTTCTCCAGTTGCCCAGCACTTAGTGGGCAACTGCCACGTTTAGGTGGTGCTTTGTGCGCGCTGGGTTGCGCAGCCTGCGCCGGCGCGCCCTGACTTGCTGGACACAGGGCGTCCTTACCCCTCCACGGCCAGTGGGCCTAGGGACTGCCACAGTGGTGGCTGATGTGAGTTTTGGCGCCATTGTACCTGTTCTGCACCTCTGAATGTGTTTTTGCTTCATGTGCTTTGCTTTACACCTCTGAATGTTATGCATCATGTGTTTATGTGCTTAGACCCCTACAGGTATAGTGATACTTAGGTGGTTGTTTTCTCCCTAGTACAGGTGGTGCTAGTGAGGTCCTGATTCCCTGCGCAATACTGTCCTAAGGTGGTTAGGGTTGCGTAGGTGGTACCTTCTGGTTACCAGTAGTTACTGGTTGTGTGCTACATATGTTATTTTGTACTACAGTATTATTCCTATGTTCTAAGTGCTAATTCCTGGCAGTGGTCCATGTGGCCCTGTCCCCTGTATATATAATCCCTTGTAAATTCTGCCCGTGCCTGGTGGCACATTGTAGAGTGTGTGTTTTTATCTAATGTGTTGTGTATAATACAAAGGCTATTTTTATAGAATACCTTGTGTGGAGTTTCCTTTGTGGTGGGCCTTGGGTGTTGTTGCTGGGTGCGCGCGCAAACGCTTTACACATCGCCTCAGAGATAAGCCTGACTGCTCGTGCCAAGCTACCAAGGGGGTGAGCAGGGGTTATCTTTGGCGTGTACCTTCCTTGCCCTGACTAGAGTGGTGGTTTCTGCCTGGCTTTGGCGCAAGCCCTAGCCAACCAGAAATCGCCATTTCTAACATTGGTGATCAGCGGTGGGATTTGGACTTGCGTTTGCGCTGTACCGCAGCAGCAACTGGCCACACTACAAAACTCTGCATTTAGATAAATCACATGGTATAGGGATTATTGTTTTAAAGTTTGTTTTTAACTTGTCATTTCTTTGGAAATGTGTTTTTGTGCACTGTGAGTTAGGTGTCCCTAGCTCGGGAGGGTAGATCATCCCCCTTAGTGCATTGTGTTTCTGGATTCACCAGAGGGTGGGATCCAGTGGTGGCAGCGTAATAGTGTCCTGTACATTTGTCCCCCGCCCTGCGCCCAGAGTTGGTACCTGTGTCACGTGGTGGTCAGGTTGAGGAATCAGGGGTGGTAGAAACTGCCTTACCAGTCCGAGGGGAGGGTTGTGTGTGTGGATGAGTGGCACTAGGCAAGTGAGTGTGAGTTCTCTGGGTTAGAAAGCTTGCTGAATCCTTTTGTGAATTGTGTGCTCCTGTGTGAAACTCAGACCCCTAGGTTCCCTGTATAATTGTTACCATAACGTCCGCCAGAATGGAGCCTGCTTGTGATCCCTATGAGCTAGCTTGGCGCCAGAGGCAGGAGTTAGAAAGGTACTGTACAGAGGAAGAGTCAGAAGAGGAGGTAGAGGATGACAATACCTGGACGCCAGTAGAGAGTGAGGACCCCATAGGTAGGGCGTCCCTTGCTGGGTCCAGCGTAGGAGGCAGCGCCTCATCCCTTTCCCTGTCCCCAGAGGAGTGGGAAGATAGGAGGAAAGAAAGGGAGCACCAGCTGGCGTTAGAGAAGCTCAGGTTAGAGCATGCTCAGGCGATGGCGCAGCTGGAGGCCAGGAAGCAACAGCGAGAGACTGAGTGGGTCTTGGCGCGGGAGAGGGTAGAGGAGGCTGAGAGGGCCTCCACCAGAGGCAAAGTAGCTCTGGAGGGTAGACTATCCCCTGCGCGCAGTTTTAATTTTCTGGGCTCCCCAGGGAGGGTTGAGTCCAGTGGTAGTAGCGATGTAGATTCCAGTGTAGGAAATCCCAGTCCCAGTTCCCCCAGTCTGGTACCTGTTCCCCAGGAGGAGGAGTTAAGGTTGAAATTCAGGGGCAGTAGGAAACTGTCTCACCAGACTTGGGAGGAGTTTGTGGATGGATGTGAGGATGCAATGTTTGATTGGATTTCCACAGCAAGTGATTTTGATATACTGTGTAATCTGGTTCTAAAAGAACACCTGCTCAGTTGTTGTGTGCCAGGGTTGCGCCAACACCTGTTGGGGTGTGGATTGTCTGAGCCCCTTGAGCTTGCGGCGGAAGCAGAGCGCTGGGAAAGGGCTAGAGGTTCTCTAGAGTCATTAGGGAGTGACTCCAACAATAGTGGGTCAGGTATCTTCCAGCCCAGCGTGGTGGAAGAGGCTCAGTGTAGCCCAGCTAGGTCCCAGGATAGCGAGGAGGGTGTAGGGGCTCACTGCCTGGCTCAGTGGAGCAGGAGTGAGAGGGTGACCGAGGGTCCCCGGACGTACGAAACCCTGCCTCAGGACTTGGATGGTTCCATGAGGGAACACCAAGTTGGGGACCTAGGCTGTCCTGTTAGCCCATTTGAGGGAGATCTCCTGGTGAGTAGAGGACCTGGAGCACCTGTAACCAGGGCTCCTGTGGTTCTAGAGTCTGGCAGTACCGCTCCGGTAGGGAGGGTACAGGAGTCCAGTGTGAGGAGTGATTGGGGGATGAGTTTCCCAGTGGAAGAGCCTGTGGGTCAGGGACTACCCAGTTGGGCTAGGATCCCGTGTAGTGACCAGGGTGGCACCACTTCTGTTCTGGGGGATCTCCGCGCACTGTCAGGTGGACAGGGGACGGGAGATCAGCGCCAGACAGACAGTCGCTCGACATATGTGTCCTTTGATAGCCTCAGGGGGATGGAGTGGAAATCCCCAGAAGTCCTGGAGTGCCAGGCAATTATTCCACCAAAGGTTCTAGGCCGGAGGTTGGAAGGCCAGGTTCGGGATCAGCCTGACCTGAGGGGTGGGACGTCTGTAACCAGCGTCCCGACCAGTTCTTCTTCCAGAGGTACCGCCCCAGTTGGTAGGGAGCAGGGCTCTGGAAGGGGGTGCAGAGGGTGGGAGAGCCCACCTCTGCCCCCGGTACAACCTGAGGGGTTAAACCCTGGGTTGGGATGGCGTTCTAGGTGTACCCCTCGCCAGAGGAGGAGGAACCCTAGGAGAAGAGGTAGGGGGAGGAGAGCCTTCCCTGAGACTCCTGGTCCGCCTGAGGGTGTAGACCCTAGGCTGGAGAACCAGTGGCAGTCTAGTCCTGTCGTTCAGAGAGGAAGAGTGGAGAATGGCCGCTATGTGCCAGGGGTTACTACCCCCCACTCTGTGGTTAGGCAAAGACCAGTGGCACCTGGGTGGCCTAGGGCCTGGTCTTGGCCGCGGACAGCTTGGGAGTACCAGTGGGGTAGCCCAGTTGGTCCGGACAGTGGTGTTAAAAAGAATTCCATGGGTTCACCGTGGCGTAGAACCGGAGGGTGTCCATGCAGTTGCGGGCCCGCGTCCGTGTTCTATCGCCCCAAGCAGGGAAGTCCATCACGGTGGTGATTGGTCTGCCCTGCGTTTTGGCTGGAAGGGGGTTGTGTTGGACTTGGCCCTTCTGGCAGGTTCACCCCTGGACTTTTTGGCTTTTTATTGGTGACTTGGTATGGTGATTGTTTGGTCTCTGCGCACTTTCCCTGTGTCCCAGGGTAAAGTGCGTGCGTGCGCTGAGTGCATGTGGTGAGATAGGCCTGCCCTCCCATAGGAATGCATGGGGAATGTATGTGTCCCTAGTAGTTCCTGATGCGTGGGGTGTGCAGGCCCGAGTTTGGTATGTGCGGACTCGTGGGAGTGAATGCTGCGCGATGATGTGTGCGGCGTGCATGTACCTAGTGTGGAAGTGCCACTTCTAGAAGTGGGCACTTCTGTGTGCAGTGTGTCTGTCGCGTGATTGGCTGGTCGTGTCATGTGACGGGCTAGGGATTCCCCAGTGTCAGGATGAGTCACCCAGTGGTGAATGGGGAGATCAGCAGCTAGATGGGTGGGAGGAGTCCACCTGGGTCCTGAATAGGACAGGGTTTTCCAAACACAATGCTGGCCCCGCCCCCTGTGGTGCGACTGACGACCCTAGCCCTTCCAGTGAATAGAGTGAGGGGCTGAGCACATCAAGGGTGCTCCCCAACCAGCTGCGACTGGTTTTCCCCCTCACCCTGAACCCAGAACAAAGGGTTTGCCTGTATAAAAATGGGGCTGTGTCCCCACATAAACTGTTCTCTTCCAGGATCCACTTGAAGGGGGCCTGCTGCTGCTGGGCGCCAGGAGAGACCGCCACTGGGGACTGCCTCCCTGTTGGAGGGCCCTGTGAGCTGGCCCCTGGGCCCAGTCCTTGCCCCTGCCCTTGCAAGACTTTATTGCTGAACTTTCCTTTGCTTATAGCGCCTGGGAGCGCTTTCTGGGCTTCTGGTAGCGCTGGGAGCGCTGTTCTGCTATCTAGCGCTGTGAGCGCTGGGATCCTGCAAGCCGGTGCCCACCCGGCATTTCCCCCGTGCGGCACCAATCCTGAAATCCCCTGGCAGGTGCCCACCCTGCCAGGGACCTTGCCGTGTTCGTTGGCGGGTGCCCACCCCGCTTATAACGTAATATTTGCGGGAGCCTACCCCGCGTTATTGCCGCCATACAGATTGTTTATCTTACGGCGGGTGCTCACCCCGCCGTATATCACGTTTTAATTGAGGGAGCCCACCCCTCATTTCCGCCGTAGAGAGAATCACCGCCGGGGCCCCGGGGGAAGCCCAGGAAGTCAGGCGGCCGAGGGCGGGCCTCCGGGACACCCAGGACCGGAAGTAGGAGGGCGGGAGCCTACCCCGCCTCCCACCGAGGACTCGCGTTGTGGTTGCAAGCCCCGGAGCCGGCAGGAGCCTACCCTGCGCCCCGGGGTACTGGGGAGAGTCACGAGGACGGCCGGAGCGGGAGCGGAGGGGGGCGCGAGGCACATTGTCGGTGCCTGCCCCCTCCGTGTCGAGAAGCAGCCCCAGAGTCCGCCGGCACCAGAAAGAGCCGAACGGAGATGACGCGGGAGTCCCCCAAGCAGCCGGTGAGTGTCTAGAGGGCTGGGGGGACTCCGCGCATGTGCAGGGGGTGCGGGCAGCCGTGCTCACGAGCCCCGTGAGGCTCCAACAGTGTCACATTGCTTCTTTCGAGTCCCCCGATCGGGACTCCAACGTTGGGGGCACTCTTGTGCTCAGAGCGTCCAGAGCGCTCCAACGAACGGGGGCATTTCTCTTTGAGCCCATCGAGGCTCCACCTTACGGAGGCATTCCTTCTCAGTTACGAGCGGCCCCGGAAGGCAGTGGGCCGCTCCAACGAAGGAGCACATTGCTTGTAGAGCCTGCGAGGCTCTGGGGGCATTTCTTTTGTGACTGAGTGGCCCCAGATGGCAGCGGGCCACTCCCACCTTGCCCCACAGTGACGTTCAGAGCCACGAAGGCTCTAGGGGGCATTTTGTACAGCCAGAGCCCAGGAGAGGCTCCACGTGAGTACTACATATTTGTTTAGGAAGGCACAGTGGTGCCCCAGCATTTCTCCAGTTGCCCAGCACTTAGTGGGCAACTGCCACGTTTAGGTGGTGCTTTGTGCGTGCTGGGTTGCGCAGCCTGCGCCGGCGCGCCCTGACTTGCTGGACACAGGGCGTCCTTACCCCTCCACGGCCAGTGGGCCTAGGGACTGCCACAGTGGTGGCTGATGTGAGTTTTGGCGCCATTGTACCTGTTCTGCACCTCTGAATGTGTTTTTGCGTCATGTGCTTTGCTTTACACCTCTGAATGTTATGCATCATGTGTTTATGTGCTTAGACCCCTACAGGTATAGTGATACTTAGGTGGTTGTTTTCTCCCTAGTACAGGTGGTGCTAGTGAGGTCCTGATTCCCTGCGCAATACTGTCCTAAGGTGGTTAGGGTTGCGTAGGTGGTACCTTCTGGTTACCAGTAGTTACTGGTTGTGTGCTACATATGTTATTTTGTACTACAGTATTATTCCTATGTTCTAAGTGCTAATTCCTGGCAGTGGTCCATGTGGCCCTGTCCCCTGTATATATAATCCCTTGTAAATTC
This sequence comes from Triturus cristatus, assembly GCF_964204655.1. NCBI lineage: Eukaryota > Metazoa > Chordata > Amphibia > Caudata > Salamandridae > Triturus > Triturus cristatus. The sequence goes on along the minus strand of NW_028188109.1, from coordinate 351,745 downwards.
TGCCCGTGCCTGGTGGCACATTGTAGAGTGTGTGTTTTTATCTAATGTGTTGTGTATAATACAAAGGCTATTTTTATAGAATACCTTGTGTGGAGTTTCCTTTGTGGTGGGCCTTGGGTGTTGTTGCTGGGTGCGCGCGCAAACGCTTTACACATCGCCTCAGAGATAAGCCTGACTGCTCGTGCCAAGCTACCAAGGGGGTGAGCAGGGGTTATCTTTGGCGTGTACCTTCCTTGCCCTGACTAGAGTGGTGGTTTCTGCCTGGCTTTGGCGCAAGCCCTAGCCAACCAGAAATCGCCATTTCTAACACACACCATAAGGGTTGCTTGGCATGGTACAAGGTGATCACTTTAACTAGTGAGCATCATATACCAGGCCAACTTCTCACAGCGGGGTGGGTAGAAATTTGTGGATCCACGCAGATTCCAGAACTTTCCATCACAGAAATGTGGGGAAAATGTGTTTTTTTGTCAATTATTTACGTTTGCAAGGGATTCTGGGTAACAGACCATGGTGGGAGGCACTCAAGTCACCCCATCCTAGATTCCTCTGGGTGTCTAGTTTTCGAAAATATATAGGTTTGCTAGGTTTCCCTAGGTGCCGGTAGGGCTAGGGTTCAAAAACTACAGCTAGGCACTTTGCCAAAAAAGGGTCATTTTTAACTGCAAAATTGAGGTGTGACCACGTTGCGTTTTGCGTCGTTTCCTGTCGCGGGCACTAGGCCGACCCACACAAGTGAGGTACCATTTTTCTCGTAGGACTTTGGGGAACGCAGGGTGGGTGGAAATTTGTGGATCCCCGCAGATTCCAGAACTTTCCATCACAGAAATGTGGGGAAAATGTGTTTTTTTTGTCAATTATTTACGTTTGCAAGGGATTCTGGGTAACAGACCCTGGTGGGAGGCACTCAAGTCACCCCATCCTGGATTCCCCTGGGTGTCTAGTTTTCGAAAATATATAGGTTTGCTAGGTTTCCCTAGGTGCCGGTAGGGCTAGGGTTCAAAAACTACAGCTAGGCACTTTGCCAAAAAATGGTCATTTTTCACTGCAAAATTGAGGTGTGACCACGTTGCGTTTTGCGCCGTTTCCTGTCGCGGGCACTAGGCCGACCCACACAAGTGAGGTACCATATTTCTCATAGGACTTTGGGAACGCGGGGTGGGTGGAAATTTGTGGATCCACGCAGATTCCAGAACTTTCCATCACAGAAATGTGGGGAAAATGTGTTTTTTTTGTCAATTTTTTACGTTTGCAAGGGATTCTGGGTAACAGACCCTGGTGGTATGCACTCAAGTCACCCCATCCTGGATTCCCCTGGTTGTCTAGTTTTCAAAAATATATAGGTTTGCTAGGTTTCCCTAGGTGCCGGCAGAGCTAGGGTTCAAAAACTACAGCTAGTCACTTTGCCAAAAAAGGGTCATTTTTCACAGCAAAATTGAGGTGTGACCATGTTGCGTTTTGCGCCATTTCTTGTCGCGGGCACTAGGCCGAACCGCACAAGTGAAGTAACATTTTTCTTGTAGGACTTTGGGGAACACGGGGTGGGTAGAAATTTGTGGATCCACGCAGGTTCCAGAACTTTCCATCACAGAAATGTGGGGAAAATGTGTTTTTTTTGTCAATTGATTTTTACGTTTGCAAGGGATTCGGGGTAACAGACCCTGGTGGGAGGCACTCAAGTCACCCAATCCTGGATTCCCCTGGGTGTCTAGTTTTCGAAAATATATAGGTTTGCTAGGTTTCCCTAGGTGCCGGCAGGGCTAGGGTTCAAAAACTACAGCTAGGCACTTTGCCAAAAAAGGGTCATTTTTCACTGCAAAATAGAGGTGTGACCACGTTGCGTTTTGCACCATTTCCTGTCGCGGGCACTAGGCCGACCCGCACAAGTGAAGTAACATTTTTCTTGTAGGACTTTGGGGAACACGGGGTGGGTAGAAATTTGTGGATCCACGCAGGTTCCAGAACTTTCCATCACAGAAATGTGGGGAAAATATGTTTTTTTTGTCAATTGTTTTTTTACGTTTGCAAGGGATTCTGGGTAACAGACCCTGGTGAGAGGCACTCAAGTCACCCAATCCTGGATTCCCCTGGGTGTCTAGTTTTCGAAAATATATAGGTTTGCTAGGTTTCCCTAGGTGCCGGCAGGGCTAGGGTTCAAAAACTACAGCTAGGCACTTTGCCAAAAAAGGGTCATTTTTCACTGCAAAATAGAGGTGTGACCACGTTGCGTTTTGCACCGTTTCCTGTCGCGGGCACTAGGCCGACCCGCACAAGTGAGGTACCATTTTTCTCGTAGGACTTTGGGAAACGCGGGGTGGGTGGAAATTTGTGGATCCACGCAGATTCCAGAACTTTTCATCACAGAAATGTGGGGAAAATGTGTTTTTTTTGTCAATTGTTTCCGTTTGCAAGGGATTCTGGGTAACAGACCCTGGTGGCAGGCACTCAAGTCACCCCATCCTGGATTCCCCTGGGTGTCTAGTTTTTGAAAATATATAGGTTTGCTAGGTTTCCATAGGTGACGGCAGGGCTAGGGTTAAAAAACTACAGCTAGGCACTTTGCCAAAAAAGGGTCATTTTTCACTGCAAAATTGAGGTGTGACCATGTTGCGTTTTACGTCGTTTCCTGTCGCGGGCACTAGGCCGACCCACACAAGTGAGGTACCATTTTTCTCGTAGGACTTTGGGGAACGCAGGGTGGGTGGAAATTTGTGGATCCACGCAGATTCCAGAACTTTCCATCACAGAAATGTGGGGAAAATGTGTTTTTTTTGTCAATTTTTTATGCTTGCAAGGGATTCTGGGTAACAGACCCTGGTGAGAGGCACTCAAGTCACCCCATCCTGGATTCCCCTGGTTGTCTAGTTTTCAAAAATATATAGGTTTGCTAGGTTTCCATAGGTGACGGCAGGGCTAGGGTTAAAAAACTACAGCTAGGCACTTTGCCAAAAAAGGGTCATTTTTCACTGCAAAATTGAGGTGTGACCATATTGCGTTTTGCGCCGTTTCCTGTCGCGGGCACTAGGCCGACCCGCACAAGTGAAGTAACATTTTTCTTGTAGGACTTTGGGGAACACGGGGTGGGTAGAAATTTGTGGATCCACGCAGGTTCCAGAACTTTCCATCACAGAAATGTGGGGAAAATGTATTTTTTTTGTCAATTGTTTTTTTATGTTTGCAAGGGATTCTGGGTAACAGACCCTGGTGGGAGGCACTCAAGTCACCCAATCCTGGATTCCCCTGGGTGTCTAGTTTTCGAAAATATATAGGTTTGCTAGGTTTCCCTAGGTGCCGGCAGGGCTAGGGTTCAAAAACTACAGCTAGTCACTTTGCCAAAAAAGGGTCATTTTTCACTTCAAAATTGAGGTGTGACCACGTTGCGTTTTGCGCCGTTTCCTGTCGCGGGCACTAGGCCGACCCACACAAGTGAGGTACCATTTTTCTCATAGGACTTTGGGAACGCGGGGTGGGTGGAAATTTGTGGATCCACACAGATTCCAGAACTTTCCATCACAGAAATGTGGGGAAAATGTGTTTTTTTTGTCAATTTTTTACGTTTGCAAGGGATTCTGGGTAACAGACCCTGGTGGTATGCACTCAAGTCACCCCATCCTGGATTCCCCTGGTTGTCTAGTTTTCAAAAATATATAGGTTTGCTAGGTTTCCCTAGGTGCCGGCAGAGCTAGGGTTCAAAAACTACAGCTAGTCACTTTGCCAAAAAAAGGTCATTTTTCACTGCAAAATTGAGGTGTGACCATGTTGCGTTTTGCGCCGTTTCCTGTCGCGGGCACTAGGCCGAACCGCACAAGTGAAGTAACATTTTTCTTGTAGGACTTTGGGGAACACGGGGTGGGTAGAAATTTGTGGATCCACGCAGGTTCCAGAACTTTCCATCACAGAAATGTGGGGAAAATGTGTTTTTTTTGTCAATTGATTTTTACGTTTGCAAGGGATTCTGGGTAACAGACCCTGGTGGGAGGCACTCAAGTCACCCAATCCTGGATTCCCCTGGGTGTCTAGTTTTCGAAAATATATAGGTTTGCTAGGTTTCCCTAGGTGCCAGCAGGGCTAGGGTTCAAAAACTACAGCTAGGCACTTTGCCAAAAAAGGGTCATTTTTCACTGCAAAATAGAGGTGTGACCACGTTGCGTTTTGCACCATTTCCTGTCGCGGGCACTAGGCCGACCCGCACAAGTGAAGTAACATTTTTCTTGTAGGACGTTGGGGAACACGGGGTGGGTAGAAATTTGTGGATCCACGCAGGTTCCAGAACTTTCCATCACAGAAATGTGGGGAAAATGTGTTTTTTTTGTCAATTGTTTTTTTACGTTTGCAAGGGATTCTGGGTAACAGACCCTGGTGGGAGGCACTCAAGTCACCCAATCCTGGATTCCCCTGGGTGTCTAGTTTTTGAAAATATATAGGTTTGCTAGGTTTCCCTAGGTGCCGGCAGGGCTAGGGTTCAAAAACTACAGCTAGGCACTTTGCCAAAAAAGGGTCATTTTTCACTGCAAAATGGAGGTGTGACCACGTTGCGTTTTGCACCGTTTCCTGTCGCGGGCACTAGGCCGACCCGCACAAGTGAGGTACCATTTTTCTCGTAGGACTTTGGGAAACGCGGGGTGGGTGGAAATTTGTGGATCCACGCAGATTCCAGAACTTTTCATCACAGAAATGTGGGGAAAATGTGTTTTTTTTGTCAATTTTTTATGTTTGCAAGGGATTATGGGTAACAGACCCTGGTGAGAGGCACTCAAGTCACCCCATCCTGGATTCCCCTGGTTGTCTAGTTTTCAAAAATGTATAGGTTTGCTAGGTTTCCCTAGGTGCCGGCAGGGCTAGGGTTCAAAAACTACAGCTAGGCACTTTGCCAAAAAAGGGTCATTTTTCACTGCAAAATTGAGGTGTGACCACGTTGCGTTTAGCGACGTCTCCTGTCACGGGCACTAGGCCGACCCACACAAGTGAGGTACCATTTTTCTCATAGGACTTTGGGAAACGCAGAGTGGGTGGAACTTTGTGGATCCACGCAGATTCCAGAACTTTCCATCACAGAAATGTGGGAAAAATGTGTTTTTTTTGTCAATTGTTTACGTTTGCAAGGGATTCTGGGTAACAGACCCTGGTGGTAGGCACTCAAGTCACCCCATCCTAGATTCCCCTGGGTGTCTAGTTTTCACAAATATATAGGTTTGATAGGTTTCCCTAGGTGCCGGCAGAGCTAGGGTTCAAAAACTACAGCTAGTCACTTTGCCAAAAAAGGGTCATTTTTCACTGCAAAATTGAGGTGTGACCACGTTGCGTTTTGCGCCGTTTCCTGTCGCGGGCACTATGCCGACCCACACAAGTGATGTACCATTTTTCTCATAGGACTTTGGGAACGCGGGGTGGGTGGAAATTTGTGGATCCACGCAGATTCCAGAACTTTCCATCACAGAAATGTGGGGAAAATGTGTTTTTTTTGTCAATTTTTTACGTTTGCAAGGGATTCTGGGTAACAGACCCTGGTGGTATGCACTCAAGTCACCCCATCCTGGATTCCCCTGGTTGTCTAGTTTTCAAAAATATATAGGTTTGCTAGGTTTCCCTAGGTGCCGGCAGAGCTAGGGTTCAAAAACTACAGCTAGTCACTTTGCCAAAAAAGGGTCATTTTTCACTGCAAAATTGAGGTGTGACCATGTTGCGTTTTGCGCCGTTTCCTGTCGCGGGCACTAGGCCGAACCGCACAAGTGAAGTAACATTTTTCTTGTAGGACTTTGGGGAACACGGGGTGGGTAGAAATTTGTGGATCCACGCAGGTTCCAGAACTTTCCATCACAGAAATGTGGGGAAAATGTGTTTTTTTTGTCAATTGATTTTTACGTTTGCAAGGGATTCTGGGTAACAGACCCTGGTGGGAGGCACTCAAGTCACCCAATCCTGGATTCCCCTGGGTGTCTAGTTTTCGAAAATATATAGGTTTGCTAGGTTTCCCTAGGTGCCGGCAGGGCTAGGGTTCAAAAACTACAGCTAGGCACTTTGCCAAAAAAGGGTCATTTTTCACTGCAAAATAGAGGTGTGACCACGTTGCGTTTTGCACCATTTCCTGTCACGGGCACTAGGCCGACCCGCACAAGTGAAGTAACATTTTTCTTGTAGGACGTTGGGGAACACGGGGTGGGTAGAAATTTGTGGATCCACGCAGGTTCCAGAACTTTCCATCACAGAAATGTGGGGAAAATGTGTTTTTTTTGTCAATTGTTTTTTTACGTTTGCAAGGGATTCTGGGTAACAGACCCTGGTGGGAGGCACTCAAGTCACCCAATCCTGGATTCCCCTGGGTGTCTAGTTTTTGAAAATATATAGGTTTGCTAGGTTTCCCTAGGTGCCGGCAGGGCTAGGGTTCAAAAACTACAGCTAGGCACTTTGCCAAAAAAGGGTCATTTTTCACTGCAAAATAGAGGTGTGACCACGTTGCGTTTTGCACCGTTTCCTGTCGCGGGCACTAGGCCGACCCGCACAAGTGAGGTACCATTTTTCTCGTAGGACTTTGGGAAACGCGGGGTGGGTGGAAATTTGTGGATCCACGCAGATTCCAGAACTTTTCATCACAGAAATGTGGGGAAAATGTGTTTTTTTTGTCAATTTTTTATGTTTGCAAGGGATTATGGGTAACAGACCCTGGTGAGAGGCACTCAAGTCACCCCATCCTGGATTCCCCTGGTTGTCTAGTTTTCAAAAATGTATAGGTTTGCTAGGTTTCCCTAGGTGCCGGCAGGGCTAGGGTTCAAAAACTACAGCTAGGCACTTTGCCAAAAAAGGGTCATTTTTCACTGCAAAATTGAGGTGTGACCACGTTGCGTTTATCGACGTCTCCTGTCACGGGCACTAGGCCGACCCACACAAGTGAGGTACCATTTTTCTCATACGACTTTGGGAAACGCAGAGTGGGTGGAAATTTGTGCATCCACGCAGATTCCAGAACTTTCCATCACAGAAATGTGGGAAAAATGTGTTTTTTTTGTCAATTGTTTACGTTTGCAAGGGATTCTGGGTAACAGACCCTGGTGGTAGGCACTCAAGTCACCCCATCCTAGATTCCCCTGGGTGTCTAGTTTTCACAAATATATAGGTTTGATAGGTTTCCCTAGGTGCCGGCAGAGCTAGGGTTCAAAAACTACAGCTAGTCACTTTGCCAAAAAAGGGTCATTTTTCACTGCAAAATTGAGGTGTGACCACGTTGCGTTTTGCGCCGTTTCCTGTCGCGGGCACTATGCCGACCCACACAAGTGATGTACCATTTTTCTCATAGGACTTTGGGAACGCGGGGTGGGTGGAAATTTGTGGATCCACGCAGATTCCAAAACTTTCCATCACAGAAATGTGGGGAAAATGTGTTTTTTTTGTCAATTTTTTACGTTTGCAAGGGATTCTGGGTAACAGACCCTGGTGGTATGCACTCAAGTTACCCCATCCTGGATTCCCCTGGTTGTCTAGTTTTCAAAAATATATAGGTTTGCTAGGTTTCCCTAGGTGCCGGTAGAGCTAGGGTTCAAAAACTACAGCTAGTCACTTTGCCAAAAAAGGGTCATTTTTCACTGCAAAATAGAGGTGTGACCACGTTGCGTTTTGCACCATTTCCTGTCGCGGGCACTAGGCCGACCCGCACAAGTGAAGTAACATTTTTCTTGTAGGACTTTGGGGAACACGGGGTGGGTAGAAATTTGTGGATCCACGCAGGTTCCAGAACTTTCCATCACAGAAATGTGGGGAAAATGTGTTTTTTTTGTCAATTGTTTTTTTACGTTTGCAAGGGATTCTGGGTAACAGACCCTGGTGGGAGGCACTCAAGTCACCCAATCCTGGATTCCCCTGTGTGTCTAGTTTTCGAAAATATATAGGTTTGCTAGGTTTCCCTAGGTGCCGGCAGGGCTAGGGTTCAAAAACTACAGCTAGGCACTTTGCCAAAAAAGGGTCGTTTTTCACTGCAAAATAGAGGTGTGACCACGTTGCGTTTTGCACCGTTTCCTGTCGCGGGCACTAGGCCGACCCGCACAAGTGAGGTACCATTTTTCTCGTAGGACTTTGGGAAACGCGGGGTGGGTGGAAATTTGTGGATCCACGCAGATTCCAGAACTTTTCATCACAGAAAGGTGGGGAAAATGTGTTTTTTTTGTCAATTGTTTCCGTTTGCAAGGGATTCTGGGTAACAGACCCTGGTGGCAGGCACTCAAGTCACCCCATCCTGGATTCCCCTGGGTGTCTAGTTTTTGAAAATATATAGGTTTGCTAGGTTTCCATAGGTGACGGCAGGGCTAGGGTTAAAAAACTACAGCTAGGCACTTTGCCAAAAAAGGGTCATTTTTCACTGCATAATTGAGGTGTGACCATGTTGCGTTTTACGTCGTTTCCTGTCGCGGGCACTAGGCCGACCCACACAAGTGAGGTACCATTTTTCTCGTAGGACTTTGGGGAACGCAGGGTGGGTGGAAATTTGTGGATCCACGCAGATTCCAGAACTTTCCATCACAGAAATGTGGGGAAAATGTGTTTTTTTTGTCAATTTTTTATGCTTGCAAGGGATTCTGGGTAACAGACCCTGGTGAGAGGCACTCAAGTCACCCCATCCTGGATTCCCCTGGGTGTCTAGTTTTCAAAAATATATAGGTTTGCTAGGTTTCCCTAGGTGCCGGCAGAGCTAGGGTTCAAAAACTACAGCTAGTCACTTTGCCAAAAAAGGGTCATTTTTCACTGCAAAATTGAGGTGTGACCATATTGCGTTTTGCGCCGTTTCCTGTTGCGGGCACTAGGCCGACCCGCACAAGTGAAGTAACATTTTTCTTGTAGGACTTTGGGGAACACGGGGTGGGTAGAAATTTGTGGATCCACGCAGGTTCCAGAACTTTCCATCACAGAAATGTGGGGAAAATGTGTTTTTTTTGTCAATTGTTTTTTTATGTTTGCAAGGGATTCTGGGTAACAGACCCTGGTGGGAGGCACTCAAGTCACCCAATCCTGGATTCCCCTGGGTGTCTAGTTTTCGAAAATATATAGTTTTGCTAGGTTTCCCTAGGTGCCGGCAGGGCTAGGGTTCAAAAACTACAGCTAGTCACTTTGCCAAAAAAGGGTCATTTTTCACTGCAAAATTGAGGTGTGACCACGTTGCGTTTTGCGCCGTTTCCTGTCGCGGGCACTAGGCCGACCCACACAAGTGAGGTACCATTTTTCTCATAGGACTTTGGGAACGCGGGGTGGGTGGAAATTTGTGGATCCACGCAGATTCCAGAACTTTCCATCACAGAAATGTGGGGAAAATGTGTTTTTTTGGTCAATTTTTTACGTTTGCAAGGGATTCTGGGTAACAGACCCTGGTGGTATGCACTCAAGTCACCCCATCCTGGATTCCCCTGGTTGTCTAGTTTTCAAAAATATATAGGTTTGCTAGGTTTCCCTAGGTGCCGGCAGAGCTAGGGTTCAAAAACTACAGCTAGTCACTTTGCCAAAAAAGGGTCATTTTTCACTGCAAAATTGAGGTGTGACCATGTTGCGTTTTGCGCCGTTTCCTGTCGCGGGCACTAGGCTGAACCGCACAAGTGAAGTAACATTTTTCTTGTAGGACTTTGGGGAACACGGGGTGGGTAGAAATTTGTGGATCCACGCAGGTTCCAGAACTTTCCATCACAGAAATGTGGGGAAAATGTGTTTTTTTTGTCAATTGTTTTTTTACGTTTGCAAGGGATTCTGGGTAACAGACTCTGGTGGGAGGCACTCAAGTCACCCAATCCTGGATTCCCCTGGGTGTCTAGTTTTTGAAAATATATAGGTTTGCTAGGTTTCCCTAGGTGCCGGCAGGGCTAGGGTTCAAAAACTACAGCTAGGCACTTTGCCAAAAAAGGGTCATTTTTCACTGCAAAATAGAGGTGTGACCACGTTGCGTTTTGCACCGTTTCCTGTCGCGGGCACTAGGCCGACCCGCACAAGTGAGGTACCAATTTTCTCGTAGGACTTTGGGAAACGTGGGGTGGGTGGAAATTTGTGGATCCACGCAGATTCCAGAACTTTTCATCACAGAAATGTGGGGAAAATGTGTTTTTTTTGTCAATTTTTTATGTTTGCAAGGGATTATGGGTAACAGACCCTGGTGAGAGGCACTCAAGTCACCCCATCCTGGATTCCCCTGGTTGTCTAGTTTTCAAAAATGTATAGGTTTGCTAGGTTTCCCTAGGTGCCGGCAGGGCTAGGGTTCAAAAACTACAGCTAGGCACTTTGCCAAAAAAGGGTCATTTTTCACTGCAAAATTGAGGTGTGACCACGTTGCGTTTAGCGACGTCTCCTGTCACGGGCACTAGGCCGACCCACACAAGTGAGGTACCATTTTTCTCATAGGACTTTGGGAAACGCAGAGTGGGTGGAAATTTGTGCATCCACGCAGATTCCAGAACTTTCCATCACAGAAATGTGGGAAAAATGTGTTTTTTTTGTCAATTGTTTACGTTTGCAAGGGATTCTGGGTAACAGACCCTGGTGGTAGGCACTCAAGTCACCCCATCCTAGATTCCCCTGGGTGTCTAGTTTTCACAAATATATAGGTTTGATAGGTTTCCCTAGGTGCCGGCAGAGCTAGGGTTCAAAAACTACAGCTAGTCACTTTGCCAAAAAAGGGTCATTTTTCACTGCAAAATTGAGGTGTGACCACGTTGCGTTTTGCGCCGTTTCCTGTCGCGGGCACTATGCCGACCCACACAAGTGATGTACCATTTTTCTCATAGGACTTTGGGAACGCGGGGTGGGTGGAAATTTGTGGATCCACGCAGATTCCAGAACTTTCCATCACAGAAATGTGGGGAAAATGTGTTTTTTTTGTCAATTATTTACGTTTGCAAGGGATTCTGGGTAACAGACCCTGGTGGTATGCACTCAAGTCACCCCATCCTGGATTCCCCTGGTTCTCTAGTTTTCAAAAATATATAGGTTTGCTAGGTTTCCCTAGGTGCCGGCAGAGCTAGGGTTCAAAAACTACAGCTAGTCACTTTGCCAAAAAAGGGTCATTTTTCACTGCAAAATTGAGGTGTGACCATGTTGCGTTTTGCGCCGTTTCCTGTCGCGGGCACTAGGCCGACCCGCACAAGTGAAGTAACATTTTTCTTGTAGGACTTTGGGGAACATGGGGTGGGTAGAAATTTGTGGATCCACACAGGTTCCAGAACTTTCCATCACAGAAATGTGGGGAAAATGTGTTTTTTTTGTCAATTGTTTTTTTACGTTTGCAAGGGATTCTGGGTAACAGACCCTGGTGGGAGGCACTCAAGTCACCCAATCCTGGATTCCCCTGGGTGTCTAGTTTTCGAAAATATATAGGTTTGCTAGGTTTCCCTAGGTGCCGGCAGGGCTAGGGTTCAAAAACTACAGCTAGGCACTTTGCCAAAAAAGGGTCATTTTTCACTGCAAAATAGAGGTGTGACCACGTTGCGTTTTGCACCGTTTCCTGTCGCGGGCACTAGGCCGACCCGCACAAGTGAGGTACCATTTTTCTCGTAGGACTTTGGGAAACGCGGGGTGGGTGGAAATTTGTGGATCCACGCAGATTCCAGAACTTTTCATCACAGAAATGTGGGGAAAATGTGGTTTTTTTGTCAATTGTTTCCGTTTGCAAGGGATTCTGGGTAACAGAACCTGGTGGCAGGCACTCAAGTCACCCCATCCTGGATTCCCCTGGGTGTCTAGTTTTTGAAAATATATAGGTTTGCTAGGTTTCCATAGGTGACGGCAGGGCTAGGGTTCAAAAACTACAGCTAGGCACTTTGCCAAAAAAGGGTCATTTTTCACTGCAAAATTGAGGTGTGACCACGTTGCGTTTTGCGTTGTTTCCTGTCGCGGGCACGAGGCCGACCCACACAAGTGAGGTACCATTTTTCTCGTAGGACTTTGGGAAACGCGGGGTGGGTGGAAATTTGTGGATCCACGCAGATTCCAGAACTTTTCATCACAGAAATGTGGGGAAAATGTGGTTTTTTTGTCAATTGTTTCCGTTTGCAAGGGATTCTGGGTAACAGACCCTGGTGGCAGGCACTCAAGTCACCCCATCCTGGATTCCCCTGGGTGTCTAGTTTTCGAAAATATATAGGTTTGCTAGGTTTCCATAGGTGACGGCAGGGCTAGGGTTCAAAAACTACAGCTAGGCACTTTGCCAAAAAAGGGTCATTTTTCACTGCAAAATTGAGGTGTGACCACGTTGCGTTTTATGTCGTTTCCTGTCGCGGGCACTAGGCCGACCCACACAAGTGAGGTACCATTTTTCTCGTAGGACTTTGGGGAACACAGGGTGGGTGGAAATTTGTGGATCCACGCAGATTCCAGAACTTTCCATCACAGAAATGTGGGGAAAATGTGTTTCTTTTGTCAATTTTTTATGTTTGCAAGGGATTCTGGGTAACAGACCCTGGTGAGAGGCACTCAAGTCACCCCATCCTGGATTCCCCTGGGTGTTTTCAAAAATATATAGGTTAGCTAGGTTTCCCTAGGTGCCGGCAGGGCTAGGGTTAAAAAACTACATGTAGGAGAGTAGGGTCTGCTATCCTATGGTCACCCCAAATTTTTGCTTTTTGCTTCACTGGTTTTTGACATATTGAGGCTGTGGGCCTGCCAATCAGACCCCCAGCCTGCTGTTCTCTCTACTAAATTAAAACTATGCACCCTAGGTGCATAACCAATTGGAAGTGGATCACCCTGTCAGCCCCTGTACCAGTGTACACTAGGTACCCAGGGCATTGGTGTACCCAAGGCCTGCCAAGGGCTGCAGCATGTATTATGCCACCCCAGGCTTGGCCTAACAATCTGACACAACTGGCTGATCACTCAGCTGGGGTAAGTTGGTGTAATCACCTCTTACTTAGGTGTAGTATACCTATACCTAACCTTAAATGGGACACCTGGTAACCTATAAGTCACTCCTATGGCAGGCCTTAACAATCCTGAAGGCAGAGTGCTTGGTTCCATATGAGATGGTGCTCTGGCATGAGCTGAGCCTGTCTGCAGTGGTCGGAACAACTTCCTTCTACTGTTTCCAGATATCGTCATACCATATACTCTTAAGTGCATTATGAACCTCGCGGTTAAATGCTATCTTTGGTTTGGCTTTATCAAAACATGTCGAGTAAGGTGTCATACGAATTGGAATACTAACCCCTCGCCAATTCTGGCGACGGGGTTAGCATTCCACCCTTCTAGAGGGACACGACATGTACAGTGCCTGAAACCCGGGTAAAATCAGACATAGCCTCAGCTCCACAAAATGGATGCTGCCACCACAGACACAAGTCTGCCCTCCTGCTGCTGGGAGTCCTTCCAGCTTGGGAGGTGTGGACAAAGGGTTTCCTGCCAGGGGAGGTGCGTGCACCACCCCAGACAGGATTTTGTGTATTGGTCAGGTAGGGCTTGAAAGAAACCAGACATGCCTGTGGCTCACAAGGAGCCTCGGTGCATATGCCAGTTCAAACCGGTCCTGGGGCACACCAGTCCCGGGCCTGGGGCGAGCTGGACAAAGGATTGGGGGTGTAACCACCCCCCTTCCTGGTCCCACCCTTAGGGAGGGACCTAGCAGGTAGTCCGGCCCCTAGAATCCGCTTAAAGGTAGGAGCTGTGTCCTAAGACTTCAGACATCCTGGAATCAACTTGAAACTAAGAAGAAGACGGGAACTTCGACATTCTGCTGCACAGAAGACTGAAGAAAATCTCCCCTGTGGTCAGGGAGTGACCACCTTGCTAACGCAAGCACCATCCAGCGAATCACCGTCTGCTTTGCCGCCGCCTCCCGCCGGAGCCCGAGCCCAGAGACTGACAAGACCTGGACCTCCAGACCTCTCACCGCCCGATCCACAGTCCCTGAAAAGAGGAGACCCGTGGAGGCACCGAGACACGTGGAGCCAGCCATCTTGGAACGACTACGACAAGCTGACAAGTGCAACAACCGAGGCTCCCTCCAAGTTGTGCTTTGGGATCTGAGAAGCCCAACCCCCGAGCAGCATCTGCACCAAAGGTGAGCCCTCCAGCATCTCCACGATCTGCGTGGGGCCCTTCTGCATTTTGCCACTCGACGCGCCTAACCGGTTGCTGGCCCGCTGGCTAGTGGCCATCTTGGCAACGAACTCTACGAAATACACTGCTGGTCTGGTTGCTCCAGACTGGCCCTTGCTCCCCTCCAAAGGAGCAATCCCTCTGACCTTGCTGGTCAGAACCAACAGCTGATTTCCGAATCCTCTTTTAATTGCTTTTACCAAGGCTTGTTTGCTTCGATCAAGTCGCCGACACCGCCGACAGCGAGAGCCTGCATGGGACAGATCGTGAGCTGACTCCTGGACGTCGTCGACCTTCAGGAACCACGTGGCTGTGGAGACAAGCTACCCCTCATCACCTGTTTGCACCCGACATCGCCTGGTACTCACCTGGTGCCACGCTGGTCACTGGCTAGTGACTGTGAACACTGTCCCCTCTGCTTACAGGTCTTCAACATCTCCGATCCACTCTTGGATCCACTGCCTCTCTCCCGGACCGACCGCCTGCAGCATCTTTGTCTTCAAGCTCCACGGAACAGATAGAAGAAACCCGACGCACTTCGAGGCCTATGCACCCGCTTCCTGTGGGTGAGGTAAAGCTGGCACACCTGTGCCCAAGTGTAGTATTACATCTCTAGTGCCTGTGTTCCAAATCTTGAGTTCCTAGTCCATCCGGAAGATCCTCTTTGCAGTAACTTTGTACTTTTTACGCGCCCATTGAAACCTATGGGAGCACGCGTGTGACTATTTGCTCTGCACACGCCACCCGTGGACCTCCTGGTCACTAACTGACGTTAGCTCCTTGTAGGCCCAGCGATTCTAGAGGCCCTAGGCCTTTTCCCTTTTCTGTTCGTGGTACTTATACCACTATTTTAGTATATGGTTTGAGTGGCCACCAGGGCCTATCCATATAACGTGCAACTTCTGTGTATTCTGTGATAATCTTGTTTGACGATTTGTGCTCCTGTGCTCATAAAGAGACTAGGGGTTACTTTGAGAAATAAATACATATATATTTTGAATATATATCTGTGTGGTGTCCTTTCATTGGTATAAAAGGGGGTTGCATTTGGTAAAACAGCTGGCTTAACACGCTTCACGAGTTTAGCCTCAAAGACTGCTTAGCCTATGCTACCACTAGGGCAGCTAGTCCGAAAAGGTTGACTTACAACCACACCATAAGGGTTGCTTGGCATGGTACAAGGTGATCACTTTAACTAGTGAGCATCATATACCAGGCCAACTTCTCACATTGGTGGCAGCGGTGGGATTTGAGCTTGCTGTGTTTTACCATTGTAATCTCTTGGTTACCAATTGAAAGATCACATAGGTACCTGTAGGTACATATAAAACAAGATTAGATATACATAAGTTCTACTGAACTTAGTTGTTGTAGAGCAAAGGGAGTAGCACACCCTGACTACAACTACTAGATAGGTTTAGTAGGTAAACACAAGTGTAGGTAGATTGCAACACATCCACCCACACTTAAGAGCAATGGCCGGGGCAGAGGGGTCCACTGTACCCATCTCTGTTGAGAGTGACCCCCAGAGGGCAACATCCAGCTTTGCTACCCTTAATCAGAATGAGCTCAGGCATTTGGCAACTCTTAGAGGCCTTAAACAGCCCAAGAACCCAAACTCTGCTGAGCTCAGAGAGCTCTTACAGAATGATGAGAATCAGAGAGCACTCAAGAAAGCTTCCCAGTTAGCCCCCTTAGGGTCAGGAACAGGAGGCCCCCCTTCTGAAGATACTACAGAGGTACCCAGTTCCAATAGCCATCCCTTAGATGAGAACCATACTACAGGGGAGGAAAGTGGTGAGGATACAGAAAGTAGTGATGATGAAGGGAGAACTAGCCCAGTGCCAAGTATTATACTTGGCCCAGCTAAACTAAGGCTATTGGGGACTGACAATGGGTTCACCCCATTGGATCTCCCCAGTGGACTTAACACAGGGCTTGGGAGGCAAAGGAATCGCTCAGGTGACTCCAATGCTTCTCATGGCTCTAGAGGCTCTCAAGGTCACTCCAGGAAAAGGATGACCACCCCTCAGAGGAGGGAACATGAGGCCAGAATGCAGGAAGCCCAGCTGAGGATCAGGAAGCAGGAGCTAGAAGTAGCCCTGATGGAAGAAAAACTGAACAAGGCTAGGCAACCTAGAGAGAGTGGGTCTATACCCACTGGTGGCAGCATTGTCCCTAAGGACAAAGATAGGGTCTTTGACAATAGGAACCTGTCTAAGGTTGTGCCCCCCTACAAAAGTGGGGATGACATCCACAAATGGATAACTGCTCTTGAGAGAGCCTGCAAAGTACAGCAGGTTCCTGAAGACCAGTGGGCAGCAATCCTCTGGCTCTCCTTTGAAGGAAGAGGCAGAGACAGACTCCTCACTGTTAGAGAAGAGGATGTCAGAAACTACAGAGTCCTGAAGAGTGTTCTGGTAGATGGGTTAGGCTTAACCACTGAACAGTACAGGTTAATGTTCAGAGACACCCAAAAGACACAGACTCAGGACTGGTCTGAATATGTTGAATGTGCCACTAAGGCTTTGGAGGGTTGGTTGCTGGGAAGTAAGGTATCTGATTTTACAGGATTGTATAATTTGATGATGAGAGAACAGATTTTAAATAACTGTCAAAACCAGCAACTGCATCAACACTTGGTTGACTCTGATCTGACCTCTCCCCAAGAATTGGGAAAGAAGGCAGACAAATGGGTCAGAACCAGGGTTAAGCAAAAGAACCAGAACCAGGGCCAAGGGGGTGATCAGAAGAAAACAGACCAAAAGGGTGGAGATCAGAAACCTAAAGACCAGAAGTCTTCGACAGGGCCCCAAACTACTGCTAAGGAGGGTGGGTCCCAACAGTCCAAGAAGAAGAAAGAAGGTCAGAAGAAACCCTGGTGCAATCATTGTAAAAATACAACTCACTGGACTAGTGATTGCAAAAAGGGTGGAGCCCCCAACACTGTTGCCCCTAAGGCACCTGCTCCCAGTACTACTGTTAGCAGTGTTGGTCCCCAGACAAAGGGTGTAGTGGGAATCACTATGGGAACTGAAGGAGATTCTGACTTAGACAGAACCCTTACACAGGCAGTCTTGATCTGTGATGGGGACATTGATTTGTCCCTGACTGTGAGCCCCAGTAACCTGGGCAAGTACAGACAGACTCCTTTAATTAATGACAAAGTGGCTCAAGCCTACAGGGACACATGTGCCAGTGTCACTATGGTGACACCAGGCTTTGTGGACCCTGGACAGTACATACCAGGTGAGAACTACCTGGTGACCAATGCCAGCAATGCCACTACTTCACACAGTGTGGCAGTTGTTAACTTCTCATGGGGAGGGGTAACTGGCCTCAAAAGGGTTGTGGTTAGTGCAGACCTCCCAGTAGAATGTTTGTTGGGCAATGACCTAGAGAGTTCTCTATGGTCAGAAGTGGAGTACAGGACTCATGCAGAGATGTTAGGTATATCATCACATGTCCTTGCTGTGACCAGGTCACAGGCCAAAAAGTGCCTCACTGAACCTCAGGTCTTGGATCCTGGAACAATGGACCAAGCACCTACCAAGAAGAAGAACAGGAGGGTCAAGGCTGTGCCTTCCCCCCTGCCTCAGAGTGATGATCAGCCTTCCCAGGAAGCTGATCTAGAGGACCCTGAAGGAACTGTCCCTGAAGAGCTTGAACCTGATCAGGTTGAGTTTCTGGGGACAGGGGGACCTTCAAGGGCTGACTTGAGGCAGGCTCAGTTATCCTGTCCCTCTCTTGAACCCCTCAGACAGCTGGCTGCTGCTGAGGCTGCTGGGAATGCTCAAGGTACCCATACAGTGTATTGGGATGAAGGGCTCCTTTATTCAGAGGCTAGAGACCCCAAGCCTGGTGCAACCAGGAGGTTGGTTATACCTCTGCAATTTAGGGGCTTCCTTCTTACCTTGGCCCATGACATTCCTTTAGCAGGACACTTAGGCCAGAACAAGACTTGGGACAGGCTTGTCCCTCACTTTCACTGGCCTCATATGAATGAAGATACAAAGGAGTTTTGTCGCTCCTGTGTCACCTGCCAAGCCAGTGGCAAATCAGGTGGCACAACAAAGGCCCCCCTAATACCACTACCTGTGGTGGGGGTCCCCTTTGAAAGAGTGGGAATAGACATAGTGGGTCCCATGGATCCTCCCACTGCATATGGGCACAGATTTATACTGGTGGTAGTGGATCATGCCACCAGGTATCCAGAGGCAATTCCCCTTAGGACCACTACAGCACCTGTTGTGGCCAGGGCCCTGCTGGGAGTATTCTCCAGAGTGGGGTTTCCTAAGGAGGTAGTATCTGACAGAGGTACCAACTTTATGTCAGGATACTTGACAGCTATGTGGAAAGAATGTGGTGTCAACTACAAGTTCACCACCCCTTATCACCCACAATGCAATGGGCTTGTTGAGAGATTCAACAAGACCCTAAAGGGTATGATCAAAGGATTACCTGAAAAGCTCAGGCGAAGATGGGACATCCTTCTACCCTGCCTTCTGTTTGCTTACAGAGAGGTCCCACAAAAAGGAGTTGGCTACAGCCCCTTTGAATTGTTGTTTGGGCACCCTGTGAGAGGCCCACTGTGTTTGGTGAAGGAAGGATGGGAGTTACCTCTCAAAAAGCCTAAGCTAGACATAGTGGACTATGTACTTGGTCTCCGCTCCAGGATGGCTGAGTATATGGAGAAGGCATCCAAAAACCTTGAGGCAAGCCAGGCCTTACAGAAAGCTTGGCATGACCAAAAGGCTGTCTTGGTTGAGTATCAGCCAGGACAGAAGGTATGGGTGTTGGAGCCAGTGCACTCCAAGACAAATGGTCTGGACCCCATACAATCCTGGAAAAGAAGGGAGAGGTCACCTACTTGGTGGACCTAGGAACTCCCAGGAGTCCCCACCGGGTACTCCATGTTAACAGGCTTAAAGCATATGTTGACAGGGCAGACATGGGCTTGCTCATGGCTACAGATGAGGGACAGGAGGAAGAGAGTGACCCTCTCCCAGACCTGTTGTCTCAGAACCCTGAAGATGGCTCAGTTGAAGGAGTCACCCTTGGAGGCAACCTCACTGCCCATCAGCAGACTGAATGTAGACAGGTTCTACAATCCTTTTCACATATGTTTTCCTTGATACCTAGTCAAACTGACTGGCGTACCCATGTTGTGGACACTGGTGACAGTCTGCCTGTAAAGAACAAACTTTACAGACAACCTGACCACGTCAGGGACTGTTTAAAGGCTGAGGTACATAAAATGCTGGAATTAGGTGTCATTGAACCCTCAGAGAGCCCCTGGGCTAGCCCAGTGGTTCTGGTCCCCAAACCTCACACCAAAGATGGCAAGAGGGAGATGAGGTTCTGTGTGGATTACAGAGGACTCAATGCTGTCACCAGGACAGATGCACACCCGATTCCAAGGGCAGATGAGCTCATAGACAAACTAGCTTCTGCAAAGTTTTTGAGCACATTTGACTTAACAGCTGGCTATTGGCAAATCAGATTAGCTGAGGAGTCTAAGGCCAAAACAGCATTCTCAACCCCAGGTGGGCACTACCAGTTTGTGGTGATGCCCTTTGGTCTGAAGAATGCACCTGCCACCTTCCAAAGGCTGGTGAACCAAGTCCTTACTGGGTTGGATGACTTTTGTGCATCATATCTTGATGACATTGCTGTCTTTAGCTCCACCTGGGAGGATCACCTGATCCACCTGAAGAAGGCTCTTGAGGCCCTGCAGAGGGCAGGCCTCACTATCAAGGCTACTAAGTGCCAGATAGGGCAGAGTAAGGTTGTATATTTGGGCCACCTTGTAGGTGGAGGCCAAGTTCAACCACTGGAGAGTAAGATACAATCCATCAAGGACTGGTCCCCTCCAACCACCCAGACTCAAGTTCGAGCTTTCTTGGGCTTGACTGGGTACTACAGGAAGTTTGTTAAGAACTATGGGTCCATTGTGACTCCTCTTAATGATCTGACATCCAAGAAGATGCCCAAAAAGGTTCAGTGGACAGTAAGCTGTCAAAAGGCATTTGATGACCTGAAGAAGGCCATGTGCTCTGCACCTATCCTGAAAAGTCCTGACTACTCCAAAGAGTTTATTGTCCAAACAGATGCTTCTGAGTTGGGTGTGGGAGCTGTGCTGTCACAACTTAATGTAGATGGTCAAGACCAACCCATTGCTTTTATTAGCAGAAGGTTGACCCCCAGAGAGAAGAATTGGTCAGCTATTGAGAGGGAGGCCTTTGCTGTGGTGTGGGCCCTGAAGAAGCTGAGGCCATACTTGTTTGGCACTCACTTCAAGATTCAGACCGACCATAAGCCCCTCTTGTGGCTAAATCAGATGAAGGGTGAAAACCCCAAACTGCTTAGGTGGTCCATTTCCCTACAGGGGATGGACTTTACAGTGGAGCACCGGCCAGGTACTGACCATGGGAATGCAGATGGTCTCTCCAGGTACTTCCACTTAGGACATGAAGACGAGACTGGTCAAGGCTAGTTTAATGTCCCAGCGTTTGGGGGGGGGTTGTGTAGAAGAGTAGGGTCTGCTATCCTATGGTCACCCCAAATTTTTGCTTTTTGCTTCACTGGTTTTTGACATATTGAGGCTGTGGGCCTGCCAATCAGACCCCCAGCCTGCTGTTCTCTCTACTAAATTAAAACTATGCACCCTAGGTGCATAACCAATTGGAAGTGGATCACCCTGTCAGCCCCTGTACCAGTGTACACTAGGTACCCAGGGCATTGGTGTACCCAAGGCCTGCCAAGGGCTGCAGCATGTATTATGCCACCCCAGGCTTGGCCTAACAATCTGACACAACTGGCTGATCACTCAGCTGGGGTAAGTTGGTGTAATCACCTCTTACTTAGGTGTAGTATACCTATACCTAACCTTAAATGGGACACCTGGTAACCTATAAGTCACTCCTATGGCAGGCCTTAACAATCCTGAAGGCAGAGTGCTTGGTTCCATGTGAGATGGTGCTCTGGCATGAGCTGAGCCTGTCTGCAGTGGTCGGAACAACTTCCTTCTACTGTTTCCAGATATCGTCATACCATATACTCTTAAGTGCATTATGAACCTCGCGGTTAAATGCTATCTTTGGTTTGGCTTTATCAAAACATGTCGAGTAAGGTGTCATACGAATTGGAATACTAACCCCTCGCCAATTCTGGCGACGGGGTTAGCATTCCACCCTTCTAGAGGGACACGACATGTACAGTGCCTGAAACCCGGGTAAAATCAGACATAGCCTCAGCTCCACAAAATGGATGCTGCCACCACAGACACAAGTCTGCCCTCCTGCTGCTGGGAGTCCTTCCAGCTTGGGAGGTGTGGACAAAGGGTTTCCTGCCAGGGGAGGTGCGTGCACCACCCCAGACAGGATTTTGTGTATTGGTCAGGTAGGGCTTGAAAGAAACCAGACATGCCTGTGGCTCACAAGGAGCCTCGGTGCATATGCCAGTTCAAACCGGTCCTGGGGCACACCAGTCCCGGGCCTGGGGTGAGCTGGACAAAGGATTGGGGGTGTAACCACCCCCCTTCCTGGTCCCACCCATAGGGAGGGACCTAGCAGGTAGTCCGGCCCCTAGAATCCGCTTAAAGGTAGGAGCTGTGTCCTAAGACTTCAGACATCCTGGAATCAACTTGAAACTAAGAAGAAGACGGGAACTTCGACATTCTGCTGCACAGAAGACTGAAGAAAATCTCCCCTGTGGTCAGGGAGTGACCACCTTGCTAACGCAAGCACCATCCAGCGAATCACCGTCTGCTTTGCCGCCGCCTCCCGCCGGAGCCCGAGCCCAGAGACTGACAAGACCTGGACCTCCAGACCTCTCACCGCCCGATCCACAGTCCCTGAAAAGAGGAGACCCGTGGAGGCACCGAGACACGTGGAGCCAGCCATCTTGGAACGACTACGACAAGCTGACAAGTGCAACAACCGAGGCTCCCTCCAAGTTGTGCTTTGGGATCTGAGAAGCCCAACCCCCGAGCAGCATCTGCACCAAAGGTGAGCCCTCCAGCATCTCCACGATCTGCGTGGGGCCCTTCTGCATTTTGCCACTCGACGCGCCTAACCGGTTGCTGGCCCGCTGGCTAGTGGCCATCTTGGCGACGAACTCTACGAAATACACTGCTGGTCTGGTTGCTCCAGACTGGCCCTTGCTCCCCTCCAAAGGAGCAATCCCTCTGACCTTGCTGGTCAGAACCAACAGCTGATTTCCGAATCCTCCTTTAATTGCTTTTGCCAAGGCTTTTTTGCTTCGATCAAGTCGCCGACACCGCCGACAGCGAGAGCCTGCGTGGGACAGCTCGTGAGCCGACTCCTGGACGTCGTCAACCTTCAGGGACCATGTGGCTGCGGAGACAAGCTACCCCTCATCACCTGTTTGCACCCGACATCGCCTGGTACCCACCTGGTGCCACGCTGGTCACTGGCTAGTGACTGTGAACACTGTCCCCTCTGCTTACAGGTCTTCAACATCTCCGATCCACTCTTGGATCCACTGCCTCTCTCCCGGACCGACCGCCTGCAGCATCTTTGTCTTCAAGCTCCACGGAACAGATAGAAGAAACCCGACGCACTTCGAGGCCTATGCACCCGCTTCCTGTGGGTGAGGTAAAGCTGGCACACCTGTGCCCAAGTGTAGTGTTACATCTCTAGTGCCTGTGTTCCAAATCTTGAGTTCCTAGTCCATCCGGAAGATCCTCTTTGCAGTAACTTTGTACTTTTTACGCGCCCATTGAAACCTATGGGAGCACGCGTGTGACTATTTGCTCTGCACACGCCACCCGTGGACCTCCTGGTCACTAACTGACGTTAGCTCCTTGTAGGCCCAGCGATTCTAGAGGCCCTAGGCCTTTTCCCTTTTCTGTTCGTGGTACTTATACCACTATTTTAGTATATGGTTTGAGTGGCCACCAGGGCCTATCCATATAACGTGCAACTTCTGTGTATTCTGTGATAATCTTGTTTGACGATTTGTGCTCCTGTGCTCATAAAGAGACTAGGGGTTACTTTGAGAAATAAATACATATATATTTTGAATATATATCTGTGTGGTGTCCTTTCATTGGTATAAAAGGGGGTTGCATTTGGTAAAACAGCTGGCTTAACACGCTTCACGAGTTTAGCCTCAAAGACTGCTTAGCCTACGCTACCACTAGGGCAGCTAGTCCGAAAAGGTTGACTTACAACCACACCATAAGGGTTGCTTGGCATGGTACAAGGTGATCACTTTAACTAGTGAGCATCATATACCAGGCCAACTTCTCACACTACAGCTAGGCACTTTGCCAAAAAAGGGTCATTTTTCACTGCAAAATTGAGGTGTGACCATGTTGCGTCGTTTCCTGTCGCGGGCACTAGGCCGACCCGCACAAGTGAGGTACATTTTTCTCGTAGGACTTTGGGAAATGCGGGGTGGGTGGAAATTTGTGGATCCACGCAGATTCCAGAACTTTTCATCACAGAAATGTGGGGAAAATGTGTTTTTTTTGTCAATTGTTTCCGTTTGCAAGGGATTCTGGGTAACAGACCCTGGTGGCAGGCACTCAAGTCACCCCATCCTGGATTCCCCTGGGTGTCTAGTTTTCGAAAATATATAGGTTTGCTAGGTTTCCCTAGGTGCCGGCAGGGCTAGGGTTCAAAAACTACAGCTAGGCACTTTGCCAAAAAAGGGTCATTTTTCACTGCAAAATTGAGGTGTGACCACGTTGCGTTTTGCGCCGTTTCCTGTCGCGGGCACTAGGCCGACCCGCACAAGTGAGGTACCATTTTTCTCGTAGGACTTTGGGAAACGCGGGGTGGGTGGAAATTTGTGGATCCACGCAGATTCCAGAACTTTTCATCACAGAAATGTGGGGAAAATGTGTTTTTTTTGTCAATTATTTACGTTTGCAAGGGATTCTGGGTAACAGACCCTGGTGGGAGGCACTCAAGTCACCCCATCCCGGATTCCCCAGGGGGTCTATTTTTCGAAAATATATAGGTTTGCTAGGTTTCCCTAGGTGCCGGCAGGGCTAGGGTTAAAAAACTACAGCTAGGCACTTTGCCAAAAAAGGGTAATTTTTCACTGCAAAATTGAGGTGTGACCACGTTGCGTTTTGCACCGTTTCCTGTCGCGGGCACTAGGCCGACCCGCACAAGTGAGGTACCATTTTTCTCGTAGGACTTTGGGAAACGCGGGGTGGGTGGAAATTTGTGGATCCACGCAGATTCCAGAACTTTCCATCACAGTAATGTGGGGAAAATGTGTTTTTTTTGTCAATTTTTTATGTTTGCAAGGGATTCTGGGTAACAGACCCTGGTGAGAGGCACTCAAGTCACCCCATCCTGGATTCCCCTGGGTGTCTAGTTTTCAAAAATATATAGGTTTGCTAGGTTTCCCTAGGTGCCGGCAGAGCTAGGGTTCAAAAACTACAGCTAGTCACTTTGCCAAAAAAGGGTCAATTTTCACTGCAAAATTGAGGTGTGACCATGTTGCGTTTTGTGCCGTTTCCTGTCGCGGGCACTAGGCCGACCCGCACAAGTGAAGTAACATTTTTCTAGTAGGACTTTGGGGAACACGGGGTGGGTAGAAATTTGTGGATCCACGCAGGTTCCAGAACTTTCCATCACAGAAATGTGGGGAAAATGTGTTTTTTTTGTCAATTGTTTTTTTACGTTTGCAAGGGATTCTGGGTAACAGACCCTGGTGGGAGGCACTCAAGTCACCCAATCCTGGATTCCCCTGGGTGTCTAGTTTTCGAAAATATATAGGTTTGCTAGGTTTCCCTAGGTGCCGGCAGGGCTAGGGTTCAAAAACTACAGCTAGGCACTTTGCCAAAAAAGGGTCATTTTTCACTGCAAAATAGAGGTGTGACCACGTTGCGTTTTGCACCGTTTCCTGTCACGGGCACTAGGCCGACCCGCACAAGTGAGGTACCATTTTTCTCGTAGGACTTTGGGAAACGCGGGGTGGGTGGAAATTTGTGGATCCACGCAGATTCCAGAACTTTCCATCACAGAAATGTGGGGAAAATGTGTTTTTTTTGTCAATTATTTACGTTTGCAAGGGATTCTGGGTAACAGACCCTGGTGGGAGGCACTCAAGTCACCCCATCCTGGATTCCCCTGGGTGTCTATTTTTCGAAAATATATAGGTTTGCTAGGTTTCCCTAGGTGCCGGCAGGGCTAGGGTTCAAAAACTACAGCTAGGCACTTTGCCAAAAAAGGGTAATTTTTCACTGCAAAATTGAGGTGTGACCACGTTGCGTTTTGCACCGTCTCCTGTCGCGGGCACTAGGCCGACCCGCACAAGTGAGGTACCATTTTTCTCGTAGGACTTTGGGAAACGCGGGGTGGGTGGAAATTTGTGGATCCACGCAGATTCCAGAACTTTCCATCACAGTAATGTGGGGAAAATGTGTTTTTTTTGTCAATTTTTTATGTTTGCAAGGGATTCTGGGTAACAGACCCTGGTGAGAGGCACTCAAGTCACCCCATCCTGGATTCCCCTGGGTGTCTAGTTTTCAAAAATATATAGGTTTGATAGGTTTCCCTAGGTGCCGGCAGAGCTAGGGTTCAAAAACTACAGCTAGTCACTTTGCCAAAAAAGGGTCATTTTTCACTGCAAAATTGAGGTGTGACCATGTTGCGTTTTGCGCCGTTTCCTGTCGCGGGCACTAGGCCGACCCGCACAAGTGAAGTAACATTTTTCTTGTAGGACTTTGGGGAACACGGGGTGGGTAGAAATTTGTGGATCCACGCAGGTTCCAGAACTTTCCATCACAGAAATGTGGGGAAAATGTGTTTTTTTTGTCAATTGTCTTTTTACGTTTGCAAGGGATTCTGGGTAACAGACCCTGGTGGAAGGCACTCAAGTCACCCAATCCTGGATTCCCCTGGGTGTCTAGTTTTCGAAAATATATAGGTTTGCTAGGTTTCCCTAGGTGCCGGCAGGGCTAGGGTTCAAAAACTACAGCTAGGCACTTTGCCAAAAAAGGGTCATTTTTCACTGCAAAATAGAGGTGTGACCACGTTGCGTTTTGCACCGTTTCCTGTCGCGGGCACTAGGCCGACCCGCACAAGTGAGTTACCATTTTTCTCGTAGGACTTTGGGAAACGCGGGGTGGGTGGAAATTTGTGGATCCACGCAGATTCCAGAACTTTTCATCACAGAAATGTGGGGAAAATGTGTTTTTTTTGTCAATTGTTTCCGTTTGCAAGGGATTCTGGGTAACAGACCCTGGTGGCAGGCACTCAAGTCACCCCATCCTGGATTCCCCTGGGTGTCTAGTTTTCGAAAATATATAGGTTTGCTAGGTTTCCATAGGTGCCGGCAGAGCTAGGGTTCAAAAACTACAGCTAGTCACTTTGCCAAAAAAGGGTCAATTTTCACTGCAAAATTGAGGTGTGACCATGTTGCGTTTTGTGCCGTTTCCTGTCGCGGGCACTAGGCCGACCCGCACAAGTGAAGTAACATTTTTCTAGTAGGACTTTGGGGAACACGGGGTGGGTAGAAATTTGTGGATCCACGCAGGTTCCAGAACTTTCCATCACAGAAATGTGGGGAAAATGTGTTTTTTTTGTCAATTTTTTATGTTTGCAAGGGATTCTGGGTAACAGACCCTGGTGAGAGGCACTCAAGTCACCCCATCCTGGATTCCCCTGGGTGTCTAGTTTTCAAAAATATATAGGTTTGCTAGGTTTCCCTAGGTGCCGGCAGGGCTAGGGTTCAAAAACTACAGCTAGGCACTTTGCCAAAAAAGGGTCATTTTTCACTGCAAAATTGAGGTGTGACCATGTTGCGTCGTTTCCTGTCGCGGGCACTAGGCCGACCCGCACAAGTGAGGTACATTTTTCTCATAGGACTTTGGGAAATGCGAGGTGGGTGGAAATTTGTGGATCCACGCAGATTCCAGAACTTTTCATCACAGAAATGTGGGGAAAATGTGTTTTTTTTGTCAATTGTTTCCGTTTGCAAGGGATTCTGGGTAACAGACCCTGGTGGCAGGCACTCAAGTCACCCCATCCTGGATTCCCCTGGGTGTCTAGTTTTCGAAAATATATAGGTTTGCTAGGTTTCCCTAGGTGCCGGCAGGGCTAGGGTTCAAAAACTACAGCTAGGCACTTTGACAAAAAAGGGTAATTTTTAACTGCAAAATTGAGGTGTGACCACGTTGCGTTTTGCGCCGTTTCCTGTCGCGGGCACTAGGCCGACCCGCACAAGTGAGGTACCATTTTTCTCGTAGGACTTTGGGAAACGCGGGGTGGGTGGAAATTTGTGAATCCACGCAGATTCCAGAACTTTTCATCACAGAAATGTGGGGAAAATGTGTTTTTTTTGTCAATTGTTTCCGTTTGCAAGGGATTCTGGGTAACAGACCCTGGTGGCAGGCACTCAAGTCACCCCATCCTGGATTCCCCTGGGTGTCTAGTTTTCGAAAATATATAGGTTTGCTAGGTTTCCATAGGTGACAGCAGGGCTAGGGTTCAAAAACTACAGCTAGGCACTTTGCCAAAAAAGGGTCATTTTTCACTGCAAAATTGAGGTGTGACCATGTTGCGTTTTGCGCCGTTTCCTGTCGCGGGCACTAGGCCGACCCGCAAAAGTGAGATACCATTTTTCTCGTAGGACTTTGGGGAACACGGGGTGGGTGGAAATTTGTGGATCCACGCAGATTCCAGAACTTTCCATCACAGAAATGTGGGGAAAATGTGTTTTTTTTGTCGATTATTTACGTTTGCAAGGGATTCTGGGTAACAGACCCTGGTGGGAGGCACTCAAGTCACCCCATCCTGGATTTCCCTGGGTGTCTATTTTTCGAAAATATATAGTTTTGCTAGGTTTCCCTAGGTGCCGGCAGGGCTAGGGTTCAAAAACTACAGCTAGGCACTTTGCCAAAAAAGGGTAATTTTTCACTGCAAAATTGAGGTGTGACCACGTTGCGTTTTGCACCGTTTCCTGCCGCGGGCACTAGGCCGACCCGCACAAGTGAGGTACCATTTTTCTCGTAGGACTTTGGGAAACGCGGGGTGGGTGGAAATTTGTGGATCCACGCAGATTCCAGAACTTTCCATCACAGAAATGTGGGGAAAATGTGTTTTTTTTGTCAATTTTTTCTGTTTGCAAGGGATTATGGGTAACAGACCCTGGTGGTATGCACTCAAGTCACCCCATCCTGGATTCCCCTGGTTGTCTAGTTTTCAAAAATATATAGGTTTGCTAGGTTTCCCTAGGTGCTGGCAGAGCTAGGGTTCAAAAACTACAGCTAGTCACTTTGCCAAAAAAGGGTCATTTTTCACTGCAAAATTGAGGTGTGACCATGTTGCGTTTTGCGCCGTTTCCTGTCGCGGGCACTAGGCCGACCCGCACAAGTGAAGTAACATTTTTCTTGTAGGACTTTGGGGAACACGGGGTGGGTAGAAATTTGTGGATCCACGCAGGTTCCAGAACTTTCCATCACAGAAATGTGGGGAAAATGTGTTTTTTTTGTCAATTGTTTTTTTACGTTTGCAAGGGATTCTGGGTAACAGACCCTGGTGGGAGGCACTCAAGTCACCCAATCCTGGATTCCCCTGGGTGTCTAGTTTTCGAAAATATATAGGTTTGCTAGGTTTCCCTAGGTGCTGGCAGGGCTAGGGTTCAAAAACTACAGCTAGGCACTTTGCCAAAAAAGGGTCATTTTTCACTGCAAAATAGAGGTGTGACCACGTTGCGTTTTGCACCGTTTCCTGTCGCGGGCACTATGCCGACCCGCACAAGTGAGGTACCATTTTTCTCGTAGGACTTTGGGAAACGCGGGGTGTGTGGAAATTTGTGGATCCACGCAGATTCCAGAACTTTCCATCACAGAAATGTGGGGAAAATGTGTTTTTTTTGTCATTTTTTTATGTTTACAAGGGATTCTGGGTAACAGACCCTGGTGAGAGGCACTCAAGTCACCCCATCCTGGATTCCCCTGGGTGTCTAGTTTTCATAAATGTATAGGTTTGCTAGGTTTCCTTAGGTGCCAGCAGGGCTAGGGTTCAAAAACTACAGCTAGGCACTTTGCCAAAAAAGGGTCATTTTTTACTGCAAAATTGAGGTGTGACCATGTTGCGTTTTGCGCCGTTTCCTGTTGCGGGCACTAGGCCGACCCGCACAAGTGAGGTACCATTTTTCTCGTAGGACTTTGGGGAACACGGGGTGGGTGGAAATTTGTGGATCCACGCAGATTCCAGAACTTTCCATCACAGAAATGTGGGGAAAATGTGTTTTTTTTGTCAATTATTTACGTTTGCAAGGGATTCTGGGTAACAGACCCTGGTGGGAGGCACTCAAGTCACCCCATCCTGGATTCCTCTGGGTGTCTAGTTTTCGAAAATATATAGGTTTGCTAGGTTTCCCTAGGTGCCGGCAGGGCTAGGGTTAAAAAACTACAGCTAGGCACTTTGCCAAAAAAGGGTCATTTTTCACTGCAAAATTGAGGTGTGACCACGTTGCGTTTAGCGCCGTCTCCTGTCACGGGCACTAGGCCGACCCACACAAGTGAGGTACCATTTTTCTCATAGGACTTTGGGAAACGCAGAGTGGGTGGAAATTTGTGCATCCACGCAGATTCCAGAACTTTCCATCACAGAAATGTGGGAAAAATGTGTTTTTTTTGTCAATTGTTTACGTTTGCAAGGGATTCTGGGTAACATACCCTGGTGGTAGGCACTCAAGTCACCCCATCCTGGATTGCCCTGGGTGTCTAGTTTTCACAAAAATATAGGTTTGCTAGGTTTCCCTAGGTGCCGGCAGAGCTAGGGTTCAAAAACTACAGCTAGGCACTTTGCCAAAAAAGGGTCATTTTTCACTGCAAAATTGAGGTGTGACCACGTTGCGTTTTGCACCGTTTCCTGTCGCGGGCACTAGGCCGACCCGCACAAGTAAGGTACCATTTTTCTCGTAGGACTTTGGGAACGCGGGGTGGGTGGAAATTTGTGGATCCACGCAGGTTCCAGAACTTTCCATCACAGAAATGTGGGGAAAATGTGTTTTTTTTGTCAATTGTTTACGTTTGCAAGGGATTCTGGGTAACAGACCCTGGTGGGAGGCACTCAAGTCACCCAATCCTGGATTCCCCTGGGTGTCTACTTTTCGAAAATATATAGGTTTGCTAGGTTTCCCTAGGTGCCGGCAGGGCTAGGGTTCAAAAACTACAGCTAGGCACTTTGCCAAAAAAGGGTCATTTTTCACTGCAAAATAGAGGTGTGACCACGTTTCGTTTTGCACCGTTTCCTGTCGCGGGCACTAGGCCGACCCGCACAAGTGAGGTACCATTTTTCTCGTAGGACTTTGGTAAACGCGGGGTGGGTGGAAATTTGTGGATCCACGCAGATTCCAGAACTTTCCATCACAGAAATGTGGGGAAAATGTGTTTTTTTTGTCATTTTTTTATGTTTACAAGGGATTCTGGGTAACAGACCCTGGTGAGAGGCACTCAAGTCACCCCATCCTGGATTCCCCTGGGTGTCTAGTTTTCAAAAATGTATAGGTTTGCTAGGTTTCCTTAGGTGCCAGCAGGGCTAGGGTTCAAAAACTACAGCTAGTCACTTTGCCAAAAAAGGGTCATTTTTCACTGCAAAATTGAGGTGTGACCACGTTGCGTTTTGCGCCGTTTCCTGTCACGGGCACTAGGCCGACCCACACAAGTGAGGTACCATTTTTCTCGTAGGACTTTGGGAACGCGGGGTGGGTGGAAATTTGTGGATCCACGCAGGTTCCAGAACTTTCCATCACAGAAATGTGGGGAAAATGTGTTTTTTTTGTCAATTGTTTACGTTTGCAAGGGATTCTGGGTAACAGACCCTGGTGGGAGGCACTCAAGTCACCCAATCCTGGATTCCCCTGGGTGTCTAGTTTTTGAAAATATAAAGGTTTGCTAGGTTTCCCTAGGTGCCGGCAGGGCTAGGGTTCAAAAACTACAGCTAGGCACTTTGCCAAAAAAGGGTCATTTTTCACTGCAAAATTGAGGTGTGACCATGTTGCGTTTTGCGCCGTTTCCTGTCGCGGGCACTAGGCCGACCCGCACAAGTGAGGTACCATTTTTCTCGTAGGACTTTGGGGAACACGGGGTGGGTGGAAATTTGTGGATCCACGCAGATTCCAGAACTTTCCATCACAGAAATGTGGGGAAAATGTGTTTTTTTTGTCAATTATTTACGTTTGCAAGGGATTCTGGGTAACAGACCCTGGTGGGAGGCACTCAAGTCACCCCATCCTGGATTCCTCTGGGTCTCTAGTTTTCGAAAATATATAGGTTTGCTAGGTTTCCCTAGGTGCCGGCAGGGCTAGGGTTCAAAAACTACAGCTAGTCACTTTGCCAAAAAAGGGTCATTTTTCACTGCAAAATTGAGGTGTGACCACGTTGCGTTTTGCGCCGTTTCCTGTCGCGGGCACTAGGCCGACCCACACAAGTGAGGTACCATTTTTCTCGTAGGACTTTGGGGAACACGGGGTGGGTGGAAATTTGTGGATCCACGCAGATTCCAGAACTTTCCATCACAGAAATGTGGGGAAAATGTGTTTTTTTTGTCAATTGTTTACGTTTGCAAGGGATTCTGGGTAACATACCCTGGTGGTAGGCACTCAAGTCACCCCATCCTGGATTCCCCTGGGTGTCTAGTTTTCACAAAAATATAGGTTTGCTAGGTTTCCTGTTGGACTTGGCCCTTCTGGCAGGTTCACCCCTGGACTTTTTGGCTTTTTATTGGTGACTTGGTGTGGTAATTTTTTTGGTTTCTGCGCACTTTCCCTGTGTCCCAGGGTAAAGTGCGTGCGTGCGCTGAGTGCATGTGGTGAGATAGGCCTGCCCTCCCATAGGAATGCATGGGGAATGTATGTGTCCCTAGTAGTTCCTGATGCGTGGGGTGTGCAGGCCCGAGTTTGGTATGTGCGGACTCGTGGGAGTGAATGCTGCGCGATGATGTGTGCGGCGTGCATGTACCTAGTGTGGAAGTGCCACTTCTAGAAGTGGGCACTTCTGTGTGCAGTGTGTCTGTCGCGTGATTGGCTGGTCGTGTCATGTGACGGGCTAGGGATTCCCCAGTGTCAGGATGAGTCACCCAGGGGTGAATGGGGAGATCAGCAGCTAGATGGGTGGGAGGAGTCCACCTGGGTCCTGAATAGGACAGGGTTTTCCAAACACAATGCTGGCCCCGCCCCCTGTGGTGCGACTGACGACCCTAGCCCTGCCAGTGAATAGAGTGAGGGGCTGAGCACATCAAGGGTGCTCCCCAACCAGCTGCGACTGGTTTTCCCCCTCACCCTGAACCCAGAACAAAGGGTTTGCCTGTATAAAAATGGGGCTGTGTCCCCACAGAAGCTGTTCTCTGCCAGGATCTTACCTGAGGGGGGCTGCTGCTGCTGCTGCTGGACCAGAGGACCGCCACTTGGACTACCTCCCTGCCTGGAGGCCCAGTGAGCTGGCTCTGGGTCCAGCCTTGCCCCCCACCCCTGCCCTGCTGCATGCAGGGAAGAACTTTGCTGGATTCTACGGGGATCCTCCTTTAAAGCGCTGGGAGCGCTTCATTTGTGTCTTTAAGCACCTGGAAGCGCTTTTATTCGCCCTTAGCGCTCAGGAGCGCTTTATTGCTGCCAGCCGGTGCCCACCCAGCATTTGCCCCGTTCTGGACTAATCCTGAAGTCCCCTGGCAGGTGCCCACCCTGCCAGGGACCTTGCCGCCGTATCGAGTGCCCACCTCGATTTGCGGTGTTTTGCACGAGCCGGTGCCCACCCGGCGTTTGCCCCGTCTTTGCCGATCCCTACGTCCACTGGCAGGTGCCCACCCTGCCAGGGACATTGCTGTGCGTGTTTGCGGGTGCCCACCCCGCTTACTTGTGGTATTTCGCGGCGGGTGCTCACCCCGCCATATATCCCTGGTTACGAGGGAGCCTACCCCTCTCCTTACCGAGATTTGTAACTCCGCGCCCTCCGGCACCCGACCAGGAAGTCAGGCAGGCCGGGGGCGGGCCTCCGGGACAACAGGGACCGGAAGTAGGAAGGCGGGAGCCTACCCCGCCTCCCACCTGAGTCTCGCGGCGAGATTCGAAGCTCCAGAGCCGGCAGGAGCCTACCCTGCGCCCCGGGGCCCTCCGGAGAAGCACTGAGACCGGAGGAGTCCTGGCCACATCCGGTGAGTAGGGCTCCGGTGTTCCTGTGCCTATTGGTGGAGTGCCCGGGAGGAGGACCGAGCAGAGACACCGCGGGAAGTCCCAGGTAAGCGGGACTCCGGGTGATTGGAATCTCTGCCCCTCTCCCCCACAGCGGCGCCGCAGTTGCGGGCCGCTCCGACGGGGCACACCAACGTGAGCGCCCCCCTCGCCCCCAAGAGAGGCCTCAGTCTAGAGGCGCTCCCACATAGGGGGGCAGTTGCTTTGAGGACAAGAGCGGCCCCAGAAGGCAGCGGGCCGCTCCAACGATACCCCCTCATTGGCGCCAGAGTCCAGGGTGACTCCAACAACAGGGCGAATAGTTGTTTAGAGCCCCGAGGCTCCAGCGTTACAGGGGCATTATTGTTTAGAGCCTGCGAGGCTCAGGGGGCATTTCTTGTTAAGAGCCTGCGAGGGCTCCAACGACGGGGGCATTTCGTTTATGCTCAGAGCGGCCCCGGAAGGCAGAGGGCCGCTCCTACGCTCTAGGGGGGCACATCATTGAAAGAGCCTAGAAGGCTCCCAAAAAGGCACACTATTCATTTCAGAGCCTAGGAGGCTCCAACCCCGGCCATATTCGTGTGAGAAGGCCCAGGGGTGCCCCAGCATTTCTCCAGTTGCCCAGCACTTAGTGGGCAACTGCTACGTGTAGGTTGTGCTTTGTGCGCCCTGGTCTGCGCAGCCTGCGCGGTCGCGCCCTGACTTTGCTGGGACATAGGGCGTCCTAGCCCCGACAAGGCCAGTTGGCCTAGGGACTGCCACAGGTGGTGGCGAATGTGAGTTTTGCGCTATTGTTCCTTTCCTGCACCTCTGAATGTGTTTATGCGTCATGTGCTTTGCTTTACACCGCTGAATGTATTTTATGCATCATGTGTTTCCCTTGTTCTACACCTCTGAATGTGATGCATCATGTGTAAAGTGCGTTTACCCCTACAGGTATTGTGATACTTAGGTGGTTGTTTTCTCCCTAGTACAGGTGGTGCTAGTGAGGTCCTGATTCCCTGCGCAATATTTTCCTAAGGTGGTTAGGGTTGCGTAGGTGGTACTTACCGGATACCAGTAGTGACTGGTTGTGTGCTAGGTGTAATTTTGCGCAACTGTAATTTTATTTCCTATGTTCCAAGTGCTATGTTCTAAGAGTGCTAAGTCCGGACAGCGGTCCATGTGGCCCTGTCCCCTGTACATATAATCCCTTGTAAATTCTGCCCGTGCCTGTTGGCACATTGTAGAGTGTGTGTTTTTATCTAATGTGTTGTGTATAATACAAAGGCTATTTTTATAGAATACCTTGTGTGGAGTTTCCTTTGTGGTGGGCCTTGGGTGTTGTTGCTGGGTGCGCGCGCAAACGCTTTACACATCGCCTCAGGGATAAGCCTGTCTGCTCGTGCCAAGCTACCAAGGGGGTGAGCAGGGGTTATCTTTGGCGTGTAACTCCCCAGCCTTGACTAGAGTGGTGGTTTCTGCCTGGCTTTGGCGCAAGCCTCAGCCAACCAGAAATCCCATTTCTAACTTTGGTGATCAGCGGTGGGATTTGGACTTGCGTTTGCGCTGTACCGCAGCAGCAACTGGCCGCACTACAAAACTCTGCATTTAGATAAATCACATGGTATAGGGATTATTGTTTTAAAATTGTTTTTACTCGTCATTTCTTTGGAAATGTGTTTTTGTGCACTGTGAGTTAGGTGTCCCTAGCTCGGGAGGGTAGATCATCCCCCTTAGTGCATTGTGTTTCTGGATTCACCAGAGGGTGGGATCCAGTGGTGGCAGCGTAATAGTGTCCTGTACATTTGTCCCCCGCCCTGCGCCCAGAGTTGGTACCTGTGTCACGTGGTGGTCAGGTTGAGGAATCAGGGGTGGTAGAAACTGCCTTACCAGTCCGAGGGGAGGGTTGTGTGTGTGGATGAATGGTGTGTGGCACTAGGCAAGTGAGTGTGAGTTCTCTGGGTTAGAGAGCTTGCTGAATCTTTTTGTGAATTGTGTGCTCCTGTGTGAAACTCAGACCCCTAGGTTCCCTGTATAATTGTTACCATAACGTCCGCCAGAATGGAGCCTGCTTGTGATCCCTATGAGCTAGCTTGGCGCCAGAGGCAGGAGTTAGAAAGGTACTGTACAGAGGAAGAGGCAGAAGAGGAGGTAGAGGATGACAATACCTGGACGCCAGTAGAGAGTGAGGACCCCATAGGTAGGGCGTCCCTTGCTGGGTCCAGCGTAGGAGGCAGCGTCTCATCTCTTTCCCTGTCCCCAGAGGAGTGGGAAGATAGGAGGAAAGAAAGGGAGCACCAGCTGGCGTTAGAGAAGCTCAGGTTAGAGCATGCTCAGGCTATGGCGCAGCTGGAGGCCAGGAAGCAACAGCGAGAGACTGAGTGGGTCTTGGCGCGGGAGAGGGTAGAGGAGGCTGAGAGGGCCTCCACCAGAGGCAAAGTAGCTCTGGAGGGTAGACTATCCCCTGCGCGCAGTTTTAATTTTCTGGGCTCCCCAGGGAGGGTTGAGTCCAGTGGTAGTAGCGATGTAGATTCCAGTGTAGGAAATCCCAGTCCCAGTTCCCCCAGTCTGGTACCTGTTCCCCAGGAGGAGGAGTTAAGGTTGAAATTCAGGGGCAGTAGGAAACTGTCTCACCAGACTTGGGAGGAGTTTGTGGATGGATGTGAGGATGCAATGTTTGATTGGATTTCCACAGCAAGTGATTTTGATATACTGTGTAATCTGGTTCTCAAAGAACACCTGCTCAGTTGTTGTGTGCCGGGGCTGCGCCAACACCTGTTGGGGTGTGGATTGTCTGAGCCATTTGACCTGGCGGAGGAAGCAGAGCGCTGGGAAAGGGCTAGAGGTTCTCTAGAGTCATTAGGGAGTGACTCCAAAAGTAGTGGGTCAGGTATCTTCCAGCCCAGCGTGGTGGAAGAGGCTCAGTGTAGCCCAGCTAGGTCCCAGGATAGCGAGGAGGGTGTAGGGGCTCACTGCCTGGCTCAGTGGAGCAGGAGTGAGAGGGTGACCGAGGGTCCCCTGACGTACGAAACCCTGCCTCAGGACTTGGATGGTTCCATGAGGGAACACCAAGTTGGGGACCTAGGCTGTCCTGTTAGCCCATTTGAGGGAGATCTCCTGGTGAGTAGAGGACCTGGAGCACCTGTAACCAGGGCTCCTGTGGTTCTAGAGTCTGGCAGTACCGCTCCGGTAGGGAGGGTACAGGAGTCCAGTGTGAGGAGTGATTGGGGGATGAGTTTCCCAGTGGAAGAGCCTGTGGGTCAGGGACTACCCAGTTGGGCTAGGATCCCGTGTAGTGACCAGGGTGGCACCACTTCTGTTCTGGGGGATCTCCGCGCACTGTCAGGTGGACAGGGGACGGGAGATCAGCGCCAGACAGACAGTCGCTTGACGTATGTGTCCTTTGATAGCCTCAGAGCGATGGAGTGGAAATCCCCAGAAGTCCTGGAGTGCCAGGCAATTATTCCACCAAAGGTTCTAGGCCGGAGGTTGGGAGGCCAGGTTCAGGATCAGCCTGACCTGAAGGGTGGGACGTCTGTAATCAGCGTCCCGACCAGTTCTTCTTCCAGAGGTACCGCCCCAGTTGGTAGGGAGCAGGGTTCTGGAAGGGGGTGCAGAGGGTGGGAGAGCCCACCTCTGCCCCCGGTACAACCTGAGGGGTTAAACCCTGGGTTGGAATGGCGTTCTAGGTGTACCCCTCGCCAGAGGAGGAGGAACCCTAGGAGAAGAGGTAAGGGGAGGAGAGCCTTCCCTGAGACTCCTGGTCCGCCTGAGGGTGTAGACCCTAGGCTGGAGAACCAGTGGCAGTCTAGTCCTGTCTTTCAGAGAGGAAGAGTGGAGAATGGCCGCTATGTGCCAGGGGTTACTACCCCCCACTCTGTGGTTAGGCAAAGACCAGTGGCACCTGGGTGGCCTAGGGCCTGGTCTTGGCCGCGGACAGCTTGGGAGTACCAGTGGGGTAGCCCAGTTGGTCCAGACAGTGGTGTTAAAAAGAATTCCATGGGTTCACCGTGGCGTAGAACCGGAGGGTGTCCATGCAGTTGCGGGCCCGCGTCCGTGTTCTATCGCCCCAAGCAGGGAAGTCCATCACGGTGGTGATTGGTCTGCCCTGCGTTTTGGCTGGAAGGGGGTTGTGTTGGACTTGGCCCTTCTGGCAGGTTCACCCCTGGACTTTTTGGCTTTTTATTGGTGACTTGGTGTGGTAATTTTTTTGGTTTCTGCGCACTTTCCCTGTGTCCCAGGGTAAAGTGCGTGCGTGCGCTGAGTGCATGTGGTAAGATAGGCCTGCCCTCCCATAGGAATGCATGGGGAATGTATGTGTCCCTAGTAGTTCCTGATGCGTGGGGTGTGCAGGCCCGAGTTTGGTATGTGCGGACTCGTGGGAGTGAATGCTGCGCGATGATGTGTGCGGCGTGCATGTACCTAGTGTGGAAGTGCCACTTCTAGAAGTGGGCACTTCTGTGTGCAGTGTGTCTGTCGCGTGATTGGCTGGTCGTGTCATGTGACGGGCTAGGGATTCCCCAGTGTCAGGATGAGTCACCCAGGGGTGAATGGGGAGATCAGCAGCTAGATGGGTGGGAGGAGTCCACCTGGGTCCTGAATAGGACAGGGTTTTCCAAACACAATGCTGGCCCCGCCCCCTGTGGTGCGACTGACGACCCTAGCCCTGCCAGTGAATAGAGTGAGGGGCTGAGCACATCAAGGGTGCTCCCCAACCAGCTGCGACTGGTTTTCCCCCTCACCCTGAACCCAGAACAAAGGGTTTGCCTGTATAAAAATGGGGCTGTGTCCCCACAGAAGCTGTTCTCTGCCAGGATCTTACCTGAGGGGGGCTGCTGCTGCTGGACCAGAGGACCGCCACTTGGACTACCTCCCTGCCTGGAGGCCCAGTGAGCTGGCTCTGGGTCCAGCCTTGCCCCCCACCCCTGCCCTGCTGCATGCAGGGAAGAACTTTGCTGGATTCTACGGGGATCCTCCTTTAAAGCGCTGGGAGCGCTTCATTTGTGTCTTTAAGCGCCTGGAAGCGCTTTTATTCGCCCTTAGCGCTCAGGAGCGCTTTATTGCTGCCAGCCGGTGCCCACCCGGCATTAGCCCCGTTCTGGACTAATCCTGAAGTCCCCTGGCAGGTGCCCACCCTGCCAGGGTCCTTGCCGCCGTATCGAGTGCCCACCTCGATTTGCGGTGTTTTGCACGAGCCGGTGCCCACCCGGCGTTTGCCCCGTCTTTGCCGATCCCTACGTCCGCTGGCAGGTGCCCACCCTGCCAGGGACATTGCTGTGCGTGTTTGCGGGTGCCCACCCCGCTTACTTGTGGTATTTCGCGGCGGGTGCTCACCCCGCCATATATCCCTGGTTACGAGGGAGCCTACCCCTCTCCTTACCGAGATTTGTAACTCCGCGCCCTCCGGCACCCGACCAGGAAGTCAGGCAGGCCGGGGGCGGGCCTCCGGGACAACAGGGACCGGAAGTAGGAAGGCGGGAGCCTACCCCGCCTCCCACCTGAGTCTCGCGGCGAGATTCGAAGCTCCAGAGCCGGCAGGAGCCTACCCTGCGCCCCGGGGCCCTCCGGAGAAGCACTGAGACCGGAGGAGTCCTGGCCACATCCGGTGAGTAGGGCTCCGGTGTTCCTGTGCCTATTGGTGGAGTGCCCGGGAGGAGGACCGAGCAGAGACACCGCGGGAAGTCCCAGGTAAGCGGGACTCCGGGTGATTGGAATCTCTGCCCCTCTCCCCCACAGCGGCGCCGCAGTTGCGGGCCGCTCCGACGGGGCACACCAACGTGAGCGCCCCCCTCGCCCCCAAGAGAGGCCTCAGTCTAGAGGCGCTCCCACATAGGGGGGCAGTTGCTTTGAGGACAAGAGCGGCCCCAGAAGGCAGCGGGCCGCTCCAACGATACCCCCTCATTGGCGCCAGAGTCCAGGGTGACTCCAACAACAGGGCGAATAGTTGTTTAGAGCCCCGAGGCTCCAGCGTTACAGGGGCATTATTGTTTAGAGCCTGCGAGGCTCAGGGGGCATTTCTTGTTAAGAGCCTGCGAGGGCTCCAACGACGGGGGCATTTCGTTTATGCTCAGAGCGGCCCCGGAAGGCAGAGGGCCGCTCCTACGCTCTAGGGGGGCACATCATTGAAAGACCCTAGAAGGCTCCCAAAAAGGCACACTATTCATTTCAGAGCCTAGGAGGCTCCAACCCCGGCCATATTCGTGTGAGAAGGCCCAGGGGTGCCCCAGCATTTCTCCAGTTGCCCAGCACTTAGTGGGCAACTGCTACGTGTAGGTTGTGCTTTGTGCGCCCTGGTCTGCGCAGCCTGCGCGGTCGCGCCCTGACTTTGCTGGGACATAGGGCGTCCTAGCCCCGACAAGGCCAGTTGGCCTAGGGACTGCCACAGGTGGTGGCGAATGTGAGTTT
This sequence comes from Triturus cristatus, assembly GCF_964204655.1. NCBI lineage: Eukaryota > Metazoa > Chordata > Amphibia > Caudata > Salamandridae > Triturus > Triturus cristatus. The sequence goes on along the minus strand of NW_028188109.1, from coordinate 312,145 downwards.
TGCGCTATTGTTCCTTTCCTGCACCTCTGAATGTGTTTATGCGTCATGTGCTTTGCTTTACACCGCTGAATGTATTTTATGCATCATGTGTTTCCCTTGTTCTACACCTCTGAATGTGATGCATCATGTGTAAAGTGCGTTTACCCCTACAGGTATTGTGATACTTAGGTGGTTGTTTTCTCCCTAGTACAGGTGGTGCTAGTGAGGTCCTGATTCCCTGCGCAATATTTTCCTAAGGTGGTTAGGGTTGCGTAGGTGGTACTTACCGGATACCAGTAGTGACTGGTTGTGTGCTAGGTGTAATTTTGCGCAACTGTAATTTTATTTCCTATGTTCCAAGTGCTATGTTCTAAGAGTGCTAAGTCCGGACAGCGGTCCATGTGGCCCTGTCCCCTGTACATATAATCCCTTGTAAATTCTGCCCGTGCCTGTTGGCACATTGTAGAGTGTGTGTTTTTATCTAATGTGTTGTGTATAATACAAAGGCTATTTTTATAGAATACCTTGTGTGGAGTTTCCTTTGTGGTGGGCCTTGGGTGTTGTTGCTGGGTGCGCGCGCAAACGCTTTACACATCGCCTCAGGGATAAGCCTGTCTGCTCGTGCCAAGCTACCAAGGGGGTGAGCAGGGGTTATCTTTGGCGTGTAACTCCCCAGCCCTGACTAGAGTGGTGGTTTCTGCCTGGCTTTGGCGCAAGCCTCAGCCAACCAGAAATCCCATTTCTAACATTTCCCTAGGTGCCGGCAGAGCTAGGGTTCAAAAACTACAGCTAGGCACTTTGCCAAAAAAGGGTCATTTTTCACTGCAAAATTGAGGTGTGACCACGTTGCGTTTTGCACCGTTTCCTGTCGCGGGCACTAGGCCGACCCGCACAAGTGAGGTACCATTTTTCTCATAGGACTTTGGGAACGCGGGGTGGGTGGAAATTTGTGGATCCACGCAGGTTCCAGAACTTTCCATCACAGAAATGTGGGGAAAATGTGTTTTTTTTGTCAATTGTTTACGTTTGCAAGGGATTCTGGGTAACAGACCCTGGTGAGAGGCACTCAAGTCACCCCATCATGGATTCCCCTGGGTGTCTAGTTTTCAAAAATGTATAGGTTTGCTAGGTTTCCTTAGGTGCCAGCAGGGCTAGGGTTCAAAAACTACAGCTAGTCACTTTGCCAAAAAAGGGTCATTTTTCACTGCAAAATTGAGGTGTGACCATGTTGCGTTTTGCGCCGTTTCCTGTCGCGGGCACTAGGCCGACCCGCACAAGTGAGGTACCATTTTTCTCGTAGGACTTTGGGGAACACGGGGTGGGTGGAAATTTGTGGATCCACGCAGATTCCAGAACTTTCCATCACAGAAATGTGGGGAAAATGTGTTTTTTTTGTCAATTATTTACGTTTGCAAGGGATTCTGGGTAACAGACCCTGGTGGGAGGCACTCAAGTCACCCCATCCTGGAATCCTCTGGGTGTCTAGTTTTTGAAAATATATAGGTTTGCTAGGTTTCCCTAGGTGCCGGCAGGGCTAGGGTTCAAAAACTACAGCTAGGCACTTTGCCAAAAAAGGGTCATTTTTCACTGCAAAATTGAGGTGTGACCACGTTGCGTTTAGCGCCGTCTCCTGTCACAGGCACTAGGCCGACCCACACAAGTGAGGTACCATTTTTCTCATAGGACTTTGGGAAACGCAGAGTGGGTGGAAATGTGTGCATCCACGCAGATTCCAGAACTTTCCATCACAGAAATGTGGGAAAAATGTGTTTTTTTTGTCAATTGTTTACGTTTGCAAGGGATTCTGGGTAACATACCCTGGTGGTAGGCACTCAAGTCACCCCATCCTGGATTCCCCTGGGTGTCTAGTTTTCACAAAAATATAGGTTTGCTAGGTTTCCCTAGGTGCCGGCAGAGCTAGGGTTCAAAAACTACAGCTAGTCACTTTGCCAAAAAAGGGTCATTTTTCACTGCAAAATTGAGGTGTGACCACGTTGCGTTTTGCGCCGTTTCCTGTCGCGGGCACTAGGCCGACCCACACAAGTGAGGTACCATTTTTCTCGTAGGACTTTGGGAACGCGGGGTGGGTGGAAATTTGTGGATCCACGCAGATTCCAGAACTTTCCATCACAGAAATGTGGGGAAAATGTGTTTTTTTTGTCAATTTTTTACGTTTGCAAGGGATTCTGGGTAACAGACCCTGGTGGTATGCACTCACGTCACCCCATCCTGGATTCCCCTGGTTGTCTAGTTTTCAAAAATATATAGGTTTGCTAGGTTTCCCTAGGTGCCGGCAGAGCTAGGGTTCAAAAACTACAGCTAGTCACTTTGCCAAAAAAGGGTCATTTTTCACTGCAAAATTGAGGTGTGACCATGTTGCGTTTTGCGCCGTTTCCTGTCGCGGGCACTAGGCCGACCCGCACAAGTGAAGTAACATTTTTCTTGTAGGACTTTGGGGAACACGGGGTGGGTAGAAATTTGTGGATCCACGCAGGTTCCAGAACTTTCCATCACAGAAATGTGGGGAAAATGTGTTTTTTTTGTCAATTGTTTTTTTACGTTTGCAAGGGATTCTGGGTAACAGACCCTGGTGGGAGGCACTCAAGTCACCCCATCCTGGATTCCCCTGGGTGTCTAGTTTTCGAAAATATATAGGTTTGCTAGGTTTCCCTAGGTGCCGGCAGGGCTAGGGTTAAAAAACTACAGCTAGGCACTTTGCCAAAAAAGGGTCATTTTTCACTGCAAAATAGAGGTGTGACCACGTTGCGTTTTGCACCGTTTCCTGTCGCGGGCACTAGGCCGACCCGCACAAGTGAGGTACCATTTTTCTCGTAGGACTTTGGGAAACGCGGGGTGGGTGGAAATTTGTGGATCCACGCAGATTCCAGAACTTTCCATCACAGAAATGTGGGGAAAATGTGTTTTTTTTGTCATTTTTTTATGTTTACAAGGGATTCTGGGTAACAGACCCTGGTGAGAGGCACTCAAGTCACCCCATCCTGGATTCCCCTGGGTGTCTAGTTTTCAAAAATGTATAGGTTTGCTAGGTTTCCTTAGGTGCCAGCAGGGCTAGGGTTCAAAAACTACAGCTAGGCACTTTGCCAAAAAAGGGTCATTTTTCACTGCAAAATTGAGGTGTGACCATGTTGCGTTTTGCGCCGTTTCCTGTCGCGGGCACTAGGCCGACCCGCACAAGTGAGGTACCATTTTTCTCGTAGGACTTTGGGGAACACGGGGTGGGTGGAAATTTGTGGATCCACGCAGATTCCAGAACTTTCCATCACAGAAATGTGGGGAAAATGTGTTTTTTTTGTCAATATTTACGTTTGCAAGGAATTCTGGGTAACAGACCCTGGTGGGAGGCACTCAAGTAACCCCATCCTGGATTCCTCTGGGAGTCTAGTTTTCGAAAATATATAGGTTTGCTAGGTTTCCCTAGGTGCCGGCAGGGCTAGGGTTCAAAAACTACAGCTAGGCACTTTGCCAAAAAAGGGTCATTTTTCACTGCAAAATTGAGGTGTGACTACGTTGCGTTTTGCGCCGTTTCCTGTCGCGGGCACTAGGCCGACCCGCACAAGTGAGGTACATTTTTCTCGTAGGACTTTGGGAAATGCGGGGTGTGTGGAAATTTGTGGATCCACGCAGATTCCAGAACTTTTCATCACAGAAATGTGGGAAAAATTTGTTTTTTTTGTCATTTGTTTCCGTTTGCAAGGGATTCTGGGTAACAGACCCTGGTGGCAGGCACTCAAGTCACCCCATCCTGGATTCCCCTGGTTGTCTAGTTTTCGAAAATATATAGGTTTGCTAGGTTTCCCTAGGTGCCGGCAGAGCTAGGGTTCAAAAACTACAGCTAGGCACTTTGCCAAAAAAGGGTCATTTTTCACTGCAAAATTGAGGTGTGACCACGTTGCGTTTTGCGCCGTTTCCTGTCGCGGGCACTAGGCCGACCCGCACAAGTGAGGTACCATTTTTCTCGTAGGACTTTGGGAAACGCGGGGTGGGTGGAAATTTGTGGATCCACGCAGATTCCAGAACTTTTCATCACAGAAATGTGGGGAAAATGTGTTTTTTTTGTCAATTGTTTCCGTTTGCAAGGGATTCTGGGTAACAGACCCTGGTGGCAGGCACTCAAGTCACCCCATCCTGGATTCCCCTGGGTGTCTAGTTTTCGAAAATATATAGGTTTGCTAGGTTTCCATAGGTGACAGCAGGGCTAGGGTTTAAAAACTACAGCTAGGCACTTTGCCAAAAAAGGGTCTATTTTCACTGCAAAATTGAGGTGTGACCACGTTGCGTTTTGCGCCGTTTCCTGTCGCGGGCACTAGGCCGACCCACACAAGTGAGGTACCATTTTTCTAGTAGGACTTTGGGAAACGTGGGGTGGGTGGAAATTTGTGGATCCACGCAGATTCCAGAACTTTTCATCACAGAAATGTGGGGAAAATGTGTTTTTTTTGTCAATTGTTTCCGTTTGCAAGGGATTCTGGGTAACAGACCCTGGTGGCAGGCACTCGAGTCACCCAATCCTGGATTCCCCTGGGTGTCTAGTTTTCGAAAATATATAGGTTTGCTAGGTTTCCATAGGTGACGGCAGGGCTAGGGTTCAAAAACTACAGCTAGGCACTTTGCCAAAAAAGGGTCATTTTTCACTGTAAAATTGAGGTGTGACCACGTTGCGTTTTGCGCCATTTCCTGTCACGGGCACTAGGGCGACCCGCACTAGTGAGGTACCATTTTTCTCGTAGGACTTTGGGGAATGCGGGGTGGGTGGAAATTTGTGGATCCACGCAGATTCTAGAACTTTCCATCACAGAAATGTGGGGAAAATATGTTTTTTTTGTCAATTGTTCATGTTTGCAAGGGATTCTGGATAACAGACCCTGGTGGGAGGCACTCAAGTCACCCCATCCTGGATTCCCCTGGGTGTCTAGTTTTCAAAAATATATAGGTTTGCTACGTTTCCCTAGGTGCCGGCAGGGCTAGGGTTAAAAAACTACAGCTAGGCACTTTGTCAAAAAAGGGTCATTTTTCACTGCAAAATTGAGGTGTGACCACGTTGCGTTTTGCGTCGTCTCCTGTCGCGGGCACTAGGCTGACCCACACAAGTGAGGTACCATTTTTCTCGTAGGACTTTGGGAAACGCGGAGTGGGTGGAAATTTGTGCATCCACGCAGATTCCAGAACTTTCCATCACAGAAATGTGGGAAAAATGTGTTTTTTTTGTCAATTGTTTACGTTTGCAAGGGATTCTGGGTAACAGACCCTGGTGATAGGCACTCAACTCACCCCATCCTAGATTCCCCTGGGTGTCTAGTTTTCACAAATATATAGGTTTGCTAGGTTTCCCTAGGTGCCGGCAGAGCTAGGGTTCCAAAACTACAGCTAGTCACTTTGCCAAAAAACGGTCATTTTTCACTGCAAAATTGAGGTGTGACCACGTTGCGTTTTGTGCCGTTTCCTGTCGCGGGCACTAGGCCGAACCACACAAGTGAGGTACCATTTTTCTCGTAGGACTTTGGGAAACGCGGGGTGGGTGGAAATTTGTGAATCCACGCAGATTCCAGAACTTTTCATCACAGAAATGTGGGGAAAATGTGTTTTTTTTGTCAATTGTTTCCGTTTGCAAGGGATTCTGGGTAACAGACCCTGGTGGCAGGCACTCAAGTCACCCCATCCTGGATTCCCCTGGGTGTCTAGTTTTCGAAAATATATAGGTTTGCTAGGTTTCCATAGGTGACAGCAGGGCTAGGGTTCAAAAACTACAGCTAGGCACTTTGCCAAAAAAGGGTCATTTTTCACTGCAAAATTGAGGTGTGACCATGTTGCGTTTTGCGCCGTTTCCTGTCGCGGGCACTAGGCCGACCCGCAAAAGTGAGATACCATTTTTCTCGTAGGACTTTGGGGAACACGGGGTGGGTGGAAATTTGTGGATCCACGCAGATTCCAGAACTTTCCATCACAGAAATGTGGGGAAAATGTGTTTTTTTTGTCAATTATTTACGTTTGCAAGGGATTCTGGGTAACAGACCCTGGTGGGAGGCACTCAAGTCACCCCATCCTGGATTTCCCTGGGTGTCTATTTTTCGAAAATATATAGGTTTGCTAGGTTTCCCTAGGTGCCGGCAGGGCTAGGGTTCAAAAACTACAGCTAGGCACTTTGCCAAAAAAGGGTAATTTTTCACTGCAAAATTGAGGTGTGACCACGTTGCATTTTGCACCGTTTCCTGCCGCGGGCACTAGGCCGACCCGCACAAGTGAGGTACCATTTTTCTCGTAGGACTTTGGGAAACGCGGGGTGGGTGGAAATTTGTGGATCCACGCAGATTCCAGAACTTTCCATCACAGAAATGTGGGGAAAATGTGTTTTTTTTGTCAATTTTTTCTGTTTGCAAGGGATTATGGGTAACAGACCCTGGTGGTATGCACTCAAGTCACCCCATCCTGGATTCCCCTGGTTGTCTAGTTTTCAAAAATATATAGGTTTGCTAGGTTTCCCTAGGTGCTGGCAGAGCTAGGGTTCAAAAACTACAGCTAGTCACTTTGCCAAAAAAGGGTCATTTTTCACTGCAAAATTGAGGTGTGATCATGTTGCGTTTTGCGCCGTTTCCTGTCGCGGGCACTAGGCCGACCCGCACAAGTGAACTAACATTTTTCTTGTAGGACTTTGGGGAACACGGGGTGGGTAGAAATTTGTGGATCCACGCAGGTTCCAGAACTTTCCATCACAGAAATGTGGGGAAAATGTGTTTTTTTTGTCAATTGTTTTTTTACGTTTGCAAGGGATTCTGGGTAACAGACCCTGGTGGGAGGCACTCAAGTCACCCAATCCTGGATTCCCCTGGGTGTCTAGTTATCGAAAATATATAGGTTTGCTAGGTTTCCCTAGGTGCTGGCAGGGCTAGGGTTCAAAAACTACAGCTAGGCACTTTGCCAAAAAAGGGTCATTTTTCACTGCAAAATAGAGGTGTGACCACGTTGCGTTTTGCACCGTTTCCTGTCGCGGGCACAAGGCCGACCCGCACAAGTGAGGTACCATTTTTCTCGTAGGACTTTGGGAAACGCGGGGTGTGTGGAAATTTGTGGATCCACGCAGATTCCAGAACTTTCCATCACAGAAATGTGGGGAAAATGTGTTTTTTTTGTCATTTTTTTATGTTTACAAGGGATTCTGGGTAACAGACCCTGGTGAGAGGCACTCAAGTCACCCCATCCTGGATTCCCCTGGGTGTCTAGTTTTCAAAAATGTATAGGTTTGCTAGGTTTCCTTAGGTGCCAGCAGGGCTAGGGTTCAAAAACTACAGCTAGGCACTTTGCCAAAAAAGGGTCATTTTTTACTGCAAAATTGAGGTGTGACCATGTTGCGTTTTGCGCCGTTTCCTGTTGCGGGCACTAGGCCGACCCGCACAAGTGAGGTACCATTTTTCTCGTAGGACTTTGGTGAACACGGGGTGGGTGGAAATTTGTGGATCCACGCAGATTCCAGAACTTTCCATCACAGAAATGTGGGGAAAATGTGTTTTTTTTGTCAATTGTTTACGTTTGCAAGGGATTCTGGGTAACAGACCCTGGTGGGAGGCACTCAAGTCACCCCATCCTGGATTCCTCTGGGTGTCTAGTTTTCGAAAATATATAGGTTTGCTAGGTTTCCCTAGGTGCCGGCAGGGCTAGGGTTAAAAAACTACAGCTAGGCACTTTGCCAAAAAAGGGTCATTTTTCACTGCAAAATTGAGGTGTGACCACGTTGCGTTTAGCGCCGTCTCCTGTCACGGGCACTAGGCCGACCCACACAAGTGAGGTACCATTTTTCTCATAGGACTTTGGGAAACGCAGAGTGGGTGGAAATTTGTGCATCCACGCAGATTCCAGAACTTTCCATCACAGAAATGTGGGAAAAATGTGTTTTTTTTGTTAATTGTTTACGTTTGCAAGGGATTCTGGGTAACATACCCTGGTGGTAGGCACTCAAGTCACCCCATCCTGGATTCCCCTGGGTGTCTAGTTTTCACAAAAATATAGGTTTGCTAGGTTTCCCTAGGTGCCGGCAGAGCTAGGGTTCAAAAACTACAGCTAGGCACTTTGCCAAAAAAGGGTCATTTTTCACTGCAAAATTGAGGTGTGACCACGTTGCGTTTTGCACCGTTTCCTGTCGCGGGCACTAGGCCGACCCGCACAAGTAAGGTACCATTTTTCTCGTAGGACTTTGGGAACGCGGGGTGGGTGGAAATTTGTGGATCCACGCAGGTTCCAGAACTTTCCATCACAGAAATGTGGGGAAAATGTGTTTTTTTTGTCAATTGTTTACGTTTGCAAGGGATTCTGGGTAACAGACCCTGGTGGGAGGCACTCAAGTCACCCAATCCTGGATTCCCCTGGGTGTCTACTTTTCGAAAATATATAGGTTTGCTAGGTTTCCCTAGGTGCCGTCAGGGCTAGGGTTCAAAAACTACAGCTAGGCACTTTGCCAAAAAAGGGTCATTTTTCACTGCAAAATAGAGGTGTGACCACGTTTCGTTTTGCACCGTTTCCTGTCGCGGCCACTAGGCCGACCCGCACAAGTGAGGAACCATTTTTCTCGTAGGACTTTGGTAAACGCGGGGTGGGTGGAAATTTGTGGATCCACGCAGATTCCAGAACTTTCCATCACAGAAATGTGGGGAAAATGTGTTTTTTTTGTCATTTTTTTATGTTTACAAGGGATTCTGGGTAACAGACCCTGGTGAGAGGCACTCAAGTCACCCCATCCTGGATTCCCCTGGGTGTCTAGTTTTCAAAAATGTATAGGTTTGCTAGGTTTCCTTAGGTGCCAGCAGGGCTAGGGTTCAAAAACTACAGCTAGTCACTTTGCCAAAAAAGGGTCATTTTTCACTGCAAAATTGAGGTGTGACCACGTTGCGTTTTGCGCCGTTTCCTGTCGCGGGCACTAGGCCGACCCACACAAGTGAGGTACCATTTTTCTCGTAGGACTTTGGGAACGCGGGGTGGGTGGAAATTTGTGGATCCACGCAGGTTCCAGAACTTTCCATCACAGAAATGTGGGGAAAATGTGTTTTTTTTGTCAATTGTTTACGTTTGCAAGGGATTCTGGGTAACAGACCCTGGTGGGAGGCACTCAAGTCACCCAATCCTGGATTCCCCTGGGTGTCTAGTTTTTGAAAATATATAGGTTTGCTAGGTTTCCCTAGGTGCCGGCAGGGCTAGGGTTCAAAAACTACAGCTAGGCACTTTGCCAAAAAAGGGTCATTTTTCACTGCAAAATTGAGGTGTGACCACGTTGCGTTTAGCGCCGTCTCCTGTCACGGGCACTAGGCCGACCCACACAAGTGAGGTACCATTTTTCTCATAGGACTTTGGGAAACGCAGAGTGGGTGGAAATTTGTGCATCCACGCAGATTCCAGAACTTTCCATCACAGAAATGTGGGAAAAATGTGTTTTTTTTGTCAATTGTTTACGTTTGCAAGGGATTCTGGGTAACATACCCTGGTGGTAGGCACTCAAGTCACCCCATCCTGGATTCCCCTGGGTGTCTAGTTTTCACAAAAATATAGGTTTGCTAGGTTTCCCTAGGTGCCGGCAGAGCTAGGGTTCAAAAACTACAGCTAGGCACTTTGCCAAAAAAGGGTCATTTTTCACTGCAAAATAGAGGTGTGACCACGTTGCGTTTTGCACCGTTTCCTGTCGCGGGCACTAGGCCGACCCGCACAAGTGAGGTACCATTTTTCTCGTAGGACTTTGGGAAACGCGGGGTGGGTGGAAATTTGTGGATCCACGCAGATTCCAGAACTTTCCATCACAGAAATGTGGGGAAAATGTGTTTTTTTTGTCATTTTTTTATGTTTACAAGGGATTCTGGGTAACAGACCCTGGTGAGAGGCACTCAAGTCACCCCATCCTGGATTCCCCTGGGTGTCTAGTTTTCAAAAATGTATAGGTTTGCTAGGTTTCCTTAGGTGCCAGCAGGGCTAGGGTTCAAAAACTACAGCTAGGCACTTTGGCAAAAAAGGGTCATTTTTCACTGCAAAATTGAGGTGTGACCATGTTGCGTTTTGCGCCGTTTCCTGTCGCGGGCACTAGGCCGACCCGCACAAGTGAGGTACCATTTTTCTCGTAGGACTTTGGGGAACACGGGGTGGGTGGAAATTTGTGGATCCACGCAGATTCCAGAACTTTCCATCACAGAAATGTGCGGAAAATGTGTTTTTTTTGTCATTTTTTTATGTTTACAAGGGATTCTGGGTAACAGACCCTGGTGAGAGGCACTCAAGTCACCCCATCCTGGATTCCCCTGGGTGTCTAGTTTTCGAAAATATATAGGTTTGCTAGGTTTCCCTAGGTGCCGGCAGGGCTAGGGTTCAAAAACTACAGCTAGGCACTTTGCCAAAAAAGGGTCATTTTTCACTGCAAAATTGAGGTGTGACTACGTTGCGTTTTGCGCCGTTTCCTGTCGCGGGCACTAGGCCGACCCGCACAAGTGAGGTACATTTTTCTCGTAGGACTTTGGGAAATGCGGGGTGGGTGGAAATTTGTGGATCCACGCAGATTCCAGAACTTTTCATCACAGAAATGTGGGGAAAATGTGTTTTTTTTGTCAATTGTTTCCGTTTGCAAGGGATTCTGGGTAACAGACCCTGGTGGCAGGCACTCAAGTCACCCCATCCTGGATTCCCCTGGGTGTCTAGTTTTCGAAAATATATAGGTTTGCTAGGTTTCCATAGGTGACGGCAGGGCTAGGGTTCAAAAACTACAGCTAGGCACTTTGCCAAAAAAGGGTCATTTTTCACTGCAAAATTGAGGTGTGACCACGTTGCGTTTTGCGTCGTTTCCTGTCGCGGGCACTAGGGCGACCCGCACTAGTGAGGTACCATTTTTCTCGTAGGACTTTGGGGAATGCGGGGTGGGTGGAAATTTGTGGATCCACACAGATTCTAGAACTTTCCATCACAGAAATGTGGGGAAAATTTGTTTTTTTTGTCAATTGTTCATGTTTGCAAGGGATTCTGGATAACAGACCCTGGTGGGAGGCACTCAAGTCACCCCATCCTGTATTCCCCTGGGTGTCTAGTTTTCAAAAATATATAGGTTTGCTACGTTTCCCTAGGTGCCGGCAGGGCTAGGGTTAAAAAACTACAGCTAGGCACTTTGTCAAAAAAGGGTCATTTTTCACTGCAAAATTGAGGTGTGACCACGTTGCGTTTTGCGTCGTCTCCTGTCGCGGGCACTAGGCTGACCCACACAAGTGAGGTACCATTTTTCTCGTAGGACTTTGGGAAACGCGGAGTGGGTGGAAATTTGTGCATCCACGCAGATTCCAGAACTTTCCATCACAGAAATGTGGGAAAAATGTGTTTTTTTTGTCAATTGTTTACGTTTGCAAGGGATTCTGGGTAACAGACCCTGGTGGTAGGCACTCAACTCACCCCATCCTAGATTCCCCTGGGTGTCTAGTTTTCACAAATATATAGGTTTGCTAGGTTTCCCTAGGTGCCGGCAGAGCTAGGGTTCCAAAACTACAGCTAGTCACTTTGCCAAAAAAGGGTCATTTTTCACTGCAAAATTGAGGTGTGACCACGTTGCGTTTTGTGCCGTTTCCTGTTGCGGGCACTAGGCCGAACCACACAAGTGAGGTACCATTTTTCTCGTAGGACTTTGGGGAACGCGGGGTGGGTGGAAATTTGTGGATCCACGCAGATTCCAGAACTTTCCATCACAGAAATATGGGGAAAATGTGTTTTTTTTGTCATTTTTTTATGTTTACAAGGGATTCTGGGTAACAGACCCTGGTGAGAGGCACTCAAGTCACCCCATCCTGGATTCCCCTGGGTGTCTAGTTTTCAAAAATGTATAGGTTTGCTAGGTTTCATTAGGTTCCAGCAGGGCTAGGGTTCAAAAACTACAGCTAGGCACTTTGCCAAAAAAGGGTCATTTTTCACTGCAAAATTGAGGTGTGACCACGTTGCGTTTAGCGCCGTCTCCTGTCACGGGCACTAGGCCGACCCACACAAGTGAGGTACCATTTTTCTCATAGGACTTTGGGAAACGCAGAGTGGGTGGAAATTTGTGCATCCACGCAGATTTCAGAACTTTCCATCACAGAAATGTGGGAAAAATGTGTTTTTTTTGTCAATTGTTTACGTTTGCAAGGGATTCTGGGTAACATACCCTGGTGGTAGGCACTCAAGTCACCCCATCCTGGATTCCCCTGGGTGTCTAGTTTTCACAAAAATATAGGTTTGCTAGGTTTCCCTAGGTGCCGGCAGAGCTAGGGTTCAAAAACTACAGCTAGTCACTTTGCCAAAAAAGGGTCATTTTTCACTGCAAAATTGAGGTGTGACCACGTTGCGTTTTGCGCCGTTTCCTGTTGCTGGCACTAGGCCGACCCACACAAGTGAGGTACCATTTTTCTCGTAGGACTTTGGGAACGCGGGGTGGGTGGAAATTTGTGGATCCACGCAGGTTCCAGAACTTTCCATCACAGAAATGTGGGGAAAATGTGTTTTTTTTGTCAATTGTTTACATTTGCAAGGGATTCTGGGTAACAGACCCTGGTGGGAGGCACTCAAGTCACCCAATCCTGGATTCCCCTGGGTGTCTACTTTTCGAAAATATATAGGTTTGCTAGGTTTCCCTAGGTGCCGGCAGGGCTAGGGTTCAAAAACTACAGCTAGGCACTTTGCCAAAAAAGGGTCATTTTTCACTGCAAAATAGAGGTGTGACCACGTTGCGTTTTGCACCGTTTCCTGTCGCGGGCACTAGGCCGACCCGCACAAGTGAGGTACCATTTTTCTCGTAGGACTTTGGTAAACGCGGGGTGGGTGGAAATTTGTGGATCCACGCAGATTCCAGAACTTTCCATCACAGAAATGTGGGGAAAATGTGTTTTTTTTGTCATTTATTTATGTTTACAAGGGATTCTGGGTAACAGACCCTGGTGAGAGGCACTCAAGTCACCCCATCCTGGATTCCCCTGGGTGTCTAGTTTTCAAAAATGTATAGGTTTGCTAGGTTTCCTTAGGTGCCAGCAGGGCTAGGGTTCAAAAACTACAGCTAGGCACTTTGCCAAAAAAGGGTCATTTTTCACTGCAAAATTGAGGTGTGACCATGTTGCGTTTTGCGCCGTTTCCTGTCGCGGCCACTAGGCCGACCCGCACAAGTGAGGTACCATTTTTCTCGTAGGACTTTGGGGAACACGGGGTGGGTGGAAATTTGTGGATCCACGCAGATTCCAGAACTTTCCATCACAGAAATGTGGGGAAAATGTGTTTTTTTTGTCATTTTTTTATGTTTACAAGGGATTCTGGGTAACAGACCCTGGTGAGAGGCACTCAAGTCACCCCATCCTAAATTCCCCTGGGTGTCTAGTTTTCGAAAATATATAGGTTTGCTAGGTTTCCCTAGGTGCCGGCAGGGCTAGGGTTCAAAAACTACAGCTAGGCACTTTGCCAAAAAAGGGTCATTTTTCACTGCAAAATTGAGGTGTGACTACGTTGCGTTTTGCGCCGTTTCCTGTCGCGGGCACTAGGCCGACCCGCACAAGTGAGGTACATTTTTCTCGTAGGACTTTGGGAAATGCGGGGTGGGTTGAAATTTGTGGATCCACGCAGATTCCAGAACTTTTCATCACAGAAATGTGGGGAAAATGTGTTTTTTTTGTCAATTGTTTCCGTTTGCAAGGGATTCTGGGTAACAGACCCTGGTGGCAGGCACTCAAGTCACCCCATCCTGGATTCCCCTGGGTGTCTAGTTTTCGAAAATATATAGGTTTGCTAGGTTTCCCTAGGTGCCGGCAGGGCTAGGGTTCAAAAACTACAGCTAGGCACTTTGCCAAAAAAGGGTCATTTTTCACTGCAAAATTGAGGTGTGACCACGTTGCGTTTTGCGCCATTTCCTGTCGCGGGCACTAGGCCGACCCGCACAAGTGAGGTACCATTTTTCTCGTAGGACTTTGGGAAACGCGGGGTGGGTGGAAATTTGTGGATCCACGCAGATTCCAGAACTTTTCATCACAGAAATGTGGGTAAAATGTGTTTTTTTTGTCAATTGTTTCCGTTTGCAAGGGATTCTGGGTAACAGACCCTGGTGGCAGGCACTCGAGTCACCCAATCCTGGATTCCCCTGGGTGTCTAGTTTTCGAAAATATATAGGTTTGCTAGGTTTCCATAGGTGACGGCAGGGCTAGGGTTCAAAAACTACAGCTAGGCACTTTGCCAAAAAAGGGTCATTTTTCACTGCAAAATTGAGGTGTGACCACGTTGCGTTTTGCGCCGTTTCCTGTCGCGGGCACTAGGGCGACCCGCACTAGTGAGATACCATTTTTCTCGTAGGACTTTGGGGAATGCGGGGTGGGTGGAAATTTGTGGATCCACGCAGATTCTAGAACTTTCCATCACAGAAATGTGGGGAAAATTTGTTTTTTTTGTCAATTGTTCATGTTTGCAAGGGATTCTGGATAACAGACCCTGGTGGGAGGCACTCAAGTCACCCCATCCTGGATTCCCCTGGGTGTCTAGTTTTCAAAAATATATAGGTTTGCTACGTTTCCCTAGGTGCCGGCAGGGCTAGGGTTCAAAAACTACAGCTAGGCACTTTGCCAAAAAAGGGTCTTTTTTCACTGCAAAATTGAGGTGTGACCACGTTGCGTTTTGCGCCGTTTCCTGTCGCGGGCACTAGGCCGACCCGCACAAGTGAAGTACCATTTTTCTTGTAGGACTTTGGGGAACGCGGGGTGGGTGGAAATTTGTGGATCCACGCAGATTCCAGAACTTTCCATCACAGAAATGTGGGGAAAATGTGTTTTTTTTGTCAATTATTTACGTTTGCAAGGGATTCTGGGTAACAGACCCTGGTGGGAGGCACTCAAGTCACCCAATCCTGGATTCCCCTGGGTGTCTACTTTTCGAAAATATATAGGTTTGCTAGGTTTCCCTAGGTGCCGGCAGGGCTAGGGTTCAAAAACTACAGCTAGGCACTTTGCCAAAAAAGGGTCATTTTTCACTGCAAAATAGAGGTGTGACCACGTTGCGTTTTGCACCGTTTCCTGTCGCGGGCACTAGGCCGACCCGCACAAGTGAGGTACCATTTTTCTCGTAGGACTTTGGTAAACGCGGGGTGGGTGGAAATTTGTGGATCCACGCAGATTCCAGAACTTTCCATCACAGAAATGTGGGGAAAATGTGTTTTTTTTGTCATTTATTTATGTTTACAAGGGATTCTGGGTAACAGACCCTGGTGAGAGGCACTCAAGTCACCCCATCCTGGATTCCCCTGGGTGTCTAGTTTTCAAAAATGTATAGGTTTGCTAGGTTTCCTTAGGTGCCAGCAGGGCTAGGGTTCAAAAACTACAGCTAGGCACTTTGCCAAAAAAGGGTCATTTTTCACTGCAAAATTGAGGTGTGACCATGTTGCGTTTTGCGCCGTTTCCTGTCGCGGCCACTAGGCCGACCCGCACAAGTGAGGTACCATTTTTCTCGTAGGACTTTGGGGAACACGGGGTGGGTGGAAATTTGTGGATCCACGCAGATTCCAGAACTTTCCATCACAGAAATGTGGGGAAAATGTGTTTTTTTTGTCATTTTTTTATGTTTACAAGGGATTCTGGGTAACAGACCCTGGTGAGAGGCACTCAAGTCACCCCATCCTAAATTCCCCTGGGTGTCTAGTTTTCGAAAATATATAGGTTTGCTAGGTTTCCCTAGGTGCCGGCAGGGCTAGGGTTCAAAAACTACAGCTAGGCACTTTGCCAAAAAAGGGTCATTTTTCACTGCAAAATTGAGGTGTGACTACGTTGCGTTTTGCGCCGTTTCCTGTCGCGGGCACTAGGCCGACCCGCACAAGTGAGGTACATTTTTCTCGTAGGACTTTGGGAAATGCGGGGTGGGTTGAAATTTGTGGATCCACGCAGATTCCAGAACTTTTCATCACAGAAATGTGGGGAAAATGTGTTTTTTTTGTCAATTGTTTCCGTTTGCAAGGGATTCTGGGTAACAGACCCTGGTGGCAGGCACTCAAGTCACCCCATCCTGGATTCCCCTGGGTGTCTAGTTTTCGAAAATATATAGGTTTGCTAGGTTTCCCTAGGTGCCGGCAGGGCTAGGGTTCAAAAACTACAGCTAGGCACTTTGCCAAAAAAGGGTCATTTTTCACTGCAAAATTGAGGTGTGACCACGTTGCGTTTTGCGCCATTTCCTGTCGCGGGCACTAGGCCGACCCGCACAAGTGAGGTACCATTTTTCTCGTAGGACTTTGGGAAACGCGGGGTGGGTGGAAATTTGTGGATCCACGCAGATTCCAGAACTTTTCATCACAGAAATGTGGGTAAAATGTGTTTTTTTTGTCAATTGTTTCCGTTTGCAAGGGATTCTGGGTAACAGACCCTGGTGGCAGGCACTCGAGTCACCCAATCCTGGATTCCCCTGGGTGTCTAGTTTTCGAAAATATATAGGTTTGCTAGGTTTCCATAGGTGACGGCAGGGCTAGGGTTCAAAAACTACAGCTAGGCACTTTGCCAAAAAAGGGTCATTTTTCACTGCAAAATTGAGGTGTGACCACGTTGCGTTTTGCGCCGTTTCCTGTCGCGGGCACTAGGGCGACCCGCACTAGTGAGATACCATTTTTCTCGTAGGACTTTGGGGAATGCGGGGTGGGTGGAAATTTGTGGATCCACGCAGATTCTAGAACTTTCCATCACAGAAATGTGGGGAAAATTTGTTTTTTTTGTCAATTGTTCATGTTTGCAAGGGATTCTGGATAACAGACCCTGGTGGGAGGCACTCAAGTCACCCCATCCTGGATTCCCCTGGGTGTCTAGTTTTCAAAAATATATAGGTTTGCTACGTTTCCCTAGGTGCCGGCAGGGCTAGGGTTCAAAAACTACAGCTAGGCACTTTGCCAAAAAAGGGTCTTTTTTCACTGCAAAATTGAGGTGTGACCACGTTGCGTTTTGCGCCGTTTCCTGTCGCGGGCACTAGGCCGACCCGCACAAGTGAAGTACCATTTTTCTTGTAGGACTTTGGGGAACGCGGGGTGGGTGGAAATTTGTGGATCCACGCAGATTCCAGAACTTTCCATCACAGAAATGTGGGGAAAATGTGTTTTTTTTGTCAATTATTTACGTTTGCAAGGGATTCTGGGTAACAGACCCTGGTGGTATGCACTCAAGTCACCCCATCCTGGATTCCCCTGGTTGTCTAGTTTTCAAAAATATATAGGTTTGCTAGGTTTCCCTAGGTGCCGGCAGAGCTAGGGTTAAAAAACTACAGCTAGTCACTTTGCCAAAAAAGGGTCATTTTTCACTGCAAAATTGAGGTGTGACTACGTTGCGTTTTGCGCCGTTTCCTGTCGCGGGCACTAGGCCGACCCGCACAAGTGAGGTACATTTTTCTCGTAGGACTTTGGGAAATGCGGGGTGGGTGGAAATTTATGGATCCACGCAGATTCCAGAACTTTTCATCACAGAAATGTGGGGAAAATGTGTTTTTTTTGTCAATTGTTTCCGTTTGCAAGGGATTCTGGGTAACAGACCCGGGTGGCAGGCACTCAAGTCACCCCATCCTGGATTCCCCTGGGTGTCTAGTTTTCGAAAATATATAGGTTTGCTAGGTTTCCCTAGGTGCCGGCAGGGCTAGGGTTCAAAAACTACAGCTAGGCACTTTGCCAAAAAAGGGTCATTTTTCACTGCAAAATTGAGGTGTGACCACGTTGCGTTTTGCGCCGTTTCCTGTCGCGGGCACTAGGCTGACCCGCACAAGTGAGGTACCATTTTTCTCGTAGGACTTTGGGAAACGCGGGGTGGGTGGAAATTTGTGGATCCACGCAGATTCCAGAACTTTTCATCACAGAAATGTGGGGAAAATGTGTTTTTTTTGTCAATTGTTTCCGTTTGCAAAGGATTCTGGGTAACAGACCCTGGTGGCAGGCACTCAAGTCACCCCATCCTGGATTTCCATGGGTGTCTAGTTTTCGAAAATATATAGGTTTGCTAGGTTTCCATAGGTGACAGCAGGGCTAGGGTTCAAAAACTACAGCTAGGCACTTTGCCAAAAAAGGGTCTTTTTTCACTGCAAAATTGAGGTGTGACCACGTTGCGTTTTGCGCCGTTTCCTGTCGCGGGCACTAGGCCGACCCGCACAAGTGAGGTACCATTTTTCTAGTAGGACTTTGGGAAACGTGGGGTGGGTGGAAATTTGTGGATCCACGCAGATTCCAGAACTTTTCATCACAGAAATGTGGGGAAAATGTGTTTTTTTTTGTCAATTCTTTCCGTTTGCAAGGGATTCTAGGTAACAGACCCTGGTGGCAGGCACTCGAGTCACCCAATCCTGGATTCCCCTGGGTGTCTAGTTTTCGAAAATATATAGGTTTGCTAGGTTTCCATAGGTGACAGCAGGGCTAGGGTTCAAAAACTACAGCTAGGCACTTTGCCAAAAAAGGGTCTTTTTTCACTGCAAAATTGAGGTGTGACCACGTTGCGTTTTGCGCCGTTTCCTGTCGCGGGCACTAGGCCGACCCGCACAAGTGAGGTACCATTTTTCTATTAGGACTTTGGGAAACGTGGGGTGGGTGGAAATTTGTGGATCCACGCAGATTCCAGAACTTTTCATCACAGAAATGTGGGGAAAATGTGTTTTTTTTGTCAATTCTTTCCGTTTGCAAGGGATTCTAGGTAACAGACCCTGGTGGCAGGCACTCGAGTCACCCAATCCTGGATTCCCCTGGGTGTCTAGTTTTCGAAAATATATAGGTTTGCTAGGTTTCCATAGGTGACAGCAGGGCTAGGGTTCAAAAACTACAGCTAGTCACTTTGCCAAAAAAGGGTCATTTTTCACTGCAAAATTGATGTGTGACCATGTTGCGTTTTGCGCCGTTTCCTGTCGCGGGCACTAGGCCGACCCGCACAAGTGAAGTAACATTTTTCTTGTAGGACTTTGGGGAACACGGGGTGGGTAGAAATTTGTGGATCCACGCAGGTTCCAGAACTTTCTATCACAGAAATGTGGGGAAAATGTGTTTTTTTTGTCATTTTTTTATGTTTACAAGGGATTCTGGGTAACAGACCCTGGTGAGAGGCACTCAAGTCACCCCATCCTGGATTCCCCTGGGTGTCTAGTTTTCAAAAATTTATAGGTTTGCTAGGTTTCCTTAGGTGCCAGCAGGGCTAGGGTTCAAAATCTACAGCTAGGCACTTTGCCAAAAAAGGGTCATTTTTCACTGCAAAATTGAGGTGTGACCATGTTGCGTTTTGCGCCGTTTCCTGTCGCGGGCACTAGGCCGACCCGCACAAGTGAGGTACCATTTTTCTCGTAGGACTTTGGGGAACACGGGGTGGGTGGAAATTTGTGGATCCACGCAGATTCCAGAACTTTCCATCACAGAAATGTGGGGAAAATGTGTTTTTTTTGTCAATTATTTACGTTTGCAAGGGATTCTGGGTAACAGACCCTGGTGAGAGGCACTCAAGTCACCCCATCCTGGATTCCCCTGGGTGTCTAGTTTTCAAAAATGTATAGGTTTGCTAGGTTTCCTTAGGTGCCAGCAGGGCTAGGGTTCAAAAACTACAGCTAGGCACTTTGCCAAAAAAGGGTCATTTTTCACTGCAAAATTGAGGTGTGACCATGTTGCGTTTTGCGCCGTTTCCTGTCGCGGGCACTAGGCCGACCCGCACAAGTGAGGTACCATTTTTCTCGTAGGACTTTGGGGAACAAGGGGTGGGTGGAAATTTGTGGATCCACGCAGATTCCAGAACTTTCCATCACAGAAATGTGGGGAAAATGTGTTTTTTTTGTCAATTATTTACGTTTGCAAGGGATTCTGGGTAACAGACCCTGGTGGGAGGCACTCAAGTAACCCCATCCTAGATTCCTCTGGGTGTCTAGTTTTCGAAAATATATAGGTTTGCTAGGTTTCCCTAGGTGCCGGCAGGGCTAGGGTTCAAAAACTACAGCTAGGCACTTTGCCAAAAAAGGGTCATTTTTCACTGCAAAATTGAGGTGTGACTACGTTGCGTTTTGCGACGTTTCCTGTCGCGGGCACTAGGCCGACCCGCACAAGTGAGGTACATTTTTCTCGTAGGACTTTGGGAAATGCGGGGTAGGTGGAAATTTGTGGATCCACGCAGATTCCAGAACTTTTCATCACAGAAATGTGGGGAAAATGTGTTTTTTTTGTCAATTGTTTCCGTTTGCAAGGGATTCTGGGTAACAGACCCTGGTGGCAGGCACTCAAGTCACTCCATCCTGGATTCCCCTGGGTGTCTAGTTTTCGAAAATATATAGGTTTGCTAGGTTTCCCTAGGTGCCGGCAGGGCTAGGGTTCAAAAACTACAGCTAGGCACTTTGCCAAAAAAGGGTCATTTTTCACTGCAAAATTGAGGTGTGACCACGTTGCGTTTTGCGCCGTTTCCTATCGTGGGCACTAGGCTGACCCACACAAGTGAGGTACCATTTTTCTCGTAGGACTTTGGGAAACGCGGGGTGGGTGGAAATTTGTGGATCCACGCAGATTCCAGAACTTTTCATCACAGAAATGTGGGGAAAATGTGTTTTTTTTGTCAATTGTTTCCGTTTGCAAGGGATTCTGGGTAACAGACCCTGGTGGCAGGCACTCAAGTCACCCCATCCTGGATTCCCCTGGGTGTCTAGTTTTCGAAAATATATAGGTTTGCTAGGTTTCCATAGGTGACAGCAGGGCTAGGGTTCAAAAACTACAGCTAGGCACTTTGCCAAAAAAGGGTCTTTTTTCACTGCAAAATTGAGGTGTGACCACGTTGCGTTTTGCGCCGTTTCCTGTCGCGGGCACTAGGCCGACCCGCACAAGTGAGGTACCATTTTTCTAGTAGGACTTTGGGAAACGTGGGGTGGGTGGAAATTTGTGGATCCACGCAGATTCCAGAACTTTTCGTCACAGAAATGTGGGGAAAATGTGTTTTTTTTGTCAATTCTTTCCGTTTGCAAGGGATTCTGGGTAACAGACCCTGGTGGCAGGCACTCGAGTCACCCAATCCTGGATTCCCCTGGGTGTCTAGTTTTCGAAAATATATAGGTTTGCTAGGTTTCCATAGGTGACGGCAGGGCTAGGGTTAAAAAACTACAGCTAGGCACTTTGCTAAAAAAGGGTCATTTTTCACTGCAAAATTGAGGTGTGACCACGTTGCGTTTTGCGCCGTTTCCTGTCGCGGGCACTAGGGCGACCCGCACTAGTGAGGTACCATTTTTCTCGTAGGACTTTGGGGAATGCGGGGTGGGTGGAAATTTGTGGATCCACGCAGATTCTAGAACTTTCCATCACAGAAATGTGGGGAAAATTAGTTTTTTTTGTCAATTGTTCATGTTTGCAAGGGATTCTGGATAACAGACCCTGGTGGGAGGCACTCAAGTCACCCCATCCTGGATTCCCCTGGGTGTCTAGTTTTCAAAAATATATAGGTTTGCTACGTTTCCCTAGGTGCCGGCAGGGCTAGGGTTAAAAAACTACAGCTAGGCACTTTGTCAAAAAAGGGTCATTTTTCACTGCAAAATTGAGGTGTGACCACGTTGCGTTTTGCGTCGTCTCCTGTCGCGGGCACTAGGCTGACCCACACAAGTGAGGTACCATTTTTCTCATAGGACTTTGGGAAATGCGGAGTGGGTGGAAATTTGTGCATCCACGCAGATTCCAGAACTTTCCATCACAGAAATGTGGGAAAAATGTGTTTTTTTTGTCAATTGTTTACGTTTGCAAGGGATTCTGGGTAACAGACCCTGGTGGTAGGCACTCAACTCACCCCATCCTAGATTTCCCTGGGTGTCTAGTTTTCACAAATATATAGGTTTGCTAGGTTTCCCTAGGTGCCGGCAGAGCTAGGGTTCCAAAACTACAGCTAGTCACTTTGCCAAAAAAGGGTCATTTTTCACTGCAAAATTGAGGTGTGACCACGTTGCGTTTTGTGCCGTTTCCTGTCGCGGGCACTAGGCCGACCCACACAAGTGAGGTACCATTTTTCTCGTAGGACTTTGGGGAACGCGGGGTGGGTGGAAATTTGTGGATCCACGCAGATTCCAGAACTTTCCATCACAGAAATATGGGGAAAATGTGTTTTTTTTGTCAATTTTTTACGTTTGCAAGGGATTCTGGGTAACAGACCCTGGTGGTAGGCACTCAAGTCACCCCATCCTGGATTCCCCTGGGTGTCTAGTTTTCAAAAATATATAGGTTTGCTAGGTTTCTCTAGGTGCCGGCAGGGCTAGGGTTCAAAAACTACAGCTAGGCACTTTGCCAAAAAAGGGTCATTTTTCACTGCAAAATTGAGGTGTGACCACGTTGCGTTTAGTGCCGTTTCCTGTCGCGGGAACTAGGCCGACCCGCACAAGTGAGGTACCATTTTTCTCGTAGGACTTTGGGGAACGCGGGGTGGGTGGAAATTTGTGGATCCACACAGATTCCAGAACTTTCCATCACAGAAATGTGGGGAAAATGTGTTTTTTTTGTCAATTGTTTACGTTTGCAAGGGATTCTGGGTAACAGACCCTGGTGGGAGGTACTCAAGTCACCCCATCCTGAATTCCCCTGGGTGTCTAGTTTTCGAAAATATATAGGTTTGCTAGGTTTCCCTAGGTGACGGCAGGGCTAGGGTTCAAAAACTACAGCTAGGCACTTTGCCAAAAAAGGGTCATTTTTCACTGCAAAATTGAGGTGTGACCATGTTGCGTTTTGCGCCGTTTCCTGTCACGGGCACTAGGCTGACCCGCACAAGTGAGGTACCATTTTTCTCGTAGGACTTTGGGGAACACGGGGTGGGTGGAAATTTGTGGATCCACGCAGATTCCAGAACTTTCCATCACAGAAATGTGGGGAAAATGTGTTTTTTTGTCAATTATTTACGTTTGCAAGGGATTCTGGGTAACAGACCCTGGTGGGAGGCACTCAAGTCACCCCATCCTGGATTCCCCTGGGTGTCTAGTTTTCGAAAATATATAGGTTTGCTAGGTTTCCCTAGGGGCCGGCAGGGCTAGGGTTAAAAAACTACAGCTAGGCACTTTGCCCAAAAAGGGTCATTTTTCACTGCAAAATTGAGGTGTGACCACGTTGCGTTTTGCGCCGTTTCCTGTCGCGGGCACTAGGCCGACCCGCACAAGTGAGGTACATTTTTCTCGTAGGACTTTGGGAAATGCGGGGTGGGTGGAAATTTGTGGATCCACGCAGATTCCAGAACTTTTCATCACAGAAATGTGGGGAAAATGTGTTTTTTTTGTCAATTGTTTCCGTTTGCAAGGGATTCTGGGTAACAGACCCTGGTGACAGGCACTCAAGTCACCCCATCCTGGATTCCCCTGGGTGTCTAGTTTTCGAAAATATATAGGTTTGCTAGGTTTCCCTAGGTGCCGGCAGGGCTAGGGTTCAAAAACTACAGCTAGGCACTTTGCCAAAAAAGGGTCATTTTTCACTGCAAAATTGAGGTGTGACCACGTTGCGTTTTGCGCCGTTTCCTGTCGCGGGCACTAGGCCGACCCGCACAAGTGAGGTACCATTTTTCTCGTAGGACTTTGGGAAACGCGGGGTGTGTGGAAATATGTGGATCCACGCAGATTCCAGAACTTTTCATCACAGAAATGTGGGGAAAATGTGTTTTTTTTGTCAATTGTTTCCGTTTGCAAGGGATTCTGGGTAACAGACCCTGGTGGCAGGCACTCAAGTCACCCCATCCTGGATTCCCCTGGGTGTCTAGTTTTCGAAAATATATAGGTTTGCTAGGTTTCCATAGGTGACGTCAGGGCTAGGGTTAAAAAACTACAGCTAGGCACTTTGCCAAAAAACGGTCATTTTTCACTGCAAAATTGAGGTGTGACCACGTTGCGCTTTGCGCCGTTTCCTGTCGCGGGCACTAGGCCGACCCGCACAAGTGAGGTACCATTTTTCTCGTAGGACTTTGGGGAACACGGGGTGGGTGGAAATACGCAGATTCCAGAACTTTCCATCACAGAAATGTGGGGAAAATGTGTTTTTTTTGTCAATTATTTACGTTTGCAAGGGATTCTGGGTAACAGACCCTGGTGGGAGGCACTCAAGTCACCACATCCTGGATTCCCCTGGGTGTCTAGTTTTCGAAAATATATAGGTTTGCTAGGTTTCCTGTGAGAAGTTGGCCTGGTATATGATGCTCACTAGTTAAAGTGATCACCTTGTACCATGCCAAGCAACCCTTATGGTGTGGTTGTAAGTCAACCTTTTCGGACTAGCTGCCCTAGTGGTAGTGTAGGCTAAGCAGTCTTTGAGGCTAAACTCGTGAAGCGTGTTAAGCCAGCTGTTTTACCAAATGCCACCCCCTTTTATACCAATGAAAGGACACCACACAGATTTATATTCAAAATATATATGTATTTATTTCTCAAAGTAACCCCTAGTCTCTTTATGAGCACAGGAGCATAAATCGTCAAACAAGATTACAGTAGAATACACAGAAGTTGCACTTTATATGGATAGGCCCTGGTGGCCGCTCAAACCATATACTAAAATAGTGGTATAAGTACCACGAACAGAAAAGGGAAAAGGCCTAGGGCCTCTAGAATCGCTGGGCCTACAAGGAGCTAACTTCAGTGACCAGGAGGTCCACGGGTGGCGTGTGCAGAGCAAATAGTCACACGCGTGCTCCCATAGGTTTCAATGGGTGCGTAAAAAGTACAAAGTTACTGCAAAGAGGATCTTCCGGATGGACTATGACCTTAAGATTGGAAACATAGACACTAGAGATGTTACTCTACACTTGGGCACCGGAGTGCCAGCTTTACCTCACCCACAGGAAGCGGGTGCATAGGTGTCGAAGTGCGTCGGGTTTCTTCTATCGGGTCGCTGGAGCCTGTGGACAAAGATGCTGCAGGCGGTCGGTCCGGGAGAGATGCGGTGGATCCAAGGGTGGATCAGTGTTGTAGAAGACCTGTAAGCAGAGGGGACATTGTTCACAGTCACTAGCCAGTGACCAGCGTGGCACCAGGTGGGCACCAGGCTATGTCGGGTGCAAACAGGAAGAAAGGTGTAGATTGTCTCTGCAGCCACATGGTCCCTGGATGTCAACGACGTCCAGGAGTCGGTTCACGATCTGTCCCACGCAGGTTCTCGCTGTTGGCGGTGTCGGCGACTTGATCGAAGCAAACAAGCCTTGGCAAAAGCAATTGTTGTGGAGAACAAGATAAGCTGATGGTTCTGACCAGCAAGGTCA
The DNA here is from genome assembly GCF_964204655.1 of Triturus cristatus. Lineage (NCBI taxonomy): Eukaryota > Metazoa > Chordata > Amphibia > Caudata > Salamandridae > Triturus > Triturus cristatus. The sequence goes on along the minus strand of NW_028188109.1, from coordinate 286,982 downwards.
GAGGGACTGCTCCTTTGGAAGGGAGCAAGGGCCAGTCTGGAGCAACCAGACCAGTGGTGTAGTTCTTGAAGTTCGTCGCCAAGATGGCTACTAGCCAGCGGGCCAGCAACCGGTTAGGCGCGTCGAGTGGCAAAATGCAGAAGGGCCCCACGCAGATCGTGGAGATGCTGGAGGGCTCACCTTTGGTGCAGATGCTGCTCGAGGGTTGGGCTTCTCAGATCCCAAAGCACAACTTGGAGGGAGCCTCGGTTGTTGCGCTTGCAGCTTGTCGTCGTTGTTCCAAGATGGCTGGCTCCACGTGTCTCGGTGCCTCCACGGGTCTCCTCTTATCAGGGACTGTGGATCGGGCGGTTAGAGGTCGGGAGGTCCAGGTCTTGTCAGTCTCTGGGCTCGGGCTCCGGCGGGAGGCAGCGGCAAAGCAGACGTTGATTCGCTGGATGGTGCTTGCGTTAGCAAGGTGGTCACTCCCTGACCACAGGGGAGATTTCCTTCAGTCTTCTGTGCAGAAGAATGTCGAAGTTCCCGTCTTCTTCTTAGTTTCTAGTTAATTCCAGGATGTCTGAAGTCTTAGGACACAGCTCCTAACTTTAAGCGGATTCTAGGGGCCGGACTACCTGCTAGGTCCCTCCCTATGGGTGGGACCAGGAAGGGGGGTGGTTACACCCCCAATCCTTTGTCCAGCTCGCCCCAGGCCCGGGACTGGTGTGCCCCAGGACCGGTTTGAACTGGCATATGCACCAAGGCTCCTTGTGAGCCACAGGCATGTCTGGTTTCTTTCAAGCCCTACCTGACCAATACACAAAATCCTGTCTGGGGTGGTGCATGCACCTCCCCTGGCAGGAAACCCTTTGTCCACACCTCCCAAGCTGGAAGGACTCCCAGCAGCAGGAGGGCAGACTTGTGTCTGTGGTGGCAGCATCCATTTTGTGGAGCTGAGGCTATGTCTGATTTTACCCGGGTTTCAGGTACTGTACATGTCGTGTCCCTCTAGAAGGGTGGAATGCTAACCCCGTCGCCAGAATTGGCGAGTGGTTAGTATTCCAATTCGTATGACACCTTACTCGACATGTTTTGATAAAGCCAAACCAAGGATAGCATTTAACCGCGAGGTTCATAATGCACTTAAGAGTATATGGTATGACGATATCTGGAAACAATAGAAGGAAGTTGTTCCGACAACTGCAGACAGGCTCAGCTCATGCCAGAGCACCATCTCACATGGAACCAAGCACTCTGCCTTCAGGATTGTTAAGGCCTGCCATAGGAGTGACTTATAGGTTAACATGTGTCCCATTTAAGGTTAGGTATAGGTATACTACACCTAAGTAAGAGGTGATTACACCAACTTACCCCAGCTGAGTGATCAGCCAGTTGTGTCAAATTGTTAGGCCAAGCCTGGGGTGGCATAATACATGCTTCAGCCCCTGGCAGGCCTTGGGTACACCAATGCCCTGGGTACCTAGTGTACACTGGTACAGGGGCTGACAGGGTGATCCACTTCCAATTGGTTATGCACCTAGGGTGCATAGTTTTAATTTAGTAGAGAGAACTGCAGGCTGGGGGTCTGATTGGCAGGCCCACAGCCTCAATATGTCAAAAACCAGTGAAGCAAAAAGCAAAAATTTGGGGTGACCGTAGGATAGCAGACCTTACTTTCCTACACAACCCCCCCCCAAACGCAGGGACATTAAACTAGCCTTGACCAGTCTCGTCTTCATGTCCTAAGTGGAAGTACCTGGAGAGACTATCTGCATTCTCATGGTCAGTACCTGGCCGGTGCTCCACTGTAAAGTCCATCCCCTGTAGGGAAATGGACCACCTAAGCAGTTTGGGGTTTTCACCCTTCATCTGATTTAGCCACAAGAGGGGCTTATGGTCGGTCTGAATCTTGAAGTGAGTGCCAAACAAGTATGGCCTCAGCTTCTTCAGGGCCCACACCACAGCAAAGGCCTCCCTCTCAATAGCTGACCAATTCTTCTCTCTGGGGGTCAACCTTCTGCTAATAAAAGCAATGGGTTGGTCTTGACCATCTACATTAAGTTGTGACAGCACAGCTCCCACACCCAACTCAGAAGCATCTGTTTGGACAATAAACTCTTTGGAGTAGTCAGGACTTTTCAGGATAGGTGCAGAGCACATGGCCTCCTTCAGGTCATCAAATGCCTTTTGACAGCTTACTGTCCACTGAACCTTTTTGGGCATCTTCTTGGATGTCAGATCATTAAGAGGAGTCACAATGGACCCATAGTTCTTAACAAACTTCCTGTAGTACCCAGTCAAGCCCAAGAAAGCTCGAACTTGAGTCTGGGTGGTTGGAGGAAACCAGTCCTTGATGGATTGTATCTTACTCTCCAGTGGTTGAACTTGGCCTCCACCTACAAGGTGGCCCAAATACACAACCTTACTCTGCCCTATCTGGCACTTAGTAGCCTTGATAGTGAGGCCTGCCTTTTGCAGAGCCTCAAGAGCCTTCTTCAGGTGGATCAGGTGATCCTCCCAGGTGGAGCTAAAGACAGCAATGTCATCAAGATATGCTGCGCAAAAGTCATCCAACCAAGTAAGGACTTGGTTCACCAGCCTTTGGAAGGTGGCAGGTGCATTCTTCAGACCAAAGGGCATCACCACAAACTGGTAGTGCCCACCTGGGGTTGAGAATGCTGTTTTGGCCTTAGACTCCTCAGCTAATCTGATTTGCCAATAGCCAGCTGTCAAGTCAAATGTGCTCAAAAACTTTGCAGAAGCTAGTTTGTCTATGAGCTCATCTGCCCTTGGAATAGGGTGTGCATCTGTCCTGGTGACAGCATTGAGACCCCTGTAGTCCACACAGAACCTCATCTCTCTCTTGCCATCTTTGGTGTGAGGTTTGGGGACCAGAACCACTGGGCTAGCCCAGGGGCTCTCTGAGGGTTCAATGACACCTAATTCCAGCATTTTATGTACCTCAGCCTTTATACAGTCCCTGACGTGGTCAGGTTGTCTGTAGAGCTTGTTCTTTACAGGCAGACTGCCACCAGTTTCCACCACATGGGTACACCAGTCAGTTTGGCTAGGTATTAGGGAAAACAGATTTTGAAATTATTGTAGAACTTGTCTACATTCAGTCTGCTGATGGGCAGTGAGGTTGCCTCCCAGGGTCACTCCTTCAACTGAGCCATCTTCAGGGTTCTGAGACAACAGGTCTGGGAGAGGGTCACTCTCTTCCTACTGTCCCTCATCTGTAGCCATGAGCAAGCCCATGTCTGCCCTGTCAACATATGCTTTTAACCTGTTAACATGGAGTACCCTGTGGGGACTCCTGGGAGTTCCTAGGTCCACCAAGTAGGTGACCTCTCCCTTCTTTTCCAGGATTGTATGGGGTCCAGACCATTTGTCTTGGAGTGCTGCTGGGGCCACTGGCTCCAACACCCATACCTTCTGTCCTGGCTGAAACTCAACCAAGACAGCCTTTTGGTCATGCCAAGCTTTCTGTAAGGCCTGGCTTGCCTCAAGGTTTTTGGATGCCTTCTCCATATACTCAGCCATCCTGGAGCGGAGACCAAGTACATAGTCCACTATGTCTTGTTTAGGCTTTTTGAGAGGTAACTCCCATCCTTCCTTCACTAAACACAGTGGGCCTCTTACAGGGTGCCCAAACAACAATTCAAAGGGGCTGTAGCCAACCCCCTTTTGTGGGACCTTTCTGTAAGCAAACAGAAGGCAGGGTAGAAAGATGTCCCATCTTCGCCTGACCTTTTCAGGTAATCCTTTGATCATACCCTTTAGGGTCTTGTTGAATCTCTCAACAAGCCCATTGCATTGTGGGTGATAAGGGGTGGTGAACTTGTAGTTGACACCACATTCCTTCCACATATCTGTCAAGTATCCTGACATGAAGTTGGTACCTCTGTCAGAAACTACCTCCTTAGGAAACCCCACTCTGGAGAATACTCCCAGCAGGGCCCTGGCCACAACAGGTGCTGTAGTGGTCCTAAGGGGAATTGCCTCTGGATACCTGGTGGCATGATCCACTACCACCAGTATAAATCTGTGCCCAGATGCAGTGGGAGGGTCCATGGGACCCACTATATCTATTCCCACTCTTTCAAAGGGGACCCCCACCACAGGTAGTGGTATTAGGGGGGCCTTTGTTGTGCCACCTGATTTGCCACTGGCTTGGCAGGTCATACAGGAGCGACAAAACTCCTTTGTATCTTCATTCATGTGAGGCCAGTGAAAGTGAGGGACAAGCCTGTCCCAAGTCTTGTTCTGGCCTAAGTGTCCTGCTAAAGGAATATCATGGGCCAAGGTAAGAAGGAAGCCCCTAAATTGCAGAGGTATAACCAACCTCCTGGTAGCACCAGGCTTGGGGTCTCTAGCCTCTGAATAAAGGAGCCCTTCATCCCAATACACTTTATGGGTACCTTGAGCATTCCCAGCAGCCTCAGCAGCAGCCAGCTGTCTGAGGGGTTCAAGAGAGGGACAGGATAACTGAGCCTGCCTCAAGTCAGCCCTTGAAGGTCCCCCTGTCCCCAGAAACTCAACCTGATCAGGTTCAAGTTCTTCAGGGACAGTTCCTTCAGGGTCCTCTAGATCAGCTTCCTGGGAAGGTTGATCATCACTCTGAGGCAGGGGGGAAGGCACAGCCTTGACCCTCCTGTTCTTCTTCTTGGTAGGTGCTTGGTCCATTGTTCCAGGATCCAAGACCTGAGGTTCAGTGAGGCACTTTTTGGCCTGTGAACTGGTCACAGCAAAAACATGTGATGATATACCTAACATCTCTGCATGAGTCCTGTACTCCACTTCTGACCATAGAGAACTCTCTAGGTCATTGCCCAACAAACATTCTACTGGGAGGTCTGCACTAACCACAACCCTTTTGAGGCCATTTACCCCTCCCCATGAGAAGTTAACAACTGCCACACTATGTGAAGTAGTGGCATTGCTGGCATTGGTAACCAGGTAATTCTCACCTGGTATGTACTGTCCAGGGTCCACAAAGCCTGGTGTCACCATAGTGACACTGGCACATGTGTCCCTGTAGGCTGGAGCCACTTTTTCATTAATTAAAGGAGTCTGTCTGTACTTGCCCAGGTTACTGGGGCTCACAGTCAGGGACAAATCAATGTCCCCATCACAGATCAAGACTGCCTGTGTCAGGGTTCTGTCTAAGTCAGAATCTCCTTCAGTTCCCATAGTGATTCCCACTACACCCTTTGTCTGGGGACCAACACTGCTAACAGTAGTACTGGGAGCAGGTGCCTTAGGGGCAACAGTGTTGGGGGCTCCACCCTTCTTACAATCACTGGTCCAGTGAGTTGTATTCTTGCAATGATTGCACCAGGGTTTCTTTTGACCTTCTTTCTTCTTACCCTTAGTTTGTTGTTGGGACCCACCCTCCTTAGCAGTAGTTTGGGGCCCTGTTGAAGACTTCTGGTCTTTAGATTTCTGATCTCCACCCTTTTGGTCTGTTTTCTTCTGATCACCCCCTTGGCCCTGGTTAAGGTTCTTTTGCTTAACCCTGGTTCTGACCCATTTGTCTGCCTTCTTTCCCAATTCTTGGGGAGAGGTCAGATCAGAGTCAACCAAGTGTTGATGTAGTTGCTGGTTTTGACAGTTATTTAAAATCTGTTCTCTCATCATCAAATTGTACAATCCTGTATAATCAGATACCTTACTTCCCAGCAACCAACCCTCCAAAGCCTTAGTGGCACATTCAATGTATTCAGACCAGTCCTGAGTCTGTGTCTTCTGGGTGTCTCTGAACATTAACCTGTACTGTTCAGTGGTTAAGCCTAACCCATCAACTAGGACACTCTTCAGGACTCTGTAATTTCTGACATCCTCTTCTCTAGTAGTGAGGAGTCTGTCTCTGCCTCTTCCTTCAAAGGAGAGCCAGAGGATTGCTGCCCACTGGTCTTCAGGAACCTGCTGCACTTTGCAGGCTCTCTCAAGAGCAGTCATCCATTTGTGGATGTCATCCCTACTTTTGTAGGGGGGCACAACCTTAGACAGGTTCCTATTATCAAAGACCCTATCTTTGTCCTTAGGGACAATGCTGCCACCAGTGGGTATAGACCCACTCTCTCTAGGTTGCCTAGCCTTGTTCAGTTTCTCTTCCATCAGGGCTACCTCTAGCTCCTGCTTCCTGATCCTCAGCTGGGCTTCCTGCATTCTGGCCTCATGCTCCCTCCTCTGAGGGGTGGTCATCCTTCTCTTGGAGTGACCTTGAGAGCCTCTAGAGGCATGAGAAGCATTAGAGTCACCTGAGCGATTCCTTTGCCTCCCAAGCCCCTGGTTAAGTCCACTGGGGAGATCCAATGGGATGATCCCGTTGTCAGTCCCCAATAGCCTTAGTTTAGCTGGGCCAAGTATAACACTTGGCACTGGGCTAGTTCTCCCTTCATCCTCACTACTTTCTGTATCCTCACCACTTTCCTCCTCTGTAGTATGATTCTCATCTAAGGGATGGCTTTTGGAAAGGGGTACTTCTGTAGCATCTTCAGAAGGGGGGCCTCCTGTTCCTGTCCCTAAGGGCCCTAACTGGGAAGCTTTCTTGAGCTCTCTCTGATTTTCATCATTTTGCAAGAGTTCTCTGAGCTCAGCAGAGGTAGGGTTCTTGGGCTGTTTAAGGCCTCTAAGAGTTGCCAAATGCCTGAGCTCATTCTGGTTAAGGGTAGCAAAGATGGATGGTGCCCTCTGGGGGTCACTCTCAACAGAGATAGGTACATTGGACCCCTCTGCCCCAGCCATTGCTCTTAAGTGTGGGTGGATGTGTTGCAATCTACCTACACTTGGGTTTACCAATAAACCTATCTAGTAGTTGTAGTCAGGGTGTGCTACTCCCTTTGCTCTACAACAACTAAGTTCAGTAGAACTTAAGTATATCTAATCTTGTTTTATATGTACCTACAGGTACCTATGTGATCTTTCAATTGGTAACCAAGAGATTACAATGGTAAAACACAGCAAGCTCAAATCCAACCGCTGCTCACCAATGTGAGAAGTTGGCCTGGTATATGATGCTCACTAGTTAAAGTGATCACCTTATACCATGCCAAGCAACCCTTATGGTGTGGTTGTAAGTCAACCTTTTCGGACTAGCTGCCCTAGTGGTAGCGTGGGCTAAGCAGTCTTTGAGGCTAAACTCGTGAAGCGTGTTAAGCCAGCTGTTTTACCAAATGCAACCCCCTTTTATACCAATGAAAGGACACCACACAGATATATATTCAAAATATATATGTATTTATTTCTCAAAGTAACCCCTAGTCTCTTTATGAGCACAGGAGCACAAATCGTCAAACAAGATTACAGTAGAATACACAGAAGTTGCACTTTATATGGATAGGCCCTGGTGGCCGCTCAAACCATATACTAAAATAGTGGTATAAGTACCACGAACAGAAAAGGGAAAAGGCCTAGGGCCTCTAGAATCGCTGGGCCTACAAGGAGCTAACTTCAGTTAGTGACCAGGAGGTCCACGGGTGGCGTGTGCAGAGCAAATAGTCACACGCGTGCTCCCATAGGTTTCAATGGGTGCGTAAAAAGTACAAAGTTACTGCAAAGAGGATCTTCCGGATGGACTATGACCTTAAGATTGGAAACACAGACACTAGAGATGTTACTCTACACTTGGGCACCGGAGTGCCAGCTTTACCTCACCCAGAGGAAGCGGGTGCATAGGTGTCGAAGTGCGTCGGGTTTCTTCTATCGGGTCACTGGAGCCTGTGGACAAAGATGCTGCAGGCGGTCGGTCCGGGAGAGATGCGGTGGATCCAAGGGTGGATCGGTGTTGTAGAAGACCTGTAAGCAGAGGGGACAGTGTTCACAGTCACTAGCCAGTGACCAGCGTGGCACCAGGTGGGCACCAGGCTATGTCGGGTGCAAACAGGAAGAAAGGTGTAGCTTGACTCTGCAGCCACGTGGTCCCTGGAGGTCGACGACGTCAAGGAGTTGGATCACAAGCTGTTCCACGCAGGTTCTCGCTGTCGGCGGTGTCGGCGACTTTATCGAAGCAAACAAGCCTTGGCAAAAGCAATTGTTGTGTAGAACAAGATAAGCTGATGGTTCTGACCAGCAAGGTCAGAGGGACGGCTCCTTTGGAAGGGAGCAAGGGCCAGTCTGGAGCAACCAGACCAGTGGTGTAGTTCTTGAAGTTCGTCGCCAAGATGGCTACTAGCCAGCGGGCCAGCAACCGGTTAGGCGCGTCGAGTGGCAAAATGCAGAAGGGCCCCACGCAGATCGTGGAGATGCTGGAGGGCTCACCTTTGGTGCAGATGCTGCTCGAGGGTTGGGCTTCTCAGATCCCAAAGCACAACTTGGAGGAAGACTCGGTTGTTGCGCTTGCAGCTTGTCGTCGTCGTTCCAAGATGGCTGGCTCCACGTGTCTCGGTGCCTCCACGGGTCTCCTCTTTTCAGGGACTGTGGATCGGGCGGTGAGAGGTCTGGAGGTCAAGGGCTTGTCAGTCTCTGGGCTCGGGCTCTGGCGGGAGGCGGCAGCAAAGCAGATGTTGATTCGCTGGATGGTGCTTGCGTTAGCAAGGTGGTCACTCCCTGACCACAGGGGAGATTTCCTTCAGTCTTCTGTGCAGCAGAATGTCGAAGTTCCCATCTTCTTCTTAGTTTCTAGTTGATTCCAGGATGTCTGAAGTCTTAGGACACAGCTCCTACCTTTAAGCGGATTCTAGGGGCCGGACTAGCTGCTAGGTCCCTCCCTATGGGTGGGACCAGGAAGGGGGGTGGTTACACCCCCAATCCTTTGTCCAGCTCGCCCCAGGCCCGGGACTGGTGTGCCCCAGGACCGGTTTGAACTGGCATATGCACCGAGGCTCCTTGTGAGCCACAGGCATGTCTGGTTTCTTTCAAGCCCTACCTGACCAATACACAAAATCCTGTCTGGGGTGGTGCATGCACCTCCCCTGGCAGGAAACCCTTTGTCCACACCTCCCAAGCTGGAAGGACTCCCAGCAGCAGGAGGGCAGACTTGTGTCTGTGGTGGCAGCATCCATTTTGTGGAGCTGAGGCTATGTCTGATTTTACCCGGGTTTCAGGTACTGTACATGTCATGTCCCTCTAGAAGGGTGGAATGCTAACCCCGTCGCCAGAATTGGCGAGGGGTTAGTATTCCAATTCGTATGACACCTTACTCGACATGTTTTGATAAAGCCAAACCAAAGATAGCATTTAACCGCAAGGTTCATAATGCACTTAAGAGTATATGGTATGACGATATCTGGAAACAGTAGAAGGAAGTTGTTCCGACCACTGCAGACAGGCTCAGCTCATGCCAGAGCACCATCTCACATGGAACCAAGCACTCTGCCTTCAGGATTGTTAAGGCCTGCCATAGGAGTGACTTATAGGTTAACATGTGTCCCATTTAAGGTTAGGTATAGGTATACTACACCTAAGTAAGAGGTGATTACACCAACTTACCCCAGCTGAGTGATCAGCCAGTTGTGTCAAATTGTTAGGCCAAGCCTGGGGTGGCATAATACATGCTTCAGCCCCTGGCAGGCCTTGGGTACACCAATGCCCTGGGTACCTAGTGTACACTGGTAAAGGGGCTGACAGGGTGATCCACTTCCAATTGTTTATGCACATAGGGTGCATAGTTTTAATTTAGTAGAGAGAACAGCAGGCTGGGGGTCTGATTGGCAGGCCCACAGCCTCAATATGTCAAAAACCAGTGAAGCAAAAAGCAAAAATTTGGGGTGACCATAGGATAGCAGACCTTACTCTCCTACATTTCCCTAGGTGCCGGCAGGGCTAGGGTTCAAAAACTACAGCTAGGCACTTTGCCAAAAAAGGGTCATTTTTCACTGCAAAATTGAGGTGTGACCACGTTGCGTTTTGCGCCATTTCCTGTCGCGGGCACTAGGCCGACCCGCACAAGTGAGGTACATTTTTCTCGTAGGACTTTGGGAAATGCGGGGTGGGTGGAAATTTGTGGATCCACGCAGATTCCAGAACTTTTCATCACAGAAATGTGGGGAAAATGTGTTTTTTTTGTCAATTGTTTCCGTTTGCAAGGGATTCTGGGTAACAGACCCTGGTGGCAGGCACTCGAGTCACCCCATCCTGGATTCCCCTGGGTGTCTAGTTTTCGAAAATATATAGGTTTGCTAGGTTTCCATAGGTGACGGCAGGGCTAGGGTTCAAAAACTACAGCTAGGCACTTTGCCAAAAAAGGGTCATTTTTCACTGCAAAATTGAGGTGTGACCAAGTTGCGTTTTGCGCCGTTTCCTGTCGCGGGCACTAGGCCGACCCGCACTAGTGAGGTACCATTTTTCTCGTAGGACTTTGGGGAATGCGGGGTGGGTGGAAATTTGTGGATCCACGCAGATTCCAGAACTTTCCATCACAGAAATGTGGGGAAAATTTGGTTTTTTTGTCAATTGTTTATGTTTGGAAGGGATTCTGGGTAACAGACCCTGGTGGGAGGCACTCAAGTCACCCCATCCTGGATTCCCCTGGGTGTCTAGGTTTCAAAAATATATAGGTTTGCTAGGTTTCCCTAGGTGCCGGCAGGGCTAGGGTTAAAAAACTACAGCTAGGCACTTTGCCAAAAAAGGGTCATTTTTCACTGCAAAATTGAGGTGTGACCACGTTGCGTTTTGCGTCGTCTCCTGTCGCGGGCACTAGGCTGACCCACACAAGTGAGGTACCATTTTTCTCGTAGGACTTTGGGGAACGCGGGGTGGGTGGAAATTTGTGGATCCACGCAAATTCCAGAACTTTTCATCACAGAAATGTGAGAAAATGTGTTTTTTTTGTCAATTGTTTCCGTTTGCAAGGGATTCTGGGTAACAGACCCTGGTGGCAGGCACTCAAGTCACCCCATCCTGGATTCCCCTGGGTGTCTAGTTTTCAAAAATATATAGATTTGCTAGCTTTCCCTAGGTGCCGGCAGGGCTAGGGTTCAAAAACTACAGCTAGGCACTTTGCCAAAAAAGGGTCATTTTTCACTGCAAAATTGAGGTGTCACCACGTTGCGTTTTACGCCGTTTCCTGTTTCGGGCACTAGGCCGACCCGCACAAGTGAGGTACCATTTTTCTTGTAGGACTTTGGGAAACGCGGGGTGGGTGGAAATTTGTGGATCCACGCAGATTCCAGAACTTTTCATCATAGAAATGTGGGGAAAATGTGTTTTTTTTGTCAATTGTTTCCGTTTGCAAGGGATTCTGGGTAACAGACCCTGGTGGCAGGCACTCAAGTCACCCCATCCTGGATTCCCCTGGGTGTCTAGTTTTCGAAAATATATAGTTTTGCTAGGTTTCCATAGGTGACGGCAGGGCTAGGGTTCAAAAACTACAGCTAGGCACTTTGCCAAAAAAGGGTCATTTTTCACTGCAAAATTGAGGTGTGACCACGTTGTGTTTTGCGCCGTTTCCTGTGGCGGGAACTAAGCCGACCCGCACTAGTGAGGTTCCATTTTTCTCGTAGGACTTTGGGGAATGCGGGGTGGGTGGAAATTTGTGGATCCACGCAGATTCCAGAACTTTCCATCACAGAAATGTGGGGAAAATGTGTTTTTTTTGTCAATTGTTTATGTTTGCAAGGGATTCTGGGTAACAGACCCTGGTGGGAGGCACTCAAGTCACCCCATCCTGGATTCCCCTGTGTGTCTAGTTTTTAAAAATATATAGGTTTGCTAGGTTTCCCTAGGTGCCGGCAGGGCTAGGGTTAAAAAACTACAGCTAGGCACTTTGCCAAAAAAGGGTCATTTTTCACTGCAAAATTGAGGTGTGACCACGCTGCGTTTTGCGCCGTTTCCTGTCGCGGGCACTAGGCCGACCCGCACAAGTGAGGTACCATTTTTCTCGTAGGACTTTGGGTAACGCGGGGTGGGTGGAAATTTGTGGATCCACGCAGATTCCAAAACTTTTCATCACAGAAATGTGGGGAAAATGTGTTTTTTTTGTCAATTGTTTCCGTTTGCAAGGGATTCTGGGTAACAGACCCTGGTGGCAGGCACTCGAGTCACCCCATCCTGGATTCCCCTGGGTGTCTAGTTTTCGAAAATATATAGGTTTGCTAGGTTTCCATAGGTGACGGCAGGGCTAGGGTTCAAAAACTACAGCTAGGCACTTTGCCAAAAAAGGGTCATTTTTCACTGCAAAATTGAGGTGTGACCACGTTGCGTTTTGCGCCGTTTCCTGTCGCGGGCACTAGGCCGACCCGCACTAGTGATGTACCATTTTTCTCGTAGGACTTTGGGGAATGCGGGGTGGGTGGAAATTTGTGGATCCACGCAGATTCCAGAACTTTCCATCACAGAAATGTGGGGAAAATTTGGTTTTTTTGTCAATTGTTTATGTTTGCAAGGGATTCTGGGTAACAGACCCTGGTGGGAGGCACTCAAGTCACCCCATCCTGGATTCCCCTGGGTGTCTAGTTTTCAAAAATATATAGGTTTGCTAGGTTTCCCTAGGTGCCGGCAGGGCTAGGGTTAAAAAACTACAGCTAGGCACTTTGCCAAAAAAGGGTCATTTTTCACTGCAAAATTGAGGTGTGACCACGTTGCGTTTTGCGTCGTCTCCTGTCGCGGGCACTAGGCTGACCCACACAAGTGAGGTACCATTTTTCTCGTAGGACTTTGGGGAACGCGGGGTGGGTGGAAATTTGTGGATCCACGCAAATTCCAGAACTTTTCATCACAGAAATGTGAGAAAATGTGTTTTTTTTGTCAATTGTTTCCGTTTGCAAGGGATTCTGGGTAACAGACCCTGGTGGCAGGCACTCAAGTCACCCCATCCTGGATTCCCCTGGGTGTCTAGTTTTCAAAAATATATAGATTTGCTAGCTTTCCCTAGGTGCCGGCAGGGCTAGGGTTCAAAAACTACAGCTAGGCACTTTGCCAAAAAAGGGTCATTTTTCACTGCAAAATTGAGGTGTCACCACGTTGCGTTTTACGCCGTTTCCTGTTTCGGGCACTAGGCCGACCCGCACAAGTGATGTACCATTTTTCTTGTAGGACTTTGGGAAACGCGGGGTGGGTGGAAATTTGTGGATCCACGCAGATTCCAGAACTTTTCATCATAGAAATGTGGGGAAAATGTGTTTTTTTTGTCAATTGTTTCCGTTTGCAAGGGATTCTGGGTAACAGACCCTGGTGGCAGGCACTCAAGTCACCCCATCCTGGATTCCCCTGGGTGTCTAGTTTTCGAAAATATATAGTTTTGCTAGGTTTCCATAGGTGACGGCAGGGCTAGGGTTCAAAAACTACAGCTAGGCACTTTGCCAAAAAAGGGTCATTTTTCACTGCAAAATTGAGGTGTGACCACGTTGTGTTTTGCGCCGTTTCCTGTGGCGGGAACTAAGCCGACCCGCACTAGTGAGGTTCCATTTTTCTCGTAGGACTTTGGGGAATGCGGGGTGGGTGGAAATTTGTGGATCCACGCAGATTCCAGAACTTTCCATCACAGAAATGTGGGGAAAATGTGTTTTTTTTGTCAATTGTTTATGTTTGCAAGGGATTCTGGGTAACAGACCCTGGTGGGAGGCACTCAAGTCACCCCATCCTGGATTCCCCTGTGTGTCTAGTTTTTAAAAATATATAGGTTTGCTAGGTTTCCCTAGGTGCCGGCAGGGCTAGGGTTAAAAAACTACAGCTAGGCACTTTGCCAAAAAAGGGTCATTTTTCACTGCAAAATTGAGGTGTGACCACGCTGCGTTTTGTGCCGTTTCCTGTCGCGGGCACTAGGCCGACCCGCACAAGTGAGGTACCATTTTTCTCGTAGGACTTTGGGTAACGCGGGGTGGGTGGAAATTTGTGGATCCACGCAGATTCCAAAACTTTTCATCACAGAAATGTGGGGAAAATGTGTTTTTTTTGTCAATTGTTTCCGTTTGCAAGGGATTCTGGGTAACAGACCCTGGTGGCAGGCACTCAAGTCACCCCATCCTGGATTCCCCTGGGTGTCTAGTTTTCGAAAATATATAGGTTTGCTAGGTTTCCATAGGTGACGGCAGGGCTAGGGTTCAAAAACTACAGGTAGGCACTTTGCCAAAAAAGGGTCATTTTTCACTGCAAAATTGAGGTGTGACCACGTTGCATTTTGCGTCGTTTCCTGTCGCGGGCACTAGGCCGACCCACACAAGTGAGGTACCATTTTTCTCGTAGGACTTTGGGGAACGCGGGGTGGGTGGAAATTTGTGGATCCACGCAGATTCCAGAACTTTCCATCACAGAAATGTGGGGAAAATGTGTTGCTTTTTGTCAATTTTTTACGTTTGCAAGGGATTCTGGGTAACAGACCCTGGTGAGAGGCACTCAAGTCACCCCATCCTGGATTCCCCTGGGTGTCTAGTTTTCAAAAATGTATAGGTTTGCTAGGTTTCCCTAGGTGCCGGCAGGGCTAGGGTTCAAAAATTACAGTTAGGCACTTTGCCAAAAAAGGGTCATTTTTCACTGCAAAATTGAGGTGTGACCACGTTGCGTTTAGCGCCGTTTCCTGTCGCGGGAACTAGGCCGCCCGCACAAGTGACGTACCATTTTTCTCGTAGGACTTTGGGGAACGCGGGCTGGGTGGAAATTTGTGGATCCACACAGATTCCAGAACTTTCCATCACAGAAATGTGGGGAAAATGTGTTTTTTTTGTCAATTTTGTATGTTTGCAAGGGATTCTGGGTACAGACCCTGGTGGGAGGCACTCAAGTCACCCCATCCTGGATTCCCCTTGGTGTCTAGTTTTCGAAAATATATAGGTTTGCTAGGTTTCCCTAGGTGACGGCAGGGCTAGGGTTCAAAAACTACAGCTAGGCATTTTTCCAAAAAAGGGTCATTTTTCACTGCAAAATTGAGGTGTGACCACGTTGCGTTTTGCGTCGTCTCCTGTTGAGGGCACTAGGCTGACCCACACAAGTGAGGTACCATTTTTCTCATAGGACTTTGGTAAACGCGGAGTGGGTGGAAATTTGTGCATCCACGCAGATTCCAGAACTTTCCATCACAGAAATGTGGGAAAAATGTCTTTTTTTTGTCAATTGTTTACGTTTGCAAGGGATTCTGGGTAACAGACCCTGGTGGTAGGCACTCAAGTCACCCCATACTGGATTCCCCTGGGTGTCTAGTTTTCAAAAATATATAGGTTTGCTAGGTTTCCCTAGGTGCCGGCAGAGCTAGGGTTCAAAAACTACAGCTAGTCACTTTGCCAAAAAAGGGTAATTTTTCACTGCAAAATTGAGGTATGACCATGTTGCGTTTTGCGCCGTTTACTGTCGCGGGCACTAGGTCGACCCGCACAAGTGAGGTACCATTTTTCTCGTAGGACTTTGGGAAATGCGGGGTGGGTGGAAATTTGTGGATCCACGCAGATTCCAGAACTTTCCATCACAGAAAAGTAGGGAAAATTTGTTTTTTTTGTCAATTGTTTACGTTTGCAAGGGATTCTGGGTAACAGACCCTGGTGGGAGGCACTCAAGTCACCCCATCCTGGATTCCCCTGGGTGTCTAGTTTTCAAAAATATATAGGGTTGCTAGATTTCCCTAGGTGCCGGCAGGGCTAGGGTTAAAAAACTACAGCTAGGCACTTTGCCAAAAAAGGGTCATTTTTCACTGCAAAATTGAGGTGTGACCACGTTGCGTTTTGCGCCGTTTCCTGTCGCGGGCACTAGGCCGACCCGCACAAGTGAGGTACCATTTTTCTTGTAGGACTTTGGGGAACGCAGGGTGGTTGGAAATTTGTGGATCCACGCGGATTCCAGAACTTTCCATCACAGAAATGTGGGAAAAATGTGTTTTTTTTTGTCAATTGTTTACGTTTGCAAGGGATTCTGGGTAACAGACCCTGGTGGTAGGCACTCAAGTCACCCCATCCTGGATTCCCCTGGGTGTCTAGTTTTCACAAATATATAGGTTTGCTAGGTTTCCCTAGGTGCCGGCAGAGCTAGGGTTCAAAAACTACAGCTAGTCACTTTGCCAAAAAAGGGTCATTTTTCACTGCAAAATTGAGGTGTGACCACGTTGCGTTTTGCACCGTTTCCTGTCGCGGGCACTAGGCCGACCCACACAAGTGAGGTACCATTTTTCTCGTAGGACTTTGGGGAACGCGGGGTGGGTGGAAATTTGTGGATCCACGCAAATTCCAGAACTTTTCATCACAGAAATGTGAGAAAATGTGTTTTTTTTGTCAATTGTTTCCGTTTGCAAGGGATTCTGGGTAACAGACCCTGGTGGCAGGCACTCAAGTCACCCCATCCTGGATTCCCCTGGGTGTCTAGTTTTCAAAAATATATAGATTTGCTAGCTTTCGCTAGGTGCCGGCAGGGCTAGGGTTCAAAAACTACAGCTAGGCACTTTGCCAAAAAAGGGTCATTTTTCACTGCAAAATTGAGGTGTCACCACGTTGCGTTTTACGCCGTTTCCTGTTTCGGGCACTAGGCCGACCCGCACAAGTGAGGTACCATTTTTCTTGTAGGACTTTGGGAAACGCGGGGTGGGTGGAAATTTGTGGATCCACGCAGATTCCAGAACTTTTCATCATAGAAATGTGGGGAAAATGTGTTTTTTTTGTCAATTGTTTCCGTTTGCAAGGGATTCTGGGTAACAGACCCTGGTGGCAGGCACTCAAGTCACCCCATCCTGGATTCCCCTGGGTGTCTAGTTTTCGAAAATATATAGTTTTGCTAGGTTTCCATAGGTGACGGCAGGGCTAGGGTTCAAAAACTACAGCTAGGCACTTTGCCAAAAAAGGGTCATTTTTCACTGCAAAATTGAGGTGTGACCACGTTGTGTTTTGCGCCGTTTCCTGTGGCGGGAACTAGGCCGACCCGCACTAGTGAGGTTCCATTTTTCTCGTAGGACTTTGGGGAATGCGGGGTGGGTGGAAATTTGTGGATCCACGCAGATTCCAGAACTTTCCATCACAGAAATGTGGGGAAAATGTGTTTTTTTTGTCAATTGTTTATGTTTGCAAGGGATTCTGGGTAACAGACCCTGGTGGGAGGCACTCAAGTCACCCCATCCTGGATTCCCCTGTGTGTCTAGTTTTTAAAAATATATAGGTTTGCTAGGTTTCCCTAGGTGCCGGCAGGGCTAGGGTTAAAAAACTACAGCTAGGCACTTTGCCAAAAAAGGGTCATTTTTCACTGCAAAATTGAGGTGTGACCACGCTGCGTTTTGCGCCGTTTCCTGTCGCGGGCACTAGGCCGACCCGCACAAGTGAGGTACCATTTTTCTCATAGGACTTTGGGTAACGCGGGGTGGGTGGAAATTTGTGGATCCACGCAGATTCCAAAACTTTTCATCACAGAAATGTGGGGAAAATGTGTTTTTTTTGTCAATTGTTTCCGTTTGCAAGGGATTCTGGGTAACAGACCCTGGTGGCAGGCACTCAAGTCACCCCATCCTGGATTCCCCTGGGTGTCTAGTTTTCGAAAATATATAGGTTTGCTAGGTTTCCATAGGTGACGGCAGGGCTAGGGTTCAAAAACTACAGGTAGGCACTTTGCCAAAAAAGGGTCATTTTTCACTGCAAAATTGAGGTGTGACCACGTTGCATTTTGCGTCGTTTCCTGTCGCGGGCACTAGGCCGACCCACACAAGTGAGGTACCATTTTTCTCGTAGGACTTTGGGGAACGCGGGGTGGGTGGAAATTTGTGGATCCACGCAGATTCCAGAACTTTCCATCACAGAAATGTGGGGAAAATGTGTTGCTTTTTGTCAATTTTTTACGTTTGCAAGGGATTCTGGGTAACAGACCCTGGTGAGAGGCACTCAAGTCACCCCATCCTGGATTCCCCTGGGTGTCTAGTTTTCAAAAATGTATAGGTTTGCTAGGTTTCCCTAGGTGCCGGCAGGGCTAGGGTTCAAAAATTACAGTTAGGCACTTTGCCAAAAAAGGGTCATTTTTCACTGCAAAATTGAGGTGTGACCACGTTGCGTTTAGCGCCGTTTCCTGTCGCGGGAACTAGGCCGCCCACACAAGTGACGTACCATTTTTCTCGTAGGACTTTGGGGAACGCGGGCTGGGTGGAAATTTGTGGATCCACACAGATTCCAGAACTTTCCATCACAGAAATGTGGGGAAAATGTGTTTTTTTTGTCAATTTTTTATGTTTGCAAGGGATTCTGGGTACAGACCCTGGTGGGAGGCACTCAAGTCACCCCATCCTGGATTCCCCTTGGTGTCTAGTTTTCGAAAATATATAGGTTTGCTAGGTTTCCCTAGGTGACGGCAGGGCTAGGGTTCAAAAACTACAGCTAGGCATTTTTCCAAAAAAGGGTCATTTTTCACTGCAAAATTGAGGTGTGACCACGTTGCGTTTTGCGTCGTCTCCTGTTGAGGGCACTAGGCTGACCCACACAAGTGAGGTACCATTTTTCTCATAGGACTTTGGTAAACGCGGAGTGGGTGGAATTTTGTGCATCCACGCAGATTCCAGAACTTTCCATCACAGAAATGTGGGAAAAATGTCTTTTTTTTGTCAATTGTTTACGTTTGCAAGGGATTCTGGGTAACAGACCCTGGTGGTAGGCACTCAAGTCACCCCATCCTGGATTCCCCTGGGTGTCTAGTTTTCAAAAATATATAGGTTTGCTAGGTTTCCCTAGGTGCCGGCAGAGCTAGGGTTCAAAAACTACAGCTAGTCACTTTGCCAAAAAAGGGTAATTTTTCATTGCAAAATTGAGGTATGACCATGTTGCGTTTTGCGCCGTTTACTGTCGCGGGCACTAGGCCGACCCACACAAGTGAGGTACCATTTTTCTCATAGGACTTTGGGAAATGCGGGGTGGGTGGAAATTTGTGGATCCACGCAGATTCCAGAACTTTCCATCACAGAAAAGTAGGGAAAATTTGTTTTTTTTGTCAATTGTTTACGTTTGCAAGGGATTCTGGGTAACAGACCCTGGTGGGAGGCACTCAAGTCACCCCATCCTGGATTCCCCTGGGTGTCTAGTTTTCAAAAATATATAGGGTTGCTAGATTTCCCTAGGTGCCGGCAGGGCTAGGGTTAAAAAACTACAGCTAGGCACTTTGCCAAAAAAGGGTCATTTTTCACTGCAAAATTGAGGTGTGACCACGTTGCGTTTTGCGCCGTTTCCTGTCGCGGGCACTAGGCCGACCCGCTCAAGTGAGGTACCATTTTTCTTGTAGGACTTTGGGGAACGCAGGGTGGTTGGAAATTTGTGGATCCACGCAGATTCCAGAACTTTCCATCACAGAAATGTGGAGAAAATGTGATTTTTTTGTCAATTATTTACGTTTGCAAGGGATTCTGGGTAACAGACCATGGTGGGAGGCACTGAAGTCACCCCATCCTAGATTCCCCTGGGTGTCTAGTTTTCAAAAATATATAGATTTGCTAGCTTTCCCTAGGTGCCGGCAGGGCTAGGGTTCAAAAACTACAGCTAGTCACTTTGCCAAAAAAGGGTAATTTTTCACTGCAAAATTGAGGTGTGACCATGTTGCGTTTTGCGCCGTTTCCTGTCGCGGGCACTAGGCCGACCCGCACAAGTGAGGTACCATTTTTCTCGTAGGACTTTGGGGAACGCGGGGTGGGTGGAAATTTGTGGATCCACGCAGATTCCAGAACTTTCCATCACAGAAATGTGGGGAAAATGTGTTTTTTTTGTCAATTATTTACGTTTGCAAGAGATTCTGGGTAACAGACCCTGGTGGGAGGCACTCAAGTCACCCCAACCTGGATTCCCCTGGGTGTCTAGTTTTCGAAAATATAAAGGTTTGCTAGGTTTCCCTAGGTGCCGGCAGGGCTAGGGTTAAAAAACTACAGCTAGGCACTTTGCCAAAAAAGGGTCATTTTTCACTGCAAAATTGAGGTGTGACCACGTTGCGTTTTGTGCCGTTTCCTGTCGCGGGCACTAGGCCGACCCGCACAAGTGAGGTACCATTTTTCTTGTAGGACTTTGGGAAATGCGGGGTGGGTGGAAATTTGTGGATCCATGCAGATTCCAGAACTTTTCATCACAGAAATGTGGGGAAAATGTGTTTTTTTTGTCAATTGTTTCCGTTTGCAAGGGATTCTGGGTAACAGACCCTGGTGGCAGGCACTTAAGTCACCCCATCCTGGATTCCCCTGGGTGTCTAGTTTTCGAAAATATATAGGTTTGCTAGGTTTCCATAGGTGACGGCAGGGCTAGGGTTCAAAAACTACAGCTAGGCACTTTGCCAAAAAAGGGTCATTTTTCACAGCAAAATTGAGGTGTGACCACGTTGCGTTTTGCGCCATTTCCTGTCGCGGGCACTAGGCCGACCCGCACTAGTGAGGTTCCATTTTTCTCGTAGGGCGTTGGGGAATGCGGGGTGGATGGAAATTTGTGGATCCACGCAGATTCCAGAACTTTCCATCACAGAAATGTGGGGAAAATGTGTTTTTTTTGTCAATTGTTTATGTTTGCAAGGGATTCTGGGTAACAGACCCTGGTGGGAGGCACTCAAGTCACCCCATCCTGGATTCCCCTGGGTGTCTAGTTTTCAAAAATATATAGGTGTGCTAGGTTTCCTTAGGTGCCGGCAGGGCTAGGGTTAAAAAACTACAGCTAGGCACTTTGCCAAAAAAGGGTCATTTTTCACTGCAAAATTGAGGTGTGACCACGTTGCGTTTTGCGCCGTTTCCTGTCGCAGGCACTAGGCCGACCCGCACAAGTGAGGTACCATTTTTCTCGTAGGACTTTGGGGAACGCGAGGTTGGTGGAAATTTGTGGATCCACGTGGATTCCAGAACTTTCCATCACAGAAATGTGGGGAAAATGTGTTTTTTTTGTCAATTTTTTACGTTTGCAAGGGATTCTGGGTAACAGACCCTGGTGGCAGGCACTCAAGTCACCCCATCCTGGATTCCCCTGGGTGTCTAGTTTTCGAAAATATATAGGTTTGCTAGGTTTCCATAGGTGACGGCAGGGCTAGGGTTCAAAAACTACAGCTAGGCACTTTGCCAAAAAAGGGTCATTTTTCACAGCAAAATTGAGGTGTGACCACGTTGCGTTTTGCGCCATTTCCTGTCGCGGGCACTAGGCCGACCCGCACTAGTGAGGTTCCATTTTTCTCGTAGGACATTGGGGAATGCGGGGTGGATGGAAATTTGTGGATCCACGCAGATTCCAGAACTTTCCATCACAGAAATGTGGGGAAAATGTGTTTTTTTTGTCAATTGTTTATGTTTGCAAGGGATTCTGGGTAACAGACCCTGGTGGGAGGCACTCAAGTCACCCCATCCTGGATTCCCCTGGGTGTCTAGTTTTCAAAAATATATAGGTGTGCTAGGTTTCCCTAGGTGCCGGCAGGGCTAGGGTTAAAAAACTACAGCTAGGCACTTTGCCAAAATAGGGTCATTTTTCACTGCAAAATTGAGGTGTGACCACGTTGCGTTTTGCGCCGTTTCCTGTCGCAGGCACTAGGCCGACCCGCACAAGTGAGGTACCATTTTTCTCGTAGGACTTTGGGGAACGCGGGGTTGGTGGAAATTTGTGGATCCACGTGGATTCCAGAACTTTCCATCACAGAAATGTGGGGAAAATGTGTTTTTTTTGTCAATTTTTTACGTTTGCAAGGGATTCTGGGTAACAGACCCTGGTGGCAGGCACTCAAGTCACCCCATCCTGGATTCCCCTGGGTGTCTAGTTTTCGAAAATATATAGGTTTGCTAGGTTTCCATAGGTGACGGCAGGGCTAGGGTTCAAAAACTACAGGTAGGCACTTTGCCAAAAAAGGGTCATTTTTCACTGCAAAATTGAGGTGTGACCACGTTGCGTTTTGTGTCGTTTCCTGTCGCGGGCACTAGGCCGACCCACACAAGTGAGGTACCATTTTTCTCGTAGGACTTTGGGGAACGCGGGGTGGGTGGAAATTTGTGGATCCACGCAGATTCCAGAACTTTCCATCACAGAAATGTGGGGAAAATGTGTTTTTTTTGTCAATTATTTACGTTTGCAAGGGATTCTGGGTAACAGACCCTGGTGGGAGGCACTCAAGTCACCCCATCCTGGAGTCCCCTGTGTGTCTAGTTTTCGAAAATATATAGGTTTGCTAGGTTTCCATAGGTGACGGCAGGGCTAGGGTTCAAAAACCTACAGCTAGGCACTTTGCCAAAAAAGGGTCATTTTTCACTGCAAAATTGAGGTGTGACCACGTTGCGTTTTGCGCCGTTTCCTATTGCGGGCACTAGGCCGACCCACACAAGTGAGGTACCATTTTTCTCGTAGGACTTTGGGGAACGCGGGATGGGTGGAAATTTGTGGATCCACGCAGGTTCCAGAACTTTCCATCACAGAAAAGTAGGGAAAATGTGTTTTTTTTGTCAATTTTTTACGTTTGCAAGGGATTCTGGGTAACAGACCCTGGTGGGAGGCACTCAAGTCACCCCATCCTGGATTCCCCTGGGTGTCTAGTTTTCAAAAATATATAGGTTTGCTAGTTTTCCCAAGGTGCCGGCAGGGCTAGGGTTAAAAAACTACAGCTAGGCACTTTGCCAAAAAAGGGTCATTTTTCACTGCAAAATTGAGGTGTGACCACGTTACGTTTTGCGCCGTTTCCTGTCGCGGGCACTAGGCCGACCCGCACAAGTGAGGTACCATTTTTCTTGTAGGACTTTGGGGAACGCAGGGTGGTTGGAAATTTGTGGATCCACGCAGATTCCAGAACTTTCCATCACAGAAATGTGGGGAAAATGTGATTTTTTTGTCAATTATTTACGTTTGCAAGGGATTCTGGGTAACAGACCATGGTGGGAGGCACTGAAGTCATCCCATCCTGGATTCCCCTGGGTGTCTAGTTATCAAAAATATATAGATTGCTAGCTTTCCCTAGGTGCCGGCAGGGCTAGGGTTCAAAAACTACAGCTAGGCACTTTGCCAAAAAAGGGTCATTTTTCACTGCAAAATTGAAGTGTGACCACGTTGCGTTTTGCGCCGTTTCCTGTCGCGGGCACTAGGCCGACCCGCACAAGTGAGGTACCATTTTTCTCATAGGACTTTGGGAAATGCGGGGTGGGTGGAAATTTGTGGATCCACGCAGATTCCAGAACTTTCCATCACAGAAATGTGGGGAAAATGTGTTTTTTTTGTCAATTTTTTATGTTTGCAAGGGATTCTGGGTACAGACCCTGGTGGGAGGCACTCAAGTCACCCCATCCTGGATTCCCCTTGGTGTCTAGTTTTCGAAAATATATAGGTTTGCTAGGTTTCCTTAGGTGACGGCAGGGCTAGGGTTCAAAAACTACAGCTAGGCATTTTTCCAAAAAAGGGTCATTTTTCACTGCAAAATTGAGGTGTGACCACGTTGCGTTTTGCGTCGTCTCCTGTCGAGGGCACTAGGCTGACCCACACAAGTGAGGTACAATTTTTCTCATAGGACTTTGGTAAACGCGGAGTGGGTGGAAATTTGTGCATCCACGCAGATTCCAGAACTTTCCATCACAGAAATTTGGGAAAAATGTCTTTTTTTTGTCAATTGTTTACGTTTGCAAGGGATTCTGGGTAACAGACCCTGGTGGTAGGCACTCAAGTCACCCCATCCTGGATTCCCCTGGCTGTCTAGTTTTCAAAAATATATAGGATTGCTAGGTTTCCCTAGGTGCCGGCAGAGCTAGGGTTAAAAAACTACAGCTAGTCACTTTGCCAAAAAAGGGTAATTTTTCACTGCAAAATTGAGGTGTGACCATGTTGCGTTTTGCACCGTTTCCTGTCGCGGGCACTAGGCCGACCCGCACAAGTGAGGTACCATTTTTCTCGTAGGACTTTGGGGAACGCGGGGTGGGTGGAAATTTGTGGATCCACGCAGATTCCAGAACTTTCCATCACAGAAATGTGGGGAAAATGTGTTTTTTTTGTCAATTATTTACGTTTGCAAGGGATTCTGGGTAACAGACCCTGGTGGAAGGCACTCAAGTCACCCCATCCTGGAGTCCCCTGTTTGTCTAGTTTTCGAAAATATATAGGTTTGCTAGGTTTCTATTGGTGACGGCAGGGCTAGGGTTCAAAAACCTACAGCTAGGCACTTTGCCAAAAAAGGGTCATTTTTCACTGCAAAATTGAGGTGTGACCACGTTGCGTTTTGCGCCGTTTCCTATCGTGGGCACTAGGCCGACCCACACAAGTGAGGTACCATTTTTCTCGTAGGACTTTGGGGAACGCGGGATGGGTGGAAATTTGTGGATCCACGCAGGTTCCAGAACTTTCCATCACAGAAAAGTAGGGAAAATGTGTTTTTTTTGTCAATTTTTTACGTTTGCAAGGGATTCTGGGTAACAGACCCTGGTGGGAGGCACTCAAGTCACCCCATCCTGGATTCCCCTGGGTGTCTAGTTTTCAAAAATATATAGGTTTGCTAGTTTTCCCTAGGTGCCGGCAGGGCTAGGGTTCAAAGACTACAGCTAGGCACTTTGCCAAAAAAGGGTCATTTTTCACTGCAAAATTGAGGTGTGACCACGTTGCGTTTTGCGCCGTTTCCTGTCGCGGGCACTAGGCCGACCCGCACAAGTGAGGTACCATTTTTCTCATAGGACTTTGGGAAATGCGGGGTGGGTGGAAATTTGTGGATCCACGCAGATTCCAGAACTTTCCATCACAGAAATGTGGGGAAAATGTGTTTTTTTTGTCAATTTTTTATGTCTGCAAGGGATTCTGGGTACAGACCCTGGTGGGAGGCACTCAAGTCACCCCATCCTGGATTCCCCTTGGTGTCTAGTTTTCGAAAATATATAGGTTTGCTAGGTTTCCCTAGGTGACGGCAGGGCTAGGGTTCAAAAACTACAGCTAGGCATTTTTCCAAAAAAGGGTCATTTTTCACTGCAAAATTGAGGTGTGACCACGTTGCGTTTTGCGTTGTCTCCTGTCGAGGGCACTAGGCTGACCCACACAAGTGAGGTACCATTTTTCTCATAGGACTTTGGTAAACGCGGAGTAGGTGGAAATTTGTGCATCCACGCAGATTCCAGAACTTTCCATCACAGAAATTTGGGAAAAATGTATTTTTTTTGTCAATTGTTTACGTTTGCAAGGGATTCTGGGTAACAGACCCTGGTGGTAGGCACTCAAGTCACCCCATCCTGGATTCCCCTGGGTGTCTAGTTTTCAAAAATATATAGGATTGCTAGGTTTCCCTAGGTGCTGGCAGAGCTAGGGTTAAAAAACTACAGCTAGTCACTTTGCCAAAAAAGGGTAATTTTTCACTGCAAAATTGAGGTGTGACCATGTTGCGTTTTGCGCCGTTTCCTGTCGCGGGCACTAGGCCGACCCGCACAAGTGAGGTACCATTTTTCTCGTAGGACTTTGGGGAATGCGGGGTGGGTGGAAATTTGTGGATCCACGCAGATTCCAGAACTTTCCATCACAGAAATGGGGGGAAAATGTGTTTTTTTTGTCAATTATTTACGTTTGCAAGGGATTCTGGGTAACAGACCCTGGTGGAAGGCACTCAAGTCACCCCATCCTGGATTCCCCTTGGTGTCTAGTTTTCGAAAATATATAGGTTTGCTAGGTTTCCTTAGGTGACGGCAGGGCTAGGGTTCAAAAACTACAGCTAGGCATTTTTCCAAAAAAGGGTCATTTTTCACTGCAAAATTGAGGTGTGACCACGTTGCGTTTTGCGTCGTCTCCTGTCGAGGGCACTAGGCTGACCCACACAAGTGAGGTACCATTTTTCTCATAGGACTTTGGTAAATGCGGAGTGGGTGGAAATTTGTGCATCCACGCAGATTCCAGAACTTTCCATCACAGAAATGTGGGAAAAATGTCTTTTTTTTGTCAATTGTTTACGTTTGCAAGGGATTCTGGGTAACAGACCCTGGTGGTAGGCACTCAAGTCACCCCATCCTGGATTCCCCTGGGTGTCTAGTTTTCAAAAATATATAGGATTGCTAGGTTTCCCTAGGTGCCGGCAGAGCTAGGGTTAAAAAACTACAGCTAGTCACTTTGCCAAAAAAGGGTAATTTTTCACTGCAAAATTGAGGTGTGACCATGTTGCGTTTTGCGCCGTTTCCTGTCGCGGGCACTAGGCCGACCCGCACAAGTGAGGTACCATTTTTCTCGTAGGACTTTGGGGAACGCGGGGTGGGTGGAAATTTGTGGATCCACGCAGATTCCAGAACTTTCCATCACAGAAATGTGGGGAAAATGTGTTTTTTTTGTCAATTATTTACGTTTGCAAGGGATTCTGGGTAACAGACCCTGGTGGAAGGCACTCAAGTCACCCCATCCTGGAGTCCCCTGTGTGTCTAGTTTTCGAAAATATATAGGTTTGCTAGGTTTCCATAGGTGACGGCAGGGCTAGGGTTCAAAAACCTACAGCTAGGCACTTTGCCAAAAAAGGGTCATTTTTCACTGCAAAATTGAGGTGTGACCACGTTGCGTTTTGCGCCGTTTCCTATCGTGGGCACTAGGCCGACCCACACAAGTGAGGTACCATTTTTCTCGTAAGACTTTGGGGAACGCGGGATGGGTGGAAATTTGTGGATCCACGCAGGTTCCAGAACTTTCCATCACAGAAAAGTAGGGAAAATGTGTTTTTTTTGTCAATTTTTTACGTTTGCAAGGGATTCTGGGTAACAGACCCTGGTGGGAGGCACTCAAGTCACCCCATCCTGGATTCCCCTGGGTGTCTAGTTTTCGAAAATATATAGGTTTGCTAGGTTTCCCTAGGTGACGGCAGGGCTAGGGTTCAAAAACTACAGCTAGGCATTTTTCCAAAAAAGGGTCATTTTTCACTGCAAAATTGAGGTGTGACCACGTTGCGTTTTGCGTCGTCTCCTGTCGAGGGCACTAGGCTGACCCACACAAGTGAGGTACCATTTTTCTCATAGGACTTTGGTAAACGCGGAGTGGGTGGAAATTTGTGCATCCACGCAGATTCCAGAACTTTCCATCACAGAAATTTGGGAAAAATGTCTTTTTTTTGTCAATTGTTTACGTTTGCAAGGGATTCTGGGTAACAGACCCTGGTGGTAGGCACTCAAGTCACCCCATCCTGGATTCCCCTGGGTGTCTAGTTTTCAAAAATATATAGGATTGCTAGGTTTCCCTAGGTGCTGGCAGAGCTAGGGTTAAAAAACTACAGCTAGTCACTTTGCCAAAAAAGGGTAATTTTTCACTGCAAAATTGAGGTGTGACCATGTTGCGTTTTGCGCCGTTTCCTGTCGCGGGCACTAGGCCGACCCGCACAAGTGAGGTACCATTTTTCTCGTAGGACTTTGGGGAACGCGGGGTGGGTGGAAATTTGTGGATCCACGCAGATTTCAAAACTTTCCATCACAGAAATGTGGGGAAAATGTGTTTTTTTTGTCAATTATTTACGTTTGCAAGGGATTCTGGGTAACAGACCCTGGTGGAAGGCACTCAAGTCACCCCATCCTGGAGTCCCCTGTGTGTCTAGTTTTCGAAAATATATAGGTTTGCTAGGTTTCCATAGGTGACGGCAGGGCTAGGGTTCAAAAACCTACAGCTAGGCACTTTGCCAAAAAGGGTCATTTTTCACTGCAAAATTGAGGTGTGACCACGTTGCGTTTTGCGTCGTCTCCTGTCGAGGGCACTAGGCTGACCCACACAAGTGAGGTACCATTTTTCTCATAGGACTTTGGTAAACGCGGAGTGGGTGGAAATTTGTGCATCCACGCAGATTCCAGAACTTTCCATCACAGAAATTTGGGAAAAATGTCTTTTTTTTGTCAATTGTTTATGTTTGCAAGGGATTCTGGGTAACAGACCCTGGTGGTAGGCACTCAAGTCACCCCATCCTGGATTCCCCTGGGTGTCTAGTTTTCAAAAATATATAGGATTGCTAGGTTTCCCTAGGTGCTGGCAGAGCTAGGGTTAAAAAACTACAGCTAGTCACTTTGCCAAAAAAGGGTAATTTTTCACTGCAAAATTGAGGTGTGACCATGTTGCGTTTTGCGCCGTTTTCTGTCGCGGGCACTAGGCCGACCCGCACAAGTGAGGTACCATTTTTCTCGTAGGACTTTGGGGAACGCGGGGTGGGTGGAAATTTGTGGATCCACGCAGATTCCAGAACTTTCCATCACAGAAATGTGGGGAAAATGTGTTTTTTTTGTCAATTATTTACGTTTGCAAGGGATTCTGTGTAACAGACCCTGGTGGAAGGCACTCAAGTCACCCCATCCTGGAGTCCCCTGTGTGTCTAGTTTTCGAAAATATATAGGTTTGCTAGGTTTCCATAGGTGACGGCAGGGCTAGGGTTCAAAAACCTACAGCTAGGCACTTTGCCAAAAAAGGGTCATTTTTCACTGCAAAATTGAGGTGTGACCACGTTGCGTTTTGCGCCGTTTCCTATCGTGGGCACTAGGCCGACCCACACAAGTGAGGTACCATTTTTCTCGTAGGACTTTGGGGAACACGGGATGGGTGGAAATTTGTGGATCCACGCAGGTTCCAGAACTTTCCATCACAGAAAAGTAGGGAAAATGTGTTTTTTTTGTCAATTTTTTACGTTTGCAAGGGATTCTGGGTAACAGACCCTGGTGGGAGGCACTCAAGTCACCCCATCCTGGGTTCCCCTGGGTGTCTAGTTTTCAAAAATATATAGGTTTGCTAGTTTTCCCTAGGTGCCGGCAGGGCTAGGGTTCAAAAACTACAACTAGGCACTTTGCCAAAAAAGGGTCATTTTTCACTGCAAAATTGAGGTGTGACCATGTTGCGTTTTGCGCCGTTTCCTGTCACGGGCACTAGGCCGACCCGCACAAGTGAGGTACCATTTTTCTCGTAGGACTTTGGGGAACGCGGGGTGGGTGGAAATTTGTGGATCCACGCAGATTCCAGAACTTTCCATCACAGAAATGTGGGGAAAATGTGTTTTTTTTGTCAATTATTTATGTTTGCAAGGGATTCTGGGTAACAGACCCTGGTGGGAGGCACTCAAGTCACCCCATCCTGGATTCCCCTGGGTGTCTAGTTTTCGAAAATATATAGGTTTTCTAGGTTTCCCTAGGTGCCGGCAGGGCTAGGGTTCAAAAACTACAGCTAGGCACTTTGACAAAAAAGGGTCATTTTTCACTGCAAAATTGAGGTGTGACCACGTTGCGTTTTGCGCCGTTTCCTGTCGTGGGCACTAGGCGGACCCGCACAAGTGAGGTACCATTTTTCTCATAGGACTTTGGGAAATGCGGGGTGGGTGGAAATTTGTGGATCCACGCAGATTCCAGAACTTTTCATCACAGAAATGTGGGGAAAATGTGTTTTTTTTGTCAATTGTTTCTGTTTGCAAGGGATTCTGGGTAACAGACCCTGGTGGCAGGCACTCAAGTCACCCCATCCTGGATTCCCCTGGGTGTCTAGTTTTCGAAAATATATAGGTTTGCTAGGTTTCCCTAGGTGCCGGCAGGGCTAGGGTTAAAAAACTACAGCTAGGCACTTTGCCAAAAAAGGGTCATTTTTCACTGCAAAATTGAGGTGTGACCACGTTGCGTTTTGTGCCGTTTCCTGTCGCGGGCACTAGGCCGACCCGCACAAGTGAGGTACCATTTTTCTTGTAGGACTTTGGGAAACGCGGGGTGGGTGGAAATTTGTGGATCCATGCAGATTCCAGAACTTTTCATCACAGAAATGTGGGGAAAATGTGTTTTTTTTGTCAATTGTTTCCGTTTGCAAGGGATTCTGGGTAACAGACCCTGGTGGCAGGCACTTAAGTCACCCCATCCTGGATTCCCCTGGGTGTCTAGTTTTCGAAAATATAAAGGTTTGCTAGGTTTCCATAGGTGACGGCAGGGCTAGGGTTCAAAAACTACAGCTAGGCACTTTGCCAAAAAAGGGTCAATTTTCACAGCAAAATTGAGGTGTGACCACGTTGCGTTTTGCGCCATTTCCTGTCGCGGGCACTAGGCCGACCCGCACTAGTGAGGTTACATTTCTCTCGTAGGACTTTGGGGAATGCGGGGTGGGTGGAAATTTGTGGATCCACGCAGATTCCAGAACTTTCCATCACAGAAATGTGGGGAAAATGTGTTTTTTTTGTCAATTGTTTATGTTTGCAAGGGATTCTGGGTAACAGACCCTGGTGGGAGGCACTCAAGTCACCCCATCCTGGATTCCCCTGGGTGTCTAGTTTTCAAAAATATATAGGTGTGCTAGGTTTCCCTAGGTGCCGGCAGGGCTAGGGTTAAAAAACTACAGCTAGGCACTTTGCCAAAAAAGGGTCATTTTTCACTGCAAAATTGAGGTGTGACCACGTTGCGTTTTGCGCCGTTTCCTGTCGCGGGCACTAGGCCGACCCGTACAAGTGAGGTACCATTTTTCTCGTAGGACTTTGGGGAACGCGGGGTTGGTGGAAATTTGTGGATCCACGTGGATTCCAGAACTTTCCATCACAGAAATGTGGGGAAAATGTGTTTTTTTTGTCAATTTTTTACGTTTGCAAGGGATTCTGGGTAACAGACCCTGGTGGCAGGCACTCAAGTCACCCCATCCTGGATTCCCCTGGGTGTCTAGTTTTCGAAAATATATAGGTTTGCTAGGTTTCCATAGGTGACGGCAGGGCTAGGGTTCAAAAACTACAGGTAGGCACTTTGCCAAAAAAGGGTCATTTTTCACTGCAAAATTGAGGTGTGACCACGTTGCGTTTTGTGTCGTTTCCTGTCGCGGGCACTAGGCCGACCCACACAAGTGAGGTACCATTTTTCTCGTAGGACTTTGGGGAACGCGGGGTGGGTGGAAATTTGTGGATCCACGCAGATTCCAGAACTTTCCATCACAGAAATGTGGGGAAAATGTGTTGCTTCTTGTCAATTTTTTAAGTTTGCAAGGGATTCTGGGTAACAGACCCTGGTGAGAGGCACTCAAGTCACCCCATCCTGGATTCCCCTGGGTGACTAGTTTTCAAAAATGTATAGGTTTGCTAGGTTTCCCTAGGTGCCGGCAGGGCTAGGGTTCAAAAATTACAGTTAGGCACTTTGCCAAAAAAGGGTCATTTTTCACTGCAAAATTGAGGTGTGACCATGTTGCGTTTAGCACCGTTTCCTGTCGCGGGAACTAGGCCGACCGACACAAGTGAGGTACCATTTTTCTCGTAGGACTTTGGGGAACGCGGGGTGGGTGGAAATTTGTGGATCCACACAGATTCCAGAACTTTCCATCACAGAAATGTGGGAAAAATGTGTTTTTTTTTGTCAATTTTTTATGTTTGCAAGGGATTCTGGGTACAGACCCTGGTGGGAGGCACTCAAGTCACCCCATCCTGGATTCCCCTTGGTGTCTAGTTTTCGAAAATATATAGGTTTGCTAGGTTTCCTGTAGGAGAGTAGGGTCTGCTTTCTATGTTCACCCCCACTTTTTGCTTTTGCTTTACTGGTTTTCGACTTAGATGTGGCTGTGGGCCTGCTAATCAGACCCACAGCCCTGCTGTTCTCTCTCTAAATTATACTATGTACTTTAGGTGCATAACCCATTTGGATAGGATCACCATATTGGCCCCTGTACAGTGTACCCTAGGTACCCAGGGCATAGGTGTACCCTAGGCCTACCAGGGGCTGCAGCATGTATTATGCCACCCCTGGCCTGGCCTTCCATTTTGACACAACTGGTTGATCACTCAGCTGGGGCAAGGTCGTGTAATCACCCCTTGCTTAGGTGTAGTATTCCTATACCTAACTTACATATAGACACATGTGTACCTATCAGTCACTCCTATGGCAGGCCTTGACAATCCTGGAGGCAGAGTGCTTGGTAACATGTGAGATGGTGCTCTAGCATGAGCTGAGCCTGTCTGCAGCTTTCGGAACCTTGTCCTTATAGCTGTTCTATGATATAGCCTACCATATACTCTTAAAGTGCCTTATAATCTCAGACGGTTATGGTAACTATGGTTTGGCTTTATCGAAACATGTCGTGTAAGGTGTCTAACACTGTGGAATAATACCCCCATGCCATTTCTGGACATGAGAATATTATTCCCCCCTTCTAGAGGGAAAGACATGCTAAAATCATACTTCAACTGTTAGCCTCTGACCAAAGCCTCAGCATCACAAAATGGATGCTGCTGCCACGACACAAGTCTGACCTCCTGCAGCTGGGAGTGATCCCAGCCAGGGAGGCCTGGACAATAGGTTTCCTGCTTGGGGAGGTGCTAGCACCTCCCCAGACAGCCTTTAGTGTATTGGGGCAGGGTGGGCTGAAAGGAATGAGACATGCCTGGGGCACACAAGGTGTTCCTTGCATAGTCCAGTTCAAACCGGCGCTGGGGCACTCCAGCCCCAGCTCTGGCGCGAAACTGGACAAAGGGAAGTGGGTGTAACCACCCCCTCCCAGGTCCCACCCATAAGGCGTGACCTAGCAGGTATCCCAGCCCCCAAGATTAGTATAAGAGTGGGAGTTGGGCCTCAAGACTTTAGATTATCCTGAACCTGCAAAACTGAACAGAAACTCTGGACCTTCGACATTCGACGAAAGAAGAAGACTGAAGAATCTCCCTTGTAGCCAAGGAGTGGCTACCCTGTGCAAACAGGCACCATCAAGAGACTACCCTTTGCTTTGCCCACGTTCTACGAGGAACCGACTGCAGAGCCTGACCAGAGCCTTGACTTCCAGACTTCTCCGACCCTGATCCACATCTACAGCAGAGCTGAGATCCGTGGAGGCGACGAGCAACGTGAGACCGGCTACCTGGAAAAAGTGGCTAGTAACTTAAAGCGCAGCTTCTGAGGTACCCTCGAAGTTGTGCACCGGGGATTGAGAAGCCCCAACCCCAAGCACCATCTGCACCGAAGATCAGCCCCCCACACTCCACGAGTCCTGCGTGGGGCCCTTCAGCATTTTCCTGCTTGCCGCGTCTGTCCGGTTG
Source organism: Triturus cristatus (assembly GCF_964204655.1). NCBI lineage: Eukaryota > Metazoa > Chordata > Amphibia > Caudata > Salamandridae > Triturus > Triturus cristatus. Next base: position 254,261 of record NW_028188109.1, on the reverse strand, counting down.
CTTGCCCGCTGGCTAGTGGCCTTTGTGACGACGCTCCCTGAAATCTTCTGCGCTGGTTTGGCTCCTCCAGACTGGCTCCCGCTTCTCTGCAAAGAAGAAGCACCCCAGACCTTCCTGGTCTGCACCAGAAGCAAGTCCTCCGTTCTTCGTGGGTTCCGCTTGCCAAGGCTTGGTGAGTCCTAGTCCAACTTCGACGCCGCCGACAGCAAGAGCCTTCGTGGGACAGCTCGCCTCCTGGTCCTGGTCATCCTCGACGCTTCCTGGTCCTCCTGGCTGCAGCGACAAGCTTCACCTTCACCTGCAATCTTCACGACATCGCCTGGTTCCTTCCTGGTTCCACGTGGTCACTGGCTAGTGACCTTGACTCTGTCCCTTCTGCTTGCAGGTTTCTCCTCTTCTTGATCCCAGCCTTGGGATCCACCGGACACTCTTCACTGACTGCCTGTCAGCATCTTTCTTCAGGCATCCATAGGAGTCGACGACGAAAACGACGCATCTTCACCCCTATGCACCCGCAGCCTGTGGGCTAGGTAACTTGGGTACTCCGGTGCTCATCAGGATAGTGACTATCCTAGTGTCTAGTTTTCAAGTCTCAACTTCCTAGCTACTCCGGAAGTGTCCTAAATCTACCGTTTTCTAAACTTTACTATTGCTATTGACTTTTACGCATTACGCGTGAGTGTTTCCACTCTGCACACGAATCCCGTGGGCCTCCCACTTCCTAACTAACGCTAGTGTAGTGTAGCCCCAGCGATTCCCTAGGCCTAGGCCTATTCTATTTCCGTGACAGTGGTTCTTATACCACTTACTTAGTATATGGTTTGCGTGGCCCCTAGGGCCTAACTGTATTACTTACCTGTGTGACTTAATGTATGCTTACATAAGACTGTGTTGTACTTACCTCTAATCTCATAAAGAGTGCTGAGGGTTTGACTAGAATAAATACACTTTATTTTATATATATATCTGTTGTGGTGTCCTTTCATTTGGTATTCAAGGGATTATATATGGTATCACAGCTGGCTTCACATGCCATTCAGAGTTTAGCCTAAGACTGCTCTTGTCCATGCTACCACTAGGATAGCTGGTCTATAAGGTTGACTTTACAACCAATCACCATAAGGGTATTTGGACTGATATAAGGTATACACTAGAACTAGTGACATCATACATCAGGCCAACTTCTCACATTGGTGAGCAGCGGTTGGGATCTGAGCTTGCTGTTGTAATACCATTGTAATCTTGAGATACTAAATTGAAAGATCACACAGATATTGTCTAGGTACATATAACATAGATTATAATACTTAAGTCCTACTGGACTTTGTAGTTGTAGGTTGAAGGGAGTAACACACCCTGACTACAACTACTAGAGAGGTTTAGTAGATACAACTAGTGTAGGTAGGTGCACACACCACACCCTCACTAGATCATGTCTCTGAGAAGAGATCAAGTAGATGCTCCCTCAGGAGGATCAGGTCTGCAAAAGACCCCCTCTAGATATGATACCTTAACATTCCAGGAGATGAGACACTTGTGTACCTCCAGAGGAATAAAACAGGGTGCAAACCCTACCCTCCTTCAGTTAAGACAACTCCTAGAGGAGTATGACATTATTAGGGCATCTCAGGCAGGTACCCTAGGTACAGAGGAGGGTCTACCCACCACAGAGGAGTCAGAGGAGACTTCAGACGAAGAGGTAGACAGCCAGGGCCAAGTAGGAAGACTTAGCCAGGCTAACCTAAGCTTACATGGGAGTTTGCATGGGGTCCCCCCTTACAGACCCCCAAGTAGGCTTACACAGAGAAGCAGGAGGGACAGATCCCCTTCAAGGGAATCCATCCACTCCCATGTCTCTAACATCTCTAATGCTTCCTCTCACAGGGGAATGACTTCCCCTGAGAGAAAGGAGCATGAAGCCAGAATGAGGGAAGCTAATCTGAGGATTCAGAGGGAAGAACTTGCCCTTGCCAAAGAGAAGCTTGCTCTGGCTAGAGAACAAAAGTTGAGTGGGTCAGAACCCACTGGTGGCAGCAATATCCCTAAGGATAGAGACAGGCACTATGATAATAGAAACCTGAGCAAGATTGTCCCTCCCTACAAGTGTGGGGATGACATCCACAAATGGATAACTGCTTTGGAGAGAGCTTGCAAAGTACAGCAGGTACCCCAAAGTCAGTGGGCAGCTATCTTGTGGCTCTCCTTCTCTGAGAAAGGCAGAGACAAGCTCCTCACAGTTAGTGATGAGGATGCAGATAATTACACTGTCCTGAAGAGTGCTCTGATTGATGGGTTTGGCCTAACCACTGAACAATACAGGTTGTTGTTCAGGGATACCCAGAAGACACAGACTCAGGACTGGACTGACTTTGTAGATTGTGCCACTAAGGCTCTGGAAGGCTGGCTAATGGAAAGTAAGGTTAAGGACTATACAGGATTGTATAATTTGATCATGAGAGAGCAAATCCTTAACAACTGTCAAAACCAGCTATTGCATCAACACCTGATTGATTCTGATCTGACTTCTCCCCAAGAATTGGGAAAGAAGGCAGATAGATGGGTCAGGACTAGAGTTAAGCAGAAATACCAGAACCAGGGCGGTGATCAGAAAAAGGCAGACCAGAAGGGTAATGAGCAGAAACAAAAAGACCAGAAGTCTTCACCAGGCCCCCAAAAGGCTCAGTGGGAAGGGTGGTCCCAAAAAGGATAAAAAGAAAGATGGCCAAAAGAAACCATGGTGCAACTATTGTAAGTCCAACTCACATTGGTTTAGTGAGTGCACCAAAAAGGATAAGCCCCCAGCCACCATTGCCCCTAAGGCAACTGTACCCACTAGTTCAGCTGTAAGTGGTGGTTCCCAGCAAAAGGGTGTAGTAGGGTTAACCCTGGGAACTGAGGAGGATTCTGGCCTAGTCAGAGTACCTACTCAGGCTGTTCTGATCTGTGATGGGGACTTAGCTTTGTCCTCTACTGTAGGGCCCAGTAACCTGGGCAAGTACAGACAGACACCTTTTATCAACCAAAGAATGGCTCAGGCCTACAGGGACACTGGAGCTAGTGTCACAATGGTGACACCTGCTTTTGTGGACCCTGGACAGATCATACTAGGTGAGAATTACCTAGTGACCAACGCTAGCAATGCCACTACCTCCCATAGTGTGGCTATTGTTAACTTCTCCTGGGGAGGGGTAACTGGCCTCAAGAAAGTTGTTGTTAGTTCAGACCTTCCTGTAGAGTGTTTACTGGGCAATGATCTTGAAACTTCAGTTTGGTCTGAAGTGGAGTATAGGACCCATGCAGAAATGCTGGGGATAGATGCACATGTCCTTGCTGTGACCAGGTCACAGGTGAAAAAGTGTACCACTGAACAAGTGCTGGATCCTGAAACTATGGACCAGTCACAACCCAAGAGAAAGAGCAGTAGGGTTAAGGCTGTGCCTTCCCCCCTGCCTCAGGTGGTGGATCAGCCCTCCCAGGAGGATGATTCTGAGAGCCCTGAAGGAACTGTCCTAGAAGAACTTGAACCTGATCAGGTTGAGTTTCTTGGGACAGGGGGACCTTCAAGGGCATATCTGAGGCAGGCTCAATTAGACTGCCCCTCTCTTGAACCCCTCAGACAGCTGGCTGCTGCTGAGGCTGCAGGGAATGCTCAAGGTACCCATAGAGTGTATTGGGATGAAGGGCTACTGTATTCAGAGGCTAGAGACCCCAAGCCTGGTGCATCCAGGAGGTTGGTCATACCACTGAAGTTCAGAGGCTTCCTTCTAACCTTGGCCCATGATATTCCCCTTGCAGGACATTTAGGCCAGAACAAGACTTGGGACAGGCTTGTCCCTCACTTTCACTGGCCCCATATGTCAGAAGATACTAAGGAGTTTTGTCGCTCCTGTGTCACCTGCCAAGCCAGTGGCAAATCAGGTGGCACCACAAAGGCCCCCCTCATACCACTACCTGTGGTGGGGGTCCCCTTTGAAAGAGTGGGCATAGATATTGTAGGACCAATGGACCCACAAACAGCATCTGGGCACAGATTCATACTGGTGATAGTGGACCATGCCACCAGGTACCCAGAAGCAATTCCCCTGAGGACCACAACAGCTCCTGTTGTGGCAAGGGCCCTGCTTGGAGTATTCTCCAGAGTGGGCTTTCCAAAGGAGGTCATTTCTGACAGAGGTACCAACTTCATGTCAGGATACTTGACTGCAATGTGGAAGGAGTGTGGTGTTAACTATAAGTTCACCACACCCTATCACCCACAGTGCAATGGGCTTGTTGAGAGATTCAACAAGACCCTAAAGGGAATGATAAAAGGATTACCAGACAAGCTTAGGCGAAGATGGGACATCCTTTTACCCTGCCTTCTGTTTGCTTACAGAGAGGTCCCACAAAAGGGGGTTGGCTACAGCCCTTTTGAGCTTTTGTTTGGGCATCCTGTAAGAGGACCCCTGTGTTTGGTGAAGGAAGGATGGGAGAGACCTCTCAGACAACCCAAAATAGACATAGTGGACTATGTACTTGGTCTCCGCTCCAGGATGGCAGAGCATATGAAGAAGGCTTCTAAAAACCTTGAGGCAAGCCAAGAACTCCAAAAAGCTTGGCATGACCAAAAGGCTGTACTGACTGTTTACCAGCCAGGACAGAAAGTGTGGGTGTTGGAGCCAGTGGCCCCAGCAGCCCTCCAAGACAAATGGTCTGGACCCCACACTATTGTTGAGAAAAAGGGAGAAGTCACCTACTTGGTGGACCTTGGGACTCCCAGAAGCCCCCACAGGGTGCTTCATGTCAACAGATTGAAGGCATATGTTGACAGGGCAGACATGGGGCTACTCATGGCTACAGATGAGGGGCAGGAGGAAGAGAGTGACCCTCTCCCAGACCTGTTGACTCAGAACCCTGATGATGGCTCAGTTGATGGTGTGGTCTTTTCTGACAGCCTCACTGTCCATCAGCAACAGGACTGCAGACAGGTTCTGCAATCCTACAGACATATGTTCTCTCTGACCCCAAGTCAGACAAACTGGTGCACCCATGAGGTGGACACTGGTGACAGTCTGCCTGTGAAGAGTAAAATCTACAGGCAACCTGACCATGTCAGGGACTGCATAAAAGTTGAGGTACAAAAGATGTTGGAGCTGGGAGTCATTGAACCTTCAGAGAGCCCTTGGGCTAGTCCTGTAGTTCTTGTGCCAAAACCTCACACCCAAGATGGTAAGAGAGAGATGAGGTTTTGCGTGGATTACAGAGGTCTCAATGCTGTCACTAGGACAGATGCCCACCCAATACCTAGGGCAGATGAGCTCATTGACAGACTGGCAGCTGCTAAGTTTTTGAGCACATTTGACCTCACAGCAGGTTACTGGCAAATCAGACTAGCTGAGAGTGCAAAGGCCAAAACTGCTTTCTCGACCCCAGGAGGACATTACCAATTTGTGGTAATGCCCTTTGGTTTGAAGAATGCACCTGCCACTTTCCAAAGGCTGGTGAATCAAGTCCTTACTGGGTTGGATGATTATTGTGCAGCTTATCTTGATGATATTGCTGTCTTTAGCTCCACCTGGGAGGATCACCTGGTCCACCTGAGGAATGTTTTAGAGGCCCTGCAAAAGGCAGGCCTCACTATCAAGGCCACTAAGTGCCAGATAGGGCAGAGCAAGGTTGTATACCTGGGCCACCTAGTTGGTGGGGGTCAGGTTCAACCACTGGAGAGCAAGATCCAGACCATAAAGGACTGGGCTCCTCCAACTACCCAGACTCAGGTCAGAGCTTTCTTGGGCCTGACTGGGTACTACAGAAAGTTTGTTAAGAACTATGGGTCCATAGTGACACCACTTAATGACTTGACCTCCAAGAAGATGCCAAAGAAAGTTCAGTGGACAGTAAGCTGTCAAAAAGCATTTGATGACCTGAAGCAGGCCATGTGCAGTGCACCTATTCTGAAAAGTCCAGACTACTCCAAAGAGTTCATTGTCCAGACAGATGCTTCTGAGTTAGGTGTGGGAGCTGTTCTTTCACAACTGAATGTAGATGGTCAAGACCAGCCCATTGCTTTTATAAGTAGAAGGCTGACCCCTAGAGAGAAACGTTGGTCAGCTATTGAGAGGGAGGCCTTTGCTGTGGTTTGGGCCCTGAAGAAGCTGAGGCCATACTTGTTTGGCACTCACTTCAAGATTCAGACAGACCATAAGCCCCTCTTGTGGCTAAATCAGATGAAGGGTGAAAATCCCAAACTTCTTAGGTGGTCCATTTCCCTACAGGGGATGGACTTCACAGTGGAACATAGACCTGGGACTGACCATGCCAATGCAGATGGACTCTCCAGATATTTCCACTTAGAACATGAAGACTCAACTGGTCAAGGTTAGTTTAATGTCCCTAAGTTTGGGGGGGGGTTGTGTAGGAGAGTAGGATCTGCTTTCTATGTTCACCCCCACTTTTTGCTTTTGCTTTACTGGTTTTCGACTTAGATGTGGCTGTGGGCCTGCTAATCAGACCCACAGCCCTGCTGTTCTCTCTCTAAATTATACTATGTACTTTAGGTGCATAACCCATTTGGATAGGATCACCTTATTGGCCCCTGTACAGTGTACCCTAGGTACCCAGGGCATAGGTGTACCCTAGGCCTACCAGGGGCTGCAGCATGTATTATGCCACCCCTGGCCTGGCCTTCCATTTTGACACAACTGGTTGATCACTCAGCTGGGGCAAGGTCGTGTAATCACCCCTTGCTTAGGTGTAGTATTCCTATACCTAACTTACATATAGACACATGTGTACCTATCAGTCACTCCTATGGCAGGCCTTGACAATCCTGGAGGCAGAGTGCTTGGTAACATGTGAGATGGTGCTCTAGCATGAGCTGAGCCTGTCTGCAGCTTTCGGAACCTTGTCCTTATAGCTGTTCTATGATATAGCCTACCATATACTCTTAAAGTGCCTTATAATCTTAGACGGTTATGGTAACTATGGTTTGGCTTTATCGAAACATGTCGTGTAAGGTGTCTAACACTGTGGAATAATACCCCCATGCCATTTCTGGACATGAGAATATTATTCCCCCCTTCTAGAGGGAAAGACATGCTAAAATCATACTTCAACTGTTAGCCTCTGACCAAAGCCTCAGCATCACAAAATGGATGCTGCTGCCACGACACAAGTCTGACCTCCTGCAGCTGGGAGTGATCCCAGCCAGGGAGGCCTGGACAATAGGTTTCCTGCTTGGGGAGGTGCTAGCACCTCCCCAGACAGCCTTTAGTGTATTGGGGCAGGGTGGGCTGAAAGGAACGAGACATGCCTGGGGCACACAAGGTGTTCCTTGCATAGTCCAGTTCAAACCGGCGCTGGGGCACTCCAGCCCCAGCTCTGGCGCGAAACTGTATAAAGGGAAGTGGGTGTAACCACCCCCTCCCAGGTCCCACCCATAAGGCGTGACCTAGCAGGTATCCCAGCCCCCCAGATTAGTATAAGAGTGGGAGTTGGGCCTCAAGACTTTAGATTATCCTGAACCTGCAAAACTGAACAGAAACTCTGGACCTTCGACATTCGACGAAAGAAGAAGACTGAAGAATCTCCCTTGTAGCCAAGGAGTGGCTACCCTGTGCAAACAGGCACCATCAAGAGACTACCCTTTGCTTTGCCCACGTTCTACGAGGAACCGACTGCAGAGCCTGACCAGAGCCTTGACTTCCAGACTTCTCCGACCCTGATCCACATCTACAGCAGAGCTGAGATCCGTGGAGGCGACGAGCGACGTGGGACCGGCTACCTGGAAAAAGTGGCTAGTAACTTAAAGCGCAGCTTCTGAGGTACCCTCGAAGTTGTGCACCGGGGATTGAGAAGCCCCAACCCCAAGCACCATCTGCACCGAAGATCAGCCCCCCACACTCCACGAGTCCTGCGTGGGGCCCTTCAGCATTTTCCTGCTTGCCGCGTCTGTCCGGTTGCTTGCCCGCTGGCTAGTGGCCTTTGTGACGACGCTCCCTGAAATCTTCTGCGCTGGTTTGGCTCCTCCAGACTGGCTCCCGCTTCTCTGCAAAGAAGAAGCACCCCAGACCTTCCTGGTCTGCACCAGAAGCAAGTCCTCCGTTCTTCGTGGGTTCCGCTTGCCAAGGCTTGGTGAGTCCTAGTCCAACTTCGACGCCGCCGACAGCAAGAGCCTTCGTGGGACAGCTCGCCTCCTGGTCCTGGTCATCCTCGACGCTTCCTGGTCCTCCTGGCTGCAGCGACAAGCTTCACCTTCACCTGCAATCTTCACGACATCGCCTGGTTCCTTCCTGGTTCCACGTGGTCACTGGCTAGTGACCTTGACTCTGTCCCTTCTGCTTGCAGGTTTCTCCTCTTCTTGATCCCAGCCTTGGGATCCACCGGACACTCTTCACTGACTGCCTGTCAGCATCTTTCTTCAGGCATCCATAGGAGTCGACGACGAAAACGACGCATCTTCACCCCTATGCACCCGCAGCCTGTGGGCTAGGTAACTTGGGTACTCCGGTGCTCATCAGGATAGTGACTATCCTAGTGTCTAGTTTTCAAGTCTCAACTTCCTAGCTACTCCGGAAGTGTCCTAAATCTACCGTTTTCTAAACTGTACTATTGCTATTGACTTTTACGCATTACGCGTGAGTGTTTCCACTCTGCACACGAATCCCGTGGGCCTCCCACTTCCTAACTAACGCTAGTGTAGTGTAGCCCCAGCGATTCCCTAGGCCTAGGCCTATTCTATTTCCGTGACAGTGGTTCTTATACCACTTACTTAGTATATGGTTTGCGTGGCCCCTAGGGCCTAACTGTATTACTTACCTGTGTGACTTAATGTATGCTTACATAAGACTGTGTTGTACTTACCTCTAATCTCATAAAGAGTGCTGAGGGTTTGACTAGAATAAATACACTTTATTTTATATATATATCTGTTGTGGTGTCCTTTCATTTGGTATTCAAGGGATTATATATGGTATCACAGCTGGCTTCACATGCCATTCAGAGTTTAGCCTAAGACTGCTCTTGTCCATGCTACCACTAGGATAGCTGGTCTATAAGGTTGACTTTACAACCAATCACCATAAGGGTATTTGGACTGATATAAGGTGTACACTAGAACTAGTGACATCATACATCAGGCCAACTTCTCACATTGGTGAGCAGCGGTTGGGATCTGAGCTTGCTGTTGTAATACCATTGTAATCTTGAGATACTAAATTGAAAGATCACACAGATATTGTCTAGGTACATATAACATAGATTATAATACTTAAGTCCTACTGGACTTTGTAGTTGTAGGTTGAAGGGAGTAACACACCCTGACTACAACTACTAGAGAGGTTTAGTAGATACAACTAGTGTAGGTAGGTGCACACACCACACCCTCACTAGATCATGTCTCTGAGAGGAGATCAAGTAGATGCTCCCTCAGGAAGATCAGGTCTGCAAAAGACCCCCTCTAGATATGATACCTTAACATTCCAGGAGATGAGACACTTGTGTACCTCCAGAGGAATAAAACAGGGTGCAAACCCTACCCTCCTTCAGTTAAGACAACTCCTAGAGGAGTATGACATTATTAGGGCATCTCAGGCAGGTACCCTAGGTACAGAGGAGGGTCTACCCACCACAGAGGAGTCAGAGGAGACTTCAGACGAAGAGGTAGACAGCCAGGGCCAAGTAGGAAGACTTAGCCAGGCTAACCTAAGCTTACATGGGAGTTTGCATGGGGTCCCCCCTTACAGACCCCCAAGTAGGCTTACACAGAGAAGCAGGAGGGACAGATCCCCTTCAAGGGAATCCATCCACTCCCATGTCTCTAACATCTATAATGCTTCCTCTCACAGGGGAATGACTTCCCCTGAGAGAAAGGAGCATGAAGCCAGAATGAGGGAAGCTAATCTGAGGATTCAGAGGGAAGAACTTGCCCTTGCCAAAGAGAAGCTTGCTCTGGCTAGAGAACAAAAGTTGAGTGGGTCAGAACCCACTGGTGGCAGCAATATCCCTAAGGATAGAGACAGGCACTATGATAATAGAAACCTGAGCAAGATTGTCCCTCCCTACAAGTGTGGGGATGACATCCACAAATGGATAACTGCTTTGGAGAGAGCTTGCAAAGTACAGCAGGTACCCCAAAGTCAGTGGGCAGCTATCTTGTGGCTCTCCTTCTCTGAGAAAGGCAGAGACAAGCTCCTCACAGTTAGTGATGAGGATGCAGATAATTACACTGTCCTGAAGAGTGCTCTGATTGATGGGTTTGGCCTAACCACTGAACAATACAGGTTGTTGTTCAGGGATACCCAGAAGACACAGACTCAGGACTGGACTGACTTTGTAGATTGTGCCACTAAGGCTCTGGAAGGCTGGCTAATGGGAAGTAAGGTTAAGGACTATACAGGATTGTATAATTTGATCATGAGAGAGCAAATCCTTAACAACTGTCAAAACCAGCTATTGCATCAACACCTGATTGATTCTGATCTGACTTCTCCCCAAGAATTGGGAAAGAAGGCAGATAGATGGGTCAGGACTAGAGTTAAGCAGAAAAACCAGAACCAGGGCGGTGATCAGAAAAAGGCAGACCAGAAGGGTAATGAGCAGAAACAAAAAGACCAGAAGTCTTCACCAGGCCCCCAAAAGGCTCAGGGGGAGGGTGGTCCCAAAAAGGATAAAAAGAAAGATGGCCAAAAGAAACCATGGTGCAACTATTATAAGTCCAACTCACATTGGTTTAGTGAGTGCACCAAAAAGGATAAGCCCCCAGCCACCATTGCCCCTAAGGCAACTGTACCCCCTAGTTCAGCTGTAAGTGGTGGTTCCCAGCAAAAGGGTGTAGTAGGGTTAACCCTGGGAACTGAGGAGGATTCTGGCCTAGTCAGAGTACCTACTCAGGCTGTTCTGATCTGTGATGGGGACTTAGCTTTGTCCTCTACTGTAGGCCCCAGTAACCTGGGCAAGTACAGACAGACACCTTTTATCAACCATAGAATGGCTCAGGCCTACAGGGACACTGGAGCTAGTGTCACAATGGTGACACCTGCTTTTGTGGACCCTGGACAGATCATACTAGGTGAGAATTACCTAGTGACCAACGCTAGCAATGCCACTACCTCCCATAGTGTGGCTATTGTTAACTTCTCCTGGGGAGGGGTAACTGGCCTCAAGAAAGTTGTTGTTAGTTCAGACCTTCCTGTAGAGTGTTTACTGGGCAATGATCTTGAAACTTCAGTTTGGTCTGAAGTGGAGTATAGGACCCATGCAGAAATGCTGGGGATAGATGCACATGTCCTTGCTGTGACCAGGTCACAGGCCAAAAAGTGTACCACTGAACAAGTGCTGGATCCTGAAACTATGGACCAGTCACAACCCAAGAGAAAGAGCAGTAGGGTTAAGGCTGTGCCTTCCCCCCTGCCTCAGGTGGTGGATCAGCCCTCCCAGGAGGATGATTCTGAGAGCCCTGAAGGAACTGTCCTAGAAGAACTTGAACCTGATCAGGTTGAGTTTCTTGGGACAGGGGGACCTTCAAGGGCAGATCTGAGGCAGGCTCAATTAGACTGCCCCTCTCTTGAACCCCTCAGACAGCTGGCTGCTGCTGAGGCTGCAGGGAATGCTCAAGGTACCCATAGAGTGTATTGGGATGAAGGGCTACTGTATTCAGAGGCTAGAGACCCCAAGCCTGGTGCATCCAGGAGGTTGGTCATACCACTGAAGTTCAGAGGCTTCCTTCTAACCTTGGCCCATGATATTCCCCTTGCAGGACATTTAGGCCAGAACAAGACTTGGGACAGGCTTGTCCCTCACTTTCACTGGCCCCATATGTCAGAAGATACAAAGGAGTTTTGTCGCTCCTGTGTCACCTGCCAAGCCAGTGGCAAATCAGGTGGCACCACAAAGGCCCCCCTCATACCACTACCTGTGGTGGGGGTCCCCTTTGAAAGAGTGGGCATAGATATTGTAGGACCAATGGACCCACAAACAGCATCTGGGCACAGATTCATACTGGTGATAGTGGACCATGCCACCAGGTACCCAGAAGCAATTCCCCTGAGGACCACAACAGCTCCTGTTGTGGCAAGAGCCCTGCTTGGAGTATTCTCCAGAGTGGGCTTTCCAAAGGAGGTCATTTCTGACAGAGGTACCAACTTCATGTCAGGATACTTGACTGCAATGTGGAAGGAGTGTGGTGTTAACTATAAGTTCACCACACCCTATCACCCACAGTGCAATGGGCTTGTTGAGAGATTCAACAAGACCCTAAAGGGAATGATAAAAGGATTACCAGACAAGCTTAGGCGAAGATGGGACATCCTTTTACCCTGCCTTCTGTTTGCTTACAGAGAGGTCCCACAAAAGGGGGTTGGCTACAGCCCTTTTGAGCTTTTGTTTGGGCATCCTGTAAGAGGACCCCTGTGTTTGGTGAAGGAAGGATGGGAGAGACCTCTCAGACAACCCAAAATAGACATAGTGGACTATGTACTTGGTCTCCGCTCCAGGATGGCAGAGCATATGAAGAAGGCTTCTAAAAACCTTGAGGCAAGCCAAGAACTCCAAAAAGCTTGGCATGACCAAAAGGCTGTACTGACTGTTTACCAGCCAGGACAGAAAGTGTGGGTGTTGGAGCCAGTGGCCCCAGCAGCCCTCCAAGACAAATGGTCTGGACCCCACACTATTGTTGAGAAAAAGGGAGAAGTCACCTACTTGGTGGACCTTGGGACTCCCAGAAGCCCCCACAGGGTGCTTCATGTCAACAGATTGAAGGCATATGTTGACAGGGCAGACATGGGGCTACTCATGGCTACAGATGAGGGGCAGGAGGAAGAGAGTGACCCTCTCCCAGACCTGTTGACTCAGAACCCTGATGATGGCTCAGTTGATGGTGTGGTCTTTTCTGACAGCCTCACTGTCCATCAGCAACAGGACTGCAGACAGGTTCTGCAATCCTACAGACATATGTTCTCTCTGACCCCAAGTCAGACAAACTGGTGCACCCATGAGGTGGACACTGATGACAGTCTGCCTGTGAAGATTAAAATCTACAGGCAACCTGACCATGTCAGGGACTGCATAAAAGTTGAGGTACAAAAGATGTTGGAGCTGGGAGTCATTGAACCTTCAGAGAGCCCTTGGGCTAGTCCTGTAGTTCTTGTGCCAAAACCTCACACCCAAGATGGTAAGAGAGAGATGAGGTTTTGCGTGGATTACAGAGGTCTCAATGCTGTCACTAGGACAGATGCCCACCCAATACCTAGGGCAGATGAGCTCATTGACAGACTGGCAGCTGCTAAGGTTTTGAGCACATTTGACCTAACAGCAGGTTACTGGCAAATCAGACTAGCTGAGAGTGCAAAGGCCAAAACTGCTTTCTCGACCCCAGGAGGACATTACCAATTTGTGGTAATGCCCTTTGGTTTGAAGAATGCACCTGCCACTTTCCAAAGGCTGGTGAATCAAGTCCTTACTGGGTTGGATGATTATTGTGCAGCTTATCTTGATGATATTGCTGTCTTTAGCTCCACCTGGGAGGATCACCTGGTCCACCTGAGGAATGTTTTAGAGGCCCTGCAAAAGGCAGGCCTCACTATCAAGGCCACTAAGTGCCAGATAGGGCAGAGCAAGGTTGTATACCTGGGCCACCTAGTTGGTGGGGGTCAGGTTCAACCACTGGAGAGCAAGATCCAGACCATAAAGGACTGGGCTCCTCCAACTACCCAGACTCAGGTCAGAGCTTTCTTGGGCCTGACTGGGTACTACAGAAAGTTTGTTAAGAACTATGGGTCCATAGTGACACCACTTAATGACTTGACCTCCAAGAAGATGCCAAAGAAAGTTCAGTGGACAGTAAGCTGTCAAAAAGCATTTGATGACCTGAAGCAGGCCATGTGCAGTGCACCTATTCTGAAAAGTCCAGACTACTCCAAAGAGTTCATTGTCCAGACAGATGCTTCTGAGTTAGGTGTGGGAGCTGTTCTTTCACAACTGAATGTAGATGGTCAAGACCAGCCCATTGCTTTTATAAGTAGAAGGCTGACCCCTAGAGAGAAACGTTGGTCAGCTATTGAGAGGGAGGCCTTTGCTGTGGTTTGGGCCCTGAAGAAGCTGAAGCCATACTTGTTTGGCACTCACTTCAAGATTCAGACAGACCATAAGCCCCTCTTGTGGCTAAATCAGATGAAGGGTGAAAATCCCAAACTTCTTAGGTGGTCCATTTCCCTACAGGGGATGGACTTCACAGTGGAACATAGACCTGGGACTGACCATGCCAATGCAGATGGACTCTCCAGATATTTCCACTTAGAACATGAAGACTCAACTGGTCAAGGTTAGTTTAATGTCCCTAAGTTTGGGGGGGGGGGTTGTGTAGGAGAGTAGGGTCTGCTTTCTATGTTCACCCCCACTTTTTGCTTTTGCTTTACTGGTTTTCGACTTAGATGTGGCTGTGGGCCTGCTAATCAGACCCACAGCCCTGCTGTTCTCTCTCTAAATTATACTATGTACTTTAGGTGCATAACCCATTTGGATAGGATCACCTTATTGGCCCCTGTACAGTGTACCCTAGGTACCCAGGGCATAGGTGTACCCTAGGCCTACCAGGGGCTGCAGCATGTATTATGCCACCCCTGGCCTGGCCTTCCATTTTGACACAACTGGTTGATCACTCAGCTGGGGCAAGGTCGTGTAATCACCCCTTGCTTAGGTGTAGTATTGCTATACCTAACTTACATATAGACACATGTGTACCTATCAGTCACTCCTATGGCAGGCCTTGACAATCCTGGAGGCAGAGTGCTTGGTAACATGTGAGATGGTGCTCTAGCATGAGCTGAGCCTGTCTGCAGCTTTCGGAACCTTGTCCTTATAGCTGTTCTATGATATAGCCTACCATATACTCTTAAAGTGCCTTATAATCTTAGACGGTTATGGTAACTATGGTTTGGCTTTATCGAAACATGTCGTGTAAGGTGTCTAACACTGTGGAATAATACCCCCATGCCATTTCTGGACATGAGAATATTATTCCCCCCTTCTAGAGGGAAAGACATGCTAAAATCATACTTCAACTGTTAGCCTCTGACCAAAGCCTCAGCATCACAAAATGGATGCTGCTGCCACGACACAAGTCTGACCTCCTGCAGCTGGGAGTGATCCCAGCCAGGGAGGCCTGGACAATAGGTTTCCTGCTTGGGGAGGTGCTAGCACCTCCCCAGACAGCCTTTAGTGTATTGGGGCAGGGTGGGCTGAAAGGAATGAGACATGCCTGGGGCACACAAGGTGTTCCTTGCATAGTCCAGTTCAAACCGGTGCTGGGGAACTCCAGCCCCAGCTCTGGCGCGAAACTGGACAAAGGGAAGTGGGTGTAACCACCCCCTCCCAGGTCCCACCCATAAGGCGTGACCTAGCAGGTATCCCAGCCCCCCAGATTAGTATAAGAGTGGGAGTTGGGCCTCAAGACTTTAGATTATCCTGAACCTGCAAAACTGAACAGAAACTCTGGACCTTCGACATTCGATGAAAGAAGAAGACTAAAGAATCTCCCTTGTAGCCAAGGAGTGGCTACCCTGTGCAAACAGGCACCATCAAGAGACTACCCTTTGCTTTGCCCACGTTCTACGAGGAACCGACTGCAGAGCCTGATCAGAGCCTTGACTTCCAGACTTCTCCCACCCTGATCCACATCTACAGCAGAGCTGAGATCCGTGGAGGCGACGAGCGACGTGGGACCGGCTACCTGGAAAAAGTGTCTAGTAACTTAAAGCGCAGCTTCTGAGGTACCCTCGAAGTTGTGCACCGGGGATTGAGAAGCCCCAACCCCAAGCACCATCTGCACCGAAGATCAGCCCCCCACACTCCACGAGTCCTGCGTGGGGCCCTTCAGCATTTTCCTGCTTGCCGCATCTGTTCGGTTGCTTGCCCGCTGGCTAGTAGCCTTTGTGACGACGCTCCCTGAAATCTTCTGTGCTGGTTTGGCTCCTCCAGACTGGCTCCCGCTTCTCTGCAAAG
The DNA here is from genome assembly GCF_964204655.1 of Triturus cristatus. Taxonomy (NCBI): domain Eukaryota; kingdom Metazoa; phylum Chordata; class Amphibia; order Caudata; family Salamandridae; genus Triturus; species Triturus cristatus. The sequence goes on along the minus strand of NW_028188109.1, from coordinate 238,286 downwards.
AAGAAGCACCCCAGACCTTCCTGGTCTGCACCAGAAGCAAGTCCTCCGTTCTTCGTGGGTTCCGCTTGCCAAGGCTTGGTGAGTCCTAGTCCAACTTCGATGCCGCCGACAGCAAGAGCCTTCGTGGGACAGCTCGCCTCCTGGTCCTGGTCGTCCTCGACGCTTCCTGGTCCTCCTGGCTGCAGCGACAAGCTTCACCTTCACCTGCAATCTTCACGACATTGCCTGGTTCCTTCCTGGTTCCACGTGGTCACTGGCTAGTGACCTTGACTCTGTCCCTTCTGCTTGCAGGTTTCTCCTCTTCTTGATCCCAGCCTTGGGATCCACCGGACACTCTTCACTGACTGCCTGTCAGCATCTTTCTTCAGGCATCCATAGGTGTCGACGACGAAAACGACGCATCTTCACCCCTATGCACCCGCAGCCTGTGGGCTAGGTAACTTGGGTACTCCGGTGCTCATCAGGATAGTGACTATCCTAGTGTCTAGTTTTCAAGTCTCAACTTCCTAGCTACTCCGGAAGTGTCCTAAATCTACCGTTTTCTAAACTGTACTATTGCTATTGACTTTTACGCATTACGCGTGAGTGTTTCCACTCTGCACACGAATCCCGTGGGCCTCCCACTTCCTAACTAACGCTAGTGTAGTGTAGCCCCAGCGATTCCCTAGGCCTAGGCCTATTCTATTTCCGTGACAGTGGTTCTTATACCACTTACTTAGTATATGGTTTGCGTGGCCCCTAGGGCCTAACTGTATTACTTACCTGTGTGACTTAATGTATGCTTACATAAGACTGTGTTGTACTTACCTCTAATCTCATAAAGAGTGCTGAGGGTTTGACTAGAATAAATACACTTTATTTTATATATATATATCTGTTGTGGTGTCCTTTCATTTGGTATTCAAGGGATTATATATGGTATCACAGCTGGCTTCACATGCCATTCAGAGTTTAGCCTAAGACTGCTCTTGTCCATGCTACCACTAGGATAGCTGGTCTATAAGGTTGACTTTACAACCAATCACCATAAGGGTATTTGGACTGATATAAGGTGTACACTAGAACTAGTGACATCATACATCAGGCCAACTTCTCACATTTCCCTAGGTGACGGCAGGGCTAGGGTTAAAAAACTACAGTTAGGCACTTTGCCAAAAAAGGGTCATTTTTCACTGCAAAATTGAGGTGTGACCATGTTGCGTTTAGCGCCGTTTCCTGTCGCGGGAACTAGGCCGACCCACACAAGTGAGGTACCATTTTTCTCGTAGGACTTTGGGGAACGCGGGGTGGGTGGAAATTTGTGGATCCACACAGATTCCAGAACTTTACATCACAGAAATGTGGGGAAAATGTGTTTTTTTTGTCAATTTTTTATGTTTGCAAGGGATTCTGGGTACAGACCCTGGTGGGAGGCACTCAAGTCACCCCATCCTGGATTCCCCTTGGTGTCTAGTTTTCGAAAATATATAGGTTTGCTAGTGTTAGAATGGGGAACCTCTGGTTGGCACAGGTAGGTACTTGTGACAAGCAGCGGTCCCTTCTTCTATTCAGGGCGAGAGAGTTACCCCGTCAGAACAACCCCTGCTCACCCTATAGGTAGTGTGGCGCGAGCAGTCAGGGCTAAACTTCAGGGCACTAGTCAGTTAAGCATTTATGGTCACACACAGTAAATCACAACGATCCCCCACAAATGAACACCAGGCGTAAGTTGTATCAAAAATACGGATGCTTTATACAAAAGACCATCAATAACGGTTGCGAAATGGAAGCCACAAGATGATAATTAGGCACTGTTCTAGTCTTTGGTAACTTATTCGATCACGAGCGCTTCACAGGGCTCGGTTGGGTCGGTCCAGTCACGATGATGCGCAGGGCACCCAGGGTACAGTGATACGGGGAAATCAGAACGTTGCGGACCCCGAGTCCGATAGAGAGTTCACTGTACCTGGGAACGTGCGATGTGCTGGGTCGAGTCTTCAGGAGAGATGCAGGTTCTGCACCTCGTGGGTCTTCCGGATCAAGAATTCAGCGGGCGGCTCTCGGTAGACAGGTGCGGCCCAGGGCCTCCGACACGGACTGTGCGGGAGGTCACTGCGGAGGGCGGCACGGTCAGACTCAGGCTGGGAGGTGAAGCGGGGCGGCCGGATACGTTACGACGTACGGGCGGCCGTCCGAGGCTGGATTTCACTTCCCCACTAGAAATCCGGCGGGAGGGCGAAAGGGCACCAAGCGCGCTCCAGTAGCAGGCAAGTGACAGGGAAGCGGGACGGCCAGACTCGTGGGTCCAGAGCGACTCGGGTAGAGCGGGGCTCTCGGCGAGTGGAGGCGGCCAGGCTTCTGGGTGTCACGGCCCTAGGAGGGATGCGAAGGTGCGCAGGGTACTCCGGCGGGAGAAAGCACACGGCTCGAATTCTCAGACGAGCGGAGACACGGTGAACCCACTGGTCCTGGGGTTCAGTTCAGGGGGCAAGCTCTTCTTCCAAGCCCTTGGAGATAGTTGAAGAACAAAGTGCAAAAGCCTCTTTCAGTCTTTTTCCTCTCCTTCCTTAGCAAGGCACCTACTGCAGGCCAGTCCCTCAGGTCAGGGAAAGTTACTCCTCCTTCAGCTTCTTCCAGGTCCTTCTAGTCGGGCAGAGTTCCTTCGTGGTTCAATCTGGATCTGATTTCTTAGGAGCCAGGCTCCTACTTTTATACAGGGATTCTTTTGTTCTTTAGCGCCAGGGGGCCTGGGCCTGGCTCAGTCCAGTTTTGGAGCACTCTGTTGTGGTGACTCGGCTTGTTCCTTTCAGCAGCAGGGCAGAGACATCAGCCGCTCCACAGGGGGCGGCGCCGGCTTTGTGGTGGCAGAGCACAGGTCTATTCAAGAGTCAGGGTGCACTCCTCCCACCCATCCTGGTGTAATCTCTCTACCCACCACCTGGCAGCCAACCTGTCTCCTGGAATCCCCCAGCCCTGCTCCTGTACTGTTGCTAGGCAGAACACACACACACAGCAGAGGCGGACTGAGATGGTTAGGCACGCAAAGGCTAACTTTCTAAAAGTAGCATTTGCAAACCCAGGACATTAAAATAACCTTTACTAAAAGATGTACTTTATTATCCCGAGTTTAGGCATACTAAACAGGACTTTCTACCATGCTCTCTGAGTCCACTGGGGTCACAGCGTGTAGCGATCCCAGCAGCCCATTCTGGCCTATGGAGAGCAGGTAGCCTTCAATAGTGAAAAACGAAAATGACTGTAATTCACTACTAAGACATGCCACACACATCAGGGCATGTCCTACCTTATACCTACAATGCACCCTGCGCTTAGGCCTACCAGAGGGGTGACTAACATGTAGTTAAGGGAAGGTTTAGAGACTGGCAAGTGGGGACACTTGCTCAGTCAGCGCGATGGTACCAGACCGCGCGCAGGTTCTGCAGTGGCAGACCCTAGACACATTTTACCCCGCTGCTTCGGTGGGTGGCACAACCAGTGCTGCAAGCCCACTAGCAGCATTTGGATGTACAAGCCCTTGGCACCCCTGGTGCACTCTACTAGGGACTGATAGTAAACCAAATAAACCAAACGTGGAAGTCAATTCACATAATACATTTTACCATAGGGAGCACTTGCACTGTGGCACTGGATGGCAGTGGCACCGTGCCCTGAGCAGCTAACACCAACACAAAAACACATTGAGGCACAGACAAAAATGGAAGGGTGACCCACGCCAATGGTGCCAGGTCTAACACGTGTCCCCTCCAGCTGAAAAGTGGGGAGAACTACCCTACCCCAGGGAGTTCTGCATCACTAAGGCGGAAAAACCTGGACAGACCGTCAGCATTGGCGTGATCTGTGCCAGGGCGATGCTCCACCGTAAAGTCCATACCCTGTAGGGAGATGGACCACCTCAACAGTTTTGGGTTCTCACCCCTCATTTGCATCAACCATCTGAGGGGCCTGTGGTCGGTCTGAACCCGGAAGTGAGACCCAAACAAGTAGGGTCTTAGCTTCTTCAGCGCCCAGACCACAGCGAATGCTTCTCGTTCTATCGCACTCCACCTTTGTTCCCGGGGAAGTAGCCTCCTGCTAATAAAGGCTACGGGTTGGTCAAAGCCCTCCTCAGTGATCTGTGAGAGAACAGCCCCTACACCATGCTCTGATGCATCCGTCTGCACCAGGAACTCTTTGGAGAAGTCAGGAGCCAAGAGCACGGGCGCCGTGCACATGGCAGTTTTCAGGGTGTCGAAGGCTTTCTGACAGGTGTCAGTCCATATCACTTTCCTGGGCTGCTTCTTCGAAGTCAGCTCTGTCAAGGGGGCAACGATGCTGCCATACCCCTTGACAAACCTCCTGTAGTACCCGGTGAGTCCTAAAAAGGCCCTCACCTCCGTCTGGGTCCTTGGGGGCTCCCAAGCCAGGATGGTTTCAACTTTGGGTTGGAGGGGCGCCACCTGGCCGCTCCCCACTTGGTGTCCCAAGTACACCACTGAACCCTGCCCGATCTGACACTTGCTTGCCTTGATCGTGAGGCCTGCCTTGCGCAGCGCCATCAACACTTCCCAGAGATGTTGCAGGTGTTCTTCCCATGTGCCGCTGAACACTGCGATGTCATCCAGGTAGGCGGCGCTGAACTCGGTCAGCCCAGCCAACACCTGGTTGACCAACCTCTGGAAGGTGGCAGGGGCATTCTTCATCCCAAAGGGCATCACCCGGAACTGGTAATGCCCATCTGGCGTAGAGAATGCGGACCTCTCTTTGGCCCCATCAGTCAAGGCGATCTGCCAGTACCCAGACGTTAAGTCAAACGTGCTGAGGTACCGTGCAGCCCCTAACCGATCGATGAGCTCATCAGCTCTGGGGATGGGGTGCGCGTCAGTCTTCGTGACTGAGTTGAGTCCTCGGTAGTCCACACAGAACCGGAGTTCGGGCGTGGCACCCGGCGCTGCAGCCTTTGGGACCAAGACCACTGGGCTGGCCCAAGGACTGCTGGAGGACTCAACCACCCCTAGGGCAAGCATCTTCGAGACCTCCTCTTTGATGCAGGCCCTGACCCTGTCAGTCACCCGGTAGGCCTTGTGCTTCACAGGTAAGCTGTCTCCCGTATCCACATCATGGACGCACCAATTTGTGATACCGGGAACCAGGGAGAACAGGTCAGGAAACTGCCCCAGCAGCTGGCGGCAGTCACCCTGTTGCTCAGGAGTCAGGGTGGGTGAGAGGTTTACTCCATCCACTGACCCGTCTCGCTCTGAGGCTACCAAGAGGTCAGGAAGAGGCTCGGACTCCTCTTCCGTCCCATCATCGGTGGCCAAGAGCATGCCCACTTCGGACCTCTCCAAGTGGGGCTTCAGTCGATTGACATGTAGGACCCTTAAGGGGTTCCTAGGAGACCGCAAGTTTACCAAGTAGGTGACAGAACTCTTGCGCTCCACAATCTCAAAGGGTCCTGTCCACTTGTCCTGGAGTGCACAAGGCTCCACAGGGGCCAGGACCCACACCTTTTGGCCAGGTTGAAGCTCAACCAGAGTGGCATTCTGGTCGTACCACCGCTTCATTTCCTCCTGGCTGGCTTCCAGGTTTGCCTCAGCAAGTTGCCTGAAACGCCTAGTCTGGTTCCGGAAGGCCAGCATGTAACTGTATACATTCTGGGGAGGTTTCCTGGGAGATTGCTCCCAGCCTTCCTTGACCAGACTAAGAGGTCCTCGTACTGGGTGGCCGTACAAAAGCTCAAAGGGACTGAACCCTAGAGACTTCTGTGGCACCTCGCGGTACGCAAAGAGAAGGCATGGTAAGAGGACGTCCCACTTACGCCTCATGGGTTCCTCGAGACCCATAATCATGCCCTTCAGGGTTCGGTTGAAGCGCTCAACCAACCCGTTTCCTTGGGGATGGTAAGGTGTGGTGAACTTGTAGGTTACACCACACTCTTGCCAAAGGGACTTCATATATTTCGATATGAAGTTGGTCCCCCTGTCAGACACCACCTCTAGAGGGAATCCTACTCGTGAGAAAATTCCCATCAGTGCCCGTCCCACCACGGGGGCCGTCACTGTCCTCAGAGGGATGGCTTCAGGGTACCGGGTGGCATGGTCCACCAAGACCAGGATAAACCTGTTGCCCATGGCTGTCTTGGGGTCCAGTGGCCCCACAATGTCAATCCCCACCCGCTGGAATGGGGTACTGACCACAGGGAAAGGTTGAAGTGGAGCTCTCAGCTTCCTTCCACTCTTGCCACTTGCCTGGCAAGTCTGGCATGTCCTGCAGTGAGTGTCAGAACTCCTGCGCACTTGGGGCCAATAAAAGTGGGTGACAAGCCTTTCAAAGGTCTTGTCCTGCCCCAAATGTCCTGCTAACGGTACGTCGTGAGCCAGCCCCAGTAGGAAGGCTCTGAACCTCTGGGGTACCACCAGCGCACGGGCTGACCCAGGTTCAGCAACCTTAGGCTCGGAGTATAGGAGGTCGTTCTCCCAGTAGATCAAGTGAGTTCCGGACTGATCACCATTGGCCTGGGCTGCAGCCTGCTGCCGCATACCCTCTAGAGAGGGGCACTCTTCCTGCTCCCTGCAGAACTCCTCCCTGGTGGGGCCTCCTTCTTGCTGCCAATGGGTCAGCTCAGGCAGGTCCCCCAGTTCGGCTATCTGTTCCCCGGTAGGCTCCAGGGCATCCCCCTCAAGGTCTGCTTCCTCCTGGGCCGTGGGAACTTCAGGAGCCGGATCCCCGTGCCTCCCTTGCCCTCTCTCTAAGGCCGGTTCCTGGGCCTCTCCCTCAGGCTCCAGGGTTCCTTCGACACCCCTACCGGCTGCCATCGACCGGGTGGTCACGCACGCCCAATCAGGCAAGCCCACCATCCGCAGGTGAGTTGTCTTCTCCACCTTTTCCCAAGGGGAGCTCTCCAAATCGTTACCAAGGAGACAATCAACAGGCATGGCCTCTCTCACAGCCACTTGCAGAGTACCAGAGACCCCCCCCCACTCAAAGGGAACCTGAGCCATCGGACACTGACTCTCTGTGTTGTCAGCGTTGACAACACGGCAGAATGCGTGCGGGACAACCTGCTCTTGAGATACCAGGTGCTGCTTGACAGCAGTCACACTGGCTCCTGTATCTCTAAGAGCCCCCACCCTCTTGCCATTTATGGTCACCCACTGCCCATACTTTTGAGTATTGGGGGGCAGCTGGGCCTCAGCGACCATCTCACTGTCTCCTAATGAGACTAGGGTCATCTGTACGGGATCCCCCGCCCCTTGGACATCTATCTCCCTCCCCAAGGCTACACTATTCACCTGCTTGGGGGGTGGAGCACCAGAGGGTGCTGGTTTACCATACAGGGGGCACTTGGGATCCACGGAAATGTGCCCCAGGTTGTTACACTTGTAACATCGGAGGGGCCCTCTTTGAACAGGGTTACCTGTCGGGGCCCCGGTCTGCTTCGGGGGTGGGGGTGGCTGAGAACCTTTCCCTTGGTTCCCTTGGGAATTACTTTGGGGCCCTCTGTAGAACTCCCTCTGTTTACCCTTGTCCCCCCCACTCTTCTGCTGGGGACCCTGAACACCCTTGGCGGGGCCTCCCACGGGACCCTTGTGGACCCTGGTGCTGATCCAGCGGTCCGCCTCCTCAGCAAGCTTCCTCGGGTTGGACAGCTTGCTATCGATCAGGTGTTGGCGTAGCTCAGGAAAACAATTATCCGACAAGTGCTCCCATGCAATTAAATCAAACAGCCCTTGGTAATCATTCACTTTGCTACCCTTCACCCAACCATCCAGCGCTCTGCAAAAAAAGGTCACATATTCTACATAAGTGGTACCAGGTTTCTTGGTGCAATCCCTAAATCTCTGTCTGTACAATTCAGGAGTTAACCCATACCTTGTCATAAGAGCCTCCTTCATGTGTGGATAGGATGTGTGGACATCAGAGGGGAGGTCTAGCAGTGTGTCCCGCCCCTCACTTAGGAACCTTCCCCACAACCCCGCTCCCCAATCCTTCTCAGGGACCCGGTGGGAGGACATGGCTACTTCATAGGCCCTAAACCACTGCCCAATATCATCCTGCTTATAATATTCTTTGACTACATCTTTAGGAATGTGCACCCTTGACTCTGTCGAATTGCTGCCACCAGAGGGTGAGTTGTCTAAACTCCTGGCCTTGAGATCCAACTCCCTCATTTTTACCTCATGCTCCATGGCCAGTTTTTGCCTTTCCATCTCCATTCGCAGTTTTGCCATCTCCACCTCGTGTGCTCGGGCAGCACTCCTGTCGGCCATCTCCTCGGGCGACAGGCCTCTGCTAGGCTCAAAAACACCTTCTGGGGGTATCCCCTCCGGTGCATTCTCTGGGAACTTTGACTCGTACCAGGCCCTCAGCGCCTTTACGTACTGATCCTTGTTGCCAAGTCCACTCTGCTTGATTCTGTATTTGGAGAGATATCCTTTCAGGACATCATTGGTGTGCTTCATCAGTGCCTCGGGCTCCCAATCGATGTCATCCACTCCGCCTCCGCCTCCGTTGACTGAGCTAGGCATGGTTCCTTAAGGTGGAGATTCTTCTTTAGCAACAACTGTCAATCAATCTGTGGCTGCGTTATAGGTCTGCTCTACGTGGTGATCAATAATTCACTGTATGTAAATCATAAATGCAAATTCGAAATCCCACCGCTGCCACCAATGTTAGAATGGGGAACCTCTGGTTGGCACAGGTAGGTACTTGTGACAAGCAGCGGTCCCTTCTTCTATTCAGGGCGAGAGAGTTACCCCGTCAGAACAACCCCTGCTCACCCTATAGGTAGTGTGGCGCGAGCAGTCAGGGCTAAACTTCAGGGCGCTAGTCAGTTAAGCATTTATGGTCACACACAGTAAATCACAACGATCCCCCACAAATGAACACCAGGCGTAAGTTGTATCAAAAATACGGATGCTTTATACAAAAGATTCTTTGTTACGCAGGCATGTACAAGACCATCAATAACGGTTGCGAAATGGAAGCCACAAGATGATAATTAGGCACTGTTCTAGTCTTTGGTAACTTATTCGATCACGAGCGCTTCACAGGGCTCGGTTGGGTCGGTCCAGTCACGATGATGCGCAGGGCACCCAGGGTACAGTGATACGGGGAAATCAGAACGTTGCGGACCCCGAGTCCGATAGAGAGTTCACTGTACCTGGGAACGTGCGATGTGCTGGGTCGAGTCTTCAGGAGAGATGCAGGTTCTGCACCTCGTGGGTCTTCCGGATCAAGAATTCAGCGGGCGGCTCTCGGTAGACAGGTGCGGCCCAGGGCCTCCGACACGGACTGTGCGGGAGGTCACTGCGGAGGGCGGCACGGTCAGACTCAGGCTGGGAGGTGAAGCGGGGCGGCCGGATACGTTACGACGTACGGGCGGCCGTCCGAGGCTGGATTTCACTTCCCCACTAGAAATCCGGCGGGAGGGCGAAAGGGCACCAAGCGCGCTCCAGTAGCAGGCAAGTGACAGGGAAGCGGGACGGCCAGACTCGTGGGTCCAGAGCGACTCGGGTAGAGCGGGGCTCTCGGCGAGTGGAGGCGGCCAGGCTTCTGGGTGTCACGGCCCTAGGAGGGATGCGAAGGTGCGCAGGGTACTCCGGCGGGAGAAAGCACACGGCTCGAATTCTCAGACGAGCGGAGACACGGTGAACCCACTGGTCCTGGGGTTCAGTTCAGGGGGCAAGCTCTTCTTCCAAGCCCTTGGAGATAGTTGAAGAACAAAGTGCAAAAGCCTCTTTCAGTCTTTTTCCTCTCCTTCCTTAGCAAGGCACCTACTGCAGGCCAGTCCCTCAGGTCAGGGAAAGTTACTCCTCCTTCAGCTTCTTCCAGGTCCTTCTAGTCGGGCAGAGTTCCTTCGTGGTTCAATCTGGATCTGATTTCTTAGGAGCCAGGCTCCTACTTTTATACAGGGATTCTTTTGTTCTTTAGCGCCAGGGGGCCTGGGCCTGGCTCAGTCCAGTTTTGGAGCACTCTGTTGTGGTGACTCGGCTTGTTCCTTTCAGCAGCAGGGCAGAGACATCAGCCGCTCCACAGGGGGCGGCGCCGGCTTTGTGGTGGCAGAGCACAGGTCTATTCAAGAGTCAGGGTGCACTCCTCCCACCCATCCTGGTGTAATCTCTCTACCCACCACCTGGCAGCCAACCTGTCTCCTGGAATCCCCCAGCCCTGCTCCTGTACTGTTGCTAGGCAGAACACACACACACAGCAGAGGCGGACTGAGATGGTTAGGCACGCAAAGGCTAACTTTCTAAAAGTAGCATTTGCAAACCCAGGACATTAAAATAACCTTTACTAAAAGATGTACTTTATTATCCCGAGTTTAGGCATACTAAACAGGACTTTCTACCATGCTCTCTGAGTCCACTGGGGTCACAGCGTGTAGCGATCCCAGCAGCCCATTCTGGCCTATGGAGAGCAGGTAGCCTTCAATAGTGAAAAACGAAAATGACTGTAATTCACTACTAAGACATGCCACACACATCAGGGCATGTCCTACCTTATACCTACAATGCACCCTGCGCTTAGGCCTACCAGAGGGGTGACTAACATGTAGTTAAGGGAAAGTTTAGAGACTGGCAAGTGGGGACACTTGCTCAGTCAGCGCGACGGTACCAGACCGCGCGCAGGTTCTGCAGTGGCAGACCCTAGACACATTTTACCCCGCTGCTTCGGTGGGTGGCACAACCAGTGCTGCAAGCCCACTAGCAGCATTTGGATATACAAGCCATTGGCACCCCTGGTGCACTCTACTAGGGACTGATAGTAAACCAAATAAACCAAACGTGGAAGTCAATTCACATAATACATTTTACCATAGGGAGCACTTGCACTGTGGCACTGGATGGCAGTGGCACCGTGCCCTGAGCAGCTAACACCAACACAAAAACACATTGAGGCACAGACAAAAATGGAAGGGTGACCCACGCCAATGGTGCCAGGTCTAACAGCTAGGTTTCCCTAGGTGACGGCAGGGCTAGGGTTCAAAAACTACAGCTAGGCATTTTTCCAAAAAAGGGTCATTTTTCACTGCAAAATTGAGGTGTGACCACGTTGCGTTTTGCGTCGTCTCCTGTCGAGGGCACTAGGCTGACCCACACAAGTGAGGTACTATTTTTCTCATAGGACTTTGGTAAACGCAGGGTGGTTGGAAATTTGTGGATCCATGCAGATTCCAGAACTTTCCATCACAGAAATGTGGGGAAAATGTCTTTTTTTTGTCAATTATTTACGTTTGCAAGGGATTCTGGGTAACAGACCATGGTGGGAGGCACTCAAGTCACCCCATCCTGGATTCCCCTGGGTGTCTAGTTTTCAAAAATATATAGATTTGCTAGCTTTCCCTAGGTGCCGGCAGGGCTAGGGTTCAAAAACTACAGCTAGGCACTTTGCCAAAAAAGGGTCATTTTTCACTGCAAAATTGAGGTGTGACCACGTTGCGTTTTGCGCCGTTTCCTGTCGCGGGCACTAGGCTGACCCGCACAAGTGAGGTACCATTTTTCTCATAGGACTTTGGGAAATGCGGGGTGGGTGGAAATTTGTGGATCCACGCAGATTCCAGAACTTTTCATCACAGAAATGTGGGGAAAATGTGTTTTTTTTGTCAATTGTTTCCGTTTGCAAGGGATTCTGGGTAACAGACCCTGGTGGCAGGCACTCAAGTCACCCCATCCTGGATTCCCCTGGGTGTCTAGTTTTCGAAAATATATAGGTTTGCTAGGTTTCCCTAGGTGCCGGCAGGGCTAGGGTTAAAAAACTACAGCTAGGCACTTTGCCAAAAAAGGGTCATTTTTCACTGCAAAATTGAGGTGTGACCACGTTGCGTTTTGTGCCGTTTCCTGTCGCGGGCACTAGGCCGACCCGCACAAGTGAGGTACCATTTTTCTTGTAGGACTTTGGGAAACGCGGGGTGGGTGGAAATTTGTGGATCCATGCAGATTCCAGAACTTTTCATCACAGAAATGTGGGGAAAATGTGTTTTTTTTGTCAATTGTTTCCGTTTGCAAGGGATTCTGGGTAACAGACCCTGGTGGCAGGCACTTAAGTCACCCCATCCTGGAGTCCCCTGGGTGTCTAGTTTTCGAAAATATATAGGTTTGCTAGGTTTCCATGGGTGACGGCAGGGCTAGGGTTCAAAAACGACAGCTAGGCACTTTGCCAAAAAAGGGTCATTTTTCACTGCAAAATTGAGGTGTGACCACGTTGCGTTTTGCGCCGTTTCCTGTCGCGGGCACTAGGCCGACCCGCACAAGTGAGGTACCATTTTTCTCATAGGACTTTGGGAAATGCGGGGTGGGTGGAAATTTGTGGATCCACGCAGATTCCAGAACTTTTCATCACAGAAATGTGGGGAAAATGTGTTTTTTTTGTCAATTGTTTCCGTTTGCAAGGGATTCTGGGTAACAGACCCTGGTGGCAGGCACTCAAGTCACCCCATCCTGGATTCCCCTGGGTGTCTAGTTTTCGAAAATATATAGGTTTGCTAGGTTTCCCTAGGTGCCGGCAGGGCTAGGGTTAAAAAACTACAGCTAGGCACTTTGCCAAAAAAGGGTCATTTTTCACTGCAAAATTGAGGTGTGACCACGTTGCGTTTTGTGCCGTTTCCTGTCGCGGGCACTAGGCCGACCCGCACAAGTGAGGTACCATTTTTCTTGTAGGACTTTGGGAAACGCGGGGTGGGTGGAAATTTGTGGATCCATGCAGATTCCAGAACTTTTCATCACAGAAATGTGGGGAAAATGTGTTTTTTTTGTCAATTGTTTCCGTTTGCAAGGGATTCTGGGTAACAGACCCTGGTGGCAGGCACTTAAGTCACCCCATCCTGGAGTCCCCTGGGTGTCTAGTTTTCGAAAATATATAGGTTTGCTAAGTTTCCATGGGTGACGGCAGGGCTAGGGTTCAAAAACTACAGCTAGGCACTTTGCCAAAAAAGGGTCATTTTTCACTGCAAAATTGAGGTGTGACCACGTTGCGTTTTGCGCCGTTTCCTGTCGTGGGCACTAGGCCGACCCACACTAGTGAGGTTCCATTTTTCTCGTAGGACTTTGGGGAATGCGGGGTGGGTGGAAATTTGTGGATCCACGCAGATTCCAGAACTTTCCATCACAGAAATGTGGGGAAAATGTGTTGCTTCTTGTCAATTTTTTACGTTTGCAAGGGATTCTGGGTAACAGACCCTGGTGAGAGGCACTCAAGTCACCCCATCCTGGATTCCCCTGGGTGTCTAGTTTTCAAAAATGTATAGGTTTGCTAGGTTTCCCTAGGTGCCGGCAGGGCTAGGGTTCAAAAATTACAGTTAGGCACTTTGCCAAAAAAGGGTAATTTTTCACTGCAAAATTGAGGTGTGACCATGTTGCGTTTAGCGCCGTTTCCTGTCGCGGGAACTAGGCCGACCGACACAAGTGAGGTACCATTTTTCTCGTAGGACTTTGGGGAACGCGGGGTGGGTGGAAATTTGTGGATCCACACAGATTCCAGAACTTTCCATCACAGAAATGTGGGGAAAATGTGTTTTTTTTGTCAATTTTTTATGTTTGCAAGGGATTCTGGGTACAGACCCTGGTGGGAGGCACTCAAGTCACCCCATCCTGGATTCCCCTTGGTGTCTAGTTTTTGAAAATATATAGGTTTGCGAGGTTTCCCTAGGTGACGGCAGGGCTAGGGTTCAAAAACTACAGCTAGGCATTTTTCCAAAAAAGGGTCATTTTTCACTGCAAAATTGAGGTGTGACCACGTTGCGTTTTGCGTCGTCTCCTGTCGAGGGCACTAGGCTGACCCACACAAGTGAGGTACCATTTTTCTCATAGGACTTTGGTAAACGCGGAGTGGGTGGAAATTTGTGCATCCACGCAGATTCCAGAACTTTCCATCACAGAAATGTGGGAAAAATGTCTTTTTTTTGTCAATTGTTTACGTTTGCAAGGGATTCTGGGTAACAGACCCTGGTGGTAGGCACTCAAGTCACCCCATCCTGGATTCCCCTGGGTGTCTAGTTTTCAAAAATATATAGGTTTGCTAGGCTTCCCTAGGTGCCGGCAGAGCTAGGGTTCAAAAACTACAGCTAGTCACTTTGCCAAAAAAGGGTCATTTTTCACTGCAAAATTGAGGTGTGACCACGTTGCGTTTTGCGCCGTTTCCTGTCGCGGGCACTAGGCCGACCCGCACAAGTGAGGTACCATTTTTCTCATAGGACTTTGGGAAATGCGGGGTGGGTGGAAATTTGTGGATCCACGCAGATTCCAGAACTTTTCATCACAGAAATGTGGGGAAAATGTGTTTTTTTTGTCAATTGTTTCCGTTTGCAAGGGATTCTGGGTAACAGACCCTGGTGGAAGGCACTCAAGTCACCCCATCCTGGATTCCCCTGGGTGTCTAGTTTTCAAAAATATATAGGTTTGCTAGGTTTCCCTAGGTGCCGGCAGGGCTATGGTTAAAAAACTACAGCTAGGCACTTTGCCAAAAAAGGGTCATTTTTCACTGCAAAATTGAGGTGTGACCACGTTGCGTTTTGTGCCGTTTCCTGTCGCGGGCACTAGGCCGACCCGCACAAGTGAGGTACCATTTTTCTTGTAGGACTTTGGGAAACGCGGGGTGGGTGGAAATTTGTGGATCCATGCAGATTCCAGAACTTTTCATCACAGAAATGTGGGGAAAATGTGTTTTTTTTGTCAATTGTTTCCGTTTGCAAGGGATTCTGGGTAACAGACCCTGGTGGCAGGCACTCAAGTCACCCCATCCTGGATTCCCCTGGGTGTCTAGTTTTCGAAAATATATAGGTTTGCTAGGTTTCCATAGGTGACGGCAGGGCTAGGGTTCAAAAACTACAGCTAGGCACTTTGCCAAAAAAGGGTCATTTTTCACTGCAAAATTGAGGTGTGACCACGTTGCGTTTTGCGCCGTTTCCTGTCGCGGGCACTAGGCCGACCCGCACAAGTGAGGTACCATTTTTCTTGTAGGACTTTGGGGAACGCAGGGTGGTTGGAAATTTGTGGATCCACGCAGATTCCAGAACTTTCCATCACAGAAATGTGGGGAAAATGTGATTTTTTTGTCAATTATTTACGTTTGCAAGGGATTCTGGGTAACAGACCATGGTGGGAGGCACTGAAGTCACCCCATCCTGGATTCCCCTGGGTGTCTAGTTTTCAAAAATATATAGATTTGCTAGCTTTCCCTAGGTGCCGGCAGGGCTAGGGTTCAAAAACTACAGCTAGGCACTTTGCCAAAAAAGGGTCATTTTTCACTGCAAAATTGAGGTGTGACCACGTTGCGTTTTGCGCCGTTTCCTGTCGCGGGCACTAGGCCGACCCGCACAAGTGAGGTACCATTTTTATCATAGGACTTTGGGAAATGCGGGGTGGGTGGAAATTTGTGGATCCACGCAGATTCCAGAACTTTTCATCACAGAAATGTGGGGAAAATGTGTTTTTTTTGTCAATTGTTTCCGTTTGCAAGGGATTCTGGGTAACAGACCCTGGTTGCAGGCACTCAAGTCACCCCATCCTGGATTCCCCTGGGTGTCTAGTTTTCGAAAATATATAGGTTTGCTAGGTTTCCCTAGGTGCCGGCAGGGCTAGGGTTAAAAAACTACAGCTAGGCACTTTGCCAAAAAAGGGTCATTTTTCACTGCAAAATTGAGGTGTGACCACGTTGCGTTTTGTGCCGTTTCCTGTCGCGGGCACTAGGCCGACCCGCTCAAGTGAGGTACCATTTTCCTTGTAGGACTTTGGGAAACGCGGGGTGGGTGGAAATCTGTGGATCCATGCAGATTCCAGAACTTTTCATCACAGAAATGTGGGGAAAATGTGTTTTTTTTGTCAATTGTTTCCGTTTGCAAGGGATTCTGGGTAATAGACCCTGGTGGCAGGCACTTAAGTCACCCCATCCTGGAGTCCCCTGGGTGTCTAGTTTTCGAAAATATATAGGTTTGCTAGGTTTCCATGGGTGACGGCAGGGCTAGGGTTCAAAAACTACAGCTAGGCACTTTGCCAAAAAAGGGTCATTTTTCACTGCAAAATTGAGGTGTGACCACGTTGCGTTTTGCGCCGTTTCCTGTCGCGGGCACTAGGCCGACCCGCACTAGTGAGGTTCCATTTTTCTCGTAGGACTTTGGGGAATGCGGGGTGGGTGGAAATTTGTGGATCCACGCAGATTCCAGAACTTTCCATCACAGAAATGTGGGAAAAATGTGATTTTTTTGTCAATTATTTACGTTTGCAAGGGATTCTGGGTAACAGACCATGGTGGGAGGCACTGAAGTCACCCCATCCTGGATTCCCCTGGGTGTCTAGTTTTCAAAAATATATAGATTTGCTAGCTTTCCCTAGGTGCCGGCAGGGCTAGGGTTAAAAAACTACAGCTAGGCACTTTGCCAAAAAAGGGTCATTTTTCACTGCAAAATTGAGGTGTGACCACGTTGCGTTTTGCGCCGTTTCCTGTCGCGGGCACTAGGCCGACCCGCACAAGTGAGGTACCATTTTTATCATAGGACTTTGGGAAATGCGGGGTGGGTGGAAATTTGTGGATCCACGCAGATTCCAGAACTTTTCATCACAGAAATGTGGGGAAAATGTGTTTTTTTTGTCAATTGTTTCCGTTTGCAAGGGATTCTGGGTAACAGACCCTGGTGGCAGGCACTCAAGTCACCCCATCCTGGATTCCCCTGGGTGTCTAGTTTTCGAAAATATATAGGTTTGCTAGGTTTCCCGAGGTGCCGGCAGGGCTAGGGTTAAAAAACTACAGCTAGGCACTTTGCCAAAAAAGGGTCAATTTTCACTGCAAAATTGAGGTGTGACCACGTTGCGTTTTGTGCCGTTTCCTGTCGCGGGCACTAGGCCGACCCGCTCAAGTGAGGTACCATTTTCCTTGTAGGACTTTGGGAAACGCGGGGTGGGTGGAAATTTGTGGATCCATGCAGATTCCAGAACTTTTCATCACAGAAATGTGGGGAAAATGTGTTTTTTTTGTCAATTGTTTCCGTTTGCAAGGGATTCTGGGTAATAGACCCTGGTGGCAGGCACTTAAGTCACCCCATCCTGGAGTCCCCTGGGTGTCTAGTTTTCGAAAATATATAGGTTTGCTAGGTTTCCATGGGTGACGGCAGGGCTAGGGTTCAAAAACTACAGCTAGGCACTTTGCCAAAAAAGGGTCATTTTTCACTGCAAAATTGAGGTGTGACCACGTTGCGTTTTGCGCCGTTTCCTGTCGCTGGCACTAGGCCGACCCGCACTAGTGAGGTTCCATTTTTCTCGTAGGACTTTGGGGAATGCGGGGTGGGTGGAAATTTGTGGATCCACGCAGATTCCAGAACTTTCCATCACAGAAATGTGGGGAAAATGTGTTTTTTTGTCAATTGTTTATGTTTGCAAGGGATTCTGGGTAACAGACCCTGGTGGGAGGCACTCAAGTCACCCCATCCTGGATTCCCCTAGGTGTCTAGTTTTCAAAAATATATAGGTGTGCTAGGTTTCCCTAGGTGCCGGCAGGGCTAGGGTTAAAAAACTACAGCTAGGCACTTTGCCAAAAAAGGGTCATTTTTCACTGCAAAATTGAGGTGTGACCACGTTGCGTTTTGCGCCGTTTCCTGTCGCGGGCACTTGGCCGACCCGCACAAGTGAGGTACCATTTTTCTCCTAGGACTTTGGGGAACGCGGGGTGGGTGGAAATTTGTGGATCCACGTGGATTCCAGAACTTTCCATCACAGAAATGTGGGGAAAATGTGTTTTTTTTGTCAATTTTTTATGTTTGCAAGGGATTCTGGGTACAGACCCTGGTGGGAGGCACTCAAGTCACCCCAACCTGGATTCCCCTTGGTGTCTAGTTTTCGAAAATATATAGGTTTGCGAGGTTTCCCTAGGTGACGGCAGGGCTAGGGTTCAAAAACTACAGCTAGGCATTTTTCCAAAAAAGGGTCATTTTTCACTGCAAAATTGAGGTGTGACCACGTTGCGTTTTGCGTCGTCTCCTGTCGAGGGCACTAGGCTGACCCACACAAGTGAGGTACCATTTGTCTCATAGGACTTTGGTAAACGCGGAGTGGGTGGAAATTTGTGCATCCACGCAGATTCCAGAACTTTCCATCACAGAAATGTGGGAAAAATGTCTTTTTTTTGTCAATTGTTTAAGTTTGCAAGGGATTCTGGGTAACAGACCCTGGTGGTAGGCACTCAAGTCACCCCATCCTGGATTCCCCTGGGTGTCTAGTTTTCAAAAATATATAGGTTTGCTAGGCTTCCCTAGGTGCCGGCAGAGCTAGGGTTCAAAAACTACAGCTAGTCACTTTGCCAAAAAAGGGTAATTTTTCACTGCAAAATTGAGGTGTGACCATGTTGCATTTTGCGCCGTTTCCTGTCGCGGGCACTAGGCCGACCCGCACAAGTGAGTTACCATTTTTCTCGTAGGACTTTGGGGAACGCGGGGTGGATGGAAATTTGTGGATCCACGCAGATTCCAGAACTTTCCATCACAGAAATATGGGGAAAATGTGTTTTTTTTGTCAATTATTTACGTTTGCAAGGGATTCTGGGTAACAGACCCTGGTGGGAGGCACTCAAGTCACCCCATCCTGGATTCCCCTGGGTGTTTAGTTTTCGAAAATATATAGGTTTTCTATGTTTCCCTAGGTGCCGGCAGGGCTAGGGTTCAAAAACTACAGCTAGGCACTTTGCCAAAAAACGGTCATTTTTCACTGCAAAATTGAGGTGTGACCACGTTGCGTTTTGCGCCGTTTCCTGTCGCGGGCACTAGGCCGACCCGCACAAGTGAGGTACCATTTTTCTCATAGGACTTTGGGAAATGCGGGGTGGGTGGAAATTTGTGGATCCACGCAGATTCCAGAACTTTTCATCACAGAAATGTGGGGAAAATGTGTTTTTTTTGTCAATTGTTTCCGTTTGCAAGGGATTCTGGGTAACAGACCCTGGTGGAAGGCACTCAAGTCACCCCATCCTGGATTCCCCTGGGTGTCTAGTTTTCGAAAATATATAGGTTTGCTAGGTTTCCCTAGGTGCCGGCAGGGCTATGGTTAAAAAACTACAGCTAGGCACTTTGCCAAAAAAGGGTCATTTTTCACTGCAAAATTGAGGTGTGACCACGTTGCGTTTTGTGCCGTTTCCTGTCGCGGGCACTAGGCCGACCCGCACAAGTGAGGTACCATTTTTCTTGTAGGACTTTGGGAAACGCGGGGTGGGTGGAAATTTGTGGATCCATGCAGATTCCAGAACTTTTCATCACAGAAATGTGGGGAAAATGTGTTTTTTTTGTCAATTGTTTCCGTTTGCAAGGGATTCTGGGTAACAGACCCTGGTGGCAGGCACTCAAGTCACCCCATCCTGGATTCCCCTGGGTGTCTAGTTTTCGAAAATATATAGGTTTGCTAGGTTTCCATAGGTGACGGCAGGGCTAGGGTTCAAAAACTACAGCTAGGCACTTTGCCAAAAAAGGGTCATTTTTCACTGCAAAATTGAGTTGTGACCACGTTGCGTTTTGCGCCGTTTCCTGTCGCGGGCACTAGGCCGACCCGCACTAGTGAGGTTCCATTTTTCTCGTAGGACTTTGGGGAATGCGGGGTGGGGGGAAATTTGTGGATCCACGCAGATTCCAGAACTTTCCATCACAGAAATGTGGGGAAAATGTGGTTTTTTTGTCAATTGTTTATGTTTGCAAGGGATTCTGGGTAACAGACCCTGGTGGGAGGCACTCAAGTCACCCCATCCTGGATGCCCCTGGGTGTCTAGTTTTCAAAAATATATAGGTGTGCTAGGTTTCCCTATGTGCCGGCAGGGCTAGGGTTAAAAAACTACAGCTAGGCACTTTGCCAAAAAAGGGTCATTTTTCACTGCAAAATTGAGGTGTGACCACGTTGCGTTTTGCGCCGTTTCCTGTCGCGGGCACTAGGCCGACCCGCACAAGTGAGGTACCATTTTTCTCGTAGGACTTTGGGGAACGTGGGGTGGGTGGAAATTTGTGGATCCACGTGGATTCCAGAACTTTCCATCACAGAAATGTGGGGAAAATGTGTTTTTTTTGTCAATTTTTTACGTTTGCAAGGGATTCTGGGTAACAGACCCTGGTGGTAGGCACTAAAGTCAACCCATCCTGGATTCCCCTGGGTGTCTAGTTTTCAAAAATATATAGATTTGCTAGCTTTCGCTAGGTGCCGGCAGGGCTAGGGTTCAAAAACTACAGCTAGGCACTTTGCCAAAAAAGGGTCATTTTTCACTGCAAAATTGAGGTGTCACCACGTTGCGTTTTACGCCGTTTCCTGTTTCGGGCATGTAGGAGAATAGGGTCTGCTATCCTATGGTCACCCCAAATTTTTGCTTTTTGCTTCACTGGTTTTTGACATATTGAGGCTGTGGGCCTGCCAATCAGACCCCCAGCCTGCTGTTCTCTCTACTAAATTAAAACTATGCACCCTAGGTGCATAACCAATTGGAAGTGGATCACCCTGTCAGCCCCTGTACCAGTGTACACTAGGTACCCAGGGCATTGGTGTACCCAAGGCCTGCCAGGGGCTGAAGCATGTATTATGCCACCCCAGGCTTGGCCTAACAATTTGACACAACTGGCTGATCACTCAGCTGGGGTAAGTTGGTGTAATCACCTCTTACTTAGGTGTAGTATACCTATACCTAACCTTAAATGGGACACCTGGTAACCTATAAGTCACTCCTATGGCAGGCCTTAACAATCCTGAAGGCAGAGTGCTTGGTTCCATGTGAGATGGTGCTCTAGCATGAGCTGAGCCTGTCTGCAGTGGTCGGAACAACTTCCTTCTACTGTTTCCAGATATCGTCATACCATATACACTTAAGTGCATTATGAACCTCGCGGTTAAATACTATCTTTGGTTTGGCTTTATCAAAACATGTCGAGTAAGGTGTCATACGAATTGGAATACTAACCCCTCGCCAATTCTGGCGACGGGGTTAGCATTCCACCCTTCTAGAGGGACACGACATGTACAGTACCTGAAACCCGGGTAAAATCAGACATAGCCTCAGCTCCACAAAATGGATGCTGCCACCACAGACACAAGTCTGCCCTCCTGCTGCTGGGAGTCCTTCCAGCTTGGGAGGTGTGGACAAAGGGTTTCCTGCCAGGGGAGGTGCATGCACCACCCCAGACAGGATTTTGTGTATTGGTCAGGTAGGGCTTGAAAGAAACCAGACATGCCTGTGGCTCACAAGGAGCCTCGGTGCATATGCCAGTTCAAACCGGTCCTGGGGCACACCAGTCCCGGGCCTGGGGCGAGCTGGACAAAGGATTGGGGGTGTAACCACCCCCCTTCCTGGTCCCACCCATAGGGAGGGACCTAGCAGGTAGTCCGGCCCCTAGAATCCGCTTAAAGGTAGGAGCTGTGTCCTAAGACTTCAGACATCCTGGAATCAACTTGAAACTAAGAAGAAGACGGGAACTTCGACATTTTGCTGCACAGAAGACTGAAGGAAATCTCCCCTGTGGTCAGGGAGTGACCACCTTGCTAACGCAAGCACCATCCAGCAAATCAACGTCCACTTTGCCGCCACCTCCCACCAGAGCCCGAGCCCAGAGTCTGACAAGACCTGGACCTCCAGACCTCTCACCGCCCGATCCACAGTCCCTGAAAAGAGGAGACCCGTGGAGGCACCGAGACACGTGGAGCCAGCCATCTTGAAACGACCATGACAAGCTGACAAGTGCAACAACCGAGGCTCCCTCCAAGTTGTGCTTTGGGACCTGAGAAGCCAAACCTTCGAGCAGCATCTGCACCAAAGGTGAGCCCTCCAGCATCTCCACGATCTGCGTGGGGCCCTTCTGCATTTTGCCACTCGACGTGCCTAACCGGTTGCTGGCCCGCTGGCTAGTAGCCATCTTGGCAACGAACTTTACAAAATACACCGCTGGTCTGGTTGCTCCAGACTGGCCCTTGCTCCCCTCCAAAGGAGCAGTCCTTCTGACCTTGCTGGTCAGAACCATCAGCTTATTTCATCTCCTACAACAATTGCTTTTGCCAAGGCTTGTTTGCTTCGATCAAGTCGCCGACACCGCTGACAGCGTGAGCCTGCGTGGGACAGCTTGTGAACCGACTCCTGGATGTTGTCGACCTCCAGGGACCACGTGGCTGCAGAGACAAGCTACACCTTTCTTCCATTTTGCACCCGACATTGCCCGGTACCCACCTGGTGCCACGCTGGTCACTGGCTAGTGACTGTGAACACTGTCCCCTCTGCTTACAGGTCTTCAACATCTCCGATCCACTCTTGGATCCACTGCATCTCTCCCGGACCGACCGCCTGCAGCATCTTTGTCTTCAAGCTCCACGGAACAGATAGAAGAAACCCGACGCACTTCGAGGACTATGCACCCGCTTCCTGTGGGTGAGGTAAAGCTGGCACACCTGTGCCCAAGTGTAGTATTACATCTCTAGTACCTGTGTTCCAAATCTTGAGTTCCTAGTCCATCCGGAAGATCCTTTTTGCAGTAACTTTGTACTTTTTACGCACCCATTGAAACCTATGGGAGCACGCGTGTGATTATTTGCTCTGCACACGCCACCCGTGGACCTCCTGGTCACTAACTGAAGTTAGCTCCTTGTAGGCCCAGCGATTCTAGAGGCCCTAGGCCTTTTCCCTTTTCTGTTCGTGGTACTTATACCACTATTTTAGTATATGGTTTGAGCGGCCACCAGGGCCTATCCATATAAAGTGCAACTTCTGTGTATTCTACTGTAATCTTGTTTGACGATTTGTTCTCCTGTGCTCATAAAGAGACTAGGGGTTACTTTGAGAAATAAATACATATATACTTTGAATATATATCTGTGTGGTGTCCTTTCATTGGTATAAAAGGGGGTTGCATTTGGTAAAACAGCTGGCTTAACACGCTTCACGAGTTTAGCCTCAAAGACTGCTTAGCCTACGCTACCACTAGGGCAGCTAGTCCGAAAAGGTTGACTTACAACCACACCATAAGGGTTGCTTGGCATGGTACAAGGTGATCACTTTAACTAGTGAGCATCATATACCAGGCCAACTTCTCACATTGGTGAGCAGCGGTTGGATTTGAGCTTGCTGTGTTTTACCATTGTAATCTCTTGGTTACCAATTGAAAGATCACATAGGTACCTGTAGGTACATATAAAACAAGATTAGATATACATAAGTTCTACTGAACTTAGTTGTTGTAGAGCAAAGGGAGTAGCACACCCTGACTACAACTACTAGATAGGTTTAGTAGGTAAACCCAAGTGTAGGTAGATTGCAACACATCCACCCACACTTAAGAGCAATGGCTGGGGCAGAGGGGTCCACTGTACCCATCTCTGTTGAGAGTGACCCCCAGAGGGCACCATCCATCTTTGCTACCCTTAATCAGAATGAGCTCAGGCATTTGGCAACTCTTAGAGGCCTTAAACAGCCCAAGAACCCTACCTCTGCTGAGCTCAGAGAACGCTTGCAAAATGATGAGAATCAGAGAGAGCTCAAGAAAGCTTCCCAGTTAGCCCCCTTAGGGACAGGAACAGGAGGCCCCCTTCTGAAGATGCTACAGAGGTACCCAGTTCCAATAGTCACCCCTTAGATGGCAATAATACCACAGAGGATGAGAGTGATAAAGGGGCTGATACAGAAAGTAGTGATGAGGAAGGGAGAACTAGCCCAGTGCCAAGTGTTATACTTGGCCCAGCTAAACTAAGGCTATTGGGGACTGACAGTGGGTTTACCCCATTGGATCTCCCCAGTGGACTTAACACAGGGCTTGGGAGGCAAAGGAATCGCTCAGGTGACTCCAATGCTTCTCATGGCTCTAGAGGCTCTCAAGGTCACTCCAGGAAAAGGATGACCACCCCTCAGAGGAGGGAACATGAGGCCAGAATGCAGGAAGCCCAGCTGAGGATCAGGAAGCAGGAGCTAGAAGTAGCCCTGATGGAAGAAAAACTGAACACGGCTAGGCAACCTAGAGAGAGTGGGTCTATACCCACTGGTGGCAGCATTGTCCCTAAGGACAAAGATAGGGTATTTGATAATAGGAACCTGTCTAAGGTTGTGCCCCCCTACAAAAGTGGGGATGACATCCACAAATGGATAACTGCTCTTGAGAGAGCCTGCAAAGTACAGCAGGTTCCTGAAGACCAGTGGGCAGCAATCCTCTGGCTCTCCTTTGAAGGAAGAGGCAGAGACAGACTCCTCACTGTTAGAGAAGAGGATGTCAGAAATTACAGAGTCCTGAAGAGTGTTCTGGTAGATGGGTTAGGCTTAACCACTGAACAGTACAGGTTAATGTTCAGAGACACCCAAAAGACACAGACTCAGGACTGGTCTGAATATGTTGAATGTGCCACTAAGGCTTTGGAGGGTTGGTTGCTAGGAAGTAAGGTATCTGATTTTACAGGATTGTATAATTTGATGATGAGAGAACAGATTTTAAATAACTGTCAAAACCAGCAACTGCATCAACACTTGGTTGACTCTGATCTGACCTCTCCCCAAGAATTGGGAAAGAAGGCAGACAAATGGGTCAGAACCAGGGTTAAGCAAAAGAACCAGAACCAGGGCCAAGGGGGTGATCAGAAGAAAACAGACCAAAAGGGTGGAGATCAGAAACCTAAAGACCAGAAGTGTTCAACAGGGCCCCAAACTACTGCTAAGGAGGGTGGGTCCCAACAACAGTCCAAAAAGAAGAAAGAAGGTCAAAAGAAACCCTGGTGCAATCATTGCAAAAATACAACTCACTGGACTAGTGATTGCAAAAAGGGTGGAGCCCCCAACACTGTTGCCCCTAAGGCACCTGCTCCCAGTACTACTGTTAGCAGTGTTGGTCCCCAGACAAAGGGTGTAGTGGGAATCACTATGGGAACTGAAGGAGATTCTGACTTAGACAGAACCCTGACACAGGCAGTCTTGATCTGTGATGGGGACATTGATTTGTCCCTGACTGTGAGCCCCAGTAACCTGGGCAAGTACAGACAGACTCCTTTAATTAACGAAAAAGTGGCTCAAGCCTACAGGGACACATGTGCCAGTGTCACTATGGTGACACCAGGCTTTGTGGACCCTGGGCAGTACATACCAGGTGAGAATTACCAGGTGACCAATGCCAGCAATGCCACTACTTCACATAGTGTGGCAGTTGTTAACTTCTCATGGGGAGGGGTAACTGGCCTCAAAAGGGTTGTGGTTAGTGCAGACCTCCCAGTAGAATGTTTGTTGGGCAATGACCTAGAGAGTTCTCTATGGTCAGAAGTGGAGTACAGGACTCATGCAGAGATGTTAGGTATATCATCACATGTCCTTGCTGTGACCAGGTCACAGGCCAAAAAGTGCCTCACTGAACCTCAGGTCTTGGATCCTGGAACAATGGACCAAGCACCTACCAAGAAGAAGAACAGGAGGGTCAAGGCTGTGCCTTCCCCCCTGCCTCAGAGTGATGATCAGCCTTCCCAGGAAGCTGATCTAGAGGACCCTGAAGGAACTGTCCCTGAAGAGCTTGAACCTGATCAGGTTGAGTTTCTGGGGACAGGGGGACCTTCAAGGGCTGACTTGAGGCAGGCTCAGTTATCCTGTCCCTCTCTTGAACCCCTCAGACAGCTGGCTGCTGCTGAGGCTGCTGGGAATGCTCAAGGTACCCATAAAGTGTATTGGGATGAAGGGCTCCTTTATTCAGAGGCTAGAGACCCCAAGCCTGGTGCTACCAGGAGGTTGGTCATACCTCTGCAATTTAGGGGCTTCCTTCTTACCTTGGCCCATGATATTCCTTTAGCAGGACACTTAGGCCAGAACAAGACTTGGGACAGGCTTGTCCCTCACTTTCACTGGCCTCACATGAATGAAGATACAAAGGAGTTTTGTCGCTCCTGTGTGACCTGCCAAGCCAGTGGCAAATCAGGTGGCACAACAAAGGCCCCCCTAATACCACTACCTGTGGTGGGGGTCCCCTTTGAAAGAGTGGGAATATATATAGTGGGTCCCATGGATCCTCCCACTGCATCTGGGCACAGATTTATACTGGTGGTAGTGGATCATGCCACCAGGTATCCAGAGGCAATTCCCCTTAGGACCACTACAGCACCTGTTGTGGCCAGGGCCCTGCTGGGAGTATTCTCCAGAGTGGGGTTTCCTAAGGAGGTAGTATCTGACAGAGGTACCAACTTTATGTCAAGATACTTGACAGCTATGTGGAAGGAATGTGCTGTCAACTAAAAGTTCACCACCCCTTATCACCCACAATGCAATGGGCTTGTTGAGAGATTCAACAAGACCCTAAAGGGTATGATCAAAGGATTACCTGAAAAGCTTAGGCGAAGATGGGACATCCTTCTACCCTGCCTTCTGTTTGCTTACAGAGAGGTCCCACAAAAAGGAGTTGGCTACAGCCCCTTTGAATTGCTGTTTGGGCACCCTGTAAGAGGCCCACTGTGTTTAGTGAAGGAAGGATGGGAGTTACCTCTCAAAAAGCCTAAGCAAGACATAGTGGACTATGTACTTGGTCTCCGCTCCAGGATGGCTGAGTATATGGAGAAGGCATCCAAAAACCTTGAGGCAAGCCAGGCCTTACAGAAAGCTTGGCATGACCAAAAGGCTGTCTTGGTTGAGTTTCAGCCAGGACAGAAGGTATGGGTGTTGGAGCCAGTGGCCCCAGCAGCACTCCAAGACAAATGGTCTGGACCCCATACAATCCTGGAAAAGAAGGGAGAGGTCACCTACTTGGTGGACCTAGGAACTCCCAGGAGTCCCCACAGGGTACTCCATGTTAACAGGCTTAAAGCATATGTTGACAGGGCAGACATGGGCTTGCTCATGGCTACAGATGAGGGACAGGAGGAAGAGAGTGACCCTCTCCCAGACCTGTTGTCTCAGAACCCTGAAGATGGCTCAGTTGAAGGAGTGACCCTTGGAGGCAACCTCACTGCCCATCAGCAGACTGAATGTAGACAGGTTCTACAATCATTTTCACATATGTTGTCCTTAATACCTAGTCAAACTGACTGGTGTACCCATGTGGTGGACACTGGTGACAGTCTGCCTGTAAAGAACAAGCTTTACAGACAACCTGACCACGTCAGGGACTGTATAAAGGCTGAGGTACATAAAATGCTGGAATTAGGTGTCATTGAACCCTCAGAGAGCCCCTGGGCTAGCCCAGTGGTTCTGGTCCCCAAACCTCACACCAAAGATGGCAAGAGAGAAATGAGGTTCTGTGTGGACTACAGGGGTCTCAATGCTGTCACCAGGACAGATGCACACCCTATTCCAAGGGCAGATGAGCTCATAGACAAACTAGCTTCTGCAAAGTTTTTGAGCACATTTGACTTAACAGCTGGCTATTGGCAAATCAGATTAGCCGAGGAGTCTAAGGCCAAAACAGCATTCTCAACCCCAGGTGGGCACTACCAGTTTGTGGTGATGCCCTTTGGTCTGAAGAATGCACCTGCCACCTTCCAAAGGCTGGTGAACCAAGTCCTTACTGGGTTGGATGACTTTTGCGCAGCATATCTTGATGACATTGCTGTCTTTAGCTCCACCTGGGAGGATCACCTGATCCACCTGAAGAAGGCTCTTGAGGCTCTGCAAAGGGCAGGCCTCACTATCAAGGCTACTAAGTGCCAGATAGGGCAGAGTAAGGTTGTATATTTGGGCCACCTTGTAGGTGGAGGCCAAGTTCAACCACTGGAGAGTAAGATACAATCCATCAAGGACTGGTCCCCTCCAACCACCCAGACTCAAGTTCGAGCTTTCTTGGGCTTGACTGGGTACTACAGGAAGTTTGTTAAGAACTATGGGTCCATTGTGACTCCTCTTAATGATCTGACATCCAAGAAGATGCCCAAAAAGGTTCAGTGGACAGTAAGCTGTCAAAAGGCATTTGATGACCTGAAGGAGGCCATGTGCTCTGCACCTATCCTGAAAAGTCCTGACTACTCCAAAGAGTTTATTGTCCAAACAGATGCTTCTGAGTTGGGTGTGGGAGCTGTGCTGTCACAACTTAATGTAGATGGTCAAGACCAACCCATTGCTTTTATTAGCAGAAGGTTGACCCCCAGAGAGAAGAATTGGTCAGCTATTGAGAGGGAGGCCTTTGCTGTGGTGTGGGCCCTGAAGAAGCTGAGGCCATACTTGTTTGGCACTCACTTCAAGATTCAGACCGACCATAAGCCCCTCTTGTGGCTAAATCAGATGAAGGGTGAAAACCCCAAACTGCTTAGGTGGTCCATTTCCCTACAGGGGATGGACTTTACAGTGGAGCACCGGCCAGGTACTGACCATGGGAATGCAGATGGTCTCTCCAGGTACTTCCACTTAGGACATGAAGACGAGACTGGTCAAGGCTAGTTTAATGTCCCAGCGTTTGGGGGGGGTTGTGTAGGAGAGTAGGGTCTGCTATCCTATGGCCACCCCAAATTTTTGTTTTTGCTTCACTGGTTTTTGACATATTGAGGCTGTGGGCCTGCCAATCAAAACCCCCAGCCTGCTGTTCTCTCTACTAAATTAAAACTATACACCCTAGGTGCATAACCAATTGGAAGTGGATCACCCTGTCAGCCCCTGTACCAGTGTACACTAGGTACCCAGGGCATTGGTGTACCCAAGGCCTGCCAGGGGCTGAAGCATATATTATGCCACCCCAGGCTTGGCCTAACAATTTGACACAACTGGCTGATCACTCAGCTGGGGTAAGTTGGTGTAATCACCTCTTACTTAGGTGTAGTATACCTATACCTAACCTTAAATGGGACACCTGGTAACCTATAAGTCACTCCTATGGCAGGCCTTAACAATCCTGAAGGCAGAGTGCTTGGTTCCATGTGAGATGGTGCTCTAGCATGAGCTGAGCCTGTCTGCAGTGGTCGGAACAACTTCCTTCTACTGTTTCCAGATATCGTCATACCATATACTCTTAAGTGCATTATGAACCTCGCGGTTAAATGCTATCTTTGGTTTGGCTTTATCAAAACATGTCGAGTAAGGTGTCATACGAATTGGAATACTAACCCCTCGCCAATTCTGGCGACGGGGTTAGCATTCCACCCTTCTAGAGGGACACGACATGTACAGTACCTGAAACCCGGGTAAAATCAGACATAGCCTCAGCTCCACAAAATGGATGCTGCCACCACAGACACAAGTCTGCCCTCCTGCTGCTGGGAGTCCTTCCAGCTTGGGAGGTGTGGACAAAGGGTTTCCTGCCAGGGGAGGTGCATGAACCACCCCAGACAGGATTTTGTGTATTGGTCAGGTAGGGCTTGAAAGAAACCAGACATGCCTGTGGCTCACAAGGAGCCTCGGTGCATATGCCAGTTCAAACCGGTCCTGGGGCACACCAGTCCCGGGCCTGGGGCGAGCTGGACAAAGGATTGGGGGTGTAACCACCCCCCTTCCTGGTCCCACCCATAGGGAGGGACCTAGCAGGTAGTCCGGCCCCTAGAATCCGCTTAAAGGTAGGAGCTGTATCCTAAGACTTCAGACATCCTGGAATCAACTTTAAACTAAGAAGAAGACGGGAACTTCGACATTCTGCTGCACAGAAGACTGAAGGAAATCTCCCCTGTGGTCAGGGAGTGACCACCTTGCTAACGCAAGCACCATCCAGTGAATCAACGTCTGCTTTGCCACCGCCTCCCGCCGGAGCCCGAGCCCAGAGACGGACAAGACCTGGACCTCCAGACCTCTCGTTGCCCGATCCACAGTCCCTGAAAAGAGGAGACCCGTGGAGGCACCGAGACACGTGGAGCCAGCCATCTTGGAACGACGACCACAAGCTGCAAGCTAAACAACCGACGCTCCCTCCAAGTTGTGCTTTGGGATCTGAGAAGCCCAACACTCAAGCAGCATCTGCACCAAAGGTGAGCCCTCTAGCATCTCCACGATCTGCGTGGGGCCCTTCTGCATTTTGCCACTCGACGCGCCTAACCGGTTGCTGGCCCGCTGGCTAGTGGCCATCTTGGCAACGAACTTCAAGAAATACACCGCTGGTCTGGTTGCTCCAGACTGGCCCTTGCTCCCCTCCAACGGAGCAGTCCCTCTGACCTTGCTGGTCAGAACCATCAGCTTATCTTGTTCTCCACAACAATTGCTTTTGCCAAGGCTTGTTTGCTTCGATCAAGTCGCCAACACTGCCGACAGCGAGAGCCTGCGTGGGACAGCTCGTGAACCGACTCCTGGACATTGTTGACCTCCAGGGACCACGTGGCTGTAGAGACAAGGTACACCTTTCTTCCTGTTTGCACCCAACATTGCCTGGTACCCACCTGGTGCCACGCTGGTCACTGGCTAGTGACTGTGAACACTGTCCCCTCTGCTTACAGGTCTTCAACATCTCCGATACACTCTTGGTTCTACTGCATCTCTCCCGGACCGACCGCCTGCAGCATCTTTGTCTTCAAGCTCCACGGAACAGATAGAAGAAACCCGACGCACTTCGAGGCCTATGCACCCGCTTCCTGTGGGTGAGGTAAAGCTGGCACACCTGTGCCCAAGTGTAGTATTACATCTCTAGTACCTGTGTTCCAAATATTGAGTTCCTAGTCCATCCGGAAGATCCTTTTTGCAGTAACTTTGTACTTTTTACGCACCCATTGAAACCTATGGGAGCACGCGTGTGACTATTTGCTCTGCACACGCCACCCGTGGACCTCCTGGTCACTAACTGAAGTTAGCTCCTTGTAGGCCCAGCGATTCTAGAGGCCCTAGGCCTTTTCCCTTTTCTGTTTGTGGTACTTATACCACTATTTTAGTATATGGTTTGAGCGGCCACCAGGGCCTATCCATATAAAGTGCAACTTCTGTGTATTCTACTGTAATCTTGTTTGACGATTTGTGCTCCTGTGCTCATAAAGAGACTAGGGGTTACTTTGAGAAATAAATACATATACACTTTGAATATATATCTGTGTGGTGTCCTTTCATTGGTATAAAAGGGGGTTGCATTTGGTAAAACAGCTGGCTTAACACGCTTCACGAGTTTAGCCTCAAAGACTGCTTAGCCTACGCTACCACTAGGGCAGCTAGTCCGAAAAGGTTGACTTACAACCACACCATAAGGGTTGCTTGGCATGGTACAAGGTGATCACTTTAACTAGTGAGCATCATATACCAGGCCAACTTCTCACAGGGCACTAGGCCGACCCGCACAAGTGAGGTACCATTTTTCTTGTAGGACTTTGGGAAACGCGGGGTGGGTGGAAATTTGTGGATCCACGCAGATTCCAGAACTTTTCATCACAGAAATGTGGGGAAAATGTGTTTTTTTTGGCAATTGTTTCCGTTTGCAAGGGATTCTGGGTAACAGACCCTGGTGGCAGGCACTCAAGTCACCCCATTCTGGATTCCCCTGGGTGTCTAGTTTTCGAAAATATATAGGTTTGCTAGGTTTCCATAGGTGACGGCAGGGCTAGGGTTCAAAAACTACAGCTAGGCACTTTGCCAAAAAAGGGTCATTTTTCACTGCAAAATTGAGGTGTGACCACGTTGTGTTTTGCGCCGTTTACTGTCGCGGGCACTAGGCCGACCCGCACTAGTGAGGTTCCATTTTTCTCGTAGGACTTTGGGGAATGCGGGGTGGGTGGAAATTTGTGGATCCACGCAGATTCCAGAACTTTCCATCACAGAAATGTGGGGAAAATGTGTTTTTTTTGTCAATTGTTTATGTTTGCAAGGGATTCTGGGTAACAGACCCTGGTGGGAGGCACTCAAGTCACCCCATCCTGGATTCCCCTGGGTGTCTAGTTTTCAAAAATATATAGGTTTGCTAGGTTTCCCTAGGTGCCGGCAGGGCTAGGGTTAAAAAACTACAGCTAGGCACTTTGCCAAAAAAGGGTCATTTTTCACTGCAAAATTGAGGTGTGACCACGCTGCGTTTTGTGCCGTTTCCTGTCGCAGGCACTAGGCTGACCCGCACAAGTGAGGTACCATTTTTCTCGTAGGACTTTGGGAAACGCGGGGTGGGTGGAAATTTGTGGATCCACGCAGATTCCAAAACTTTTCATCACAGAAATGTGGGGAAAATGTGTTTTTTTTTCAATTGTTTCCGTTTGCAAGGGATTCTGGGTAACAGACCCTGGTGGCAGGCACTCAAGTCACCCCATCCTGGATTCCCCTGGGTGTCTAGTTTTCGAAAATATATAGGTTTGCTAGGTTTCCATAGGTGACGGCAGGGCTAGGGTTCAAAAACTACAGGTAGGCACTTTGCCAAAAAAGGGTCATTTTTCACTGCAAAATTGAGGTGTGACCACGTTGCTTTTTGCGTCGTTTCCTGTCGCGGGCACTAGGCCGACCCACACAAGTGAGGTACCATTTTTCTCGTAGGACTTTGGGGAAAGCGGGGTGGGTGGAAATTTGTGGATCCACACAGATTCCAGAACTTTCCATCACAGAAATGTGGGAAAAATGTCTTTTTTTTGTCAATTGTTTACGTTTGCAAGGGATTCTGGGTAACAGACCCTGGTGAGAGGCACTCAAGTCACCCCATCCTGGATTCCCCTGGGTGTCTAGTTTTCAAAAATGTATAGGTTTGCTAGGTTTCCCTAGGTGCCGGCAGGGCTAGGGTTAAAAAATTACAGTTAGGCACTTTGCCAAAAAAGGGTCATTTTTCACTGCAAAATTGAGGTGTGACCATGTTGCGTTTAGCGCCGTTTCCTGTCGCGGGAACTGGGCCGACCCACACAAGTGAGGTACCATTTTTCTCGTAGGACTTTGGGGAATGCGGGGTGGGTGGAAATTTGTGGATCCACACAGATTCCAGAACTTTCCATCACAGAAATGTGGGGAAAATGTGTTTTTTTTGTCAATTTTTTATGTTTGTAATGGATTCTGGGTACAGACCCTGGTGGGAGGCACTCAAGTCACCCCATCCTGGATTCCCCTTGGTGTCTAGTTTTCGAAAATATATAGGTTTGCTAGGTTTCCCTAGGTGACGGCAGGGCTAGGGTTCAAAAAATACAGCTAGGCATTTTTCCCAAAAAGGGTCATTTTTCACTGCAAAATTGAGGTGTGACCACGTTGCGTTTTGCGTCGTCTCCTGTCGAGGGCACTAGGCTGACCCACACAAGTGAGGTACCATTTTTCTCATAGGACTTTGGTAAACGCGGAGTGGGTGGAAATTTGTGCATCCACGCAGATTCCAGAACTTTCCATCACAGAAATGTGGGAAAAATTTCTTTTTTTTGTCAATTGTTTACGTTTGCAAGGGATTCTGGATAACAGACCCTGGTGGTAGGCACTCAAGTCACCCCATCCTGGATTCCCCTGGGTGTCTAGTTTTCAAAAATATATAGGTTTGCTAGGTTTCCCTAGGTGCCGGCAGAGCTAGGGTTCAAAAACTACAGCTAGTCACTTTGCCAAAAAAGGGTAATTTTTCACTGCAAAATTGAGGTGTGACCATGTTGCGTTTTGCGCCGTTTCCTGTCGCGGGCACTAGGCCGACCCGCACAAGTGAGGTACCATTTTTCTCGTAGGACTTTGGGGAACGCGGGGTGGGTGGAAATTTGTGGATCCACGCAGATTCCAGAACTTTCCATCACAGAAATATGGGGAAAATATATTTTTTTTGTCAATTATTTACGTTTGCAAGGGATTCTGGGTAACAGACCCTGGTGGGAGGCACTCAAGTCACCCCATCCTGGATTCCCCTGGGTGTCTAGTTTTCGAAAATATATAGGTTTGCTAGGTTTCCATAGGTGACGGCAGGGCTAGGGTTCAAAAACCTACAGCTAGACACTTTGCAGAAAAAGGGTCATTTTTCACTGCAAAATTGAGGTGTGACCACGTTGCGTTTTGCGCCGTTTCCTGTCGCGGGCAGTAGGCCGACCCACACAAGTGAGGTACCATTTTTCTCGTAGGACTTTGGGGAACGCGGGGTGGGTGGAAATTTGTGGATCCACGCAGATTCCAGAACTTTCCATCACAGAAATGTGTTTTTTTTGTCAATTTTTATGTTTGCAAAGGATTCTGGGTAACAGACCCTGGTGGCAGGCACTCAAATCACCCCATCCTGGATTCCCCTGGGTGTCTAGTTTTCGAAAATATATAGGTTTGCTAGGTTTCCCTAGGTGCTGGCAGGGCTAGGGTTCAAAAACTACAGCTAGGCACTTTGCCAAAAAAGGGTCATTTTTCACTGCAAAATTGAGGTGTGACCACATTGCGTTTTGCGCCGTTTCCTGTCGCGGGCACTAGGCCGACCCGCACAAGTGAGGTACCATTTTTCTCGTAGGACTTTGGGAAACGCGGGGTGGGTGGAAATTTGTGGATCCACGCAGATTCCAGAACTTTTCATCACAGAAATGTGGGGAAAATTTGTTTTTTTTGTCAATTGTTTCCGTTTGCAAGGGATTCTGGGTAACAGACCATGGTGGGAGGCACTGAAGTCACCCCATCCTGGATTCCCCTGGGTGTCTAGTTTTCAAAAATATATAGATTTGCTAGCTTTCCCTAGGTGCCGGCAGGGCTAGGGTTCAAAAACTACAGCTAGGCACTTTGCCAAAAAAGGGTCATTTTTCACTGCAAAATTGAGGTGTGACCATGTTGCGTTTTGCGCCGTTTCCTGTCGCGGGCACTACGCCGAGCCGAAAAATGAGGTACCATTTTTCTCATAGGACTTTGGTGAACGTGGGGTGGGTGGAAATTTGTGGATCCACGCAGATTCCAGAACTTTCCATCACAGAAATGTGGGGAAAATGTGTTTTTTGTGTGAATTATTTACGTTTGCAAGGGATTCTGGGTAACAGACCATGGTGGGAGGCACTAAAGTCACCCCATCCTGGATTCCCCTGGGTGTCTAGTTTTCAAAAATGTATAGGTTTGCTAGGTTTCCCTAGGTGCCGGCAGGGCTAGGGTTCAAAAACTACAGCTAGGCACTTTGCCAAAAAAGGGTCATTTTTCACTGCAAAATTGAGGTGTGACCACGTTGCGTTGAGCGCCGTTTCCTGTTGCGGGAACTAGGCCGACCCGCACAAGTGAGGTACCATTTTTCTCGTAGGACTTTGGGGAACGCGGGGTGGGCGGAAATTTGTGGATCCACACAGATTCCAGAACTTTCCATCACAGAAATGTAGGGGAAAATGTGTTTTTTTGTCAATTGTTTAAGTTTGCAAGGGATTCTGGGTACAGACCCTGGTGGGAGGCACTCAAGTCACCCCATCCTGGATTCCCCTGGGTGTCTAGTTTTCGAAAATATATAGGTTTGCTAGGTTTCCCTAGGTGACGGCAGGACTAGGGTTCAAAAACTACAGCTAGGCACTTTGCCAAAAAAGGGTCATTTTTCACTGCAAAATTGAGGTGTGACCATGTTGCGTTTTGCGCCGTTTCCTGTCGCGGGCACAAGGCCGACCCGCACAAGTGAGGTACCATTTTTCTCGCAGGACTTTGGGGAACGCGGGGTGGGTAGAAATTTGTGGATCCACGCAGATTCCAGAACTTTCCATCACAGAATTGTGGGGAAAATGTGTTTTTTTTGTCAATTATTTACGTTTGCAAGGGATTCTGGGTAACAGACCCTGGTGGGAGGCACTCAAGTCACCCCATCCTGGATTCCCCTGGGTGTCTAGTTTTCGAAAATATATAGGTTTGCTAGGTTTCCATAGGTGACGGCAGGGCTAGGGTTAAAAAACTACAGCTAGGCACTTTGCAAAAAAAGGGTCATTTTTCACTGCAAAATTGAGGTGTGACCACGTTGCGTTTTGCGCCGTTTCCTGTCGCGGGCACTAGGCCGACCCACACAAGTGAGGTACCGTTTTTCTTGTAGGACTTTGGGGAACGCGGGGTGGGTGGAAATTTGTGGATCCACGCAGATTCCAGAACTTTCCATCACAGAAATGTGGGGAAAATGTATTTTTTTTGTCAAATATTTATGTTTGCAAGGGATTCTGGGTAACAGACCCTGGTGGGAGGCACTGAAGTCACCCCATCCTGGATTCCCCTGGGTGTCTAGTTTTCGAAAATATATAGGTTTGCTAGGTTTCCATAGGTGACATCAGGGCTAGGGTTCAAAAACTACAGCTAGGCACTTTGCCAAAAAAGGGTCATTTTTCACTGCAAAATTGAGGTGTGACCACGTTGCGTTTTGCGCCGTTTCCTGTCGCGGGCACTAGGCCGACCCGCACAAGTGAGGTACCATTTTTCTCGTAGGACTTTGGGGAATGCGGGGTGGGTGGAAATTTGTGGATCCACGCAGATTCCAGAACTTTCCATCACAGAAATGTGGGGAAAATGTGTTTTTTTGTCAATTTTTTATGTTTGCAAGGGATTCTGGGTAACAGACCATGGTGTGAGGCACTGAAGTCACCCCATCCTGGATTCCCCTAGGTGTCTAGTTTTCAAAAATATATAGATTTGCTAGCTTTCCCTAAGTGCCGGCAGGGCTAGGGTTCAAAAACTACAGCTAGTCACTTTGCCAAAAAAGGGTAATTTTTCACTGCAAAATTGAGGTGTGACCATGTTGCCTTTTGCGCCGTTTCCTGTCGCGGGCACTAGGCCGACCCGCACAAGTGAGGTACCATTTTTCTCGTAGGACTTTGGGGAATGCAGGGTGGGTGGAAATTTGTGGATCCACGCAGATTCCAGAACTTTCCATCACAGAAATGTGGGGAAAATGTGTTTTTTTTGTCAATTATTTACGTTTGCAAGGGATTCTGGGTAACAGACCTTGGTGGGAGGCACTGAAGTCACCCCATCCTGGATTCCCCTGGGTGTCTAGTTTTCAAAAATATATAGATTTGCTATCTTTCCCTAGGTGCCGGCAGGGCTAGGGTTCAAAAACTACAGCTAGGCACTTTGCCAAAAAAGGGTCATTTTTCACTTCAAAATTGAGGTGTGACCATGTTGCGTTTTGCGCCGTTTCCTGTCGCGGGCACTAGGCCGACCCGCACAAGTGAGGTACCATTTTTCTTGTAGGACTTTGGGGAACGCGGGGTGGGTGGAAATTTGTGGATCCACGCAGATTCCAGAACTTTCCATCACAGAAATGTGGGGAAAATGTGTTTTTTTTGTCAATTATTTACGTTTGCAAGGGATTCTGGGTAACAGACCATGGTGGGAGGCACTCAAGTCACCCCATCCTAGATTCCCCTGGGTATCTAGTTTTCGAAAATATATAGGTTTGCTAGGTTTCCCTAGGTGCCGGTAGGGCTAGGGTTCAAAAACCACACCTAGGCACTTTGCCAAAAAAGGGTCATTTTTCACTGCAAAATTGAGGTGTGACCATGTTGCGTTTTGCGCCGTTTCCTGTCGCGGGCACTACGCCGAGCCGAAAAATGAGGTACCATTTTTCTCATAGGACTTTGGTGAACGTGGGGTGGGTGGAAATTTGTGGATCCACGCAGATTCCAGAACTTTCCATCACAGAAATGTGGGGAAAATGTGTTTTTTGTGTGAATTATTTACGTTTGCAAGGGATTCTGGGTAACAGACCATGGTGGGAGGCACTAAAGTCACCCCATCCTGGATTCCCCTGGGTGTCTAGTTTTCAAAAATATATAGGTTTGCTAGGTTTCCCTAGGTGCCGGCAGGGCTAGGGTTCAAAAACTACAGCTAGGCACTTTGCCAAAAAAGGGTCATTTTTCACTGCAAAATTGAGGTGTGACCACGTTGCGTTGAGCGCCGTTTCCTGTTGCGGGAACTAGGCCGACCCGCACAAGTGAGGTACCATTTTTCTCGTAGGACTTTGGGGAACGCGGGGTGGGTGGAAATTTGTGGATCCACACAGATTCCAGAACTTTCCATCACAGAAATGTAGGGGAAAATGTGTTTTTTTGTCAATTGTTTAAGTTTGCAAGGGATTCTGGGTACAGACCCTGGTGGGAGGCACTCAAGTCACCCCATCCTGGATTCCCCTGGGTGTCTAGTTTTCGAAAATATATAGGTTTGCTAGGTTTCCCTAGGTGACGGCAGGACTAGGGTTCAAAAACTACAGCTAGGCACTTTGCCAAAAAAGGGTCATTTTTCACTGCAAAATTGAGGTGTGACCATGTTGCGTTTTGCGCCGTTTCCTGTCGCGGGCACAAGGCCGACCCGCACAAGTGAGGTACCATTTTTCTCGCAGGACTTTGGGGAACGCGGGGTGGGTAGAAATTTGTGGATCCACGCAGATTCCAGAACTTTCCATCACAGAATTGTGGGGAAAATGTGTTTTTTTTGTCAATTATTTACGTTTGCAAGGGATTCTGGGTAACAGACCCTGGTGGGAGGCACTCAAGTCACCCCATCCTGGATTCCCCTGGGTGTCTAGTTTTCGAAAATATATAGGTTTGCTAGGTTTCCATAGGTGACGGCAGGGCTAGGGTTAAAAAACTACAGCTAGGCACTTTGCAAAAAAAGGGTCATTTTTCACTGCAAAATTGAGGTGTGACCACGTTGCGTTTTGCGCCGTTTCCTGTCGCGGGCACTAGGCCGACCCACACAAGTGAGGTACCGTTTTTCTTGTAGGACTTTGGGGAACGCGGGGTGGGTGGAAATTTGTGGATCCACGCAGATTCCAGAACTTTCCATCACAGAAATGTGGGGAAAATGTATTTTTTTTGTCAAATATTTACGTTTGCAAGGGATTCTGGGTAACAGACCCTGGTGGGAGGCACTCAAGTCACCCCATCCTGGATTCCCCTGGCTGTCTAGTTTTCGAAAATATATAGGTTTGCTAGGTTTCCTTAGGTGCCGGGAGGGCTAGGGTTAAAAAACTACAGCTAGGCACTTTGCCAAAAAAGGGTCATTTTTCACTGCAAAATTGAGGTGTGACCACGTTGCGTTTTGCGCCGTTTCCTGTCACGGGCACTAGGCCGACCCGCACAAGTGAGGTACCATTTTTCTCGTAGGACTTTGGGAAACGCGGGGTGGGTGGAAATTTGTGGATCCACGCAGATTCCAAAACTTTTCATCACAGAAATGTGGGGAAAATGTGTTTTTTTTATCAAATATTTCCGTTTGC
Source organism: Triturus cristatus (assembly GCF_964204655.1). Taxonomy (NCBI): domain Eukaryota; kingdom Metazoa; phylum Chordata; class Amphibia; order Caudata; family Salamandridae; genus Triturus; species Triturus cristatus. The sequence continues at coordinate 199,420 of NW_028188109.1, read as the reverse complement.
AAGGGATTCTGGGTAACAGACCCTGGTGGCAGGCACTTAAGTCACCCCATCCTGGATTCCCCTGGGTGTCTAATTTTCGAAAATATATAGATTTGCTAGTTTTCCCTAGGTGCCGGCAGGGCTAGGGTTAAAAAACTACAGCTAGGCACTTTGCCAAAAAAGGGTAATTTTTCAATGCAAAATTGAGGTGTGACCACGTTGCGTTTTGCGCCGTTTCCTGTCGCGGGCACTAGGCCGACCCGCACAAGTGAGGTACCATTTTTCTCGTAGGACTTTGGGAAACGCGTGGTGGGTGGAAATTTGTGGATCCACGCAGATTCCAGAACTTTTCATCACAGAAATGTGGGGAAAATGTGTTTTTTTTGTCAATTGTTTCCGTTTGCAAGGAATTCTGGGTAACAGACCCTGGTGGCAGGCACTCAAGTCACCCCATCCTGGATTCCCCTGGGTGTCTAGTTTTCGAAAATATATAGGTTTGCTATGTTTCCATAGGTGACGGCAGGGCTAGGGTTCAAAAACTACAGCTAGGCACTTTGCCAAAAAAGGGTAATTTTTCACTGCAAAATTGAGGTGTGACCACGTTGCGTTTTGCGCCGTTTCCTGTCCCGGGCACTAGGCCGACCAGCACATGTGAGGTACCATTTTTCTCATAGGACTTTGGGAAATGCGGGGTGGGTGGAAATTTGTGGATCCACGCAGATTCCAGAACTTTTCATCACAGAAATGTGGGGAAAATGTGTTTTTTTTGTCAATTGTTTCTGTTTGCAAGGGATTCTGGGTAACAGACCCTGGTGGCAGGCACTCAAGTCACCCCATCCTGGATTCCCCTGGGTGTCTAGTTTTCGAAAATATATAGGTTTGCTAGGTTTCCCTAGGTGCCGGCAGGGCTAGGGTTCAAAAACTACAGCTAGGCACTTTGCCAAAAAAGGGTCATTTTTCACTGCAAAATTGAGGTGTGACCATGTTGCGTTTAGCGCCGTTTCCTGTCACAAGAATTAGGCCGACCCACACAAGTGAGGTACCATTTTTCTTGTAAGACTTTGGGGAACGCGGGGTGGGTGGAAATTTGTGGATCCACACAGATTCCAGAACTTTCCATCACAGAAATGTGGGGAAAATGTGTTTTTTTGTCAATTTTTTATGTTTGCAAGGGATTCTGGGTACAGACCCTGGTGGGAGGCACTCAAGTCAACCCATCCTGGATTCCCCTGGGTGTCTAGTTTTCGAAAATATATAGGTTTGCTAGGTTTCCATAGGTGACGGCAGGGCTAGGGTTCAAAAACTACAGCTAGGCATTTTTCCAAAAAAGGGTCATTTTTCACTGCAAAATTGAGGTGTGACCACGTTGCGTTTTGCGTCGTCTCCTGTCGAGGGCACTAGGCTGACCCACACAAGTGAGGTACCATTTTTCTCATAGGACTTTGGTAAACGCGGAGTGGGTGGAAATTTGTGCATCCACGCAGATTCCAGAACTTTCCATCACAGAAATGTGGGAAAAATGTCTTTTTTTTGACAATTGTTTATGTTTGCAAGGGATTCTGGGTAACAGACCCTGGTGGTAGGCACTCAAGTCACCCCATCCTAGATTCCCCTGGGTGTCTAGTTTTCAAAAATATATAGGTTTGCTAGGTTTCCATAGGTGCCGGCAGAGCTAGGGTTCAAAAACTACAGCTAGTCACTTTGCCAAAAAAGGGTAATTTTTCACTGCAAAATTGAGGTGTGACCATGTTGCGTTTTGCGCCAATTCCTGTCGCGGGCATTAGGCCGACCCGCACAAGTGAGGTACCATTTTTCTCGTAGGACTTTGGGGAACGCGGGGTGGGTGGAAATTTGTGGATCCACGCAGATTCCAGAACTTTCCATCACAGAAATGTGGGGAAAATGTGGATTTTTTGTCAATTATTTATGTTTGCAAGGGATTCTGGGTAACAGACCCTGGTGGGAGGCACTCAAGTCACCCCATCCTGGATTCCCCTGGGTGTCTAGTTTTCAAAAATATATAGGTTTGCTAGGTTTCCATAGGTGACGGCAGGGCTAGGGTTCAAAAACCTACAGCTCGGCACTTTGCCAAAAAAGGGTCATTTTTCACTGCAAAATTGAGGTGTGACCACGTTGCGTTTTGCGCCGTTTCCTGTCGCGGGCACTAGGCCGACCCACACAAGTGAGGTACCATTTTTCTCGTAGGACTTTGGGGAACGCGGGGTGGGTGGAAATTTGTGGATCCACATAGATTCCAGAACTTTCCATTACAGAAATGTTTTTTTTTTTGTCAATTTTTATGTTTGCAAGGGATTCTGGGTAACAGACCCTGGTGGCAGGCACTCAAATCACCGCATCCTGGATTCCCCTGGGTGTCTAGTTTTCGAAAATATATATGTTTGCTAGGTTTCCCTAGGTGCCGGCAGGGCTAGGGTTCAAAAACTACAGCTAGGCACTTTGCAAAAAAGGGTCATTTTTCACTGCAAAATTGAGGTGTGACCACGTTGCGTTTTGCGCCGTTTCCTGTCGCGGGCACTAAGCCGACCCGCACAAGTGAGGTACTATTTTTCTCGTAGGACTTTGGGGAACGCGGGGTGGGTGGAAATTTGTGGATCCACGCAGATTCCAGAACTTTTCATCACAGAAATGTGGGGAAAATGTGTTTTTTTTGTCAATTGTTTACGTTTGCAAGGGATTCTGGGTACAGACCCTGGTGGGAGGCACTCAAGTCACCCCATCCTAGATTCCCCTGGGTGTCTAGTTTTCGAAAATATATAGGTTTGCTAGGTTTCCCTAGGTGACGGCAGGGCTAGGGTTCAAAAACTACAGCTAGGCACTTTGCCAAAAAAGGGTCATTTTTCACTGCAAAATTGAGGTGTGACCACGTTGCGTTTTGCGTCGTCTCCTGTCGCGGGCACTAGGCCGATCCACACAAGTGAGGTACCATTTTTCTCATAGGACTTTGGGAAACGCGGAGTGGGTGGAAATTTGTGCATCCACGCAGATTCCAGAACTTTCCATCACAGAAATGTGGGAAAAATGTGTTTTTTTTGTCAAATGTTTACGTTTGCAAGGTATTCTGGGTAACAGACCCTGGTGGTAGGCACTCAAGTCACACCATCCTGGATTCCCCTGGGTGTCTAGTTTTCAAAAATATATAGGTTTGCTAGGTTTTCCTAGGTGCCGGCAAAGCTAGGGTTAAAAAACTACAGCTAGTCACTTTGCCAAAAAAGGGTAATTTTTCACTGCAAAATTGAGGTGTGACCATGTTGCGTTTTGCGCCGTTTCCTGTCGCGGGCACAAGGCCGACCCGCACAAGTGAGGTACCATTTTTCTTGCAGGACTTTGGGAAACGCGGGGTGGGTGGAAATTTGTGGATCCACATAGATTCCAGAACTTTCCATCACAGAAATGTGTTTTTTTTGTCAATTTTTATGTTTGCAAGGGATTCTGGGTAACAGACCCTGGTGGCAGGCACTCAAATCACCGCATCCTGGATTCCCCTGGGTGTCTAGTTTTCGACAATATATATGTTTGCTAGGTTTCCCTAGGTGCCGGCAGGGCTAGGGTTCAAAAACTACAGCTAGGCACTTTGCCAAAAAAGGGTCATTTTTCACTGCAAAATTGAGGTGTGACCACGTTGCGTTTTGCGCCGTTTCCTGTCGCGGGCACTAAGCCGACCCGCACAAGTGAGGTACCATTTTTCTCGTAGGACTTTGGGGAACGCGGGGTGGGTGGAAATTTGTGGATCCACGCAGATTCCAGAACTTTTCATCACAGAAATGTGGGGAAAATGTGTTTTTTTTGTCAATTGTTTCCGTTTGCAAGGGATTCTGGGTAACAGACCATGGTTGGAGGCACTGAAGTAACCCCATCCTGGATTCCCCTGGGTGTCTAGTTTTCAAAAATATATAGATTTGATAGCTTTCCCTAGGTGCCGGCAGGGCTAGGGTTCAAAAACTACAGCTAGGCACTTTGCCAAAAAAGGGTAATTTTTCACTGCAAAATTGAGGTGTGACCATGTTGCGTTTTGCGCCGTTTCCTGTCGCGGGCACTAGGCCGAGCCGAAAAATGAGGTACCATTTTTCTCGAAGGACTTTGGGGAACGCGGGGTGGGTGGAAATTTTTGGATCCACGCAGATTCCAGAACTTTCCATCACAGAAATGTGGGGAAAATGTGTTTTTTTTGTCAATTATATATGTTTGCAAGGGATTCTGGGTAACAGACCATGGTGGGAGGCACTAAAGTCACCCCCTCCTGGATTCCCCTGGGTGTCTAGTTTTCAAAAATGTATAGGTTTGCTAGGTTTCCCTAGGTGTCGGCAGGGCTAGGGTTAAAAAACTACAGCTAGGCACTTTGCCAAAAAAGGGTCATTTTTCACTGCAAAATTGAGGTGTGACCACGTTGCGTTTTGCGCCGTTTCCTGTCGCGGGCACTAAGCCGACCCGCACAAGTGAGGTACCATTTTTCTCGTAGGACTTTGGGGAACGCGGGGTGGGTGGAAATTTGTGGATCCACGCAGATTCCAGAACTTTTCATCACAGAAATGTGGGGAAAATGTTTTTTTTTTGTCAATTGTTTCCATTTGCAAGGGATTCTGGGTAACAGACCATGGTTGGAGGCACTGAAGTAACCCCATCCTGGATTCCCCTGGGTGTCTAGTTTTCAAAAATATATAGATTTGATAGCTTTCCCTAGGTGCCGGCAGGGCTAGGGTTCAAAAACTACAGCTAGGCACTTTGCCAAAAAAGGGTAATTTTTCACTGCAAAATTGAGGTGTGACCATGTTGCGTTTTGCGCCGTTTCCTGTCGCGGGCACTAGGCCGAGCCGAAAAATGAGGTACCATTTTTCTCGAAGGACTTTGGGGAACGCGGGGTGGGTGGAAATTTTTGGATCCACGCAGATTCCAGAACTTTCCATCACAGAAATGTGGGGAAAATGTGTTTTTTTTGTCAATTATATATGTTTGCAAGGGATTCTGGGTAACAGACCATGGTGGGAGGCACTAAAGTCACCCCATCCTGGATTCCCCTGGGTGTCTAGTTTTCAAAAATGTATAGGTTTGCTAGGTTTCCCTAGGTGTCGGCAGGGCTAGGGTTAAAAAACTACAGCTAGGCACTTTGCCAAAAAAGGGTCATTTTTCACTGCAAAATTGAGGTGTGACCACGTTGCGTTGAGCGCCGTTTCCTGTCGCGGGCACTAGGCCGACCCACACAAGTGAGGTACCATTTTTCTCGTAGGACTTTGGGGAACGCGGGGTGGGTGGAAATTTGTGGATCCACGCAGATTCCAGAACTTTCCATCACAGAAATGTGGGGAAGATGTGTTTTTTTTGTCAATTATTTACGTTTGCAAGGGATTCTGGGTAACAGACCCTGGTGGGAGGCACTCAAGTCACCCCATCCTGGATTCCCCTGGGTGTCTAGTTTTCGAAAATATATAGGTTTGCTAGGTTTCCATAGGTGACGGCAGGGCTAGGGTTCAAAAACTACAGCTAGGCACTTTGCCAAAAAAGGGTCATTTTTCACTGCAAAATTGAGGTGTGACCACGTTGCGTTTTGCGCCGTTTCCTGTCGCGGGCACTAGGCCGACCCGCACAAGTGAGGTACCATTTTTCTCGTAGGACTTTGGGGAATGCGGGGTGGGTGGAAATTTGTGGATCCACGCAGATTCCAGAACTTTCCATCACAGAAATTTGGGGAAAATGTGTTTTTTTTGTCAATTTTTTATGTTTGCAAGGGATTCTGGGTAACAGACCCTGGTGGGAGGCACTCAAGTCACCCCATCCTGGATTCCCCTGGGTGTCTAGTTTTCAAAAATATATAGGTTTGCTAGTTTTCCCTAGGTGCCGGCAGGGCTAGGGTTAAAAAACTACAGCTAGGCACTTTGCCAAAAAAGGGTCATTTTTCACTGCAAAATTGAGGTGTGACCACGTTGCGTTTTGCGCCGTTTCCTGTCGCGGGCACTAGGCCGACCCGCACAAGTGAGGTACCATTTTTCTCGTAGGACTTTGGGGAACGCAGGGTGGTTGGAAATTTGTGGATCCACGCAGATTCCAGAACTTTCCATCACAGAAATGTGGGGAAAATGTGTTTTTTTTGTCAATTTTTTATGTTTGCAAGGGATTCTGGGTAACAGACCCTGGTGGGAGGCACTCAAGTCACCCCATCCTGGATTCCCCTGGGTGTCTAGTTTTCAAAAATATATAGGTTTGCTAGTTTTCCCTAGGTGCCGGCAGGGCTAGGGTTAAAAAACTACAGCTAGGCACTTTGCCAAAAAAGGGTCATTTTTCACTGCAAAATTGAGGTGTGACCACGTTGCGTTTTGCGCCGTTTCCTGTCGCGGGCACTAGGCCGACCCGCACAAGTGAGGTACCATTTTTCTCGTAGGACTTTGGGGAACGCAGGGTGGTTGGAAATTTGTGGATCCACGCAGATTCCAGAACTTTCCATCACAGAAATGTGGGGAAAATGTGTTTTTTTTGTCAATTATTTACGTTTGCAAGGGATTCTGGGTAACAGACCATGGTGGGAGGCACTGAAGTCACCCCATCCTGGATTCCCCTGGGTGTCTAGTTTTCAAAAATATATAGATTTGCTAGCTTTCCCTAGGTGCCGGCAGGGCTAGGGTTCAAAAACTACAGCTAGTCACTTTGCCAAAAAAGGGTAATTTTTCACTGCAAAATTGAGGTGTGACCATGTTGCGTTTTGCGCTGTTTCCTGTCGCGGGCACTAGGCCGACCCGCACAAGTGAGGTACCATTTTTCTCGTAGGACTTTGGGAAACGCGTGGTGGGTGGAAATTTGTGGATCCACGCAGATTCCAGAACTTTTCATCACAGAAATGTGGGGAAAATGTGTTTTTTTTGTCAATTGTTTCCGTTTGCAAGGGATTCTGGGTAACAGACCCTGGTGGGAGGCACTCAAGTCACCCCATCCTGGATTCCCCTGGGTGTCTAGTTTTCGAAAATATATAGGTTTTCTAGGTTTCCCAGGTGCCGGCAGGGCTAGGGTTCAAAAACTACAGCTAGGCACTTTGCCAAAAAAGGGTAATTTTTCACTGCAAAATTGAGGTGTGACCATGTTGCGTTTTGCGCCGTTTCCTGTCGCGGGCACAAGGCCGACCCGCACAAGTGAGGTACCATTTTTCTTGCAGGACTTTGGGGAACGCGGGGTGGGTGGAAATTTGTGGATCCACGCAGATTCCAGAACTTTCCATCACAGAAATGTGGGGAAAATGTGTTTTTTTTGTCAATTATTTACGTTTGCAAGGGATTCTGGGTAACAGACCCTGGTGGGAGGCACTCAAGTCACCCCATCCTGGATTCCCCTGGGTGTCTAGTTTTCGAAAATATATAGATTTGCTAGCTTTCCCTAGGTGCCGGCAGGGCTAGGGTTAAAAAACTACAGCTAGTCACTTTGCCAAAAAAGGGTAATTTTTCACTGCAAAATTGAGGTGTGACCATGTTGCGTTTTGCGCTGTTTCCTGTCGCGGGCACTAGGCCGACACGCACAAGTGAGGTACCATTTTTCTCATAGGACTTTGGGAAATGCGGGGTGGGTGGAAATTTGTGGATCCACGCAGATTCCAGAACTTTTCATCTCAGAAATGTGGGGAAAATGTGTTTTTTTTGTCAATTGTTTCCGTTTGCAAGGGATTCTGGGTAACAGACCCTGGTGGCAGGCACTCAAGTCACCCCATCCTGGATTCCCCTGGGTGTCTAGTTTTCGAAAATATATAGGTTTGCTAGGTTTCCCTAGGTGCCGGCAGGGCTAGGGTTAAAAAACTACAGCTAGGCACTTTGCCAAAAAAGGGTAATTTTTCACTGCAAAATTGAGGTGTGACCATGTTGCGTTTTGCGCTGTTTCCTGTCGCGGGCACTAGGCCGACACGCACAAGTGAGGTACCATTTTTCTAATAGGACTTTGGGAAATGCGGGGTGGGTGGAAATTTGTGGATCCACGCAGATTCTAGAACTTTTCATCTCAGAAATGTGGGGAAAATGTGTTTTTTTTGTCAATTGTTTCCGTTTGCAAGGGATTCTGGGTAACAGACCCTGGTGGCAGGCACTCAAGTCACCCCATCCTGGATTCCCCTGGGTGTCTAGTTTTCGAAAATATATAGGTTTGCTAGGTTTCCCTAGGTGCCGGCAGGGCTAGGGTTAAAAAACTACAGCTAGGCACTTTGCCAAAAAAGGGTAATTTTTCACAGCAAAATTGAGGTGTGACCACGTTGCGTTTTGCGCCGTTTCCTGTCGTGGGCACTAGGCCGACCCGCACAAGTGAGGTACCATTTTTCTTGTAGGACTTTGGGAAACGCGGGGTGGGTGGAAATTTGTGGATCCATGCAGATTCCAGAACTTTTCATCACAGAAATGTGGGGAAAATGTGTTTTTTTTGTCAATTATTTACGTTTGCAAGGGATTCTGGGTAACAGACCCTGGTTGGAGGCACTCAAGTCACCCCATCCTGGATTCCCCTGGGTGTCTAGTTTTCGAAAATATATAGGTTTTCTAGGTTTCCCTAGGTGCCGGCAGGGCTAGGGTTCAAAAACTACAGCTAGGCACTTTGCCAAAAAAGGGTCATTTTTCACTGCAAAATTGAGGTGTGACCACGTTGCGTTTTGCGCCGTTTCCTGTCGCGGGCACTAGGCCGACCCGCACAAGTGAGGTACCATTTTTCTCATAGGACTTTGGGAAATGTGGGGTGGGTGGAAATTTGTGGATCCACGCAGATTCCAGAACTTTCATCACAGAAATGTGGGGAAAATGTGTTTTTTTTGTCAATTGTTTCCGTTTGCAAGGGATTCTGGGTAACAGACCCTGGTGGCAGGCACTCAAGTCACCCCATCCTGGATTCCCCTGGGTGTCTAGTTTTCAAAAATATATAGGTTTGCTAGGTTTCCCTAGGTGCCGGCAGGGCTAGGGTTAAAAAACTACAGCTAGGCACTTTGCCAAAAAATGGTCATTTTTCTCTGCAAAATTGAGGTGTGACCACGTTGCGTTTTGCGCCGTTTCCTGTCGCGGGCACTAGGCTGACCCGCACAAGTGAGGTACCATTTTTCTCGTAGGACTTTGGGGAACGCGGGGTGGGTGGAAATTTGTGGATCCACGTGGATTCCAGAACTTTCCATCACAGAAATGTGGGGAAAATGTGTTTTTTTTGTCAATTTTTTACGTTTGCAAGGGATTCTGGGTAACAGACCCTGGTGGTAGGCACTCAAGTCACCCCATCCTGGATTCCCCTGGGTGTCTAGTTTTCAAAAATATATAGATTTGCAGGCTTTCGCTAGGTGCCGGCAGGGCTAGGGTTCAAAAACTACAGCTAGGCACTTTGCCAAAAAAGGGTCATTTTTCACTGCAAAATTGAGGTGTCACCACGTTGCGTTTTATGCCGTTTCCTGTTTCGGGCACTAGGCCGACCCGCACAAGTGAGGTACCATTTTTCTTGTAGGACTTTGGGAAACGCGGGGTGGGTGGAAATTTGTGGATCCACGCAGATTCCAGAACTTTTTATCACAGAAAGGTGGGGAAAATGTGTTTTTTTTGTCAATTGTTTCCGTTTGCAAGGGATTCTGGGTAACAGACCCTGGTGGCAGGCACTCAAGTCACCCCATCCTGGATTCCCCTGGGTGTCTAGTTTTCGAAAATATATAGGTTTGCTAGGTTTCCCTATGTGCCGGCAGGGCTAGGGTTAAAACACTACAGCTAGGCACTTTGCCAAAAAAGGGTCATTTTTCACTGCAAAATTGAGGTGTGACCACGTTGCGTTTTGCGCCAATTCCTGTCACGGGCACTAGGCCGACCCGCACAAGTGAGGTACCATTTTTCTCGTAGGACTTTGGGGAACGCGGGGTGGGTGGAAATTTGTGGATCCACGCAGATTCCAGAACTTTTCATCACAGAAATGTGGGGAAAATGTGTTTTTTTTGTCAATTGTTTCCGTTTGCAAGGGATTCTGGGTAACAGACCCTGGTGGCAGGCACTCAAGTCACCCCATCCTGGATTCCCCTGGGTGTATAGTTTTTGAAAATATATATGTTTGCTAGGTTTCCATAGGTGACGGCAGGGCTAGGGTTAAAAAACTACAGCTAGGCACTTTGCCAAAAAAGGGTCATTTTTCACTGCAAAATTGAGGTGTGACCACGTTGCGTTTTGCGCCGTTTCCTGTCGCGGGCACTAGGCCGACCCGCACAAGTGAGGTACCATTTTTCTCGTAGGACTTTGGGGAACGCGGGGTGGGTGGAAATTTGTGGATCCACGCAGATTCCAGAACTTTTCATCACAGAAATGTGGGGAAAATGTGTTTTTTTGTCAATTGTTTCCGTTTGCAAGGGATTCTGGGTAACAGACCATGGTGGGAGGCACTGAAGTCACCCCATCCTGGATTCCCCTGGGTGTCTTGTTTTCAAAAATATATAGATTTGCTAGCTTTCCCTAGGTGCCGGCAGGGCTAGGGTTCAAAAACTACAGCTAGGCACTTTGCCAAAAAAGGGTCATTTTTCACTGCAAAATTGAGGTGTGACCATGTTGCGTTTTGCGCCGTTTCCTGTCGCGGGCACTAGGCCGAGCCGAAAAATGAGGTACCATTTTTCTCGTAGGACTTTGGGGAACGCGGGGTGGGTGGAAATTTGTGGATCCACGCAGATTCCAGAACTTTCCATCACAGAAATGTGGGGAAAATGTGTTTTTTTGTCAATTGTTTACGTTTGCAAGGGATTCTGGGTACAGACCCTGGTGGGAGGCACTCAAGTCACCCCATCCTAGATTCCCCTGGGTGTCTAGTTTTCGAAAATATATAGGTTTGCTAGGTTTCCCTAGGTGACGGCAGGGCTAGGATTCAAAAACTACAGCTAGGCACTTTGCCAAAAAAGGGTCATTTTTCACTGCAAAATTGAGGTGTGACCACGTTGCGTTGAGCGCCGTTTCCTGTCGCGGGAACTAGACCGACCCGCACAAGTGAGGTACCATTTTTCTCGTAGGACTTTGGGGAACACGGGGTGGGTGGAAATTTGTGGATCCACACAGATTCCAGAACTTTCCATCACAGAAATGTGGGGAAAATGTGTTTTTTTTGTCAATTGTTTACGTTTGCAAGGGATTCTGGGTACAGACCCTGGTGGGAGGCACTCAAGTCACCCCATCCTAGATTCCCCTGGGTGTCTAGTTTTCGAAAATATATAGGTTTGCTAGGTTTCCCTAGGTGACGGCAGGGCTAGGGTTCAAAAACTACAGCTAGGCACTTTGCCAAAAAAGGGTCATTTTTCACTGCAAAATTGAGGTGTGACCACGTTGCGTTTTGCGCCGTTTCCTGTCGCGGGCACTAGGCCGACCCGCACAAGTGAGGTACCATTTTTCTCGTAGGACTTTGGGGAATGCGGGGTGGGTGGAAATTTGTGGATCCACGCAGATTCCAGAACTTTCCATCACAGAAATTTGGGGAAAATGTGTTTTTTTTGTCAATTTTTTATGTTTGCAAGGGATTCTGGGTAACAGACCCTGGTGGGAGGCACTCAAGTCACCCCATCCTGGATTCCCCTGGGTGTCTAGTTTTCAAAAATATATAGGTTTGCTAGTTTTCCCTAGGTGCCGGCAGGGCTAGGGTTAAAAAACTACAGCTAGGCACTTTGCCAAAAAAGGGTCATTTTTCACTGCAAAATTGAGGTGTGACCATGTTGCGTTTTGCGCCGTTTCCTGTCGCGGGCACAAGGCCGACAAGCACAAGTGAGGTACCATTTTTCTTGCAGGACTTTGGGGAACGCGGGGTGGGTGGAAATTTGTGGATCCACGCAGATTCCAGAACTTTCCATCACAGAAATGTGGGGAAAATGTGTTTTTTTTGTCAATTATTTACGTTTGCAAGGGATTCTGGGTAACAGACCCTGGTGGGAGGCACTCAAGTCACCCCATCCTGGATTCCCCTGGGTGTCTAGTTTTCAAAAATATATAGGTTTGCTAGGTTTCCCTAGGTGTCGGCAGGGCTAGGGTTAAAAAACTACAGCTAGGCACTTTGCCAAAAAAGGGTAATTTTTCACTGCAAAATTGAGGTGTGACCACGTTGCGTTTTGCGCCGTTTCCTGTCGCGGGCACTAGGCCGACCCACACAAGTGAGGTACCATTTTTCTCGTAGGACTTTGGGAAACGCGGGGTGGGTGGAAATTTGTGGATCCACGCAGATTCCAGAACTTTCCATCACAGAAATGTGGGGAAAATGTGTTTTTTTTGTCAATTATTTCCGTTTGCAAGGGATTCTGGGTAACAGACCCTGGTGGCAGGCACTCAAGTCACCCCATCCTGGATTCCCCTGGGTGTCTAGTTTTCGAAAATATATAGGTTTGCTAGGTTTCCATAGGTGACGGTAGGGCTAGGGTTCAAAAACTACAGCTAGGCACTTTGCCAAAAAAGGGTCATTTTTCACTGCAAAATTGAGGTGTGACCACGTTGCGTTTTGCGCCGTTTCCTGTCGCGGGCACTAGGCCGACCCGCACTAGTGAGTTTCCATTTTTCTCGTAGGACTTTGGGGAATGCGGGGTGGGTGGAAATTTGTGGATCCACGCAGATTCCAGAACTTTCCATCACAGATATGTGGGGAAAATGTGTTTTTTTTGTCAATTGTTTATGTTTGCAAGGGATTCTGGGTAACAGACCCTGGTGGGAGGCACTCAAGTCACCCCATCCTGGATTCCCCTGGGTGTCTAGCTTTCAAAAATATATAGGTTTGCTAGGTTTCCCTAGGTGCCGGCAGGGCTAGGGTTAAAAAACTACAGCTAGGCACTTTGCCAAAAAAGAGTCATTTTTCACTGCAAAATTGAGGTGTGACCACGTTGCGTTTTGCGCCGTTTCCTGTCGCGGGCACTAGGCCGACCCGCACAAGTGAGGTACCATTTTTCTCATAGGACTTTGGGGAACGCGGGGTGGGTGGAAATTTGTGGATCCACGTTGATTCCAGAACTTTCCATCACAGAAATGTGGGGAAAATGTGGTTTTTTTGTCAATTTTTTACGTTTGCAAGGGATTCTGGGTAACAGACCCTGGTGGTAGGCACTCAAGTCACCCCATCCTGGATTCCCCTGGGTGTCTAGTTTTCAAAAATATATAGATTTGCTAGCTTTCCCTAGGTGCCGGCAGGGCTAGGGTTAAAAAACTACAGCTAGTCACTTTGCCAAAAAAGGGTAATTTTTCACTGCAAAATTGAGGTGTGACCATGTTGCGTTTTGCGCCGTTTCCTGCCGCGGGCACTAGGCCGACCCGCACAAGTGAGGTACCATTTTTCTCGTAGGACTTTGGGGAACGCGGGGTGGGTGGAAATTTGTGGATCCACGCAGATTCCAGAACTTTCCATCACAGAAATGTGGGGAAAATGTGTTTTTTTTGTCAATTATTTACGTTTGCAAGGGATTCTGGGTAACAGACCCTGGTGGGAGGCACTCAAGTCACCCCATCCTGGATTCCCCTGGGTGTCTAGTTTTCGAAAATATATAGGTTTGCTAGGTTTCCATAGGTGACATCAGGGCTAGGGTTCAAAAACTACAGCTAGGCACTTTGCCAAAAAAGGGTCATTTTTCACTGCAAAATTGAGGTGTGACCACGTTGCGTTTTGCGCCGTTTCCTGTCGCGGGCACTAGGCCGACCCGCACAAGTGAGGTACCATTTTTCTCGTAGGACTTTGGGGAACGCAGGGTGGTTGGAAATTTGTGGATCCACGCAGATTCCAGAACTTTCCATCACAGAAATGTGGGGAAAATGTGTTTTTTTTGTCAATTATTTACGTTTGCAAGGGATTCTGGGTAACAGACCATGGTGGGAGGCACTGAAGTCACCCCATCCTGGATTCCCCTGGGTGTCTAGTTTTCAAAAATATATAGATTTGCTAGCTTTCCCTAGGTGCCGGCAGGACTAGGGTTCAAAAACTACAGCTAGGCACTTTGCCAAAAAAGGGTCATTTTTCACTGCAAAATTGAGGTGTGACCATGTTGCGTTTTGCGCCGTTTCCTGTCGCGGGCACAAGGCCGACAAGCACAAGTGAGGTACCATTTTTCTTGCAGGACTTTGGGGAACGCGGGGTGGGTGGAAATTTGTGGATCCACGCAGATTCCAGAACTTTCCATCACAGAAATGTGGGGAAAATGTGTTTTTTTTGTCAATTATTTACGTTTGCAAGGGATTCTGGGTAACAGACCCTGGTGGGAGGCACTCAAGTCACCCCATCCTGGATTCCCCTGGGTGTCTAGTTTTCAAAAATATATAGGTTTGCTAGGTTTCCCTAGGTGTCGGCAGGGCTAGGGTTAAAAAACTACAGCTAGGCACTTTGCCAAAAAAGGGTAATTTTTACTGCAAAATTGAGGTGTGACCACGTTGCGTTTTGCGCCGTTTCCTGTCGCGGGCACTAGGCCGACCCACACAAGTGAGGTACCATTTTTCTCGTAGGACTTTGGGAAACGCGGGGTGGGTGGAAATTTGTGGATCCACGCAGATTCCAGAACTTTCCATCACAGAAATGTGGGGAAAATGTGTTTTTTTTGTCAATTATTTACGTTTGCAAGGGATTCTGGGTAACAGACCCTGGTGGGAGGCACTCAAGTCACCCCATCCTGGATTCCCCTGGGTGTCTAGTTTTCGAAAATATATAGGTTTGCTAGGTTTCCATAGGTGACGGCAGGGCTAGGGTTCAAAAACTACAGCTAGGCACTTTGCCAAAAAAGGGTCATTTTTCACTGCAAAATTGAGGTGTGACCACGTTGCGTTTTGCGCCGTTTCCTGTCGCGGGCACTAGGCCGACCCGCACAAGTGAGGTACCATTTTTCTCATAGGACTTTGGGGAACGCGGGGTGGTTGGAAATTTGTTGATCCACGCAGATTCTAGAACTTTCCATCAAAGAAATGTGGGGAAAATGTGTTTTTTTTGTCAATTATTTACGTTTGCAAGGGATTCTGGGTAACAGACCATGGTGGGAGGCACTGAAGTCACCCCATCCTGGATTCCCCTGGGTGTCTAGTTTTCAAAAATATATAGATTTGCTAGCTTTCCCTAGGTGCCGGCAGGGCTAGGGTTAAAAAACTACAGCTAGACACTTTGCCAAAAAAGGGTCATTTTTCACAGCAAAATTGAGGTGTGACCACGTTGCGTTTTGCGCCGTTTCCTGTCGCGGGCACTAGGCCGACCCGCACAAGTGAGGTACCATTTTTCTTGTAGGTCTTTGGGAAATGCGGGGTGGGTGGAAATGTGTGGATCCATGCAGATTCCAGAACTTTTCATCACAGAAATGTGGAGAAAATGTGTTTTTTTTGTCAATTGTTTCCGTTTGCAAGGGATTCTGGGTAACAGACCCTGGTGGCAGGCACTCAAGTCACCCCATCCTGGATTCCCCTGGGTGTCTAGTTTTCGAAAATATATAGGTTTGCTAGGTTTCCATAGGTGACGGTAGGGCTAGGGTTCAAAAACTACAGCTAGGCACTTTGCCAAAAAAGGGTCATTTTTCACTGCAAAATTGAGGTGTGACCACGTTGCGTTTTGCGCCGTTTCCTGTTGCGGGCACTAGGCCGACCCGCACTAGTGAGTTTCCATTTTTCTCGTAGGACTTTGGGGAATGCGGGGTGGGTGGAAATTTGTGGATCCACGCAGATTCCAGAACTTTCCATCACAGAAATGTGGGGAAAATGTGGTTTTTTTGTCAATTGTTTATGTTTGCAAGGGATTCTGGGTAACAGACCCTGGTGGGAGGCACTCAAGTCACCCCATCCTGGATTCCCCTGGGTGTCTAGTTTTCAAAAATATATAGGTTTGCTAGGTTTCCCTAGGTGCCGGCAGGGCTAGGGTTAAAAAACTACAGCTAGGCACTTTGCCAAAAAAGGGTCATTTTTCACTGCAAAATTGAGGTGTGACCACGTTGCGTTTTGCGCCGTTTCCTGTCGCGGGCACTAGGCCGACCCGCACAAGTGAGGTACCATTTTTCTCATAGGACTTTGGGGAACGCGGGGTGGGTGGAAATTTGTGGATCCACGTTGATTCCAGAACTTTCCATCACAGAAATGTGGGGAAAATGTGTTTTTTTTGTCAATTTTTTACGTTTGCAAGGGATTCTGGGTAACAGACCCTGGTGGTAGGCACTCAAGTCACCCCATCCTGGATTCCCCTGGGTGTCTAGTTTTCAAAAATATATAGATTTGCTAGCTTTCCCTAGGTGCCGGCAGGGCTAGGGTTAAAAAACTACAGCTAGTCACTTTGCCAAAAAAGGGTAATTTTTCACTGCAAAATTGAGGTGTGACCATGTTGCGTTTTGCGCCGTTTCCTGCCGCGGGCACTAGGCCGACCCGCACAAGTGAGGTACCATTTTTCTCGTAGGACTTTGGGGAACACGGGGTGGGTGGAAATTTGTGGATCCACGTGGATTCCAGAACTTTCCATCACAGAAATGTGGGTAAAATGTGGTTTTTTTGTAAATGTTTTACGTTTGCAAGGGATTCTGGGTAACAGACCCTGGTGGTAGGCACTCAAGTCACCCCATCCTGGATTCCCCTGGGTGTCTAGTTTTCAAAAATATATAGATGTGCTAGCTTTCGCTAGGTGCCGGCAGGGCTAGGGTTCAAAAACTACAGCTAGGCAATTTGCCAAAAAAGGGTCATTTTTCACTGCAAAATTGAGGTGTCACCACGTTGGGTTTTGCACCATTTCCTGTTTCGGGCACTAGGCCGACCCGCACAAGTGAGGTACCATTTTTCTTGTAGGACTTTGGGAAACGCGGGGTGGGTGGAAATTTGTGGATCTACGCAGATTCCAGAACTTTTCATCACAGAAAGGTGGTGAAAATGTGTTTTTTTTGTCAATTGTTTCCGTTTGCAAGGGATTCTGGGTAACAGACCCTGGTGGCAGGCACTCAAGTCACCCCATCCTGGATTCCCCTGGGTGTCTAGTTTTTGAAAATATATAGGTTTGCTAGGTTTCCATAGGTGACGGCAGGGCTAGGGTTCAAAAACTACAGCTAGGCACTTTGCCAAAAAAGGGTCATTTTTCACTGCAAAATTGAGGTGTGACCACGTTGCGTTTTGCGCCGTTTCCTGTCGCGGGCACTAGGCCGACCCGCACTAGTGAGGTTCCATTTTTCTCGTAGGACTTTGGGGAATGCGGGGTGGGTGGAAATTTGTGGATCCACGCAGATTCCAGAACTTTCCATCACAGAAATGTGGGGAAAATGTGTTTATTTTGTCAATTGTTTATGTTTGCAAGGGATTCTGGGTAACAGACCCTGGTGGCAGGCACTCAAGTCACCCCATCCTGGATTCCCCTGGGTGTCTAGTTTTCGAAAATATATAGGTTTGCTAGGTTTCCATAGGTGACGGCAGGGCTAGGGTTCAAAAACTACAGGTAGGCACTTTGCCAAAAAAGGGTCATTTTTCACTGCAAAATTGAGGTGTGACCACGTTGCGTTTTGCGTTGTTTCCTGTCGCGGGCACTAGGCCGACCCACACAAGTGAGGTACCATTTTTCTTGTAGGACTTTGGGGAACGCGGGGTGGGTGGAAATTTGTGGATCCACGCAGATTCCAGAACTTTCCATCACAGAAATGTGGAGAAAATGTGTTGTTTTTTGTCAATTTTTTACGTTTGCAAGGGATTCTGGGTAACAGACCCTGGTGAGAGGCACTCAAGTCACCCCATCCTGGATTCCCCTGGGTGTCTAGTTTTCAAAAATGTATAGGTTTGCTAGGTTTCCCTAGGTGCCGGCAGGGCTAGGGTTCAAAAATTACAGTTAGGCACTTTGCCAAAAAAAGGTCATTTTTCACTGCAAAATTGAGGTGTGACCATGTTGCGCTTAGCGCCGTTTTCTGTCGCGGGAACTAGGCCGACCCACACAAGTGAGGTACCATTTTTCTCGTAGGACTTTGGGGAACGCGGGGTGGGTGGAAATTTGTGGATCCACACAGATTCCAGAACTTTCCATCACAGAAATGTGGGGAAAATGTGTTTTTTTTGTCAATTATTTACGTTTGCAAGGGATTCTGGGTAACAGACCCTGGTGGGAGGCACTCAAGTCACCCCATCCTGGATTCCCCTTGGTATCTAGTTTTCGAAAATATATAGGTTTGCTAGGTTTCCCTAGGTGACGGCAGGGCTAGGGTTCAAAAACTACAGCTAGGCATTTTTCCAAAAAAGGGTCATTTTTCACTGCAAAATGGAGGTGTGACCACGTTGCGTTTTGCGCCGTTTCCTGTCGCGGGCACTAGGCCGACCCGCACAAGTGAGGTACCATTTTTCTCGTAGGACTTTGGGGAATGCGGGGTGGGTGGAAATGTGTGGATCCACGCAGATTCCAGAACTTTCCATCACAGAAATGTGGGGAAAATGTGTTTTTTTTGTCAATTATTTACGTTTGCAAGGGATTCTTGGTAACAGACCCTGGTGGGAGGCACTCAAGTCACCCCATCCTGGATTCCCCTGGGTGTCTAGTTTTCGAAAATATATAGGTTTGCTAGGTTTCCATAGGTGACGGCAGGGCTAGGGTTCAAAAACCTACAGCTAGGCACTTTGCCAAAAAAGGGTCATTTTTCACTGCAAAATTGAGGTGTGACCACGTTGCGTTTTGCGCCGTTTCCTGTCGCGGGCACTAGGCCGACCCACACAAGTGAGGTACCATTTTTCTCGTAGGACTTTGGGGAACGCGGGGTGGGTGGAAATTTGTGGATCCACGCAGATTCCAGAACTTTCCATCACAGAAATGTGTTTTTTTTGTCAATTTTTATGTTTGCAAGGGATTCTGGGTAACAGACCCTGGTGGCAGGCACTCAAATCACCCCATCCTGGATTCCCCTGGGTGTCTAGTTTTCGAAAATATATAGGTTTGCTAGGTTTCCCTAGGTGGCGGCAGGGCTAGGGTTAAAAAACTACAGCTAGGCACTTTGCCAAAAAAGGGTCATTTTTCACTGCAAAATTGAGGTGTGACCACGTTGCGTTTTGCGCCGTTTCCTGTCGCGGGCACTAGGCCGACCCGCACAAGTGAGGTACCATTTTTCTCGTAGGACTTTGGGAAACGCGGGGTGGGTGGAAATTTGTGGATCCACGCAGATTCCAGAACTTTTCATCACAGAAATGTGGGGAAAATGTGTTTTTTTTGTCAATTGTTTCCGTTTGCAAGGGATTCTGGGTAACAGACCCTGGTGGCAGGCACTCAAGTCACCCCATCCTGGATTCCCCTGGGTGTCTAGTTTTCGAAAATATATAGGTTTGCTAGGTTTCCCTAGGTGCTGGCAGGGCTAGGGTTAAAAAACTACAGCTAGGCACTTTGCCAAAAAAGGGTCATTTTTCACTGCAAAATTGAGGTGTGACCACGTTGCGTTTTGCGCCGTTTCCTGTCGCGGGCACTAGGCCGACCCGCACAAGTGAGGTAGCATTTTTCTCGTAGGACTTTGGGGAACGCGGGGTGGGTGGAAATTTGTGGATCCACGTGGATTCCAGAACTTTCCATCACAGAAATGTGGGGAAAATGTGTTTTTTTTGTAAATGTTTTACGTTTGCAAGGGATTCTGGGTAACAGACCCTGGTGGTAGGCACTCAAGTCACCCCATCCTGGATTCCCCTGGGTGTCTAGTTTTCAAAAATATATAGATTTGCTAGCTTTCGCTAGGTGCCGGCAGGGCTAGGGTTCAAAAACTACAGCTAGGCACTTTGCCAAAAAAGGGTCATTTTTCACTGCAAAATTGAGGTGTCACCACGTTGCGTTTTACGCCGTTTCCTGTTTCGGGCACTAGGCCGACCCGCACAAGTGAGGTACCATTTTTCTTGTAGGACTTTGGGAAACGCGGGGTGGGTGGAAATTTGTGGATCCACGCAGATTCCAGAACTTTTCATCACAGAAAGGTGGGGAAAATGTGTTTTTTTTGTCAATTGTTTCCGTTTGCAAGGGATTCTGGGTAACAGACCCTGGTGGCAGGCACTCAAGTCACCCCATCCTGGATTCCCCTGGGTGTCTAGTTTTCGAAAATATATAGGTTTGCTAGGTTTCCATAGGTGACGGCAGGGCTAGGGTTCAAAAACTACAGCTAGGCACTTTGCCAAAAATGGGTCATTTTTCACTGCAAAATTGAGGTGTGACCACGTTGCGTTTTGCGCCGTTTCCTGTCGCGGGCACTAGGCCGACCCGCACTAGTGAGGTTCCATTTTTCTCGTAGGACTTTGGGGAATGCGGGGTGGGTGGAAATTTGTGGATCCACGCAGATTCCAGAACTTTCCATCACAGAAATGTGGGGAAAATGTGTTTATTTTGTCAATTGTTTATGTTTGCAAGGGATTCTGGGTAACAGACCCTGGTGGCAGGCACTCAAGTCACCCCATCCTGGATTCCCCTGGGTGTCTAGTTTTCGAAAATATATAGGTTTGCTAGGTTTCCATAGGTGACGGCAGGGCTAGGGTTCAAAAACTACAGGTAGGCACTTTGCCAAAAAAGGGTCATTTTTCACTGCAAAATTGAGGTGTGACCACGTTGCGTTTTGCGTCGTTTCCTGTCGCGGGCACTAGGCCGACCCACACAAGTGAGGTACCATTTTTCTTGTAGGACTTTGGGGAACGCGGGGTGGGTGGAAATTTGTGGATCCACGCAGATTCCAGAACTTTCCATCACAGAAATGTGGAGAAAATGTGTTGTTTTTTGTCAATTTTTTACGTTTGCAAGGGATTCTGGGTAACAGACCCTGGTGAGAGGCACTCAAGTCACCCCATCCTGGATTCCCCTGGGTGTCTAGTTTTCAAAAATGTATAGGTTTGCTAGGTTTTCCTAGGTGCCGGCAGGGCTAGGGTTCAAAAATTACAGTTAGGCACTTTGCCAAAAAAGGGTCATTTTTCACTGCAAAATTGAGGTGTGACCATGTTGCGCTTAGCGCCGTTTTCTGTCGCGGGAACTAGGCCGACCCACACAAGTGAGGTACCATTTTTCTCGTAGGACTTTGGGGAACGCGGGGTGGGTGGAAATTTGTGGATCCACACAGATTCCAGAACTTTCCATCACAGAAATGTGGGGAAAATGTGTTTTTTTTGTCAATTATTTACGTTTGCAAGGGATTCTGGGTAACAGACCCTGGTGGGAGGCACTCAAGTCACCCCATCCTGGATTCCCCTTGGTATCTAGTTTTCGAAAATATATAGGTTTTCTAGGTTTCCCTAGGTGACGGCAGGGCTAGGGTTCAAAAACTACAGCTAGGCATTTTTCCAAAAAAGGGTCATTTTTCACTGCAAAATTGAGGTGTGACCACGTTGCGTTTTGCGCCGTTTCCTGTCGCGGGCACTAGGCCGACCCGCACAAGTGAGGTACCATTTTTCTCGTAGGACTTTGGGGAATGCGGGGTGGGTGGAAATGTGTGGATCCACGCAGATTCCAGAACTTTCCATCACAGAAATGTGGGGAAAATGTGTTTTTTTTGTCAATTATTTACGTTTGCAAGGGATTCTGGGTAACAGACCCTGGTGGGAGGCACTCAAGTCACCCCATCCTGGATTCCCCTTGGTATCTAGTTTTCGAAAATATATAGGTTTTCTAGGTTTCCCTAGGTGACGGCAGGGCTAGGGTTCAAAAACTACAGCTAGGCATTTTTCCAAAAAAGGGTCATTTTTCACTGCAAAATTGAGGTGTGACCACGTTGCGTTTTGCGCCGTTTCCTGTCGCGGGCACTAGGCCGACCCACACAAGTGAGGTACCATTTTTCTCGTAGGACTTTGGGGAACGCGGGGTGGGTGGAAATTTGTGGATCCACGCAGATTCCAGAACTTTCCATCACAGAAATGTGTTTTTTTTGTCAATTTTTATGTTTGCAAGGGATTCTGGGTAACAGACCCTGGTGGCAGGCACTCAAATCACCCCATCCTGGATTCCCCTGGGTGTCTAGTTTTCGAAAATATATAGGTTTGCTAGGTTTCCCTAGGTGCCGGCAGGGCTAGGGTTAAAAAACTACAGCTAGGCACTTTGCCAAAAAAGGGTCATTTTTCACTGCAAAATTGAGGTGTGACCACGTTGCGTTTTGCGCCGTTTCCTGTCGCGGGCACTAGGCCGACCCGCACAAGTGAGGTACCATTTTTCTCGTAGGACTTTGGGAAACGCGGGGTGGGTGGAAATTTGTGGATCCACGCAGATTCCAGAACTTTTCATCACAGAAATGTGGGGAAAATGTGTTTTTTTTGTCAATTGTTTCCGTTTGCAAGGGATTCTGGGTAACAGACCCTGGTGGCAGGCACTCAAGTCACCCCATCCTGGATTCCCCTGGGTGTCTAGTTTTCGAAAATATATAGGTTTGCTAGGTTTCCATAGGTGACGGCAGGGCTAGGGTTTAAAAACTACAGCTAGGCACTTTGCCAAAACAGGGTCATTTTTCACTGCAAAATTGAGGTGTGACCACGTTGCGTTTTGCGCCGTTTCCTGTCGCGGGCACTAGGCCGACCCGCACTAGTGAGGTTCCATTTTTCTCGTAGGACTTTGGGGAATGCGGGGTGGGTGGAAATTTGTGGATCCACGCAGATTCCAGAACTTTCCATCACAGAAATGTGGGGAAAATGTGTTTTTTTTGTCTATTGTTTATGTTTGCAAGGGATTCTGGGTAACAGACCCTGGTGGGAGGCACTCAAGTCACCCCATCCTGGATTCCCCTGGGTGTCTAGTTTTCAAAAATATATAGGTTTGCTAGGTTTCCCTAGGTGCCGGCAGGGCTAGGGTTAAAAAACTACAGCTAGGCACTTTGCCAAAAAAGGGTAATTTTTCACTGCAAAATTGAGGTGTGACCATGTTGCGTTTTGCGCCGTTTCCTGTCGCGGGCACTAGGCCGAGCCGAAAAATGAGGTACCATTTTTCTCGTAGGACTTTGGGGAACGCAGGGTGGGTGGAAATTTGTGGATCCACGCAGATTCCAGAACTTTCCATCACAGAAATGTGGGGAAAATGTGGTTTTTGTGTCAATTATTTACGTTTGCAAGGGATTCTGGGTAACAGACCATGGTGGGAGGCACTAAAGTCACCCCATCCTGGATTCCCCTGGGTGTCTAGTTTTCAAAAATGTATAGGTTTGCTAGGTTTCCCTAGGTGCCGGCAGGGCTAGGTTTCAAAAACTACAGCTAGGCACTTTGCCAAAAAAGGGTCATTTTTCACTGCAAAATTGAGGTGTGACCACGTTGCGTTGAGCGCCGTTTCCTGTCACGGGAACTAGGCCGACCCGCACAAGTGAGGTACCATTTTTCTTGTAGGACTTTGGGGAACGCGGGGTGGGTGGAAATTTGTGGATCCACACAGATTCCAGAACTTTCCATCACAGAAATGTGGGGAAAATGTGTTTTTTTTGTCAATTGTTTACGTTTGCAAGGGATTCTGGGTACAAACCCTGGTGGGAGGCACTCAAGTCACCCCATCCTGGATTCCCCTGGGTGTCTAGTTTTCGAAAATATATAGGTTTGCTAGGTTTCCTGTAGGAGAGTAGGGTCTGCTATTCTATGGTCACCCCAAATTTTTGCTTTTTGCTTCACTGGTTTTTGACATATTGAGGCTGTGGGCCTGCCAATCAGACCCCCAGCCTGCTGTTCTCTCTACTAAAATTACACTATGCACCTTAGGTGCATAACCAATTGGAAGTGGATCACACTGTGAGCCCCTGTACCAGTATACACTAGGTACCCAGGGCATTGGTGTATCTAAGGCCTACCAGGGGCTGAAGCATGTATTGTGCCACCCCTGGCCTGGCCTAACAAATTTGACACAACTGGCTGATCACTCAGCTGGGGTAAGTTGGTGTAACCGCCTCTTACTTAGGTGTAGTATACCTATACCTAACCTTAAATGGGACACATGTTAACCTGTAAGTCACTCCTATGGCAGGCCTTAACAATCCTGAAGGCAGAGTGCTTGGTTCCATGTGAGATGGTGCTCTGGCATGAGCTGAACCTGTCTGCAGTGGTCGGAACAACTTCCTTCTACTGTTTCCAGATATCATCATACCATATACTCTTAAGTGCATTATGAACCTCGCGGTTAAATGCTATCTTTGGTTTGGCTTTATCAAAACATGTCGAGTAAGGTGTCATACGAATTGGAATACTAACCCCTCGCCAATTCTGGCGACGGGGTTAGCATTCCACCCTTCTAGAGGGACACGACATGTACAGTACCTGAAACCCGGGTAAGATCAGACATAGCCTCAGCTCCACAAAATGGATGCTGCCACCACAGACACAAGTCTGCCCTCCTGCTGCTGGGAGTCCTTCCAGCTTGGGAGGTGTGTACAAAGGGTTTCCTGCCAGGGGAGGTGCGTGCACCACCCCAGACAGGATTTTGTGTATTGGTCAGGTAGGGCTTGAAAGAAACCAGACATGCCTGTGGCTCACAAGGAGCCTCGGTGCATATGCCAGTTCAATCCGGTCCTGGGGCACACCAGTCCCGGGCCTGCGGCGAGCTGGACAAAGGATTGGGGGTGTAACCACCCCCCTTTTTGGTCCCACCCTTAGGGAGGGACCTAGCAGGTAGTCCGGCCCCTAGAATCCGCTTAAAGGTAGGAGCTGTGTCCTAAGACTTCAGACCTCCTGGAATCAACTTAACTACAAGAAGAAGACAGGAACTTCGACGCTCTGCCGCACAGAGGACTGAAGCCAATCTCCCCTGTGGTCAGGGAGTGACCACCTTGCTAACGCAAGCACCATCCAGCAAATCAACGTCTGCTTTGCTGCCGCCTCCCGCCGGAGCCTGACCCCAGAGACTGACAAGACCTGGACCTCCAGACCTCTCACCGCCCGATCCACAGTCCCTGAAAAGAGGAGACCCGTGGAGGCAACGAGACACGTGGAGCCAGCCATCTTGAAACGACCACGACAAGCTGCAAGTGCAATAACCGAGGCTCCCTCCAAGTTGTGCTTTGGGATCTGAGAAGCCCAACCCTCGAGCAGCATCTGCACCAAAGGTGAGCCCTCCAGCATCTCCACGATCTGCGTGGGGCCCTTCTGCATTTTGCCACTCGGCGCGCCTAACCGGTTGCTGGCCCGCTGGCTAGTGGCCATCTTGGCGACGAACTTCAAGAAATACACTGCTGGTCTGGTTGCCCCAGACTGGCCCTTGCTCCCCTCCAAAGGAGCAGTCCCTCTGACCTAGCTGAACAGAACCATCAGCTTATTTCGTTTTCCACAACAATTGCTTTTTCAAAGGCTTGTTTGCTTTGATCAAGTTGCCGACACCGCCGACAGCGAAAGCCTGCGTGGGACAGCTCGTGAACCGACTCCTGGATATCGTTGACCTTCAGGGACCATGTGGCTGCAGAGACAAGCTACACCTTTCTTCCTGTTTGCACCCGGCATCGCCTGGTACCCACCTGTTGCCACGCTGGTCACTGGCTAGTGACTGTGAACACTGTCCCCTCTGCTTACAGGTCTTCTACAACTCCGATCCACCCTTGGATCCACCGCATCCCTTCCGGACCGACCGCCTGCAGCAACTTTGTCCACAGGCTCCATTGAACAGATAGAAGAAACCCGACGCACTTCAACACCTACGCACCCGCTTCCTGTGGGTGAGGTAAAGCTGGCACTCCGGTGCCCCAGTGTAGAGTATCATCTCTAGTGTCTGTGTTTCCGATCTTGAGTTCATAGTCCACCCGGAAGATCCTTTTTGCAGTAACTTTGTACTTTTTACGCACCCATTGATAACCTATGGGAGCACGCGTGTGACTATTTGCTCTGCACACGCAACCCGTGGACCTCCTGGTCACTAACTAAAGTTAGCTCCTTGTAGGCCCAGCGATTCTAGAGGCCCTAGGCCTTTTCCCTTTTCTGTTTGTGGTACTTATACCACTATTTTAGTATATGGTTTGAGCGGCCACCAGGGCCTATCCATATAAAGTGCAACATCTGTGTATTCTACTGTAATCTTGTTTGACGATTTGTGCTCCTGTGCTCATAAAGAGACTAGGGGTTACTTTGAGAAATAAATACATATATATTTTCAATATATATCTGTGTGGTGTCCTTTCATTGGTATAAAGGGGGGTTACATTTGGTAAAACAGCCTGCTTAACACGCTTCACGAGTTTAGCCTCAAAGACTGCTTAGCCTACGCTACCACTAGGGCAGCTGGTCCGAAAAGGTTGACTTACAACCACACCATAAGGGTTGCATGGCATGGTACAAGGTGGTCACTTTAACTAGTGAACAACATATACCAGGCCAACCTCTCACATTTCCCTAGGTGACGGCAGGGCTAGGGTTCAAAAACTACAGCTAGGCACTTTGTCAAAAAGGGGTCATTTTTCACTGCAAAATTGAGGTGTGACCACGTTGCGTTTTGCGTCGTCTCCTGTCGCGGGCACTAGGCCGACCCACACAAGTGAGGTACCATTTTTCTCATAGGACTTTGGGAAACGCGGAGTGGGTGGAAATTTGTGCATCCACGCAGATTCCAGAACTTTCCATCACAGAAATGTGGGAAAAATGTGTTTTTTTTGTCAATTGTTTACGTTTGCAAGGTATTCTGGGTAACAGACCCTGGTGGTAGGCAATCAAGTCACCCCATCCTGGATTCCCCTGGGTGTCTAGTTTTCAAAAATATATAGGTTTGCTAGGTTTCCCTAGGTGCCGGCAGAGCTAGGGTTAAAAAACTACAGCTAGTCACTTTGCCAAAAAAGGGTAATTTTTCACTGCAAAATTGAGGTGTGACCATGTTGCGTTTTGCGCCGTTTCCTGTCGCGGGCACAAGGCCGAACCGCACAAGTGAGGTACCATTTTTCTCGCAGGACTTTGGGGAACGCGGGGTGGGTGGAAATTTGTGGATCCACGCAGATTCCAGAACTTTCCATCACAGAAATGTGGAGAAAATGTGTTTTTTTTGTCAATTATTTACGTTTGCAAGGGATTCTGGGTAACAGACCCTGGTGGGAGGCACTCAAGTCACCCCATCCTGGATTCCCCTGGGTGTCTAGTTTTTGAAAATTTATAGGTTTGCTAGGTTTCCATAGGTGACGGCAGGGCTAGGGTTAAAAAACTACAGCTAGGCACTTTGCCAAAAAAGGGTCATTTTTCACTGCAAAATTGAGGTGTGACCACGTTGCGTTTTGCGCCGTTTCCTGTCGCGGGCACTAGGCCGACCCACACAAGTGAGGTACCATTTTTCTCGTAGGACTTAGGGGAATGCCGGGTGGGTGGAAATTTGTGGATCCACGCAGATTCCAGAACTTTCCATCACAGAAATGTGGGGAAAATGTGTTTTTTTTGTCAATTTTTTATGTTTGCAAGGGATTCTGGGTAACAGACCCTGGTGGGAGGCACTCAAGTCACCCCATCCTGGATTCCCCTGGGTGTCTAGTTTTCAAAAATATATAGGTTTGCTAGGTTTCCCTAGGTGCCGGCAGGGCTAGGGTTAAAAAACTACAGCTAGGCACTTTGCCAAAAAAGGGTCATTTTTCACTGCAAAATTGAGGTGTGACCACGTTGCGTTTTGCGCCGTTTCCTGTCGCGGGCACTAGGCTGACCCGCACAAGTGAGGTACCATTTTTCTCGTAGGACTTTGGGGAACACGGGGTGGGTGGAAATTTGTGGATCCACGCAGATTCCAGAACTTTCCATCACAGAAATGTGGGGAAAATGTGTTTTTTTTGTCAATTTTTTACGTTTGCAAAGGATTCTGGGTAACAGACCCTGGTGGTAGGCACTCAAGTCACCCCATCCTGGATTCCCCTGGGTGTCTAGTTTTCAAAAATATATAGATTTGCTAGCTTTCGCTAGGTGCCGGCAGGGCTAGGGTTAAAAAACTACAGCTAGGCATTTTGCCAAAAAAGAGTCATTTTTCACTGCAAAATTGAGGTGTCACCACGTTGCGTTTTACGCCGTTTCCTGTTTCGGGCACTAGGCCGAACCGCACAAGTGAGGTACCATTTCTCTCGTAGGACTTTGGGGAACGCGGGGTGGGTGGAAATTTGTGGATCCACGCAGATTCTAGAACTTTTCATCACAGAAATGTGGGGAAAATGTGTTTTTTTTGTCAATTGTTTCCGTTTGCAAGGGATTCTGGGTAACAGACCCTGGTGGCAGGCACTCAAGTCACCCCATCCTAGATTCCCCTGGGTGTCTAGTTTTCGAAAATATATAGGTTTGCTATGTTTCCATAGGTGACGGCAGGGCTAGGGTTCAAAAACTACAGCTAGGCACTTTGCCAAAAAAGGGTCATTTTTCACTGCAAAATTGAGGTGTGACCACGTTGCGTTTTGCGCCGTTTCCTGTCGCGGGCACTAGGCCGACCCGCACAAGTGAGGTACCATTTTTTGTGTAGGACTTTGGGGAATGCGGGGTGCGTGGAAATTTGTGGATCCACGCAGATTCCAGAACTTTCCATCACAGAAATGTGGGGAAAATGTGTTTTTTTTGTCAATTGTTTCCGTTTGCAAGGGATTCTGGGTAACAGACCCTGGTGGCAGGCACTCAAGTCACCCCATCCTGGATTCCCCTGGGTGTCTAGTTTTCAAAAATATATAGGTTTGCTAGGTTTCCCTAGGTGCCGGCAGGGCTAGGGTTCAAAAACTACAGCTAGGCACTTTGCCAAAAAAGGGTCATTTTTCACTGCAAAATTGAGGTGTGACCACGTTGCGTTTTGCGCCGTTTCCTGTCGCGGGCACTAGGCTGACCCACACAAGTGAGGTACCATTTTTCTCGTAGGACTTTGGGGAACGTGGGGTGGGTGGAAATTTGTGGATCAACGCAGATTCCAGAACTTTCCATCACAGAAATGTGGGGAAAATGTGTTTTTTTTGTCAATTGTTTCCGTTTGCAAGGGATTCTGGGTAACAGACCCTGGTGGCAGGCACTCAAGTCACCCCATCCTGGATTCCCCTGGGTGTCTAGTTTTCAAAAATATATAGGTTTGCTAGGTTTCCCTAGGTGCCGGCAGGGCTAGGGTTCAAAAACTACAGCTAGGCACTTTGCCAAAAAAGGGTCATTTTTCACTGCAAAATTGAGGTGTGACCACGTTGCGTTTTGCGCCGTTTCCTGTCGCGGGCACTAGGCTGACCCACACAAGTGAGGTACCATTTTTCTCGTAGGACTTTGGGGAACGTGGGGTGGGTGGAAATTTGTGGATCAACGCAGATTCCAGAACTTTCCATCACAGAAATGTGGGGAAAATGTGTTTTTTTTGTCAATTATTTACGTTTGCAAGGGATTCTGGGTAACAGACCCTGGTGGGAGGCACTCAAGTCACCCCATCCTGGATTCCCCTGGGTGTCTAGTTTTTAAAAATATATAGGTTTACTAGGTTTCCATAGGTGCCGGCAGGGCAAGGGTTAAAAAACTACAGCTAGGCACTTTGCCAAAAAAGGGTCATTTTTCACTGCAAAATTGAGGTGTGACCACGCTGTGTTTTGCGCCGTTTCCTGTCGCGGGCACTAGGCCGACCCGCACAAGTGAGGTACCATTTTTCTCGTAGGACTTTGGGGAATGCGGGTGGGTGGAAATTTGTGGATCCACGCAGATTCCAGAACTTTCCATCACAGAAATGTGGGGAAAATGTGTTTTTTTTGTCAATTTTTTATGTGTGCAAGGGATTCTGTGTAACAGACCCTGGTGGGAGGCACTCAAGTCACCCCATCCTGGATTCCCCTGGGTGTCTAGTTTTCAAAAATATATAGGTTTGCTAGTTTTCCCTAGTTGCCAGCAGGGCTAGGGTTAAAAAACTACAGCTAGGCACTTTGCCAAAAAAGGGTCATTTTTCACTGCAAAATTGAGGTGTGACCAAGTTCCGTTTTGCGCCGTTTCCTGTCGCGGGCACTAGGCCGACCCGCACAAGTGAGGTACCATTTTTCTCGTAGGACTTTGGGGAACACGGGGTGGGTGGAAATTTGTGGATCCACGCAGATTCCAGAACTTTCCATCACAGAAATATGGGGAAAATGTGTTTTTTTTGTCAATTTTTTACGTTTGCAAGGGATTCTGGGTAACAGACCCTGGTGGTAGGCACTCAAGTCACCCCATCCTGGATTCCCCTGGGTGTCTAGTTTTCAAAAATATATAGATTTGCTAGCTTTCGCTAGGTGCCGGCAGGGCTAGGGTTCAAAAACTACAGCTAGGCACTTTGCCAAAAAAGGGTCATTTTTCACTGCAAAATTGAGGTGTGACCACGTTGCGTTTTGCGCCGTTTCCTGTCATGGGCACTAGGCTGACCCACACAAGTGAGGTACCATTTTTCTCGTAGGACTTTGGGGAACGTGGAGTGGGTGGAAATTTGTGGATCCACGCAGATTCCAGAACTTTCCATCACAGAAATGTGGGGAAAATGTGTTTTTTTTGTCAATTATTTTCGTTTGCAAGGGATTCTGGGTAACAGACCCTGGTGGTAGGCACTCAAGTCACCCCATCCTGGATTCCCCTGGGTGTCTAGTTTTCAAAAATATATAGGTTTGCTAGGTTTCCCTAGGTGCCGGCAGAGCTAGGGTTAAAAAACTACAGCTAGTCACTTTGCCAAAAAAGGGTAATTTTTCACTGCAAAATTGAGGTGTGACCATGTTGCGTTTTGCGCCGTTTCCTGTCGCGGGCACAAGGCCGACCCGCACAAGTGAGGTACCATTTTTCTCATAGGACTTTGGGGAACGTGGGGTGGGTGGAAATTTGTGGATCAACGCAGATTCCAGAACTTTCCATCACAGAAATGTGGGAAAAATGTGTTTTTTTTGTCAATTGTTTACGTTTGCAAGGTATTCTGGGTAACAGACCCTGGTGGTAGGCACTAAAGTCACCCCATCCTGGATTCCCCTGGGTGTCTAGTTTTCAAAAATATATAGGTTTGCTAGGTTTCCCTAGGTGCCGGCAGAGCTAGGGTTAAAAAACTACAGCTAGTCACTTTGCCAAAAAAGGGTAATTTTTCACTGCAAAATTGAGGTGTGACCATGTTGCGTTTTGTGCCGTTTCCTGTCGCGGGCACAAGGCCGACCCGCACAAGTGAGGTACCATTTTTCTCGCAGGACTTTGGGGAACGCGGGGTGGGTGGAAATTTGTGGATCCACGCAGATTCCAGAACTTTCCATCACAGAAAAGTGGAGAAAATGTGTTTTTTTTGTCAATTATTTACGTTTGCAAGGGATTCTGGGTAACAGACCCTGGTGGGAGGCACTCAAGTCACCCCATCCTGGATTCCCCTGGGTGTCTAGTTTTTGAAAATTTATAGGTTTGCTAGGTTTCCATAGGTGACGGCAGGGCTAGGGTTAAAAAACTACAGCTAGGCACTTTGCCAAAAAAGGGTCATTTTTCACTGCAAAATTGAGGTGTGACCACGTTGCGTTTTGCGCCGTTTCCTGTCGCGGGCACTAGGCCGACCCACACAAGTGAGGTACCATTTTTCTCGTAGGACTTTGGGGAATGCCGGGTGGGTGGAAATTTGTGGATCCACGCAGATTCCAGAACTTTCCATCACAGAAATGTGGGGAAAATGTGTTTTTTTTGTCAATTTTTTATGTTTGCAAGGGATTCTGGGTAACAGACCCTGGTGGGAGGCACTCAAGTCACCCCATCCTGGATTCCCCTGGGTGTCTAGTTTTCAAAAATATATAGGTTTGCTAGGTTTCCCTAGGTGCCGGCAGGGCTAGGGTTAAAAAACTACAGCTAGGCACTTTGCCAAAAAAGGGTCATTTTTCACTGCAAAATTGAGGTGTGACCACGTTGCGTTTTGCGCCGTTTCCTGTCGCGGGCACTAGGCTGACCCGCACAAGTGAGGTACCATTTTTCTCGTAGGACTTTGGGGAACACGGGGTGGGTGGAAATTTGTGGATCCACGCAGATTCCAGAACTTTCCATCACAGAAATGTGGGGAAAATGTGTTTTTTTTGTCAATTTTTTACGTTTGCAAAGGATTCTGGGTAACAGACCCTGGTGGTAGGCACTCAAGTCACCCCATCCTGGATTCCCCTGGGTGTCTAGTTTTCAAAAATATATAGATTTGCTAGCTTTTGCTAGGTGCCGGCAGGGCTAGGGTTAAAAAACTACAGCTAGGCATTTTGCCAAAAAAGAGTCATTTTTCACTGCAAAATTGAGGTGTCACCACGTTGCGTTTTACGCCGTTTCCTGTTTCGGGCACTAGGCCGAACCGCACAAGTGAGGTACCATTTCTCTCGTAGGACTTTGGGGAACGCGGGGTGGGTGGAAATTTGTGGATCCACGCAGATTCTAGAACTTTTCATCACAGAAATGTGGGGAAAATGTGTTTTTTTTGTCAATTGTTTCCGTTTGCAAGGGATTCTGGGTAACAGACCCTGGTGGCAGGCACTCAAGTCACCCCATCCTAGATTCCCCTGGGTGTCTAGTTTTCGAAAATATATAGGTTTGCTATGTTTCCATAGGTGACGGCAGGGCTAGGGTTCAAAAACTACAGCTAGGCACTTTGCCAAAAAAGGGTCATTTTTCACTGCAAAATTGAGGTGTGACCACGTTGCGTTTTGCGCCGTTTCCTGTCGCGGGCACTAGGCCGACCCGCACAAGTGAGGTACCATTTTTTGTGTAGGACTTTGGGGAATGCGGGGTGGGTGGAAATTTGTGGATCCACGCAGATTCCAGAACTTTCCATCACAGAAATGTGGGGAAAATGTGTTTTTTTTGTCAATTGTTTATGTTTGCAAGGGATTCTGGGTAACAGACCCTGGTGGCAGGCACTCAAGTCACCCCATCCTGGATTCCCCTGGGTGTCTAGTGTTTGAAAATATATAGGTTTGCTAGGCTTCCCTAGGTGCCGGCAGGGCTAGGGTTCAAAAACTACAGCTAGGCACTTTGCCAAAAAAGGGTCATTTTTCAATGCAAAATTGAGGTGTGACCACGTTGCGTTTTGCGCCGTTTCCTGTCGCAGGCACTAGGCCGAACCGCACAAGTGAGGTACCATTTTTCTCGTAGGACGTTGGGGAACGCGGGGTGGGTGGAAATTTGTGGATCCACGCAGATTCCAGAACTTTCCATCACAGAAATGTGGGGAAAATGTGTTTTTTTTGTCAATTATTTACGTTTGCAAGGGATTCTGGGTAACAGACCCTGGTGGGAGGCACTCAAGTCACTCCATCCTGGATTCCCCTGGGTGTCTAGTTATCGAAAATATATAGGTTTGCTAGGTTTCCATAGGTGACGGCAGGGCTAGGGTTTAAAAACTACAGCAACCACTTTGCCAAAAAAGGGTCATTTTTCACTGCAAAATTGAGGTGTGACCACGTTGCGTTTTGCGCCGTTTCCTGTCGCGGGCACTAGGCCGACCCGCACAAGTGAGGTACCATTTTTCTCGTAGGACTTTAGGGAATGCGGGGTGGGTGGAAATTTGTGGATCCACGCAGATTCCAGAACTTTCCATCACAGAAATGTGGGGAAAATGTGTTTTTTTTGTCAATTTTTTACGTTTGCAAGGGATTCTGGGTAACAGACCCTGGTGGTAGGCACTCAAGTCACCCCATCCTGGATTCCCCTGGGTGTCTAGTTTTCAAAAATATATAGATTTGCTAGCTTTCGCTAGGTGCCAGCAGGGCTAGGGTTAAAAAACTACAGCTAGGCACTTTGCCAAAAAAGGGTCATTTTTCACTGCAAAATTGAGGTGTGACCACGTTGCGTTTTGCGCCGTTTCCTGTCACGGGCACTAGGCCGACCCACACAAGTGAGGTACCATTTTTCTCGTAGGACTTTGGGGAACGTGGGGTGGGTGGAAATTTGTGGATCCACGCAGATTCCAGAACTTTCCATCACAGAAATGTGGGGAAAATGTGTTTTTTTTGTCAATTGTTTCCGTTTGCAAGGGATTCTGGGTAACAGACCCTGGTGGCAGGCACTCAAGTCACCCCATCCTGGATTCCCCTGGGTGTCTAGTTTTCAAAAATATATAGGTTTGCTAGGTTTCCCTAGGTGCCGGCAGGGCTAGGGTTCAAAAACTACAGCTAGGCACTTTGCCAAAAAAGGGTCATTTTTCACTGCAAAATTGAGGTGTGACCACGTTGCGTTTTGCGCCGTTTCCTGTCGCGGGCACTAGGCTGACCCACACAAGTGAGGTACCATTTTTCTCGTAGGACTTTGGGGAACGTGGGGTGGGTGGAAATTTGTGGATCAACGCAGATTCCAGAACTTTCCATCACAGAAATGTGGGGAAAATGTGTTTTTTTTGTCAATTATTTACGTTTGCAAGGGATTCTGGGTAACAGACCCTGGTGGGAGGCACTCAAGTCACCCCATCCTGGATTCCCCTGGGTGTCTAGTTTTTAAAAATATATAGGTTTACTAGGTTTCCATAGGTGCCGGCAGGGCAAGGGTTAAAAAACTACAGCTAGGCACTTTGCCAAAAAAGGGTCATTTTTCACTGCAAAATTGAGGTGTGACCACGCTGTGTTTTGCGCCGTTTCCTGTCGCGGGCACTAGGCCGACCCGCACAAGTGAGGTACCATTTTTCTCGTAGGACTTTGGGGAATGCGGGTGGGTGGAAATTTGTGGATCCACGCAGATTCCAGAACTTTCCATCACAGAAATGTGGGGAAAATGTGTTTTTTTTGTCAATTATTTTCGTTTGCAAGGGATTCTGGGTAACAGACCCTGGTGGGAGGCACTCAAGTCACCCCATCCTGGATTCCCCTGGGTGTCTAGTTTTCGAAAATATATAGGTTTGCTAGGTTTCCATAGGTGACGGCAGGGCTAGGGTTAAAAAACTACAGCTAGGCACTTTGCCAAAAAAGGGTCATTTTTCACTGCAAAATTGAGGTGTGACCAAGTTGCGTTTTGCGCCGTTTCCTGTCGCGGGCACTAGGCCGAACCGCACAAGTGAGGTACCATTTTTCTCGTAGGACTTTGGGGAATGCGGGGTGGGTGGAAATTTGTGGATCCACGCAGATTCCAGAACTTTCCATCACAGAAATGTGGGGAAAATGTGTTTTTTTTGTCAATTTTTTATGTGTGCAAGGGATTCTGGGTAACAGACCCTGGTGGGAGACACTCAAGTCACCCCATCCTGGATTCCCCTGGGTGTCTAGTTTTCAAAAATATATAGGTTTGCTAGTTTTCCCTAGTTGCCAGCAGGGCTAGGGTTAAAAAACTACAGCTAGGCACTTTGCCAAAAAAGGGTCATTTTTCACTGCAAAATTGAGGTGTGACCAAGTTCCGTTTTGCGCCGTTTCCTGTCGCGGGCACTAGGCCGACCCGCACAAGTGAGGTACCATTTTTCTCGTAGGACTTTGGGGAACACGGGGTGGGTGGAAATTTGTGGATCCACGCAGATTCCAGAACTTTCCATCACAGAAATATGGGGAAAATGTGTTTTTTTTGTCAATTTTTTACGTTTGCAAGGGATTCTGGGTAACAGACCCTGGTGGTAGGCACTCAAGTCACCCCATCCTGGATTCCCCTGGGTGTCTAGTTTTCAAAAATATATAGATTTGCTAGCTTTCGCAAGGTGCCGGCAGGGCTAGGGTTCAAAAACTACAGCTAGGCACTTTGCCAAAAAAGGGTCATTTTTCACTGCAAAATTGAGGTGTGACCACGTTGCGTTTTGCGCCGTTTCCTGTCATGGGCACTAGGCCGACCCACACAAGTGAGGTACCATTTTTCTCGTAGGACTTTGGGGAACGTGGAGTGGGTGGAAATTTGTGGATCCACGCAGATTCCAGAACTTTCCATCACAGAAATGTGGGGAAAATGTGTTTTTTTTGTCAATTATTTTCGTTTGCAAGGGATTCTGGGTAACAGACCCTGGTGGTAGGCACTCAAGTCACCCCATCCTGGATTCCCCTGGGTGTCTAGTTTTCAAAAATATATAGGTTTGCTAGGTTTCCCTAGGTGCCGGCAGAGCTAGGGTTAAAAAACTACAGCTAGTCACTTTGCCAAAAAAGGGTAATTTTTCACCGCAAAATTGAGGTGTGACCATGTTGCGTTTTGCGCCGTTTCCTGTCGCGGGCACAAGGCCGACCCGCACAAGTGAGGTACCATTTTTCTCATAGGACTTTGGGGAACGTGGGGTGGGTGGAAATTTGTGGATCAACGCAGATTCCAGAACTTTCCATCACAGAAATGTGGGGAAAATGTGTTTTTTTTGTCTATTGTTTATGTTTGCAAGGGATTCTGGGTAACAGACCCTGGTGGGAGGCACTCAAGTCACCCCATCCTGGATTCCCCTGGGTGTCTAGTTTTCAAAAATATATAGATTTGCTAGCTTTCGCTAGGTGCCAGCAGGGCTAGGGTTAAAAAACTACAGCTAGGCACTTTGCCAAAAAAGGGTCATTTTTCACTGCAAAATTGAGGTGTGACCACGTTGCGTTTTGCGCCGTTTCCTGTCACGGGCACTAGGCCGACCCACACAAGTGAGGTACCATTTTTTTCGTAGGACTTTGGGGAACGTGGGGTGGGTGGAAATTTGTGGATCCACGCAGATTCCAGAACTTTCCATCACAGAAATGTGGGGAAAATGTGTTTTTTTTGTCAATTGTTTCCGTTTGCAAGGGATTCTGGGTAACAGACCCTGGTGGCAGGCACTCAAGTCACCCCATCCTGGATTCCCCTGGGTGTCTAGTTTTCAAAAATATATAGGTTTGCTAGGTTTCCCTAGGTGCCGGCAGGGCTAGGGTTCAAAAACTACAGCTAGGCACTTTGCCAAAAAAGGGTCATTTTTCACTGCAAAATTGAGGTGTGACCACGTTGCGTTTTGCGCCGTTTCCTGTCGCGGGCACTAGGCTGACCCACACAAGTGAGGTACCATTTTTCTCGTAGGACTTTGGGGAACGTGGGGTGGGTGGAAATTTGTGGATCAACGCAGATTCCAGAACTTTCCATCACAGAAATGTGGGGAAAATGTGTTTTTTTTGTCAATTATTTACGTTTGCAAGGGATTCTGGGTAACAGACCCTGGTGGGAGGCACTCAAGTCACCCCATCCTGGATTCCCCTGGGTGTCTAGTTTTTAAAAATATATAGGTTTACTAGGTTTCCATAGGTGCCGGCAGGGCAAGGGTTAAAAAACTACAGCTAGGCACTTTGCCAAAAAAGGGTCATTTTTCACTGCAAAATTGAGGTGTGACCACGCTGTGTTTTGCGCCGTTTCCTGTCGCGGGCACTAGGCCGACCCGCACAAGTGAGGTACCATTTTTCTCGTAGGACTTTGGGGAATGCGGGTGGGTGGAAATTTGTGGATCCACGCAGATTCCAGAACTTTCCATCACAGAAATGTGGGGAAAATGTGTTTTTTTTGTCAATTATTTTCGTTTGCAAGGGATTCTGGGTAACAGACCCTGGTGGGAGGCACTCAAGTCACCCCATCCTGGATTCCCCTGGGTGTCTAGTTTTCGAAAATATATAGGTTTGCTAGGTTTCCATAGGTGACGGCAGGGCTAGGGTTAAAAAACTACAGCTAGGCACTTTGCCAAAAAAGGGTCATTTTTCACTGCAAAATTGAGGTGTGACCAAGTTGCGTTTTGCGCCGTTTCCTGTCGCGGGCACTAGGCCGAACCGCACAAGTGAGGTACCATTTTTCTCGTAGGACTTTGGGGAATGCGGGGTGGGTGGAAATTTGTGGATCCACGCAGATTCCAGAACTTTCCATCACAGAAATGTGGGGAAAATGTGTTTTTTTTGTCAATTTTTTATGTGTGCAAGGGATTCTGGGTAACAGACCCTGGTGGGAGACACTCAAGTCACCCCATCCTGGATTCCCCTGGGTGTCTAGTTTTCAAAAATATATAGGTTTGCTAGTTTTCCCTAGTTGCCAGCAGGGCTAGGGTTAAAAAACTACAGCTAGGCACTTTGCCAAAAAAGGGTCATTTTTCACTGCAAAATTGAGGTGTGACCAAGTTCCGTTTTGCGCCGTTTCCTGTCGCGGGCACTAGGCCGACCCGCACAAGTGAGGTACCATTTTTCTCGTAGGACTTTGGGGAACACGGGGTGGGTGGAAATTTGTGGATCCACGCAGATTCCAGAACTTTCCATCACAGAAATATGGGGAAAATGTGTTTTTTTTGTCAATTTTTTACGTTTGCAAGGGATTCTGGGTAACAGACCCTGGTGGTAGGCACTCAAGTCACCCCATCCTGGATTCCCCTGGGTGTCTAGTTTTCAAAAATATATAGATTTGCTAGCTTTCGCAAGGTGCCGGCAGGGCTAGGGTTCAAAAACTACAGCTAGGCACTTTGCCAAAAAAGGGTCATTTTTCACTGCAAAATTGAGGTGTGACCACGTTGCGTTTTGCGCCGTTTCCTGTCATGGGCACTAGGCCGACCCACACAAGTGAGGTACCATTTTTCTCGTAGGACTTTGGGGAACGTGGAGTGGGTGGAAATTTGTGGATCCACGCAGATTCCAGAACTTTCCATCACAGAAATGTGGGGAAAATGTGTTTTTTTTGTCAATTATTTTCGTTTGCAAGGGATTCTGGGTAACAGACCCTGGTGGTAGGCACTCAAGTCACCCCATCCTGGATTCCCCTGGGTGTCTAGTTTTCAAAAATATATAGGTTTGCTAGGTTTCCCTAGGTGCCGGCAGAGCTAGGGTTAAAAAACTACAGCTAGTCACTTTGCCAAAAAAGGGTAATTTTTCACCGCAAAATTGAGGTGTGACCATGTTGCGTTTTGCGCCGTTTCCTGTCGCGGGCACAAGGCCGACCCGCACAAGTGAGGTACCATTTTTCTCATAGGACTTTGGGGAACGTGGGGTGGGTGGAAATTTGTGGATCAACGCAGATTCCAGAACTTTCCATCACAGAAATGTGGGAAAAATGTGTTTTTTTTGTCAATTGTTTACGTTTGCAAGGTATTCTGGGTAACAGACCCTGGTGGTAGGCACTCAAGTCACCCCATCCTGGATTCCCCTGGGTGTCTAGTTTTCAAAAATATATAGGTTTGCTAGGTTTCCCTAGGTGCCGGCAGAGCTAGGGTTAAAAAACTACAGCTAGTCACTTTGCCAAAAAAGGGTAATTTTTCACCGCAAAATTGAGGTGTGACCATGTTGCGTTTTGCGCCGTTTCCTGTCGCGGGCACAAGGCCGACCCGCACAAGTGAGGTACCATTTTTCTCATAGGACTTTGGGGAACGTGGGGTGGGTGGAAATTTGTGGATCAACGCAGATTCCAGAACTTTCCATCACAGAAATGTGGGAAAAATGTGTTTTTTTTGTCAATTGTTTACGTTTGCAAGGTATTCTGGGTAACAGACCCTGGTGGTAGGCACTCAAGTCACCCCATCCTGGATTCCCCTGGGTGTCTAGTTTTCAAAAATATATAGGTTTGCTAGGTTTCCCTAGGTGCCGGCAGAGCTAGGGTTAAAAAACTACAGCTAGTCACTTTGCCAAAAAAGGGTAATTTTTCACTGCAAAATTGAGGTGTGACCATGTTGCGTTTTGCGCCGTTTCCTGTCGCGGGCACAAGGCCGACCCGCACAAGTGAGGTACCATTTTTCTCGCAGGACTTTGGGGAACGCGGGGTGGGTGGAAATTTGTGGATCCACGCAGATTCCAGAACTTTCCATCACAGAAATGTGGAGAAAATGTGTTTTTTTTGTCAATTATTCACGTTTGCAAGGGATTCTGGGTAACAGACCCTGGTGGGAGGCACTCAAGTCACCCCATCCTGGATTCCCCTGGGTGTCTAGTTTTTGAAAATTTATAGGTTTGCTAGGTTTCCATAGGTGACGGCAGGGCTAGGGTTAAAAAACTACAGCTAGGCACTTTGCCAAAAAAGGGTCATTTTTCACTGCAAAATTGAGGTGTGACCACGTTGCGTTTTGCGCCGTTTCCTGTCGCGGGCACTAGGCCGACCCACACAAGTGAGGTACCATTTTTCTCGTAGGACTTTGGGGAATGCCGGGTGGGTGGAAATTTGTGGATCCACGCAGATTCCAGAACTTTCCATCACAGAAATGTGGGGAAAATGTGTTTTTTTTGTCAATTTTTTATGTTTGCAAGGGATTCTGGGTAACAGACCCTGGTGGGAGGCACTCAAGTCACCCCATCCTGGATTCCCCTGGGTGTCTAGTTTTCAAAAATATATAGGTTTGCTAGGTTTCCCTAGGTGCCGGCAGGGCTAGGGTTAAAAAACTACAGCTAGGCACTTTGCCAAAAAAGGGTCATTTTTCACTGCAAAATTGAGGTGTGACCACGTTGCGTTTTGCGCCGTTTCCTGTCGCGGGCACTAGGCTGACCCGCACAAGTGAGGTACCATTTTTCTCGTAGGACTTTGGGGAACACGGGGTGGGTGGAAATTTGTGGATCCACGCAGATTCCAGAACTTTCCATCACAGAAATGTGGGGAAAATGTGTTTTTTTTGTCAATTTTTTACGTTTGCAAAGGATTCTGGGTAACAGACCCTGGTGGTAGGCACTCAAGTCACCCCATCCTGGATTCCCCTGGGTGTCTAGTTTTCAAAAATATATAGATTTGCTAGCTTTCGCTAGGTGCCGGCAGGGCTAGGGTTAAAAAACTACAGCTAGGCATTTTGCCAAAAAAGAGTCATTTTTCACTGCAAAATTGAGGTGTCACCACGTTGCGTTTTACGCCGTTTCCTGTTTCGGGCACTAGGCCGAACCGCACAAGTGAGGTACCATTTCTCTCGTAGGACTTTGGGGAACGCAGGGTGGGTGGAAATTTGTGGATCCACGCAGATTCTAGAACTTTTCATCACAGAAATGTGGGGAAAATGTGTTTTTTTTGTCAATTGTTTCCGTTTGCAAGGGATTCTGGGTAACAGACCCTGGTGGCAGGCACTCAAGTCACCCCATCCTAGATTCCCCTGGGTGTCTAGTTTTCGAAAATATATAGGTTTGCTATGTTTCCAT
Source organism: Triturus cristatus (assembly GCF_964204655.1). Lineage (NCBI taxonomy): Eukaryota > Metazoa > Chordata > Amphibia > Caudata > Salamandridae > Triturus > Triturus cristatus. The sequence goes on along the minus strand of NW_028188109.1, from coordinate 158,703 downwards.
AGGTGACGGCAGGGCTAGGGTTCAAAAACTACAGCTAGGCACTTTGCCAAAAAAGGGTCATTTTTCACTGCAAAATTGAGGTGTGACCACGTTGCGTTTTGCGCCGTTTCCTGTCGCGGGCACTAGGCCGACCCGCACAAGTGAGGTACCATTTTTTGTGTAGGACTTTGGGGAATGCGGGGTGGGTGGAAATTTGTGGATCCACGCAGATTCCAGAACTTTCCATCACAGAAATGTGGGGAAAATGTGTTTTTTTTGTCAATTGTTTATGTTTGCAAGGGATTCTGGGTAACAGACCCTGGTGGCAGGCCCTCAAGTCACCCCATCCTGGATTCCCCTGGGTGTCTAGTGTTTGAAAATATATAGGTTTGCTAGGCTTCCCTAGGTGCCGGCAGGGCTAGGGTTCAAAAACTACAGCTAGGCACTTTGCCAAAAAAGGGTCATTTTTCAATGCAAAATTGAGGTGTGACCACGTTGCGTTTTGCGCCGTTTCCTGTCGCAGGCACTAGGCCGAACCGCACAAGTGAGGTACCATTTTTCTCGTAGGACGTTGGGGAACGCGGGGTGGGTGGAAATTTGTGGATCCACGCAGATTCCAGAACTTTCCATCACAGAAATGTGGGGAAAATGTGTTTTTTTTGTCAATTATTTACGTTTGCAAGGGATTCTGGGTAACAGACCCTGGTGGGAGGCACTCAAGTCACTCCATCCTGGATTCCCCTGGGTGTCTAGTTATCGAAAATATATAGGTTTGCTAGGTTTCCATAGGTGACGGCAGGGCTAGGGTTAAAAAACTACAGCAACCACTTTGCCAAAAAAGGGTCATTTTTCACTGCAAAATTGAGGTGTGACCACGTTGCGTTTTGCGCCGTTTCCTGTCGCGGGCACTAGGCCGACCCGCACAAGTGAGGTACCATTTTTCTCGTAGGACTTTAGGGAATGCGGGGTGGGTGGAAATTTGTGGATCCACGCAGATTCCAGAACTTTCCATCACAGAAATGTGGGGAAAATGTGTTTTTTTTGTCAATTTTTTACGTTTGCAAGGGATTCTGGGTAACAGACCCTGGTGGTAGGCACTCAAGTCACCCCATCCTGGATTCCCCTGGGTGTCTAGTTTTTAAAAATATATAGATTTGCTAGCTTTCGCTAGGTGCCAGCAGGGCTAGGGTTAAAAAACTACAGCTAGGCACTTTGCCAAAAAAGGGTCATTTTTCACTGCAAAATTGAGGTGTGACCACGTTGCGTTTTGCGCCGTTTCCTGTCACGGGCACTAGGCCGACCCACACAAGTGAGGTACCATTTTTCTCGTAGGACTTTGGGGAACGTGGGGTGGGTGGAAATTTGTGGATCCACGCAGATTCCAGAACTTTCCATCACAGAAATGTGGGGAAAATGTGTTTTTTTTGTCAATTGTTTCCGTTTGCAAGGGATTCTGGGTAACAGACCCTGGTGGCAGGCACTCAAGTCACCCCATCCTGGATTCCCCTGGGTGTCTAGTTTTCAAAAATATATAGGTTTGCTAGGTTTCCCTAGGTGCCGGCAGGGCTAGGGTTCAAAAACTATAGCTAGGCACTTTGCCAAAAAAGGGTCATTTTTCACTGCAAAATTGAGGTGTGACCACGTTGCGTTTTGCGCCGTTTCCTGTCGCGGGCACTAGGCTGACCCACACAAGTGAGGTACCATTTTTCTCATAGGACTTTGGGGAACGTGGGGTGGGTGGAAATTTGTGGATCAACGCAGATTCCAGAACTTTCCATCACAGAAATGTGGGGAAAATGTGTTTTTTTTGTCAATTGTTTCCGTTTGCAAGGGATTCTGGGTAACAGACCCTGGTGGCAGGCACTCAAGTCACCCCATCCTGGATTCCCCTGGGTGTCTAGTTTTCAAAAATATATAGGTTTGCTAGGTTTCCCTAGGTGCCGGCAGGGCTAGGGTTCAAAAACTACAGCTAGGCACTTTGCCAAAAAAGGGTCATTTTTCACTGCAAAATTGAGGTGTGACCACGTTGCGTTTTGCGCCGTTTCCTGTCGCGGGCACTAGGCTGACCCACACAAGTGAGGTACCATTTTTCTCGTAGGACTTTGGGGAACGTGGGGTGGGTGGAAATTTGTGGATCAACGCAGATTCCAGAACTTTCCATCACAGAAATGTGGGGAAAATGTGTTTTTTTTGTCAATTATTTACGTTTGCAAGGGATTCTGGGTAACAGACCCTGGTGGGAGGCACTCAAGTCACCCCATCCTGGATTCCCCTGGGTGTCTAGTTTTTAAAAATATATAGGTTTACTAGGTTTCCATAGGTGCCGGCAGGGCAAGGGTTAAAAAACTACAGCTAGGCACTTTGCCAAAAAAGGGTCATTTTTCACTGCAAAATTGAGGTGTGACCACGCTGTGTTTTGCGCCGTTTCCTGTCGCGGGCACTAGGCCGACCCGCACAAGTGAGGTACCATTTTTCTCGTAGGACTTTGGGGAATGCGGGTGGGTGGAAATTTGTGGATCCACGCAGATTCCAGAACTTTCCATCACAGAAATGTGGGGAAAATGTGTTTTTTTTATCAATTATTTTCGTTTGCAAGGGATTCTGGGTAACAGACCCTGGTGGGAGGCACTCAAGTCACCCCATCCTGGATTCCCCTGGGTGTCTAGTTTTCGAAAATATATAGGTTTGCTAGGTTTCCATAGGTGACGACAGGGCTAGGGTTAAAAAACTACAGCTAGGCACTTTGCCAAAAAAGGGTCATTTTTCACTGCAAAATTGAGGTGTGACCAAGTTGCGTTTTGCGCCGTTTCCTGTCGCGGGCACTAGGCCGAACCGCACAAGTGAGGTACCATTTTTCTCGTAGGACTTTGGGGAATGCGGGGTGGGTGGAAATTTGTGGATCCACGCAGATTCCAGAACTTTCCATCACAGAAATGTGGGGAAAATGTGGTTTTTTTGTCAATTTTTTATGTGTGCAAGGGATTCTGGGTAACAGACCCTGGTGGGAGGCACTCAAGTCACCCCATCCTGGATTCCCCTGGGTGTCTAGTTTTCAAAAATATATAGGTTTGCTAGTTTTCCCTAGTTGCCAGCAGGGCTAGGGTTAAAAAACTACAGCTAGGCACTTTGCCAAAAAAGGGTCATTTTTCACTGCAAAATTGAGGTGTGACCAAGTTCCGTTTTGCGCCGTTTCCTGTCGCGGGCACTAGGCCGACCCGCACAAGTGAGGTACCATTTTTCTCGTAGGACTTTGGGGAACACGGGGTGTGTGGAAATTTGTGGATCCACGCAGATTCCAGAACTTTCCATCACAGAAATATGGGGAAAATGTGTTTTTTTTGTCAATTTTTTACGTTTGCAAGGGATTCTGGGTAACAGACCCTGGTGGTAGGCACTCAAGTCACCCCATCCTGGATTCCCCTGGGTGTCTAGTTTTCAAAAATATATAGATTTGCTAGCTTTCGCTAGGTGCCGGCAGGGCTAGGGTTAAAAAACTACAGCTAGGCACTTTGCCAAAAAAGGGTCATTTTTCACTGCAAAATTGAGGTGTGACCACGTTGCGTTTTGCGCCGTTTCCTGTCATGGGCACTAGGCCGACCCACAAAAGTGAGGTACCATTTTTCTCGTAGGACTTTGGGGAACGTGGAGTGGGTGGAAATTTGTGGATCCACGCAGATTCCAGAACTTTCCATCACAGAAATGTGGGGAAAATGTGTTTTTTTTGTCAATTGTTTCTGTTTGCAAGGGATTCTGGGTAACAGACCCTGGTGGCAGGCACTCAAGTCACCCCATCCTGGATTCCCCTGGGTGTCTAGTTTTCAAAAATATATAGGTTTGCTAGGTTTCCCTAGGTGCCGGCAGGGCTAGGGTTCAAAAACTACAGCTAGGCACTTTGCCAAAAAAGGGTCATTTTTCACTGCAAAATTGAGGTGTGACCACGTTGCGTTTTGCGCCGTTTCCTGTCGCGGGCACTAGGCTGACCCACACAAGTGAGGTACCATTTTTCTCATAGGACTTTGGGGAACGTGGGGTGGGTGGAAATTTGTGGATCAACGCAGATTCCAGAACTTTCCATCACAGAAATGTGGGGAAAATGTGTTTTTTTTGTCAATTATTTACGTTTGCAAGGGATTCTGGGTAACAGACCCTGGTGGGAGGCACTCAAGTCACCCCATCCTGGATTCCCCTGGGTGTCTAGTTTTTAAAAATATATAGGTTTGCTAGGTTTCCATAGGTGCCGGCAGGGCAAGGGTTAAAAAACCACAGCTAGGCACTTTGCCAAAAAAGGTTCATTTTTCACTGCAAAATTGAGGTGTGACCACGCTGTGTTTTGCGCCGTTTCCTGTCGCGGGCACTAGGCCGACCCGCACAAGTGAGGTACCATTTTTCTCGTAGGACTTTGGGGAATGCGGGGTGGGTGGAAATTTGTGGATCCACGCAGATTCCAGAACTTTCCATCACAGAAATGTGGGGAAAATGTGTTTCTTTTGTCAATTATTTACGTTTGCAAGGGATTCTGGGTAACAGACCCTGGTGGGAGGCACTCAAGTCACCCCATCCTGGATTCCCCTTGGTGTCTAGTTTTCGAAAATATATAGGTTTGCTAGGTTTCCATAGGTGACGGCAGGGCTAGGGTTAAAAAACTACAGCTAGGCACTTTGCCAAAAAAGGGTCATTTTTCACTGCAAAATTGAGGTGTGACCAAGTTGCGTTTTGCGCCGTTTCCTGTCGCGGGCACTAGGCCGACCCGCACAAGTGAGGTACCATTTTTCGTGTAGGACTTTGGGGAATGCGGGGTGGGTGGAAATTTGTGGATCCACGCAGATTCCAGAACTTTCCATCACAGAAATGTGGGGAAAATGTGTTTTTTTTGTCAATTTTTTATGTTTGCAAGGGATTCTGGGTAACAGACCCTGGTGGGAGGCACTCAAGTCACCCCATCCTGGATTCCCCTGGGTGTCTAGTTTTCAAAAATATATAGGTTTGCTAGTTTTCCCTAGGTGCCGGCAGGGCTAGGGTTAAAAAACTACAGCTAGGCACTTTGCCAAAAAAGGGTCATTTTTCACTGCAAAATTGAGGTGTGACCAAGTTGCGTTTTGCGCCGTTTCCTGTCGCGGGCACTAGGCCGACCCGCACAAGTGAGGTACCATTTTTCTCGTAGGACTTTGGGGAACACGAGGTGGGTGGAAATTTGTGGATCCACGCAGATTCCAGAACTTTCCATCACAGAAATGTGGGGAAAATGTGTTTTTTTTGTCAATTTTTTACGTTTGCAAGGGATTCTGGGTAACAGACCCTGGTGGTAGGCACTCAAGTCACCCCATCCTGGATTCCCCTGGGTGTCTAGTTTTCAAAAATATATAGGTTTGCTAGTTTTCCCTAGTTGCCAGCAGGGCTAGGGTTAAAAAACTACAGCTAGGCACTTTGCCAAAAAAGGGTCATTTTTCACTGCAAAATTGAGGTGTGACCAAGTTCCGTTTTGCGCCGTTTCCTGTCGCGGGCACTAGGCCGACCCGCACAAGTGAGGTACCATTTTTCTCGTAGGACTTTGGGGAACACGGGGTGTGTGGAAATTTGTGGATCCACGCAGATTCCAGAACTTTCCATCACAGAAATATGGGGAAAATGTGTTTTTTTTGTCAATTTTTTACGTTTGCAAGGGATTCTGGGTAACAGACCCTGGTGGTAGGCACTCAAGTCACCCCATCCTGGATTCCCCTGGGTGTCTAGTTTTCAAAAATATATAGATTTGCTAGCTTTCGCTAGGTGCCGGCAGGGCTAGGGTTAAAAAACTACAGCTAGGCACTTTGCCAAAAAAGGGTCATTTTTCACTGCAAAATTGAGGTGTGACCACGTTGCGTTTTGCGCCGTTTCCTGTCATGGGCACTAGGCCGACCCACAAAAGTGAGGTACCATTTTTCTCGTAGGACTTTGGGGAACGTGGAGTGGGTGGAAATTTGTGGATCCACGCAGATTCCAGAACTTTCCATCACAGAAATGTGGGGAAAATGTGTTTTTTTTGTCAATTGTTTCTGTTTGCAAGGGATTCTGGGTAACAGACCCTGGTGGCAGGCACTCAAGTCACCCCATCCTGGATTCCCCTGGGTGTCTAGTTTTCAAAAATATATAGGTTTGCTAGGTTTCCCTAGGTGCCGGCAGGGCTAGGGTTCAAAAACTACAGCTAGGCACTTTGCCAAAAAAGGGTCATTTTTCACTGCAAAATTGAGGTGTGACCACGTTGCGTTTTGCGCCGTTTCCTGTCGCGGGCACTAGGCTGACCCACACAAGTGAGGTACCATTTTTCTCATAGGACTTTGGGGAACGTGGGGTGGGTGGAAATTTGTGGATCAACGCAGATTCCAGAACTTTCCATCACAGAAATGTGGGGAAAATTTGTTTTTTTTGTCAATTATTTACGTTTGCAAGGGATTCTGGGTAACAGACCCTGGTGGGAGGCACTCAAGTCACCCCATCCTGGATTCCCCTGGGTGTCTAGTTTTTAAAAATATATAGGTTTGCTAGGTTTCCATAGGTGCCGGCAGGGCAAGGGTTAAAAAACCACAGCTAGGCACTTTGCCAAAAAAGGTTCATTTTTCACTGCAAAATTGAGGTGTGACCACGCTGTGTTTTGCGCCGTTTCCTGTCGCGGGCACTAGGCCGACCCGCACAAGTGAGGTACCATTTTTCTCGTAGGACTTTGGGGAATGCGGGGTGGGTGGAAATTTGTGGATCCACGCAGATTCCAGAACTTTCCATCACAGAAATGTGGGGAAAATGTGTTTCTTTTGTCAATTATTTACGTTTGCAAGGGATTCTGGGTAACAGACCCTGGTGGGAGGCACTCAAGTCACCCCATCCTGGATTCCCCTTGGTGTCTAGTTTTCGAAAATATATAGGTTTGCTAGGTTTCCATAGGTGACGGCAGGGCTAGGGTTAAAAAACTACAGCTAGGCACTTTGCCAAAAAAGGGTCATTTTTCACTGCAAAATTGAGGTGTGACCAAGTTGCGTTTTGCGCCGTTTCCTGTCGCGGGCACTAGGCCGACCCGCACAAGTGAGGTACCATTTTTCGTGTAGGACTTTGGGGAATGCGGGGTGGGTGGAAATTTGTGGATCCACGCAGATTCCAGAACTTTCCATCACAGAAATGTGGGGAAAATGTGTTTTTTTTGTCAATTTTTTATGTTTGCAAGGGATTCTGGGTAACAGACCCTGGTGGGAGGCACTCAAGTCACCCCATCCTGGATTCCCCTGGGTGTCTAGTTTTCAAAAATATATAGGTTTGCTAGTTTTCCCTAGGTGCCGGCAGGGCTAGGGTTAAAAAACTACAGCTAGGCACTTTGCCAAAAAAGGGTCATTTTTCACTGCAAAATTGAGGTGTGACCAAGTTGCGTTTTGCGCCGTTTCCTGTCGCGGGCACTAGGCCGACCCGCACAAGTGAGGTACCATTTTTCTCGTAGGACTTTGGGGAACACGAGGTGGGTGGAAATTTGTGGATCCACGCAGATTCCAGAACTTTCCATCACAGAAATGTGGGGAAAATGTGTTTTTTTTGTCAATTTTTTACGTTTGCAAGGGATTCTGGGTAACAGACCCTGGTGGTAGGCACTCAAGTCACCCCATCCTGGATTCCCCTGGGTGTCTAGTTTTCAAAAATATATAGATTTGCTAGCTTTCGCTAGGTGCCGGCAGGGCTAGGGTTAAAAAACTACAGCTAGGCACTTTGCCAAAAAAGGGTCATTTTTCACTGCAAAATTGAGGTGTGACCACGTTGCGTTTTGCGCCGTTTCCTGTCACGGGCACTAGGCCGACCCACACAAGTGAGGTACCATTTTTCTCGTAGGACTTTGGGGAACGTGCGGTGGGTGGAAATTTGTGGATCCACGCAGATTCCTGAACTTTCCATCACAGAAATGTGGGGAAAATGTGTTTTTTTGGTCAATTGTTTCCGTTTGCAAGGGATTCTGGGTAACAGACCCTGGTGGCAGGCACTCAAGTCACCCCATCCTGGATTCCCCTGGGTGTCTAGTTTTCAAAAATATATAGGTTTGCTAGGTTTCCCTAGGTGCCGGCAGGGCTAGGGTTCAAAAACTACAGCTAGGCACTTTGCCAAAAAAGGGTCATATTTCACTGCAAAATTGAGGTGTGACCATGTTGCGTTTTGCGCCGTTTCCTGTCGCGGGCACTAGGCCGACCTGCACAAGTGAGGTACCATTTTTCTTGTAGGACTTTGGGGAACGCGGGGTGGGTGGAAATTTGTGGATCCACGCAGATTCCAGAACTTTCCATCACAGAAATGTGGGGAAAATGTGTTTTTTTTGTCAATTATTTACGTTTGCAAGGGATTCTGGGTAACAGACCATGGTGGGAAGCAGTCAAGTCACCCCATCCTAGATTCCCCTGGGTGTCTAGTTTTCGAAAATATACAGGTTTGCTAGGTTTCCATAGGTGATGGCAGGGCTAGGGTTAAAAAACTACAGCTAGGCACTTTGCCAAAAAAGGGTCATTTTTCACTGCAAAATTGAGGTGTGACCACGTTGCGTTTTGCGCCATTTCCTGTCGCGGGCACTAGGCCGACCCGCACAAGTGAGGTACCATTTTTCTCGTAGGACTTTGGGGAATGCGGGGTGGGTGGAAATTTGTGGATCCAAGCAGATTCCAGAACTTTCCATCACAGAAATGTGGGGAAAATGTGTTTTTTTTGTCAATTTTTTATGTTTGCAAGGGATTCTAGGTAACAGACCCTGGTGGGAGGCACTCAAGTCACCCCATCCTGGATTCCCCTGGGTGTCTAGTTTTCAAAAATATATAGGTTTGCTAGTTTTCCCTAGGTGCCGGCAGGGCTAGGGTTAAAAAACTACAGCTAGGCACTTTGCCAAAAAAGGGTCATTTTTCACTGCAAAATTGAGGTGTGACCAAGTTGCGTTTTGCGCCGTTTCCTGTCGCGGGCACTAGGCCGACCCGCACAAGTGAGGTACTATTTTTCTCGTAGGACTATGGGGAACGCAGGGTGGTTGGAAATTTGTGGATCCACGCAGATTCCAGAACTTTCCATCACAGAAATGTGGGGAAAATGTGTTTTTTTTGTCAATTATTTACGTTTGCAAGGGATTCTGGGTAACAGACCATGGTGGGAGGCACTCAAGTCACCCCATCCTGGATTCCCCTGGGTGCCTAGTTTTCAAAAATATATAGATTTGCTAGCTTTCCCTAGGTGCCGGCAGGGCTAGGGTTAAAAAATTACAGCTAGGCACTTTGCCAAAAAAGGGTCATTTTTCACTGTAAAATTGAGGTGTGACCACGTTGCGTTTTGCGCCGTTTCCTGTCGCGGGCACTAGGCTGACCCGCACAAGTGAGGTACCATTTTTCTCGTAGGACTTTGGGGAACACGGGGTGGGTGGACATTTGTGGATCCACGCAGATTCCAGAACTTTCCATCACAGAAATGTGGGGAAAAATGTGTTTTTTTTGTCAATTTTTTACGTTTGCAAGGGATTCTGGGTAACAGACCCTGGTGGTAGGCACTCAAGTCACCCCATCCTGGATTCCCCTGGGTGTCTAGTTTTCAAAAATATATAGATTTGCTAGCTTTCGCTAGGTGCCGGCAGGGCTAGGGTTCAAAAACTACAGCTAGGCATTTTGCAAAAAAAGGGTCATTTTTCACTGCAAAATTGAGGTGTCACCACGTTGCGTTTTACGCCGTTTCCTGTTTCAGGCACTAGGCCGAACCGCACAAGTGAGGTACCATTATTCTCAAAGGACTTTGGGGAACGCGGGGTGGGTGGAAATTTGTGGATCCACGCAGATTCCAGAACTTTTTATCACAGAAATGTGGGGAAAATGTGTTTTTTTTGTCAATTGTTTCCGTTTGCAAGGGATTCTGGGTAACAGACCCTGGTGGCAGGCACTCAAGTCACCCCATCCTGGATTTCCCTGGGTGTCTAGTTTTCGAAAACATATAGGTTTGCTAGGTTTCCATAGGTGACGGCAGGGCTAGGGTTCAAAAACTACAGCTAGGCACTTTGCCAAAAAAGGGTCATTTTTCACTGCAAAATTGAGGTGTGACCACGTTGGGTTTTGCGCCGTTTCCTGTCACGGGCACTAGGCCGACCCGCACAAGTGAGGTACCATTTTTCTCGTAGGACGTTGGGGAATGCGGGGTGGGTGGAAATTTGTGGATCCACGCAGATTCTAGAACTTTCCATCACAGAAATGTGGGGAAAATGTGTTTTTTTTGTCAATTGTTTATGTTTGCAAGGGATTCTGGGTAACAGACCCTGGTGGGAGGCACTCAAGTCACCCCATCCTGGATTCCCCTGGGTGTCTAGTTTTCAAAAATATATAGGTTTGCTAGGTTTCCCTAGGTGCCGGCAGGGCTAGGGTTAAAAAACTACAGCTAGGCACTTTGCCAAAAAAGGGTCATTTTTCACTGCAAAATTGAGGTGTGACCACGCTGCGTTTTGCGCCGTTTCCTGTTGCGGGCACTAGGCCGACCCGCACAAGTGAGGTACCATTTTTCTCGTAGGACATTGGGGAACGCAGGGTGGGTGGAAATTTGTGGATCCACGCAGATTCCAGAACTTTCCATCACAGAAATATGGGGAAAATGTGTTTTTTTTGTCAATTATTTACGTTTGCAAGGGATTCTGGGTAACAGACCATGGTGGAAGGCACTGAAGTCACCCCATCCTGGATTCCCCTGGGTGTCTAGTTTTCAAAAATATATAGATTTGCTAGCTTTCCCTAGGTGCCGGCAGGGCTAGGGTTCAAAAACTAGAGCTAGGCACTTTGCCAAAAAAGGGTCATTTTTCACTGCAAAATTGAGGTGTGACCATGTTGCGTTTTGCGCCGTTTCCTGTCGCGGGCACTAGGCCGACCCGCACAAGTGAGGTACCATTTTTCTCGTAGGACTTTGGGGAACGCAGGGTGGGTGGAAATTTGTGGATCCACGCAGATTCCAGAACTTTCCATCACAGAAATGTGGGGAAAATGTGGTTTTTTTGTCAATTATTTACGTTTGCAAGGGATTCTGGGTAACAGACCCTGGTGGGAGGCACTCAAGTCACCCCATCCTGGATTCCCCTGGGTGTCTAGTTTTCACAAATATATAGGTTTACTAGGTTTCCCTAGGTGCCGGCAGGGCTAGGGTTAAAAAACTACAGCTAGGCACTTTGCCAAAAAAGGGTCATTTTTCACTGCAAAATTGAGGTGTGACCACGTTGCGTTTTGCGCCGTTTCCTGTCGAGGGCACTAGGCCGACCTGCACAAGTGAGGTACCATTTTTCTCGTAGGACTTTGGGGAATGCGGGGTGGGTGGAAATTTGTGGATCCACGCAGATTCCAGAACTTTCCATCACAGAAATGTGGGGAAAATGTGTTTTTTTTTGTCAATTTTTTATGTTTGCAAGGGATTCTGGGTAACAGACCCTGGTGGGAGGCACTCAAGTCACCCCATCCTGGATTCCCCTGGGTGTCTAGTTTTCAAAAACATATAGGTTTGCTAGTTTTCCCTAGGTGCCGGCAGGGCTAGGGTTAAAAAAACTACAGCTAGGCACTTTGCCAAAAAAGGGTCATTTTTCACTGCAAAATTGAGGTGTGACCAAGTTGCGTTTTGTGCCGTTTCCTGTCGCGGGCACTAGGCCGACCCGCACAAGTGAGGTACCATTTTTCTCGTAGGACTATGGGGAACGCAGGGTGGTTGGAAATTTGTGGATCCACGCAGATTCCAGAACTTTCCATCACAGAAATGTGGGGAAAATGTGTTTTTTTTGTCAATTATTCACGTTTGCAAGGGATTCTGGGTAACAGACCATGGTGGGAGGCACTCAAGTCACCCCATCCTGGATTCCCCTGGGTGCCTAGTTTTCAAAAATATATAGATTTTCTAGCTTTCCCTAGGTGCCGGCAGGGCTAGGGTTAAAAAATTACAGCTAGGCACTTTGCCAAAAAAGAGTCATTTTTCACTGCAAAATTGAGGTGTGACCACGTTGCGTTTTGCGCCGTTTCCTGTCGCGGGCACTAGGCTGACCCGCACAAGTGAGGTACCATTTTTCTCGTAGGACTTTGGGGAACACGGGGTGGGTGGACATTTGTGGATCCACGCAGATTCCAGAACTTTCCATCACAGAAATGTGGGGAAAATGTGTTTTTTTTGTCAATTTTTTACGTTTGCAAGGGATTCTGGGTAACAGACCCTGGTGGTAGGCACTCAAGTCACCCCATCCTGGATTCCCCTGGGTGTCTAGTTTTCAAAAATATATAGATTTGCTAGCTTTCGCTAGGTGCCGGCAGGGCTAGGGTTCAAAAACTACAGCTAGGCATTTTGTAAAAAAAGGGTCATTTTTCACTGCAAAATTGAGGTGTCACCACGTTGCGTTTTACGCCGTTTCCTGTTTCAGGCACTAGGCCGAACCGCACAAGTGAGGTACCATTTTTCTCGTAGGACTTTGGGGAACGCGGGGTGGGTGGAAATTTGTGGATCCACGCAGATTCCAGAACTTTTTATCACAGAAATGTGGGGAAAATGTGTTTTTTTTGTCAATTGTTTCCGTTTGCAAGGGATTCTGGGTAACAGACCCTGGTGGCAGGCACTCAAGTCACCCCATCCTGGATTCCCCTGGGTGTCTAGTTTTCGAAAATATATAGGTTTGCTAGGTTTCCATAGGTGACGGCAGGGCTAGGGTTCAAAAACTACAGCTAGGCACTTTGCCAAAAAAGGGTCATTTTTCACTGCAAAATTGAGGTGTGACCACGTTGGGTTTTGCGCCGTTTCCTGTCACGGGCACTAGGCCGACCCGCACAAGTGAGGTACCATTTTTCTCGTAGGACGTTGGGGAATGCGGGGTGGGTGGAAATTTGTGGATCCACGCAGATTCCAGAACTTTCCATCATAGAAATGTGGGGAAAATTTGTTTTTTTTGTCAATTGTTTATGTTTGCAAGGGATTCTGGGTAACAGACCCTGGTGGGAGGCACTCAAGTCACCCCATCCTGGATTCCCCTGGGTGTCTAGTTTTCAAAAATATATAGGTTTGCTAGGTTTCCCTAGGTGCCGGCAGGGCTAGGGTTAAAAAACTACAGCTAGGCACTTTGCCAAAAAAGGGTCATTTTTCACTGCAAAATTGAGGTGTGACCACGCTGCGTTTTGCGCCGTTTCCTGTTGCGGGCACTAGGCCGACCCGCACAAGTGAGGTACCATTTTTCTCATAGGACTTTGGGGAACGCAGGGTGGGTGGAAATTTGTGGATCCACGCAGATTCCAGAACTTTCCATCACAGAAATATGGGGAAAATGTGGTTTTTTTGTCAATTATTTACGTTTGCAAGGGATTCTGGGTAACAGACCCTGGTGGGAGGCACTGAAGTCACCCCATCCTGGATTCCCCTGGGTGTCTAGTTTTCAAAAATATATAGATTTGCTAGCTTTCCCTAGGTGCCGGCAGGGCTAGGGTTCAAAAACTAGAGCTAGGCACTTTGCCAAAAAAGGGTCATTTTTCACTGCAAAATTGAGGTGTGACCACGTTGCGTTTTGCGCCGTTTCCTGTCGCGGGCACTAGGCCGACCCGCACAAGTGAGGTACCATTTTTCTCGTAGGACTTTGGGGAACGCAGGGTGGGTGGAAATTTGTGGATCCACGCAGATTCCAGAACTTTCCATCACAGAAATGTGGGGAAAATGTGTTTTTTTTGTCAATTATTTACGTTTGCAAGGGATTCTGGGTAACAGACCATGGTGGGAGGCACTGAAGTCACCCCATCCTCGATTCCCCTGGGTGTCTAGTTTTCAAAAATATATAGATTTGCTAGCTTTCCCTAGGTGCCGGCAGGGCTAGGGTTCAAAAACTACAGCTAGGCACTTTGCCAAAAAAGGGTCATTTTTCACTGCAAAATCGAGGTGTGACCATGTTGCGTTTTGCGCCGTTTACTGTCGCGGGCACTAGGCCGACCCGCACAAGTGAGGTACCATTTTTCTCGTAGGACTTTGGGGAACGCGGGGTGGGTGGAAATTTGTGGATCCACGCAGATTCCAGAACTTTCCATCACAGAAATGTGGGGAAAATGTGTTTTTTTTGTCAATTATTTACGTTTGCAAGGGATTCTGGGTAACAGACCATGGTGGGAGGCACTCAAGTCACCCCATCCTAGATTCCCCTGGGTGTCTAGTTTTCGAAAATATACAGGTTTGCTAGGTTTCCATAGGTGACGGCAGGGCTAGGGTTAAAAAACTACAGCTAGGCACTTTGCCAAAAAAGGGTCATTTTTCAATGCAAAATTGAGGTGTGACCACGTTGCGTTTTGCGCCGTTTCCTGTCGCGGGCACTAGGCCGACCTGCACAAGTGAGGTACCATTTTTCTCGTAGGACTTTGGGGAATGCGGGGTGGGTGGAAATTTGTGGATCCACGCAGATTCCAGAACTTTCCATCACAGAAATGTGGGGAAAATGTGTTTTTTTTGTCAATTTTTTATGTTTGCAAGGGATTCTGGGTAACAGACCCTGGTGGGAGGCACTCAAGTCACCCCATCCTGGATTCGCCTGGGTGTCTAGTTTTCAAAAATATATAGGTTTGCTAGTTTTCCCTAGGTGCCAGCAGGGCTAGGGTTAAAAAACTACAGCTAGGCACTTTGCCAAAAAAGGGTCATTTTTCACTGCAAAATTGAGGTGTGACCAAGTTGCGTTTTGCGCCGTTTCCTGTCGCAGGCACTAGGCCGACCCGCACAAGTGAGGTACCATTTTTCTCGTAGGACTATGGGGAACGCAGGGTGGTTGGAAATTTGTGGATCCACGCAGATTCCAGAACTTTTTATCACAGAAATGTGGGGAAAATGTGTTTTTTTTGTCAATTGTTTCCGTTTGCAAGGGATTCTGGGTAACAGACCCTGGTGGCAGGCACTCAAGTCACCCCATCCTGGATTCCCCTGGGTGTCTAGTTTTCGAAAATATATAGGTTTGCTAGGTTTCCATAGGTGACGGCAGGGCTAGGGTTCAAAAACTACAGCTAGGCACTTTGCCAAAAAAGGGTCATTTTTCACTGCAAAATTGAGGTGTGACCACGTTGGGTTTTGCGCCGTTTCCTGTCACGGGCACTAGGCCGACCCGCACAAGTGAGGTACCATTTTTCTCGTAGGACGTTGGGGAATGCGGGGTGGGTGGAAATTTGTGGATCCACGCAGATTCCAGAACTTTCCATCACAGAAATGTGGGGAAAATTTGTTTTTTTTGTCAATTGTTTATGTTTGCAAGGGATTCTGGGTAACAGACCCTGGTGGGAGGCACTCAAGTCACCCCATCCTGGATTCCCCTGGGTGTCTAGTTTTCAAAAATATATAGGTTTGCTAGGTTTCCCTAGGTGCCGGCAGGGCTAGGGTTAAAAAACTACAGCTAGGCACTTTGCCAAAAAAGGGTCATTTTTCACTGCAAAATTGAGGTGTGACCACGCTGCGTTTTGCGCCGTTTCCTGTTGCGGGCACTAGGCCGACCCGCACAAGTGAGGTACCATTTTTCTCATAGGACTTTGGGGAACGCAGGGTGGGTGGAAATTTGTGGATCCACGCAGATTCCAGAACTTTCCATCACAGAAATATGGGGAAAATGTGGTTTTTTTGTCAATTATTTACGTTTGCAAGGGATTCTGGGTAACAGACCCTGGTGGGAGGCACTGAAGTCACCCCATCCTGGATTCCCCTGGGTGTCTAGTTTTCAAAAATATATAGATTTGCTAGCTTTCCCTAGGTGCCGGCAGGGCTAGGGTTCAAAAACTAGAGCTAGGCACTTTGCCAAAAAAGGGTCATTTTTCACTGCAAAATTGAGGTGTGACCACGTTGCGTTTTGCGCCGTTTCCTGTCGCGGGCACTAGGCCGACCCGCACAAGTGAGGTACCATTTTTCTCGTAGGACTTTGGGGAACGCAGGGTGGGTGGAAATTTGTGGATCCACGCAGATTCCAGAACTTTCCATCACAGAAATGTGGGGAAAATGTGTTTTTTTTGTCAATTATTTACGTTTGCAAGGGATTCTGGGTAACAGACCATGGTGGGAGGCACTGAAGTCACCCCATCCTCGATTCCCCTGGGTGTCTAGTTTTCAAAAATATATAGATTTGCTAGCTTTCCCTAGGTGCCGGCAGGGCTAGGGTTCAAAAACTACAGCTAGGCACTTTGCCAAAAAAGGGTCATTTTTCACTGCAAAATCGAGGTGTGACCATGTTGCGTTTTGCGCCGTTTACTGTCGCGGGCACTAGGCCGACCCGCACAAGTGAGGTACCATTTTTCTCGTAGGACTTTGGGGAACGCGGGGTGGGTGGAAATTTGTGGATCCACGCAGATTCCAGAACTTTCCATCACAGAAATGTGGGGAAAATGTGTTTTTTTTGTCAATTATTTACGTTTGCAAGGGATTCTGGGTAACAGACCATGGTGGGAGGCACTCAAGTCACCCCATCCTAGATTCCCCTGGGTGTCTAGTTTTCGAAAATATACAGGTTTGCTAGGTTTCCATAGGTGACGGCAGGGCTAGGGTTAAAAAACTACAGCTAGGCACTTTGCCAAAAAAGGGTCATTTTTCAATGCAAAATTGAGGTGTGACCACGTTGCGTTTTGCGCCGTTTCCTGTCGCGGGCACTAGGCCGACCTGCACAAGTGAGGTACCATTTTTCTCGTAGGACTTTGGGGAATGCGGGGTGGGTGGAAATTTGTGGATCCACGCAGATTCCAGAACTTTCCATCACAGAAATGTGGGGAAAATGTGTTTTTTTTGTCAATTTTTTATGTTTGCAAGGGATTCTGGGTAACAGACCCTGGTGGGAGGCACTCAAGTCACCCCATCCTGGATTCGCCTGGGTGTCTAGTTTTCAAAAATATATAGGTTTGCTAGTTTTCCCTAGGTGCCAGCAGGGCTAGGGTTAAAAAACTACAGCTAGGCACTTTGCCAAAAAAGGGTCATTTTTCACTGCAAAATTGAGGTGTGACCAAGTTGCGTTTTGCGCCGTTTCCTGTCGCAGGCACTAGGCCGACCCGCACAAGTGAGGTACCATTTTTCTCGTAGGACTATGGGGAACGCAGGGTGGTTGGAAATTTGTGGATCCACGCAGATTCCAGAACTTTCCATCACAGAAATGTGGGGAAAATGTGTTTTTTTTGTCAATTATTTACGTTTGCAAGGAATTCTGGGTAACAGACCATGGTGGGAGGCACTAAAGTCACCCCATCCTGGATTCCCCTGGGTGCCTAGTTTTCAAAAATATATAGATTTGCTAGCTTTCCCTAGGTGCCGGCAGGGCTAGGGTTAAAAAATTACAGCTAGGCACTTTGCCAAAAAAGGGTCATTTTTCACTGCAAAATTGAGGTGTGACCACGTTGAGTTTTGCGCCGTTTCCTGTCGCGGGCACTAGGCTGACCCGCACAAGTGAGGTGCCATTTTTCTCGTAGGACTTTGGGGAACACGGGGTGGGTGGACATTTGTGGATCCACGCAGATTCCAGAACTTTCCATCACAGAAATGTGGGGAAAATGTGTTTTTTTTGTCAATTTTTTACGTTTGCAAGGGATTCTGGGTAACAGACCCTGGTGGTAGGCACTCAAGCCACCCCATCCTGGATTCCCCTGGGTGTCTAGTTTTCAAAAATATATAGATTTGCTAGCTTTCGCTAGGTGCCGGCAGGGCTAGGGTTCAAAAACTACAGCTAGGCATTTTGCAAAAAAAGGGTCATTTTTCACTGCAAAATTGAGGTGTCACCACGTTGCGTTTTACGCCGTTTCCTGTTTCAGGCACTAGGCCGAACCGCACAAGTGAGGTACCATTTTTCTCGTAGGACTTTGGGGAACGCGGGGTGGGTGGAAATTTGTGGATCCACGCAGATTCCAGAACTTTTTATCACAGAAATGTGGGGAAAATGTGTTTTTTTTGTCAATTGTTTCCGTTTGCAAGGGATTCTGGGTAACAGACCCTGGTGGCAGGCACTCAAGTCACCCCATCCTGGATTCCCCTGGGTGTCTAGTTTTCGAAAATATATAGGTTTGCTAGGTTTCCATAGGTGACGGCAGGGCTAGGGTTCAAAAACTACAGCTAGGCACTTTGCCAAAAAAGGGTCATTTTTCACTGCAAAATTGAGGTGTGACCACGTTGCGTTTTGCACCGTTTCCTGTCACGGGCACTAGGCCGACCCGCACTAGTGAGGTTCCATTTTTCTCGTAGGACTTTGGGGAATGCGGGGTGGGTGGAAATTTGTGGATCCACGCAGATTCCATATCTTTTCATCACAGAAATGTGGGGAAAATGTATTTTTTTGTCAATTATTTCCGTTTGCAAGGGATTCTGGGTAACAGACCCTGGTGGCAGGCACTCAAGTCACCCCATCCTGGATTCCCCTGGGTGTCTAGTTTTCGAAAATATATAGGTTTGCTAGGTTTCCCTAGGTGCCGGTAGGGCTAGGGTTCAAAAACTACAGCTAGGCACTTTGTCAAAAAAGGGTCATTTTTCACTGCAAAATTGAGGTGTGACCACGTTGCGTTTTGCGCCATTTCCTGTCGCGGGCACTAGGCCGACCCGCACAAGTGAGGTACCATTTTTCTTGTAGGACTTTGGGAAACGCGGGGTGGGTGGAAATTTGTGGATGCATGCAGATTCCAGAACTTTTCATCACAGAAATGTGGGGAAAATGTGTTTTTTTTGTCAATTGTTTCCGTTTGCAAGGGATTCTGGGTAACAGACCCTGGTGGCAGGCACTCAAGTCACACCATCCTGGATTCCCCTGGGTGTCTTGTTTTTGAAAATATATAGGTTTGCTAGGCTTCCATAGGTGACGGCAGGGCTAGGGTTCAAAAACTACAGCTAGGCACTTTGCCAAAAAAGGGTCATTTTTCACTGCAAAATTGAGGTGTGACCACGTTGCGTTTTGCGCCGTTTCCTGTCGTGGGCACTAGGCCGACCCGCACTAGTGAGGTTCCATTTTTCTCGTAGGACTTTGGGGAATGCGGGGTGGGTGGAAATTTGTGGATGCACGCAGATTCCAGAACTTTCCATCACAGAAATGTGGGGAAAATGTGTTTTTTTTGTCAATTGTTTATGTTTGCAAGGGATTCTGGGTAACAGACCCTGGTGGGAGGCACTCAAGTCACCCCATCCTGGATTCCCCTGGGTGTCTAATTTTCAAAAATATATAGGTTTGCTAGGTTTCCCTAGGTGCCGGCAGGGCTAGGGTTAAAAAACTACAGCTAGGCACTTTGCCAAAAAAGGGTCATTTTTCACTGCAAAATTGAGGTGTGACCACGTTGCGTTTTGCGCCGTTTCCTGTCGCGGGCACTAGGCCGACCCACACAAGTGAGGTACCATTTTTCTCATAGGACTTTGGGGAACGCGGGGTGGGTGGAAATTTGTGGATCCACGCAGATTCCAGAACTTTCCATCACAGAAATGTGGGGAAAATGTGTTTTTTTGTCAATTATTTACGTTTGCAAGGGATTCTGGGTAACAGACCATGGTGGGAGGCACTGAAGTCACCCCATCCTGGATTCCCCTGGGTGTCTAGTTTTCAAAAATATATAGATTTGCTAGCTTTCCCTAGGTGCCGGCAGGGCTAGGGTTCAAAAACTACAGCTAGGCACTTTGCCAAAAAAGGGTCATTTTTCACTGCAAAATTGAGGTGTGACCAAGTTGCGTTTTGCGCCGTTTCCTGTTGCGGGCACTAGGCTGACCCGCACAAGTGAGGTACCATTTTTCTCGTAGGACTTTGGGGAACCCGGGGTGGGTGGAAATTTGTGGATCCACGCAGATTCAAGAACTTTCCATCACAGAAATGTGGGGAAAATGTTTTTTGTCAATTTTTTTTTATGTTTGCAAGGGATTCTGGGTAACAGACCCTGGTCGGAGGCACTCAAGTCACCCCATCCTGGATTTCCCTGGGTGTCTAGTTTTCGAAAATATATAGGTTTTCTAGGTTTCCCTAGGTGCCGGCAGGGCTAGGGTTCATAACTACAGCTAGGCACTTTGCCAAAAAAGGGTCATTTTTCACTGCAAAATTGAGGTGTGACCACATTGCGTTTTGCGCCGTTTCCTGTCGCGGGCACTAGGCCGACCCGCACAAGTGAGGTACCATTTTTCTCGTAGGACTTTGGGGGACGCGGGGTGGGTGGAAATTTGTGGATCCACGCAGATTCCAGATCTTTCCATCACAGAAATGTGGGGAAAATGTTTTTTTTGTGTCAATTGTTTCCGTTTGCAAGGGATTCTGGGTAACAGACCCTGGTGGCAGGCACTCAAGTCACCCCATCCTGGATTCCCCTGGGTGTCTAGTTTTCAAAAATATATAGGTTTGCTAGGTTTCCCTAGGTGCCGGCAGGGCTAGGGTTCAAAAACTACAGCTAGGCACTTTGCCAAAAAAGGGTCATTTTTCACTGTAAAATTGAGGTGTGACCAAGTTGCGTTTTGCGCCGTTTCCTGTCGCGGGCACTAGGCTGACCCACACAAGTGAGGTACCATTTTTCTCGTAGGACTTTGGGGAACGTGGGGTGGGTGGAAATGTGTGGATCAACGCAGATTCCAGAACTTTCCATCACAGAAATGTGGGGAAAATGTGTTTTTTTTGTCAATTATTTCCGTTTGCAAGGGATTCTGGGTAACAGACCCTGGTGGCAGGCACTCAAGTCACCCCATCCTGGATTCCCCTGGGTGTCTAGTTTTCGAAAATATATAGGTTTGCTAGGTTTCCCTAGGTGCCGGTAGGGCTAGGGTTCAAAAACTACAGCTAGGCACTTTGTCAAAAAAGGGTCATTTTTCACTGCAAAATTGAGGTGTGACCACGTTGCGTTTTGCGCCATTTCCTGTCGCGGGCACTAGGCCGACCCGCACAAGTGAGGTACCATTTTTCTTGTAGGACTTTGGGAAACGCGGGGTGGGTGGAAATTTGTGGATGCATGCAGATTCCAGAACTTTTCATCACAGAAATGTGGGGAAAATGTGTTTTTTTTGTCAATTGTTTCCGTTTGCAAGGGATTCTGGGTAACAGACCCTGGTGGCAGGCACTCAAGTCACACCATCCTGGATTCCCCTGGGTGTCTTGTTTTTGAAAATATATAGGTTTGCTAGGCTTCCATAGGTGACGGCAGGGCTAGGGTTCAAAAACTACAGCTAGGCACTTTGCCAAAAAAGGGTCATTTTTCACTGCAAAATTGAGGTGTGACCACGTTGCGTTTTGCGCCGTTTCCTGTCGTGGGCACTAGGCCGACCCGCACTAGTGAGGTTCCATTTTTCTCGTAGGACTTTGGGGAATGCGGGGTGGGTGGAAATTTGTGGATGCACGCAGATTCCAGAACTTTCCATCACAGAAATGTGGGGAAAATGTGTTTTTTTTGTCAATTGTTTATGTTTGCAAGGGATTCTGGGTAACAGACCCTGGTGGGAGGCACTCAAGTCACCCCATCCTGGATTCCCCTGGGTGTCTAATTTTCAAAAATATATAGGTTTGCTAGGTTTCCCTAGGTGCCGGCAGGGCTAGGGTTAAAAAACTACAGCTAGGCACTTTGCCAAAAAAGGGTCATTTTTCACTGCAAAATTGAGGTGTGACCACGTTGCGTTTTGCGCCGTTTCCTGTCGCGGGCACTAGGCCGACCCACACAAGTGAGGTACCATTTTTCTCATAGGACTTTGGGGAACGCGGGGTGGGTGGAAATTTGTGGATCCACGCAGATTCCAGAACTTTCCATCACAGAAATGTGGGGAAAATGTGTTTTTTTGTCAATTATTTACGTTTGCAAGGGATTCTGGGTAACAGACCATGGTGGGAGGCACTGAAGTCACCCCATCCTGGATTCCCCTGGGTGTCTAGTTTTCAAAAATATATAGATTTGCTAGCTTTCCCTAGGTGCCGGCAGGGCTAGGGTTCAAAAACTACAGCTAGGCACTTTGCCAAAAAAGGGTCATTTTTCACTGCAAAATTGAGGTGTGACCACGTTGCGTTTTGCGCCGTTTCCTGTTGCGGGCACTAGGCTGACCCGCACAAGTGAGGTACCATTTTTCTCGTAGGACTTTGGGGAACCCGGGGTGGGTGGAAATTTGTGGATCCACGCAGATTCAAGAACTTTCCATCACAGAAATGTGGGGAAAATGTTTTTTGTCAATTTTTTTTTATGTTTGCAAGGGATTCTGGGTAACAGACCCTGGTCGGAGGCACTCAAGTCACCCCATCCTGGATTTCCCTGGGTGTCTAGTTTTCGAAAATATATAGGTTTTCTAGGTTTCCCTAGGTGCCGGCAGGGCTAGGGTTCATAACTACAGCTAGGCACTTTGCCAAAAAAGGGTCATTTTTCACTGCAAAATTGAGGTGTGACCACATTGCGTTTTGCGCCGTTTCCTGTCGCGGGCACTAGGCCGACCCGCACAAGTGAGGTACCATTTTTCTCGTAGGACTTTGGGGGACGCGGGGTGGGTGGAAATTTGTGGATCCACGCAGATTCCAGATCTTTCCATCACAGAAATGTGGGGAAAATGTTTTTTTTGTGTCAATTGTTTCCGTTTGCAAGGGATTCTGGGTAACAGACCCTGGTGGCAGGCACTCAAGTCACCCCATCCTGGATTCCCCTGGGTGTCTAGTTTTCAAAAATATATAGGTTTGCTAGGTTTCCCTAGGTGCCGGCAGGGCTAGGGTTCAAAAACTACAGCTAGGCACTTTGCCAAAAAAGGGTCATTTTTCACTGTAAAATTGAGGTGTGACCAAGTTGCGTTTTGCGCCGTTTCCTGTCGCGGGCACTAGGCTGACCCACACAAGTGAGGTACCATTTTTCTCGTAGGACTTTGGGGAACGTGGGGTGGGTGGAAATGTGTGGATCAACGCAGATTCCAGAACTTTCCATCACAGAAATGTGGGGAAAATGTGTTTTTTTGTCAATTATTTACGTTTGCAAGGGATTCTGGGTAACAGACCCTGGTGGGAGGCACTCAAGTCACCCCATCCTGGATTCCCCTGGGTGTCTAGTTTTCAAAAATATATAGGTTTGCTAGGTTTCCATAGGTGCCGGCAGGGCTAGGGTTAAAAAACTACAGCTAGGCACTTTGCCAAAAAAGGGTCATTTTTCACTGCAAAATTGAGGTGTGACCACGCTGTGTTTTGCGCCGTTTCCTGTCGCGGGCACTAGGCCGACCCGCACAAGTGAGGTACCATGTTTCTCGTAGGAATTTGGGGAACGCAGGGTGGGTGGAAATTTGTGGATCCACGCAGATTCCAGAACTTTCCATCACAGAAATGTGGGGAAAATGTGTTTTTTTTGTCAATTATTTACGTTTGCAAGGAATTCTGGGTAACAGACCATGGTGGGAGGCACTAAAGTCACCCCATCCTGGATTCCCCTGGGTGCCTAGTTTTCAAAAATATATAGATTTGCTAGCTTTCCCTAGGTGCCGGCAGGGCTAGGGTTAAAAAATTACAGCTAGGCACTTTGCCAAAAAAGGGTCATTTTTCACTGCAAAATTGAGGTGTGACCACGTTGCGTTTTGCGCCGTTTCCTGTCGCGGGCACTAGGCTGACCCGCACAAGTGAGGTACCATTTTTCTCGTAGGACTTTGGGGAACACGGGGTGGGTGGACATTTGTGGATCCACGCAGATTCCAGAACTTTCCATCACAGAAATGTGGGGAAAATGTGTTTTTTTTGTCAATTTTTTACGTTTGCAAGGGATTCTGGGTAACAGACCCTGGTGGTAGGCACTCAAGCCACCCCATCCTGGATTCCCCTGGGTGTCTAGTTTTCAAAAATATATAGATTTGCTAGCTTTCGCTAGGTGCCGGCAGGGCTAGGGTTCAAAAACTACAGCTAGGCATTTTGCAAAAAAAGGGTCATTTTTCACTGCAAAATTGAGGTGTCACCACGTTGCGTTTTACGCCGTTTCCTGTTTCAGGCACTAGGCCGAACCGCACAAGTGAGGTACCATTTTTCTCGTAGGACTTTGGGGAACGCGGGGTGGGTGGAAATTTGTGGATCCACGCAGATTCCAGAACTTTTTATCACAGAAATGTGGGGAAAATGTGTTTTTTTTGTCAATTGTTTCCGTTTGCAAGGGATTCTGGGTAACAGACCCTGGTGGCAGGCACTCAAGTCACCCCATCCTGGATTCCCCTGGGTGTCTAGTTTTCGAAAATATATAGGTTTGCTAGGTTTCCATAGGTGACGGCAGGGCTAGGGTTCAAAAACTACAGCTAGGCACTTTGCCAAAAAAGGGTCATTTTTCACTGCAAAATTGAGGTGTGACCACGTTGCGTTTTGCACCGTTTCCTGTCGCGGGCACTAGGCCGACCCGCACTAGTGAGGTTCCATTTTTCTCGTAGGACTTTGGGGAATGCGGGGTGGGTGGAAATTTGTGGATCCACGCAGATTCCAGAACTTTTCATCACAGAAATGTGGGGAAAATGTGTTTTTTTTGTCAATTATTTCCGTTTGCAAGGGATTCTGGGTAACAGACCCTGGTGGCAGGCACTCAAGTCACCCCATCCTGGATTCCCCTGGGTGTCTAGTTTTCGAAAATATATAGGTTTGCTAGGCTTCCATAGGTGACGGCAGGGCTAGGGTTCAAAAACTACAGCTAGGCACTTTGCCAAAAAAGGGTCATTTTTCACTGCAAAATTGAGGTGTGACCACGTTGCGTTTTGCGCCGTTTCCTGTCGTGGGCACTAGGCCGACCCGCACTAGTGAGGTTCCATTTTTCTCGTAGGACTTTGGGGAATGCGGGGTGGGTGGAAATTTGTGGATGCACGCAGATTCCAGAACTTTCCATCACAGAAATGTGGGGAAAATGTGTTTTTTTTGTCAATTGTTTATGTTTGCAAGGGATTCTGGGTAACAGACCCTGGTGGGAGGCACTCAAGTCACCCCATCCTGGATTCCCCTGGGTGTCTAATTTTCAAAAATATATAGGTTTGCTAGGTTTCCCTAGGTGCCGGCAGGGCTAGGGTTAAAAAACTACAGCTAGGCACTTTGCCAAAAAAGGGTCATTTTTCACTGCAAAATTGAGGTGTGACCACGTTGCGTTTTGCGCCGTTTCCTGTCGCGGGCACTAGGCCGACCCACACAAGTGAGGTACCATTTTTCTCGTAGGACTTTGGGGAACGCGGGGTGGGTGGAAATTTGTGGATCCACGCAGATTCCAGAACTTTCCATCACAGAAATGTGGGGAAAATGTGTTTTTTTGTCAATTATTTACGTTTGCAAGGGATTCTGGGTAACAGACCATGGTGGGAGGCACTGAAGTCACCCCATCCTGGATTCCCCTGGGTGTCTAGTTTTCAAAAATATATAGATTTGCTAGCTTTCCCTAGGTGCCGGCAGGGCTAGGGTTCAAAAACTACAGCTAGGCACTTTGCCAAAAAAGGGTCATTTTTCACTGCAAAATTGAGGTGTGACCACGTTGCGTTTTGCGCCGTTTCCTGTTGCGGGCACTAGGCTGACCCGCACAAGTGAGGTACCATTTTTCTCGTAGGACTTTGGGGAACCCGGGGTGGGTGGAAATTTGTGGATCCACGCAGATTCCAAAACTTTCCATCACAGAAATGTGGGGAAAATGTGTTTTTTTTGTCAATTTTTTACGTTTGCAAGGGATTCTGGGTAACAGACCCTGGTGGTAGGCACTCAAGTCACCCCATCCTGGATTCCCCTGGGTGTCTAGTTTTCAAAAATATATAGATTTGCTAGCTTTCGCTAGGTGCCGGCAGGGCTAGGGTTAAAAAACTACAGCTAGGCACTTTGCCAAAAAAGGGTCATTTTTCACTGCAAAATTGAGGTGTGACCACGTTGCGTTTTGCGCCGTTTCCTGTCACGGGCACTAGGCCGACCCACACAAGTGAGGTACCATTTTTCTCGAAGGACTTTGGGGAACGCGGGGTGGGTGGAAATTTGTGGATCCACGCAGATTCAAGAACTTTCCATCACAGAAATGTGGGGAAAATGTTTTTTGTCAATTTTTTTTTATGTTTGCAAGGGATTCTGGGTAACAGACCCTGGTCGGAGGCACTCAAGTCACCCCATCCTGGATTTCCCTGGGTGTCTAGTTTTCGAAAATATATAGGTTTTCTAGGTTTCCCTAGGTGCCGGCAGGGCTAGGGTTCATAACTACAGCTAGGCACTTTGCCAAAAAAGGGTCATTTTTCACTGCAAAATTGAGGTGTGACCACGTTGCGTTTTGCGCCGTTTCCTGTCGCGGGCACTAGGCCGACCCGCACAAGTGAGGTACCATTTTTCTCGTAGGACTTTGGGGGACGCGGGGTGGGTGGAAATTTGTGGATCCACGCAGATTCCAGATCTTTCCATCACAGAAATGTGGGGAAAATGTTTTTTTTGTGTCAATTGTTTCCGTTTGCAAGGGATTCTGGGTAACAGACCCTGGTGGCAGGCACTCAAGTCACCCCATCCTGGATTCCCCTGGGTGTCTAGTTTTCAAAAATATATAGGTTTGCTAGGTTTCCCTAGGTGCCAGCAGGGCTAGGGTTCAAAAACTACAGCTAGGCACTTTGCCAAAAAAGGGTCATTTTTCACTGTAAAATTGAGGTGTGACCAAGTTGCGTTTTGCGCCGTTTCCTGTCGCGGGCACTAGGCTGACCCACACAAGTGAGGTACCATTTTTCTCGTAGGACTTTGGGGAACGTGGGGTGGGTGGAAATGTGTGGATCAACGCAGATTCCAGAACTTTCCATCACAGAAATGTGGGGAAAATGTGTTTTTTTTGTCAATTATTTACGTTTGCAAGGGATTCTGGGTAACAGACCCTGGTGGGAGGCACTCAAGTCACCCCATCCTGGATTCCCCTGGGTGTCTAGTTTTCAAAAATATATAGGTTTGCTAGGTTTCCATAGGTGCCGGCAGGGCTAGGGTTAAAAAACTACAGCTAGGCACTTTGCCAAAAAAGGGTCATTTTTCACTGCAAAATTGAGGTGTGACCACGCTGTGTTTTGCGCCGTTTCCTGTCGCGGGCACTAGGCCGACCCGCACAAGTGAGGTACCATGTTTCTCGTAGGAATTTGGGGAACGCAGGGTGGGTGGAAATTTGTGGATCCACGCAGATTCCAGATCTTTCCATCACAGAAATGTGGGGAAAATGTGTTTTTTTTGTCAATTATTTACGTTTGCAAGGGATTCTGGGTAACAGACCATGGTGAGAGGCACTGAAGTCACCCCATCCTGGATTCCCCTGGGTGTCTAGTTTTCAAAAATATATAGATTTGCTAGCTTTCCCTAGGTGCCGGCAGGGCTAGGGTTAAAAAAC
Source organism: Triturus cristatus (assembly GCF_964204655.1). NCBI lineage: Eukaryota > Metazoa > Chordata > Amphibia > Caudata > Salamandridae > Triturus > Triturus cristatus. The sequence goes on along the minus strand of NW_028188109.1, from coordinate 131,491 downwards.
TACAGCTAGGCACTTTGCCAAAAAAGGGTCATTTTTCACTGCAAAATTGAGGTGTGACCATGTTGCGTTTTGCGCCGTTTCCTGTCGCGGGCACTAGGCCAACCCGCACAAGTGAGGTACCATTTTTCTCGTAGGACTTTGGGGAACGGGGGGTGAGTGGAAATTTGTGGATCCACGCAGATTCCAGAACTTTCCATCACAGAAATGTGGGGAAAATTTGTTTTTTTTGTCAATTATTTAGGTTTGCAAGGGATTCTGGGTAACAGACCCTGGTGGGAGGCACTCAAGTCACCCCATCCTGGATTCCCCTGGGTGTCTAGTTTTCGAAAATATATAAGTTTGCTAGGTTTCCATAGGTGACGGCAGGGCTAGGGTTCAAAAACTACAGCTACGCACTTTGCCAAAAAAGGGTCATTTTTCACTGCAAAATTGAGGTGTGACCACGCTGCGTTTTGCGCCGTTTCCTGTTGCGGGCACTAGGCCGACCCGCACAAGTGAGGTACCATTTTTCTCGTAGGACTTTGGGGAACGCAGGGTGGGTGGAAATTTGTGGATCCACGCAGATTCCAGAACTTTCCATCACAGAAATGTGGGGAAAATGTGGGTTTTTTGTCAATTTTTTACGTTTGCAAGGGATTCTGGGTAACAGACCCTTGTTTGAGGCACTCAAGTCACCCCATCCTGGATTCCCCTGGGTGTCTAGTTTTCACAAATATATAGGTTTGCTAGGTTTCCCTAGGTGCCGGCAGGGCTAGGGTTAAAAAACTACAGCTAGACACTTTGCCAAAAAAGGGTCATTTTTCACTGCAAAATTTAGGTGTGACCACGCTGCGTTTTATGCCGTTTCCTGTCGCGGGCACTAGGCCGACCCGCACAAGTGAGGTACCATTTTTCTCGTAGGACTTTGGGGAACGCAGGGTGGGTGGAAATTTGTGGATCCACGCAGATTCCAGAACTTTCCATCACAGAAATATGGGGAAAATGTGGTTTTTTTGTCAATTATTTACGTTTGCAAGGGATTCTGGGTAACAGACCCTGGTGGGAGGCACTCAAGTCACCCCATCCTGGATTCCCCTGGGTGTCTAGTTTTCACAAATATATAGGTTTGCTAGGTTTCCCTAGGTGCCGGCAGGGCTAGGGTTAAAAAACTACAGCTAGGCACTTTGCCAAAAAAGGGTCATTTTTCACTGCAAAATTGAGGTGTGACCACGCTGCGTTTTGCGCCGTTTCCTGTCGCGGGCACTAGGCCGACCCGCACAAGTGAGGTACCATTTTTCTCGTAGGACTTTGGGGAACGCAGGGTGGGTGGAAATTTGTGGATCCACGCAGATTCCAGAACTTTCCATCACAGAAATGTGGGGAAAATGTGTTTTTTTTGTCAAATATTTACGTTTGCAAGGGATTCTGGGTAACAGACCATGGTGGGATTCACTGAAGTCACCTCATCCTGGATTCCCCTGGGTGTCTAGTTTTCAAAAATATATCGATTTGCTAGCTTTCCCTAGGTGCCGGCAGGGCTAGGGTTCAAAAACTACAGCTAGGCACTTTGCCAAAAAAGGGTCATTTTTCACTGCAAAATTGAGGTGTGACCATGTTGCGTTTTGCGCCGTTTCCTGTCGCGGGCACAAGGCCGACCCGCACAAGTGAGGTACCATTTTTCTCGTAGGACTTTGGGGAACGCGGGGTGCGTGGAAATTTGTGGATCCACGCAGATTCCAGAACTTTCCATCACAGAAATGTGGGGAAAATGTGTTTTTTTTGTCAATTATTTACGTTTGCAAGGGATTCTGGGTAACAGACCATGGTGGGAGGCACTCAAGTCACCCCATCCTAGATTCCCCTGGGTGTCTAGTTTTCGAAAATATAAGGTTTGCTAGGTTTACCTAGGTGCCGGTAGGGCTAGGGTTCAAAAACTACAGCTAGGCACTTTGCCAAAAAAGGGTAATTTTTCACTGCAAAATTGAGGTGTGACCACGTTGCGTTTTGCGCCGTTTCCTGTCGCGGGAACTAGGCCGACCCACACAAGTGAGGTACCATTTTTCTCGTAGGACTTTGGGGAACGCGGGGTGGGTGGAAATTTGTGGATACACACAGATTCCAGAACTTTCCATCACAGAAATGTGGGGAAAATGTGTTTTTTTTGTCAATTTTTTATGTTTGCAAGGGATTCTGGGTACAGACCCTGGTGGGAGGCGCTCAAGTCACCCCATCCTGGATTCCCCTTGGTGTCTAGTTTTCGAAAATATATAGGTTTGCTAGGCTTCCCTAGGTGCCGGCAGAGCTAGGGTTCAAAAACTACAGCTAGTCACTTTGCCAAAAAAGGGTCATTTTTCACTGCAAAATTGAGGTGTGACCACGTTGCGTTTTGCCTCGTATCCTGTCGAGGGCACTAGGCCGACCCACACAAGTGAGGTACCATTTTTCTCATAGGACTTTGGTAAACGCGGAGTGGGTGGAAATTTGTGCATCCACGCAGATTCCAGAACTTTCCATCACAGAAATGTGGGGAAAATGTGTTTTTTTTGTCAATTGTTTATGTTTGCAAGGGATTCTGGGTAACAGACCCTGGTGGGAGGCACTCAAGTCACCCCATCCTGGATTCCCCTGGGTGTCTAGTTTTCAAAAAAATATAGGTTTGCTAGGTGTCCCTAGGTGCCGGCAGGGCTAGGGTTAAAAAACTACAGCTAGGCACTTTGCCAAAAAAGGGTCATTTTTCACTGCAAAATTGAGGTGTGACCACGCTGCGTTTTGCGCCGTTTCCTGTCGCGGGCACTAGGCCGACCCGCACAAGTGAGGTACCATTTTTCTCGTAGGACTTTGGGGAACGCAGGGTGGGTGAAAATTTGTGGATCCACGCAGATTCCAGAACTTTCCATCACAGAAATGTGGGGAAAATTTGTTTTTTTTGTCAATTATTTACGTTTGCAAGGGATTCTGGGTAACAGACCATGGTGGGAGGCACTGAAGTCACCCCATCCTGGATTCCCCTGGGTGTCTAGTTTTCAAAAATATATAGATTTGCTAGCTTTCCCTAGGTGCCGGCAGGGCTAGGGTTCAAAAACTACAGCTAGGCACTTTGCCAAAAAAGGGTCATATTTCACTGCAAAATTGAGGTGTGACCATGTTGCGTTTTTCGCCGTTTCCTGTCGCGGGCACTAGGCCGAGCCGAAAAATGAGGTACCATTTTTCTCGAAGGACTTTGGGGAACGCGGGGTGGGTGGAAATTTGTGGATCCACGCAGATTCCAGAACTTTCCATCACAGAAATGTGTTTTTTTGTCAATTTTTATGTTTGCAAGGGATTCTGGGTAACAGACCCTGGTGGCTGGCACTCAAATCACCCCATCCTGGATTCCCCTGGGTGTCTAGTTTTCGAAAATATATAGGTTTGCTAGGTTTCCCTAGGTGCCGGCAGGGCTAGGGTTCAAAAACTACAGCTAGGCACTTTGCCAAAAAAGGGTCATTTTTCACTGCAAAATTGAGGTGTGACCACGTTGCGTTTTGCGCCGTTTCCTGTCGCGGGCACTAGGCCGACCCGTACTAGTGAGGTTCCTTTTTTCTAGTAGGACTTTGGGGAATGCGGGGTGGGTGGAAATTTGTGGATCCACGCAGATTCCAGAACTTTCCATCACAGAAATGTGGGGAAAATGTGTTTTTTTTGTCAATTGTTTATGTTTGCAAGGGATTCTGGGTAACAGACCCTGGTGGGAGGCACTCAAGTCACCCCATCCTGGATTCCCCTGGGTGTCTAGTTTTCAAAAAAATATAGGTTTGCTAGGTGTCCCTAGGTGCCGGCAGGGCTAGGGTTAAAAAACTACAGCTAGGCACTTTGCCAAAAAAGGGTCATTTTTCACTGCAAAATTGAGGTGTGACCACGCTGCGTTTTGCGCCGTTTCCTGTCGCGGGCACTAGGCCGACCCGCACAAGTGAGGTACCATTTTTCTCGTAGGACTTTGGGGAACGCAGGGTGGGTGGAAATTTGTGGATCCACGCAGATTCCAGAACTTTCCATCACAGAAATGTGGGGAAAATTTGTTTTTTTTGTCAATTATTTACGTTTGCAAGGGATTCTGGGTAACAGACCATGGTGGGAGGCACTGAAGTCACCCCATCCTGGATTCCCCTGGGTGTCTAGTTTTCAAAAATATATAGATTTGCTAGCTTTCCCTAGGTGCCGGCAGGGCTAGGGTTCAAAAACTACAGCTAGGCACTTTGCCAAAAAAGGGTCATATTTCACTGCAAAATTGAGGTGTGACCATGTACCGTTTTTCGCCGTTTCCTGTCGCGGGCACTAGGCCGAGCCGAAAAATGAGGTACCATTTTTCTCGTAGGACTTTGGGGAACGCGGGGTGGGTGGAAATTTGTGGATCCACGCAGATTCCAGAACTTTCCATCACAGAAATGTGTTTTTTTGTCAATTTTTATGTTTGCAAGGGATTCTGGGTAACAGACCCTGGTGGCTGGCACTCAAATCACCCCATCCTGGATTCCCCTGGGTGTCTAGTTTTCGAAAATATATAGGTTTGCTAGGTTTCCCTAGGTGCCGGCAGGGCTAGGGTTCAAAAACTACAGCTAGGCACTTTGCCAAAAAAGGGTCATTTTTCACTGCAAAATTGAGGTGTGACCACGTTGCGTTTTGCGCCGTTTCCTGTCGCGGGCACTAGGCCGACCCGTACTAGTGAGGTTCCATTTTTCTAGTAGGACTTTGGGGAATGCGGGGTGGGTGGAAATTTGTGGATCCACGCAGATTCCAGAACTTTCCATCACAGAAATGTGGGGAAAATGTGTTTTTTTTGTCAATTGTTTATGTTTGCAAGGGATTCTGGGTAACAGACCCTGGTGGGAGGCACTCAAGTCACCCCATCCTGGATTCCCCTGGGTGTCTAGTTTTCAAAAAAATATAGGTTTGCTAGGTGTCCCTAGGTGCCGGCAGGGCTAGGGTTAAAAAACTACAGCTAGGCACTTTGCCAAAAAAGGGTCATTTTTCACTGCAAAATTGAGGTGTGACCATGCTGCGTTTTGCGCCGTTTCCTGTCGCGGGCACTAGGCCGACCCGCACAAGTGAGGTACCATTTTTCTCGTAGGACTTTGGGGAACGCAGGGTGGGTGGAAATTTGTGGATCCACGCAGATTCCAGAACTTTCCATCACAGAAATGTGGGGAAAATTTGTTTTTTTTGTCAATTATTTACGTTTGCAAGGGATTCTGGGTAACAGACCATGGTGGGAGGCACTGAAGTCACCCCATCCTGGATTCCCCTGGGTGTCTAGTTTTCAAAAATATATAGATTTGCTAGCTTTCCCTAGGTGCCGGCAGGGCTAGGGTTCAAAAACTACAGCTAGGCACTTTGCCAAAAAAGGGTCATATTTCACTGCAAAATTGAGGTGTGACCATGTTGCGTTTTTCGCCGTTTCCTGTCGCGGGCACTAGGCCGAGCCGAAAAATGAGGTACCATTTTTCTCGTAGGACTTTGGGGAACGCGGGGTGGGTGGAAATTTGTGGATCCACGCAGATTCCAGAACTTTCCATCACAGAAATGTGGGGAAAATTTGTTTTTTTTGTCAGTTATTTACGTTTGCAAGGGATTCTGGGTAACAGACCATGGTGGGAGGCACTAAAGTCACCCCATCCTGGATTCCCCTGGGTGTCTAGTTTTCAAAAATGTATAGGTTTGCTAGGTTTCCTGCGAGAAGTTGGCCTGGTATATGATGCTCACTAGTTAAAGTGATCACCTTGTACCATGCCAAGCAACCCTTATGGTGTGGTTGTAAGTCAACCTTTTCAGACTAGCTGCCCTAGTGGTAGCGTAGGCTAAGCAGTCTTTGAGGCTAAACTCGTGAAGCGTGCTAAGCCAGCTGTTTTACCAAATGCAACTCCCTTTTATACCAATGAAAGGACACCACACAGATATATATTCAAAATATATATGTATTTATTTCTCAAAGTAACCCCTAGCCTCTTTATGAGCACAGGAGCACAAATCGTCAAACAAGATTACAGTAGAATACACAGAAGTTGCACTTTATATGGATAGGCCCTGGTGGCCGCTCAAACCATATACTAAAATAGTGGTATAAGTACCACGAACAGAAAAGGGAAAAGGCCTAGGGCCTCTAGAATCGCTGGGCCTACAAGGAGCTAACTTCAGTTAGTGACCAGGAGGTCCACGGGTGGCGTGTGCAGAGCAAATAGTCACACGCGTGCTCCCATAGGTTTCAATGGGTGCGTAAAAAGTACAAAGTTACTGCAAAAAGGATCTTCCGGATGGACTAGGAACTCAAGATTTGGAACACAGGCATTAGAGATGTAATACTACACTTGGGCACAGGAGTGCCAGCTTTACCTCACCCACAGGAAGCGGGTGCATAGGCCTCGAAGTGCGTCGGGTTTCTTCTATCTGTTCCGTGGAGCCTGAAGACAAAGATGCTGCAGGCGGTCGGTCCGGGAGAGATGCGGTGGATCCAAGAGTGGATCGGAGATGTTGAAGACCTGTAAGCAGAGGGGACAGTGTTCACAGTCACTAGCCAGTGACCAGCGTGGCACCAGGTGGGTACCAGGCAATGTCGGGTGCAAACAGGAAGAAAGGTGTAGATTGTCTCTGCAGCCACGTGGTCCCTGGAGGTCGACGACGTCCAGGAGTCGGTTCACGAGCTGTCCCACGCAGGCTCTCGCTCTCGGCGGTGTCGGCGACTTGATCGAAGCAAACAAGCCTTGGCAAAAGCAATTGTTGTAGGAGATGAAATAAGCTGATGGTTCTGACCAGCAAGGTCAGAGGGACTGCTCCTTTGGAGGGAAGCAAGGGCCAGTCTGGAGCAACCAGACCAGCGGTGTATTTTGTGAAGTTCGTCGCCAAGATGGCTACTAGCCAGCGGGCCAGCAACCGGTTAGGCGCGTCGAGTGGCAAAATGCAGAAGGGCCCCACGCAGATCGTGGAGATGCTGGAGGGCTCACCTTTGGTGCAGATGCTGCTCGAGGGTTGGGCTTCTTAGATCCCAAAGCACAACTTGTAGGGAGCCTCGGTTGTTACACTTGCAGCTTGTCGTGGTCGTTTCAAGATGGCTGGCTCCACGTGTCTCGTTGCCTCCACGGGTCTCCTCTTTTCAGGGACTGTGGATCGGGCGGTGAGAGGTCTGGAGGTCCAGGTCTTGTCAGTCTCTGGGCTCGGTCTCCGGCGGGAGGCGGCGGCAAAGCAGACGTTGATTCGCTGGATGGTGCTTGCGTTAGCAAGGTGGTCACTCCCTGACCACAGGGGAGATTTCCTTCAGTCTTCTGTGCAGCAGAATGTCGAAGTTCCCGTCTTCTTCTTAGTTTCAAGTTGATTCCAGGATGTCTGAAGTCTTAGGACACAGCTCCTACCTTTAAGCGGATTCTAGGGGCCGGACTAACCCCGTCTAACCCCGTCGCCAGAATTGGCGAGGGGTTAGTATTCCAATTCGTATGACACCTTACTCGACATGTTTTGATAAAGCCAAACCAAAGATAGCATTTAACCGCGAGGTTCATAATGCACTTAAGAGTATATGGTATGACGATATCTGGAAACAGTAGAAGGAAGTTGTTCTGACCACTGCAGACAGGCTCAGCTCATGCCAGAGCACCATCTCACATGGAACCAAGCACTCTGCCTTCAGGATTGTTAAGGCCTGCCATAGGAGTGACTTATAGGTTAACATGGGTCCCATTTAAGGTTAGGTATAGGTATACTACACCTAAGTAAGAGGTGGTTACACCAACTTACCCCAGCTGAGTGATCAGCCAGTTGTGTCAAATTTGTTAGGCCAGGCCAGGGGTGGCACAATACATGCTTCAGCCCCTGGTAGGCCTTAGATACACCAATGCCCTGGATACCTAGTGTACACTGGTACATGGGCTCACAGGGTGATCCACTTCCAATTGGTTATGCACCTAGGGTGCATAGTGTAAATTTAGTAGAGAGAACAGCAGGCTGGGGGTCTGATTGGCAGGCCAACAGCCTCAATATGTCAAAAACCAGTGAGGAAAAATGCAAAAATTTGGGGTGACCATAGGATAGCAGACCCTACTCTCCTACACAACCCCCCCCCCCAAATGCAGGGACATTAAACTAGCCTTGACCAGTCTCGTCTTCATGTCCTAAGTGGAAGTACCTGGAGAGACCATCTGCATTCCCATGGTCAGTACCTGGCCGGTGCTCCACTGTAAAGTCCATCCCCTGTAGGGAAATGGACCACCTAAGCAGTTTGGGGTTTTCACCCTTCATCTGATTTAGCCACAAGAGGGGCTTATGGTCGGTCTGAATCTTGAAGTGAGTGCCAAACAAGTATGGCCTCAGCTTCTTCAGGGCCCACACCACAGCAAAGGCCTCCCTCTCAATAGCTGACCAATTCTTCTCTCTGGGAGTCAACCTTCTGCTAATAAAAGCAATGGGTTGGTCTTGATTATCTACATTAAGTTGTGACAGCACAGCTCCCACACCCAACTCAGAAGCATCTGTTTGGACAATAAACTCTTTGGAGTAGTCAGGACTTTTCAGGATAGGTGCAGAGCACATGGCCTCCTTCAGGTCATCAAATGCCTTTTGACAGCTTACTGTCCACTGAACCTTTTTGGGCATCTTCTTGGATGTCAGATCATTAAGAGGAGTCACAATGGACCCATAGTTCTTAACAAACTTCCTGTAGTACCCAGTCAAGCCCAAGAAAGCTCGAACTTGAGTCTGGGTGGTTGGAGGGGACCAGTCCTTGATGGATTGTATCTTACTCTCCAGTGGTTGAACTTGGCCTCCACCTACAAGGTGGCCCAAATACACAACCTTACTCTGCCCTATCTGGCACTTAGTAGCCTTGATAGTGAGGCCTGCCCTTTGCAGAGCCTCAAGAGCCTTCTTCAGGTGGATCAGGTGATCCTCCCAGGTGGAGCTAAAGACAGCAATGTCATCAAGATATGCTGCGCAAAAGTCATCCAACCCAGTAAGGACTTGATTCACCAACCTTTGGAAGGTGGCAGGTGCATTCTTCAGACCAAAGGGCATCACCACAAACTGGTAGTGCCCACCTGAGGTTGAGAATGCTGTTTTGGCCTTAACTCCTCAGCTAATCTGATTTGCCAATAGCCAGCTGTCAAGTCAAATGTGCTCAAAAACTTAGCAGAAGCTAGTTTGTCTATGAGCTCATCTGCCCTTGGAATAGGGTGTGCATCTGTCCTGGTGACAGCATTGAGTCCTCTGTAATCCACACAGAACCTCATCTCTCTCTTGCCATCTTTGGTGTGAGGTTTGGGGACCAGAACCACTGGGCTAGCCCAGGGGCTCTCTGAGGGTTCAATGACACCTAATTCCAGCATTTTATGTACCTCAGCCTTTATACAGTCCCTGACGTGGTCAGGTTGTCTGTAAAGCTAGTTCTTTACAGGCAGACTGTCACCAGTGTCCACCACATGGGTACACCAGTCAGTTTGGCTAGGTATTAGGGAAAACAGATGTTGAAATGATTGTAGAACTGGTCTACATTCAGTCTGCTGATGGGCAGTGAGGTTTCCTCCAAGGGTCACTCCTTCAACTGAGCCATGTTCAGGGTTCTGAGACAACAGGTCTGGGAGAGGGTCACTCTCTTCCTCCTGTGCCTCATCTGTAGCCATGAGCAAGCCCATGTCTGCCCTGTCAACATATGCTTTTAACCTGTTAACATGGAGTACCCTGTGGGGACTCCTGGGAGTTCCTAGGTCCACCAAGTAGGTAACCTCTCCCTTCTTTTCCAGGATTGTATGGGGTCCAGACCATTTGTCTTGGAGTGCTGCTGGGGCCACTGGCTCCAACACCCATACCTTCTGTCCTGGCTGAAACTCAACCAAGACAGCCTTTTGGTCATGCCAAGCTTTCTGTAAGGCCTGGCTTGCCTCAAGGTATTTGGATGCCTTCTCCATATACTCAGCCATCCTGGAGCGGAGACCAAGTACATAGTCCACTATGTCTTGCTTAGGCTTTTTGAGAGGTAACTCCCATCCTTCCTTCACTAAACACAGTGGGCCTCTTAAAGGGTGCCCAAACAACAATTCAAAGGGGCTGTAGCCAACCCCCTTTTGTGGGACCTCTCTGTAAGCAAACAGAAGGCAGGGTAGAAGGATGTCCCATCTTCGCCTGAGCTTTTCAGGTAATCCTTTGATCATACCCTTTAGGGTCTTGTTGAATCTCTCAACAAGCCCATTGCATTGTGGGTGATAAGGGGTGGTGAACTTGTAGTTGACACCACATTCCTTCCACATAGCTGTCAAGTATCCTGACATGAAGTTGGTACCTCTGTCAGAAACTACCTCCTTAGGAAACCCCACTCTGGAGAATACTCCCAGCAGGGCCCTGGCCACAACAGGTGCTGTAGTGGTCCTAAGGGAAATTGCCTCTGGATACCTGGTGGCATGATCCACTACCACCAGTATAAATCTGTGCCCAGATGAAGTGGGAGGGTCCATGGGACCCACTATATCTATTCCCACTCTTTCAAAGGGGACCCCCACCACAGGTAGTGGTATTAGCGGGGCCTTTGTTGTGCCACCTGATTTGCCACTGGCTTGGCAGGTCACACAGGAGCGACAAAACTCCTTTGTATCTTCATTCATGTGAGGCCAGTGAAAGTGAGGGACAAGTATGTCCCAAGTCTTGTTCTGGCCTAAGTGTCCTGCTAAAGGAATATCATGGGCCAAGGTAAGAAGGAAGCCCCTAAATTGCAGAGGTATAACCAACCTCCTGGTAGCACCAGGCTTGGGGTCTCTAGCCTCTGAATAAAGGAGCCCTTCATCCCAATACACTTTATGGGTACCTTGAGCATTCCCAGCAGCCTCAGCAGCAGCCAGCTGTCTGAGGGGTTCAAGAGAGGGACAGGATAACTGAGCCTGCCTCAAGTCAGCCCTTGAAGGTCCCCCTGTCCCCAGAAACTCAACCTGATCAGGTTCAAGCTCTTCAGGGACAGTTCCTTCAGGGTCCTCTAGATCAGCTTCCTGGGAAGGCTGATCATCACTCTGAGGCAGGGGGGAAGGCACAGCCTTGACCCTCCTGTTCTTCTTCTTGGTAGGTGCTTGGTCCATTGTTCCAGGATCCAAGACCTGAGGTTCAGTGAGGCACTTTTTGGCCTGTGACCTGGTCACAGCAAGGACATGTGATGATATACCTAACATCTCTGCATGAGTCCTTGTGAGAAGTTGGCCTGGTATATGCTGTTCACTAGTTCTAGTGACCACCTTGTACCATGCCAAGCAACCCTTATGGTGTGGTTGTAAGTCAACCTTTTTGGACTAGCTGCCCTAGTGGTAGCGTAGGCTAAGCAGTCTTTGAGGCTAAACTCGTGATGCGTGTTAAGCCAGCTGTTTTACCAAATATAACCCCCTTTTATACCAATGAAAGGACACCACACAGATATATATTCAAAATATATATGTATTTATTTCTCAAAGTAACCCCTAGTCTCTTTAGGAGCACAGGAGCACAAATCGTCAAACAAGATTATCACAGAATACACAGAAGTTGCACTTTATATGGATAGGCCCTGGTGGCCACTCGAACCATATACTAAAATAGTGGTATAAGTACCACGAACAGAAAAGGGAAAAGGCCTAGGGCCTCTAGAATCGCTGGGCCTACAAGGAGCTAACGTCAGTTAGTGACCAGGAGGTCCACGGGTGGCGTGTGCAGAGCAAATAGTCACACGCGGGCTCCCATAGGTTTCAATGGGTGCGTAAAAAGTACAAAGTTACTGCAAAAGGAATCTTCCGGATGACCTAGGAACTTAAGATTTGGAACACAGGCACTAGAGATGTATTACTACACATGGGCACCGGAGTACCAGCTTTACCTCACCCACAGGAAGCGGGTGCATAGGCCTCAAAGTGCGTCGGGTTTCTTCTATCTGTTCCGTTGAGCCTGGGACAAAGATGCTGCAGGCGGTCGGTCGGGAAGAGATGCAGTGGATCCAAGAGTGGATCGGAGATGTTGAAGACCTGTAAGCAGAGGGGACAGTGTTCACAGTCACTAGCCAGTGACCAGCGTGGCACCAGGTGGGTACCAGGCGATGTCGGGTGCAAACAGGTGATGAGGGGTAGCTTGTCTCCGCAGCCACGTGGTCCCTGAAGGTCGACGACGTCCAGGAGTCGGCTCACGAGCTGTCCCACGCAGGCTCTCGCTGTCGGCGGTGTCGGCGACTTGATCGAAGCAAACAAGCCTTGGCAAAAGCAATTGCAGGAGGATTCGGAAATCAGCTGTTGGTTCTGACCAGCAAGGTCAGAGGGATTGTTCCTTTGGAGGGGAGCAAGGGCCAGTCTGGAGCAACCAGACCAGCGGTGTTTGTCGTAGATTTCGTCGCCAAGATGGCCACTAGCCAGCGGGCCAGCAACCGGTTAGGCGCGTCGAGTGGCAAAATGCAGAAGGGCCCCACGCAGATCGTGGAGATGCTGGAGGGCTCACCTTTGGTGCAGATGCTGCTCGAGGGTTGGGCTTCTCAGGACCCAAAGCACAACTTGGAGGGAGCCTCGGTTGTTGCACTGGTCAGCTTGTCGTAGTCGTTCCAAGATGGCTGGTTCCACGTGTCTCGGTGCCTCCACGGGTCTCCTCTTTTCAGGGACTGTGGATCGGGCGGTGAGAGGTCTGGAGGTCCAGGTCTTGTCAGTCTCTGGGCTCGGGCTCCGGCGGGAGGCGGCGGCAAAGCAGACGGTGATTCGCTGGATGGTGCTTGCGTTAGCAAGGTGGTCACTCCCTGACCACAGGGGAGATTTTCTTCAGTCTTCTGTGCAGCAGAATGTCGAAGTTCCCGTCTTCTTCTTAGTTTCAAGTTGATTCCAGGATGTCTGAAGTCTTAGGACACAGCTCCTACCTTTATTCGGATTCTAGGGGCCGGACTACCTGCTAGGTCCCTCCCTATGGGTGGGACCAGGAAGGGGGGTGGTTACACCCCCAATCCTTTGTCCAGCTCGCCCCAGGCCCGGGACTGGTGTGCCCCAGGACCGGTTTGAACTGGCATATGCACCGAGGCTCCTTGTGAGCCACAGGCATGTCTGGTTTCTTTCAAGCCCTACCTGACCAATACACAAAATCCTGTCTGGGGTGGTGCACGCACCTCCCCTGGCAGGAAACCCTTTGTCCACACCTCCCAAGCTGGAAGGACTCCCAGCAGCAGGAGGGCAGACTTGTGTCTGTGGTGGCAGCATCCATTTTGTGGAGCTGAGGCTATGTCTGATTTTACCCGGGTTTCAGGCACTGTACATGTCGTGTCCCTCTAGAAGGGTGGAATGCTAACCCCGTCGCCAGAATTGGCGAGGGGTTAGTATTCCAATTCGTATGACACCTTACTCGACATGTTTTGATAAAGCCAAACCAAAGATAGCATTTAACCGCGAGGTTCATAATGCACTTAAGAGTATATGGTATGACGATATCTGGAAACAGTAGAAGGAAGTTGTTCCGACCACTGCAGACAGGCTCAGCTCATGCCAGAGCACCATCTCACATGGAACCAAGCACTCTGCCTTCAGGATTGTTAAGGCCTGCCATAGGAGTGACTTATAGGTTACCAGGTGTCCCATTTAAGTTTAGGTATAGGTATACTACACCTAAGTAAGAGGTGATTACACCAACTTACCCCAGCTGAGTGATCAGCCAGTTGTGTCAGATTGTTAGGCCAAGCCTGGGGTGGCATAATACATGCTTCAGCCCCTGGCAGGCCTTGGATATACCAATGCCCTGGGTACCTAGTGTACACTGGTACAGGGGCTGACAGGGTGATCCAACCAATTGGGTATGTACCTAGGGTACATGGAGTCCATTTTACAGAGAGAGCAGATAGCCTGAGAGCCTGAATGGCAGGATCTCAGGCCAACTAAGTCGAAAAACCAGCTAGACACTAGGCAAAAATTTGGGGGTAACCATAGTCAGATATCCACCTTCCTACACAACCCCCCCCCAAACGAAGGGAGATAAGGCTGACCTTGACCAGGTAAGCCTATATTGCCCAAGTGGCCATATAAGGAGGAACCAGCACTGGCATGGTTACCCCCTGTCTCATGGTCCACTAAGCAATCCCTCACACTAAGGGTATCAGAGGGTCTCCACCATAGGGAATCTCTACCTGTGGTGTGTCTTGGCAAAGTAAAAGGCTGGTGTTGAGATGGAGTACTGAAGTGAGTGTCCTCAAAGTGAGGCCTCAGCCTCCTCCAATCATCCTCCACCATGGATGCCTTTCTTTCTTTAACTGAGTTGCACTGTGCTCTCAGGGTCAGCCTCTGGCTACCTAAAGCTGGAGGCTGGGTCCCTTTTGTGGGCTTACTGGAGGGACAGGTCAGGTTTGGGGCCCTAAGGTCCCATGTTTGCCTGTGCCCAACAGAATCCCCCTGGGGGAGGTCCCTAACTACCTGTAAAGGAGATCCCTCAGGAATGTTTTTACCCATCACCTGACTAGGGCTACTAGCCAGGCAATCCTCATTCTTTTGATGGGGGGGTTCTTGTGGACAGGGGCCCTCTGGGGGTCCACTGGCCTCCCTGACCTCTGCAGCCCTGGGCTGACTGAGGCAGGGTAGAGAGAGGCAGGCTACCTGCACCAGACTGGATCCCACCTTGGAAGGGGCCACTGACATCAGAGGCTCTGCCAGGCCAGGCCTGGCTACCTCTGGGGCAGTTCCTTCACAAGGGGTGAGGTCAGATCCCTGAGGAGGCTGACCTTTTCCTAATGTCTGGGGAGAGGGAGACTTTTCTTCCTCCCCACTACTCTCAGTTTGTGTGGAGTGATCCATTGTTTCAGGCTTCACTACACCTATGTCAGTCTGAGTATAGGCTGAGACCATTACAGCCTTGCCAACCTTTTCAGGGGGGCACTCAGTTTGTGTTTGAGCTGTGACTGTCACAGCTCTGCCAGTCCCTACAGGGAAGTCTGTCTGTGCCTGGGCTGTGGCTACCACTGCCCTTCCAACCTTTTCAGGGAGGAAATCTATTTGGACAGGGGTTGTGAATGGCACAACCCCCCTACCCTTTTGTGAAAGGCCTACCATTTTAGAATGGTTGTCTTGTTCAACTCCAGCCCAAGCTGAGAGTTCTAAGTCATTCCCCAGTAAGCAGTCTACAGGCAAGGTTGGGGACACTGCTACCCTTTTAGGGCCAGTGACCCCTCCCCAGCTGAGACATACCTCTGCCATGGGATGACTGTTCTGTTTGCCATCAATGTTAGTCACCTGGTAGGAGAAACCGGGCAAAAGCTGCTCAGAGGGAACTAGCCAATGGGCCACCATTGTGATGCTAGCCCCAGTGTCTCTGTAGGCCTCAGCTTTTGTACCATTGATGTAGGGCTCCTGTCTGTACCTACCCAAAGTGTTGGGACAGGCAGTGAAGTTGGCAAACCCCATGCCACCATCACAGACAAGAGTGGTTGCTGTAGGGGAATTGGCTAAGCCAGGGTCCCCCTGTGTTCCCCAAGTAAACCCACCCAGATTTCTGGGGGCACTCCCACCACCTGGGGGATTACTGCTGACAGTAATAGGTGGTGTGACAGGAGTAATTGGAGGAACAGTTTTGTTTTTAGCCCTTGGGCAACCGCTGTCAGTTTTCCAATGCCCAGGAGTTTTACACTCATGGCAGTAGGGCTTTTTAGCTGTGGTAGAGGAGGGAGCTTGGGACCCACCACCCTGTGTGGAGTTTTGGGGCCCTGAGGAAGGTTTCTCTTTTTCTTTATCCCCACCCTTCTCTTGAGGCTTGGTGGTATCTTTCTTTTGGTCACCACCCTGGTTTTTAGGCCTGATCCTGGTCCTGACCCATTTATCTGCCCTCTTTCCCAATTCTTGGGGAGAGGTCAAATCTGAGTCTACCAGGTGTTGATGGAGAAGCTGGTTTTGACAATTACTTAAAATCTGCTCTCTCATCATCAAATTGTACAATCCTGTATAATCCGACACCTTACTTCCCAGCAACCAACCCTCCAAAGCCTTAGTGGCACATTCCACATATTCAGACCAGTCCTGAGTCTGTGTCTTCTGGGTGTCTCTGAACATTAACCTGTACTGTTCAGTGGTTAAGCCTAACCCATCAACTAGGACACTCTTCAGGACTCTGTAATTTCTGACATCCTCTTCTCTAACAGTGAGGAGTCTATCTCTGCCTCTCCCCTCAAAGGAGAGCCATAAGATTGCTGCCCACTGGTCTTCAGGAACCTGCTGCACTTTGCAGGCTCTCTCAAGAGCAGTCATCCATTTGTGGATGTCATCCCCACTTTTGTAGGGGGGCACAATCTTGGACAGGTTCCTATTGTCAAAGACCCTATCTTTGTCCCTAGGGACATTGCTGCCACCAGTGGGTATAGACCCACTCTCTCTATGCTGCCTAGCCTTGCTCAGTTTTTCTTCCATCAGGGCTACTTCTAGCTCCTGCTTCCTGATCCTCAGCTGGGCTTCCTGCATTCTGGCCTCATGTTCCCTCCTCTGAGGGGTGGTCAGTCTCCTTCTGGAGTGACCTTGAGAGCCTCTAGAGCCATGGGAAGCATTGGAGTCACCTGAGCGATTCCTTTGCCTTCCAAGCCCTGTGTTAAGTCCACTGGGGAGATCCAATGGGGTGAACCCACTGTCAGTCCCCAATAGCCTTAGTTTAGCTGGGCCAAGTATAACACTTGGCACTGGGCTAGTTCTCCCTTCATCCCCACTCACATCTGTATCCCCATCACTTTCTTCCTCTGTGGTAGGCATCCCATCTAAGGGGTGACTATTGAAAGGGGGTACCTCTGTGGCATCTTCAGAAGGGGGGCCTCCTGTTCCTGACCCTAAGGGGGCTAACTGGGAAGCTTTCCTGAGTTCTCTCTGATTCTCATCATTTTGTAAGAGTTCTCTGAGCTCAGCAGAGGTAGGGTTCTTGGGCTGTTTAAGGCCTCTAAGAGTTGCCAAATGCCTGAGCTCATTCTGATTAAGGGTAGCAAAGCTGGATGTTGCCCTCTGGGGGTCACTCTCAACAGAGATGGGTACAGTGGACCCCTCTGCCCCGGCCATTGCTCTTAAGTGTGGGTGGATGTGTTGCAATCTACCTACACTTGTGTTTACCTACTAAACCTATCTAGTAGTTGTAGTCAGGGTGTGCTACTCCCTTTGCTCTACAACAACTAAGTTCAGTAGAACTTATGTATATCTAATCTTGTTTTATATGTACCTACAGGTACCTATGTGATCTTTCAATTGGTAACCAAGAGATTACAATGGTAAAACACAGCAAGCTCAAATCCAACCGCTGCTCACCAATGTGAGAAGTTGGCCTGGTATATGCTGTTCACTAGTTCTAGTGACCACCTTGTACCATGCCAAGCAACCCTTATGGTGTGGTTGTAAGTCAACCTTTTTGGACTAGCTGCCCTAGTGGTAGCGTAGGCTAAGCAGTCTTTGAGGCTAAACTCGTGATGCGTGTTAAGCCAGCTGTTTTACCAAATATAACCCCCTTTTATACCAATGAAAGGACACCACACAGATATATATTCAAAATATATATGTATTTATTTCTCAAAGTAACCCCTAGTCTCTTTAGGAGCACAGGAGCACAAATCGTCAAACAAGATTATCACAGAATACACAGAAGTTGCACTTTATATGGATAGGCCCTGGTGGCCACTCGAACCATATACTAAAATAGTGGTATAAGTACCACGAACAGAAAAGGGAAAAGGCCTAGGGCCTCTAGAATCGCTGGGCCTACAAGGAGCTAACGTCAGTTAGTGACCAGGAGGTCCACGGGTGGCGTGTGCAGAGCAAATAGTCACACGCGGGCTCCCATAGGTTTCAATGGGTGCGTAAAAAGTACAAAGTTACTGCAAAAGGAATCTTCCGGATGACCTAGGAACTTAAGATTTGGAACACAGGCACTAGAGATGTATTACTACACATGGGCACCGGAGTACCAGCTTTACCTCACCCACAGGAAGCGGGTGCATAGGCCTCAAAGTGCGTCGGGTTTCTTCTATCTGTTCCGTTGAGCCTGGGACAAAGATGCTGCAGGCGGTCGGTCGGGAAGAGATGCAGTGGATCCAAGAGTGGATCGGAGATGTTGAAGACCTGTAAGCAGAGGGGACAGTGTTCACAGTCACTAGCCAGTGACCAGCGTGGCACCAGGTGGGTACCAGGCGATGTCGGGTGCAAACAGGTGATGAGGGGTAGCTTGTCTCCGCAGCCACGTGGTCCCTGAAGGTCGACGACGTCCAGGAGTCGGCTCACGAGCTGTCCCACGCAGGCTCTCGCTGTCGGCGGTGTCGGCGACTTGATCGAAGCAAACAAGCCTTGGCAAAAGCAATTGCAGGAGGATTCGGAAATCAGCTGTTGGTTCTGACCAGCAAGGTCAGAGGGATTGTTCCTTTGGAGGGGAGCAAGGGCCAGTCTGGAGCAACCAGACCAGCGGTGTTTGTCGTAGATTTCGTCGCCAAGATGGCCACTAGCCAGCGGGCCAGCAACCGGTTAGGCGCGTCGAGTGGCAAAATGCAGAAGGGCCCCACGCAGATCGTGGAGATGCTGGAGGGCTCACCTTTGGTGCAGATGCTGCTCGAGGGTTGGGCTTCTCAGGACCCAAAGCACAACTTGGAGGGAGCCTCGGTTGTTGCACTGGTCAGCTTGTCGTAGTCGTTCCAAGATGGCTGGTTCCACGTGTCTCGGTGCCTCCACGGGTCTCCTCTTTTCAGGGACTGTGGATCGGGCGGTGAGAGGTCTGGAGGTCCAGGTCTTGTCAGTCTCTGGGCTCGGGCTCCGGCGGGAGGCGGCGGCAAAGCAGACGGTGATTCGCTGGATGGTGCTTGCGTTAGCAAGGTGGTCACTCCCTGACCACAGGGGAGATTTTCTTCAGTCTTCTGTGCAGCAGAATGTCGAAGTTCCCGTCTTCTTCTTAGTTTCAAGTTGATTCCAGGATGTCTGAAGTCTTAGGACACAGCTCCTACCTTTATTCGGATTCTAGGGGCCGGACTACCTGCTAGGTCCCTCCCTATGGGTGGGACCAGGAAGGGGGGTGGTTACACCCCCAATCCTTTGTCCAGCTCGCCCCAGGCCCGGGACTGGTGTGCCCCAGGACCGGTTTGAACTGGCATATGCACCGAGGCTCCTTGTGAGCCACAGGCATGTCTGGTTTCTTTCAAGCCCTACCTGACCAATACACAAAATCCTGTCTGGGGTGGTGCACGCACCTCCCCTGGCAGGAAACCCTTTGTCCACACCTCCCAAGCTGGAAGGACTCCCAGCAGCAGGAGGGCAGACTTGTGTCTGTGGTGGCAGCATCCATTTTGTGGAGCTGAGGCTATGTCTGATTTTACCCGGGTTTCAGGCACTGTACATGTCGTGTCCCTCTAGAAGGGTGGAATGCTAACCCCGTCGCCAGAATTGGCGAGGGGTTAGTATTCCAATTCGTATGACACCTTACTCGACATGTTTTGATAAAGCCAAACCAAAGATAGCATTTAACCGCGAGGTTCATAATGCACTTAAGAGTATATGGTATGACGATATCTGGAAACAGTAGAAGGAAGTTGTTCCGACCACTGCAGACAGGCTCAGCTCATGCCAGAGCACCATCTCACATGGAACCAAGCACTCTGCCTTCAGGATTGTTAAGGCCTGCCATAGGAGTGACTTATAGGTTACCAGGTGTCCCATTTAAGGTTAGGTATAGGTATACTACACCTAAGTAAGAGGTGATTACACCAACTTACCCCAGCTGAGTGATCAGCCAGTTGTGTCAGATTGTTAGGCCAAGCCTGGGGTGGCATAATACATGCTTCAGCCCCTGGCAGGCCTTGGATATACCAATGCCCTGGGTACCTAGTGTACACTGGTACAGGGGCTGACAGGGTGATCCAACCAATTGGGTATGTACCTAGGGTACATGGAGTCCATTTTACAGAGAGAGCAGATAGCCTGAGAGCCTGAATGGCAGGATCTCAGGCCAACTAAGTCGAAAAACCAGCTAGACACTAGGCAAAAATTTGGGGGTAACCATAGTCAGATATCCACCTTCCTACAGTCCTGTACTCCACTTCTGACCATAGATAACTCTCTAGGTAATTGCCCAACAAACATTCTACTGGGAGGTCTGCACTAACCACAACCCTTTTGAGGCCAGTTAACCCTCCCCATGAGAAGTTAACAACTGCCACACTATGTGAAGTAGTGGCATTGCTGGCATTGGTCACCAGGTAATTCTCACCTGGTATGTACTGTCCAGGGTCCACAAAGCCTGGTGTCACCATAGTGACACTGGCACATGTGTCCCTGTAGGCTTGAGCCACTTTTTCGTTAATTAAAGGAGTCTGTCTGTACTTGCCCAGGTTACTGGGGCTCACAGTCAGGGACAAATCAATGTCCCCATCACAGATCAAGACTGCCTGTGTCAGGGTTCTGTCTAAGTCAGAATCTCCTTCAGTTCCCATAGTGATTCCCACTACACCCTTTGTCTGGGGACCAACACTGCTAACAGTAGTACTGGGAGCAGGTGCCTTAGGGCCAACAGTGTTGGGGGCTCCACCCTTCTTACAATCACTAGTCCAGTGAGTTGTATTCTTGCAATGATTGCACCAGGGTTTCTTTTGACCTTCTTTCTTCTTTCCCTTGGATTGTTGTTGGGACCCACCCTCCTTAGCAGTAGTTTGGGGCCCTGTTGAAGACTTCTGGTCTTTAGATTTCTGATCTCCACCCTTTTGGTCTGTTTTCTTCTGATCACCTCCTTGGCCCTGGTTCTGGTTCTTTTGCTTAACCCTGGTTCTGACCCATTTGTCTGCCTTCTTTCCCAATTCTTGGGGAGAGGTCAGATCAGAGTCGACCAAGTGTTGATGCAGTTGCTGGTTTTGACAGTTATTTAAAATCTGTTCTCTCATCATCAAATTGTACAATCCTGTATAATCAGATACCTTACTTCCCAGCAACCAACCCTCCAAAGCCTTAGTGGCACATTCAATGTATTCAGACCAGTCCTGAGTCTGTGTCTTCTGGGTGTCTCTGAACATTAACCTGTACTGTTCAGTGGTTAAGCCTAACCCATCAACTAGGACACTCTTCAGGGCTCTGTAATTTCTGACATCCTCCTCCCTAACAGTGAGGAGTCTGTCTCTGCCTCTTCCTTCAAAGGAGAGCCAGAGGATTGCTGCCCACTGGTCTTCAGGAACCTGCTGCACTTTGCAGGCTCTCTCAAGAGCAGTCATCCATTTGTGGATGTCATCCCCACTTTTGTAGGGGGGCACAACCTTAGACAGGTTCCTATTATCAAAGACCCTATCTTTGTCCTTAGGGACAATGCTGCCACCAGTGGGAATAGACCCACTCTCTCTAGGTTGCCTAGCTTTGTTCAGTTTCTCTTCCATCAGGGCTACCTCTAGCTCCTGCTTCCTGATCCTAAGCTGGGCTTCCTGCATTCTGGCCTCATGCTCCCTCCTCTGAGGGGTGGTCATCCTTCTCCTGGAGTGATCTTGAGAGCCTCTAGAGGCATGAGAAGCTTGAGATTCACCTGAGTGATTCCTTTGCCTCCCAGACCCCTGGTTAAGTCCACTGGGGAGATCCAATGGGATGATCCCATTGTCAGTCCCCAATAGCCTTAGTTTAGCTGGGCCAAGTATAACACTTGGCACTGGGCTAGTTCTCCCTTCATCCTCACTACCTTCTGTATACTCCCCACTTTCCTCCTCTGTAGTATGATTCTCATCTAAGGGATGGCTATTGGAAAGGGGTACTTCAGTAGCATCTTCAGAAGGGGGGCCTCCTGTTCCTGTCCCTAAGGGGCATAACTGGGAGGCTTTTCTGAGAGCTTTCTGATCTTTATCAGCCTGTAAAAGCTCTCTGAGTTCAGCAGAAGTAGGATTCTTGGGCTGTTTAAGGCCCCTGATATTTGCCAACTGCCTGAGCTCATTTTGATTAAGGGTAGCAAAGATGGATGGTGCCCTCTGGGGGTCACTCTCAACAGAGATGGGTACAGTGGACCCCTCTGCCCCAGCCATTGCTCTTAAGTGTGGCTGGATGTGTTGCAATCTACCTACACTTGGGTTTACCTACTAAACCTATCTAGTAGTTGTAGTCAGGGTGTGCTACTCCCTTTTCTCTACAACAACTAAGTTCAGTAGAACTTAAGTATATCTAATCTTGTTTTATATGTACCTATAGGTACCTATGTGATCTTTCAATTGGTAACCAAGAGATTACAATGGTAAAACACAGCAAGCTCAAATCCAACCGCTGCTCACCAATGTGAGAAGTTGGCCTGGTATATGATGTTCACTAGTTAAAGTGACCACCTTGTACCATGCCAAGTAACCCTTATGGTGTGGTTGTAAGTCAACCTTTTCGGACTAGCTGCCCTAGTGGTAGCGTAGGCTAAGCAGTCTTTGAGGCTAAACTCGTGAAGCGTGTTAAGCCAGCTGTTTTACCAAATGTAACCCCCTTTTATACCAATGAAAGGACAACACACAGATATATATTCAAAATATATATGTATTTATTTCTCAAAGTAACCCCTAGTCTCTTTATGAGCACAGGAGCACAAATCGTCAAACAAGATTACAGTAGAATACACAGAAGTTGCACTTTATATGGATAGGCCCTGGTGGCCGCTCAAACCATATACTAAAATAGTGGTATAAGTACCACGAGCAGAAAAGGGAAAAGGCCTAGGGCCTCTAGAATCGCTGGGCCTACAAGGAGCTAACTTCAGTTAGTGACCAGGAGGTCCACGGGTTGCGTGTGCAGAGCAAATAGTCACACGTGTGCTCCCATAGGTTTTCAATGGGTGCGTAAAAGTTACAAAGTTACTGCAAAAATGATCTTCCGGATGGACTATGACCTTAAGATTGGAAACACAGACACTAGAGATGTTACTCTACACTTGGGCACCGGAGTGCCAGCTTTACCTCACCCACAGGAAGCGGGTGCATAGGTGTCGAAGTGCGTCGGGTTTCTTCTATCGGGTCAATGGAGCCTGTGGACAAAGATGCTGCAGGCGGTCGGTCCGGGAGAGATGCAGTGGATCCAAGAGTGGATCGGAGATGTTGAAGACCTGTAAGCAGAGGGGACAGTGTTCACAGTCACTAGCCAGTGACCAGCGTGGCACCAGGTGGGTACCAGGCAATGTCGGGTGCAAACAGGAAGAAAGGTGTAGCTTGTCTCTGCAGCCACGTGGTCCCTGGAGGTCGACGACGTCCAGGAGTCGAGTCACGAGCTGTCCCACGCAGGCTCTCGCTGTCGGCGGTGTCGGCGACTTGATCGAAGCAAACAAGCCTTGGCAAAAGCAATTGTTGTAGGAAAAGGAAATAAGCTGATGGTTCTGACCAGCAAGGTCAGAAGGACTGCTCCTTTGGAGGGGAGCAAGGGCCAGTCTGGAGAAACCAGACCAGCGGTGTATTTCTTGAAGTTCGTCGCCAAGATGGCTACTAGCCAGCGGGCCAGCAACCGGTTAGGCGCGTCGAGTGGCAAAATGCAGAAGGGCCCCACGCAGATCGTGGAGATGCTGGAGGGCTCACCTTTGGTGCAGATGCTGCTCGGGTGTTGGGCTTCTCAGATCCCAAAGCACAACTTGGAGTGAGCCTCGGTTGTTGCACTTGTCAGCTTGTCGTAGTCGTTCCAAGATGGCTGGCTCCACGTGTCTCGGTGCCTCCACGGGTCTCCTCTTTTCAGGGACTGTGGATCGGGCGGTGAGAGGTCTGGAGGTCCAGGTCTTGTCAGTCTCTGGGCTCGGGCTCCGGCGGGAGGCGGCGGCAAAGCAGACGTTGATTCGCTGGATGGTGCTTGCGTTAGCAAGGTGGTCACTCCCTGACCACAGGGGAGATTGGCTTCAGTCCTCTGTGCAGCAGAGCGTCGAAGTTCCCGTCTTCTTCTTAGTATTAAGTTGATTCCAGGATGTCTGAAGTCTTAGGACACAGCTCCTACCTTTAAGCGGATTCTAGGGGCCGGACTACCTGCTAGGTCCCTCCCTATGGGTGGGACCAGGAAGGGGGGTGGTTACACCCCCAATCCTTTGTCCAGCTCGCCCCAGGCCCGGGACTGGTGTGCCCCAGGACCGGTTTGAACTGGCATATGCACCGAGGCTCCTTGTGAGCCACAGGCATGTCTGGTTTCTTTCAAGCCCTACCTGACCAATACACAAAATCCTGTCTGGGGTGGTGCACGCACCTCCCCTGGCAGGAAACCCTTTGTCCACACCTCCCAAGCTGGAAGGACTCCCAGCAGCAGGAGGGCAGACTTGTGTCTGTGGTGGCAGCATCCATTTTGTGGAGCTGAGGCTATGTCTGATTTTACCCGGGTTTCAGGTACTGTACATGTCGTGTCCCTCTAGAAGGGTGGAATGCTAACCCCGTCGCCAGAATTGGCGAGGGGTTAGTATTCCAATTCGTATGACACCTTACTCGACATGTTTTGATAAAGCCAAACTAAAGATAGCATTTAACCGCGAGGTTCATAATGCACTTAAGAGTATATGGTATGACGATATCTGGAAACAGTAGAAGGAAGTTGTTCCGACCACTGCAGACAGGCTCAGCTCATGCCAGAGCACCATCTCACATGGAACCAAGCACTCTGCCTTCAGGATTGTTAAGGCCTGCCATAGGAGTGACTTATAGGTTACCAGGTGTCCCATTTAAGGTTAGGTATAGGTATACGACACCTAAGTAAGAGGTGATTACACCAACTTACCCCAGCTGAGTGATCAGCCAGTTGTGTCAGATTGTTAGGCCAAGCCTGGGGTGGCATAATACATGCTTCAGCCCCTGGCAGGCCTTGGGTACACCAATGCCCTGGGTACCTAGTGTACACTGGTACAGGGGCTGACAGGGTGATCCACTTCCAATTGGTTATGCACCTAGGGTGCATAGTTTTAATTTAGTAGAGAGAACAGCAGGCTGGGGGTCTGATTGGCAGGCCCACAGCCTCAATATGTCAAAAACCAGTGAAGCAAAAAGCAAAAATTTGGGGTGACCATAGGATAGCAGACCCTACTCTCCTACACTTCCACCAGGGTCTGTTACCCAGAATCCCTTGCAAACGTAAATAATTGACAAAAAAAACACATTTTCCCCATATTTCTGTGATGGAAAGTTCTGGAATATGCGTGGATCCACAAATTTCCACCCACCCCACGTTCCCCAAAGTCCTACAAGAAAAATGGTACCTCACTTGTGCGGGTCGGCCTAGTGCCCGCGACAGGAAACGGCGCAAAACGCAACGTGGTCACACCTCAATTTTGCAGTGAAAAATGACCCTTTTTTGGCAGAGTGCCTAGCTGTAGTTTTTTAACCCTAGCCCTGCCGGCACCTAGGGAAAGCTCGCAAATCTATATATTTTTGAAAACTAGACACCCAGGGGAATCCAGGATGGGGTGACTTCAGTGCCTCCCACCATGGTCTGTTACCCAGAATCCCTTGCAAACGTAAATAATTGACAAAAAAAACACATTTTCCCCACATTTCTGTGATGGAAAGTTCTGGAATCTGCGTGGATCCACAAATTTCCACCCACCCCGCGTTCCCCAAAGTCCTACGAGAAAAATTGTACCTCACTTGTGCGGGTCAGCCTAGTGCCCGCGACAGGAAACGGCGCAAAACGCAACGTGGTCTCACCTCAATTTTGCAGTGAAAAATGACCCTTTTTTTGGCAAAGTGCCTAGCTGTAGTTTTTGAACCCTAGCCCTGCCGGCACCTAGGGAAAGCTAGCAAATCTATATATTTTTGAAAACTAGACACCCAGGGGAATCCAGGATGGGGTGACTTCAGTGCCTCCCACCATGGTCTGTTACCCAGAATCCCTCTCAAACGTAAATAATTGACAAAAAAAACACATTTTCCCCACATTTTTGTGATGGAAAGTTCTGGAATCTGCGTGGATTCACAAATTTTCACCCACCCCGCGTTCCCCAAAGTCCTACGAGAAAAATGGTACCTCATTTGTGCGGGTCGGCCTAGTGCCCGCGACAGGAAACGGCGCAAAACGCAACGTGGTCACACCTCAATTTTGCAGTGAAAAATGACCCTTTTTTGGCAAAGTGCCTAGCTGTAGTTTTTGAACCCTAGCCCCGCCGGCACCTAGGGAAACCTAGCAAACCTATATATTATCGAAAACTAGACACCCAGGGGAATCCAGGATGGGGTGACTTGAGTGCCTCCCACCAGGGTCTGTTACCCAGAATCCCTTGCAAACGTAAATAATTGACAAAAAAAACACATTTCCCCACATTTCTGTGATGGAAAGTTCTGGAATCTGCGTGGATCCACAAATTTCCACCCACCCCGCGTTCCCCAAAGTCCTACAAGAAAAATGGTACCTCACTTGTGCGGGTCAGCCTAGTGCCCGCAACAGGAAACGGCGCAAAACGCAACGTGGTCACACCTCAATTTTGCAGTGAAAAATGACCCTTTTTTGGCAAAGTGCCTAGCTGTAGTTTTTGAACCCTAGCCCTGCCGGCACCTAGGGAAAGCTAGCAAATCTATATATTTTTGAAAACTAGACACCCAGGGGAATCCAGGATGGGGTGACTTGAGTGCCTACCACCAGGGTCTGTTACCCAGTATCCCTTGCAAACGTAAATAATTGACAAAAAAAACACATTTCCCCCACATTTCTGTGATGGAAAGTTCTGGAATCTGCGTGGATCCACAAATTTCCACCCACCCCGCGTTCCCCAAAGTCCTACGAGAAAAATGGTACCTCACCTGTGCGGGTCAGCCTAGTGCCCGCAACAGGAAACAGCGCAAAATGCAACGTGGTCACACCTCAATTTTGCAGTGAAAAAGGACCCTTTTTTGGCAAAGTGCCTAGCTGTAGTTTTTGAACCCTAGCCCTGCCGGCACCTAGAGAAAGCTAGCAAATCTATATATTTTTGAAAATTAGACACCCAGGGGAATCCAGGATGGGGTGACTTGAGTGCCTCCCACCAGGGTCTGTTACCCAGAATCCCTTGCAAACGTAAATAATTGACAAAAAAAACAAATTTTTCCCACATTTCTGTGATGGAAAGTTCTGGAATCTGCGTGGATCCACAAATTTCCACCCACCCCGCGTTCCCCAAAGTCCTACGAGAAAAATTGTACCTCACTTGTGCGGGTCAGCCTAGTGCCCGCGACAGGAAACAGCGCAAAACGCAACGTGGTCTCACCTCAATTTTGCAGTGAAAAATGACCCTTTTTTGGCAAAGTGCCTAGCTGTAGTTTTTGAACCCTAGCCCTGCCGGCACCTAGGGAAAGCTAGCAAATCTATATATTTTTGAAAACTAGACACCCAGGGGAATCCAGGATGGGGTGACTTCAGTGCCTCCCACCATGGTCTGTTACCCAGAATCCCTTGCAAACGTAAATAATTGACAAAAAAAACACATTTTCCCCACATTTCTGTGATGGAAAGTTCTGGAATCTGCGTGGATCCACAAATTTCCACCCACCCCGCGTTCCCCAAAGTCCTACGAGAAAAATTGTACCTCACTTGTGCGGGTCAGCCTAGTGCCCGCGACAGGAAACGGTGCAAAACGCAACGTGGTCTCACCTCAATTTTGCAGTGAAAAATGACCCTTTTTTTGGCAAAGTGCCTAGCTGTAGTTTTTGAACCCTAGCCCTGCCGGCACCTAGGGAAAGCTAGCAAATCTATATATTTTTGAAAACTAGACACCCAGGGGAATCCAGGATGGGGTGACTTCAGTGCCTCCCACCATGGTCTGTTACCCAGAATCCCTCGCAAACGTAAATAATTGACAAAAAAAACACATTTTCCCCACATTTTTGTGATGGAAAGTTCTGGAATCTGCGTGGATTCACAAATTTTCACCCACCCCGCGTTCCCCAAAGTCCTACGAGAAAAATGGTACCTCATTTGTGCGGGTCAGCCTAGTGCCCGCGACAGGAAACGGCGCAAAACGCAACGTGGTCACACCTCAATTTTGCAGTGAAAAATGACCCTTTTTTGGCAAAGTGCCTAGCTGTAGTTTTTGAACCCTAGCCCCGCCGGCACCTAGGGAAACCTAGCAAACCTATATATTATCGAAAACTAGACACCCAGGGGAATCCAGGATGGGGTGACTTGAGTGCCTCCCACCAGGGTCTGTTACCCAGAATCCCTTGCAAACGTAAATAATTGACAAAAAAAACACATTTCCCCACATTTCTGTGATGGAAAGTTCTGGAATCTGCGTGGATCCACAAATTTCCACCCACCCCGCGTTCCCCAAAGTCCTACAAGAAAAATGGTACCTCACTTGTGCGGGTCAGCCTAGTGCCCGCAACAGGAAACGGCGCAAAACGCAACGTGGTCACACCTCAATTTTGCAGTGAAAAATGACCCTTTTTTGGCAAAGTGCCTAGCTGTAGTTTTTGAACCCTAGCCCTGCCGGCACCTAGGGAAAGCTAGCAAATCTATATATTTTTGAAAACTAGACACCCAGGGGAATCCAGGATGGGGTGACTTGAGTGCCTACCACCAGGGTCTGTTACCCAGTATCCCTTGCAAACGTAAATAATTGACAAAAAAAACACATTTTCCCCACATTTCTGTGATGGAAAGTTCTGGAATCTGCGTGGATCCACAAATTTCCACCCACCCCGCGTTCCCCAAAGTCCTACGAGAAAAATGGTACCTCACTTGTGCGGGTCAGCCTAGTGCCCGCAACAGGAAACGGCGCAAAATGCAACGTGGTCACACCTCAATTTTGCAGTGAAAAAGGACCCTTTTTTGGCAAAGTGCCTAGCTGTAGTTTTTGAACCCTAGCCCTGCCGGCACCTAGAGAAAGCTAGCAAATCTATATATTTTTGAAAATTAGACACCCAGGGGAATCCAGGATGGGGTGACTTGAGTGCCTCCCACCAGGGTCTGTTACCCAGAATCCCTTGCAAACGTAAATAATTGACAAAAAAAACAAATTTTTCCCACATTTCTGTGATGGAAAGTTCTGGAATCTGCGTGGATCCACAAATTTCCACCCACCCCGCGTTCCCCAAAGTCCTACGAGAAAAATTGTACCTCACTTGTGCGGGTCAGCCTAGTGCCCGCGACAGGAAACAGCGCAAAACGCAACGTGGTCTCACCTCAATTTTGCAGTGAAAAATGACCCTTTTTTGGCAAAGTGCCTAGCTGTAGTTTTTGAACCCTAGCCCTGCCGGCACCTAGGGAAAGCTAGCAAATCTATATATTTTTGAAAACTAGACACCCAGGGGAATCCAGGATGGGGTGACTTCAGTGCCTCCCACCATGGTCTGTTACCCAGAATCCCTTGCAAACGTAAATAATTGACAAAAAAAACACATTTTCCCCACATTTCTGTGATGGAAAGTTCTGGAATCTGCGTGGATCCACAAATTTCCACCCACCCCGCGTTCCCCAAAGTCCTACGAGAAAAATTGTACCTCACTTGTGCGGGTCAGCCTAGTGCCCGCGACAGGAAACGGTGCAAAACGCAACGTGGTCTCACCTCAATTTTGCAGTGAAAAATGACCCTTTTTTTGGCAAAGTGCCTAGCTGTAGTTTTTGAACCCTAGCCCTGCCGGCACCTAGGGAAAGCTAGCAAATCTATATATTTTTGAAAACTAGACACCCAGGGGAATCCAGGATGGGGTGACTTCAATGCCTCCCACCATGGTCTGTTACCCAGAATCCCTCGCAAACGTAAATAATTGACAAAAAAAACACATTTTCCCCACATTTTTGTGATGGAAAGTTCTGGAATCTGCGTGGATTCACAAATTTTCACCCACCCCGCGTTCCCCAAAGTCCTACGAGAAAAATGGTACCTCATTTGTGCGGGTCAGCCTAGTGCCCGCGACAGGAAACGGCGCAAAACGCAACGTGGTCACACCTCAATTTTGCAGTGAAAAATGACCCTTTTTTGGCAAAGTGCCTAGCTGTAGTTTTTGAACCCTAGCCCCGCCGGCACCTAGGGAAACCTAGCAAACCTATATATTATCGAAAACTAGACACCCAGGGGAATCCAGGATGGGGTGACTTGAGTGCCTCCCACCAGGGTCTGTTACCCAGAATCCCTTGCAAACGTAAATAATTGACAAAAAAAACACATTTCCCCACATTTCTGTGATGGAAAGTTCTGGAATCTGCGTGGATCCACAAATTTCCACCCACCCCGCGTTCCCCAAAGTCCTACAAGAAAAATGGTACCTCACTTGTGCGGGTCAGCCTAGTGCCCGCAACAGGAAACGGCGCAAAACGCAACGTGGTCACACCTCAATTTTGCAGTGAAAAATGACCCTTTTTTGGCAAAGTGCCTAGCTGTAGTTTTTGAACCCTAGCCCTGCCGGCACCTAGGGAAAGCTAGCAAATCTATATATTTTTGAAAACTAGACACCCAGGGGAATCCAGGATGGGGTGACTTGAGTGCCTACCACCAGGGTCTGTTACCCAGTATCCCTTGCAAACGTAAATAATTGACAAAAAAAACACATTTTCCCCACATTTCTGTGATGGAAAGTTCTGGAATCTGCGTGGATCCACAAATTTCCACCCACCCCGCGTTCCCCAAAGTCCTACGAGAAAAATGGTACCTCACTTGTGCGGGTCAGCCTAGTGCCCGCAACAGGAAACGGCGCAAAATGCAACGTGGTCACACCTCAATTTTGCAGTGAAAAAGGACCCTTTTTTGGCAAAGTGCCTAGCTGTAGTTTTTGAACCCTAGCCCTGCCGGCACCTAGAGAAAGCTAGCAAATCTATATATTTTTGAAAATTAGACACCCAGGGGAATCCAGGATGGGGTGACTTGAGTGCCTCCCACCAGGGTCTGTTACCCAGAATCCCTTGCAAACGTAAATAATTGACAAAAAAAACAAATTTTTCCCACATTTCTGTGATGGAAAGTTCTGGAATCTGCGTGGATCCACAAATTTCCACCCACCCCGCGTTCCCCAAAGTCCTACGAGAAAAATTGTACCTCACTTGTGCGGGTCAGCCTAGTGCCCGCGACAGGAAACAGCGCAAAACGCAACGTGGTCTCACCTCAATTTTGCAGTGAAAAATGACCCTTTTTTGGCAAAGTGCCTAGCTGTAGTTTTTGAACCCTAGCCCTGCCGGCACCTAGGGAAAGCTAGCAAATCTATATATTTTTGAAAACTAGACACCCAGGGGAATCCAGGATGGGGTGACTTCAGTGCCTCCCACCATGGTCTGTTACCCAGAATCCCTTGCAAACGTAAATAATTGACAAAAAAAAACACATTTTCCCCACATTTCTGTGATGGAAAGTTCTGGAATCTGCGTGGATCCACAAATTTCCACCCACCCCGCGTTCCCCAAAGTCCTACGAGAAAAATTGTACCTCACTTGTGCGGGTCAGCCTAGTGCCCGCGACAGGAAACGGTGCAAAACGCAACGTGGTCTCACCTCAATTTTGCAGTGAAAAATGACCCTTTTTTTGGCAAAGTGCCTAGCTGTAGTTTTTGAACCCTAGCCCTGCCGGCACCTAGGGAAAGCTAGCAAATCTATATATTTTTGAAAACTAGACACCCAGGGGAATCCAGGATGGGGTGACTTCAATGCCTCCCACCATGGTCTGTTACCCAGAATCCCTCGCAAACTTAAATAATTGACAAAAAAAACACATTTTCCCCACATTTTTGTGATGGAAAGTTCTGGAATCTGCGTGGATTCACAAATTTTCACCCACCCCGCGTTCCCCAAAGTCCTACGAGAAAAATGGTACCTCATTTGTGCGGGTCAGCCTAGTGCCCGCGACAGGAAACGGCGCAAAACGCAACGTG
Organism: Triturus cristatus; assembly: GCF_964204655.1. Lineage (NCBI taxonomy): Eukaryota > Metazoa > Chordata > Amphibia > Caudata > Salamandridae > Triturus > Triturus cristatus. The sequence goes on along the minus strand of NW_028188109.1, from coordinate 99,825 downwards.
GTCACACCTCAATTTTGCAGTGAAAAATGACCCTTTTTTGGCAAAGTGCCTAGCTGTAGTTTTTGAACCCTAGCCCCGCCGGCACCTAGGGAAACCTAGCAAACCTATATATTATCGAAAACTAGACACCCAGGGGAATCCAGGATGGGGTGACTTGAGTGCCTCCCACCAGGGTCTGTTACCCAGAATCCCTTGCAAACGTAAATAATTGACAAAAAAAACACATTTCCCCACATTTCTGTGATGGAAAGTTCTGGAATCTGCGTGGATCCACAAATTTCCACCCACCCCGCGTTCCCCAAAGTCCTACAAGAAAAATGGTACCTCACTTGTGCGGGTCAGCCTAGTGCCCGCAACAGGAAACGGCGCAAAACGCAACGTGGTCACACCTCAATTTTGCAGTGAAAAATGACCCTTTTTTGGCAAAGTGCCTAGCTGTAGTTTTTGAACCCTAGCCCTGCCGGCACCTAGGGAAAGCTAGCAAATCTATATATTTTTGAAAACTAGACACCCAGGGGAATCCAGGATGGGGTGACTTGAGTGCCTACCACCAGGGTCTGTTACCCAGTATCCCTTGCAAACAAAAATAATTGACAAAAAAAACACATTTTCCCCACATTTCTGTGATGGAAAGTTCTGGAATCTGTGTGGATCCACAAATTTCCACCCACCCCGCGTTCCCCAAAGTCCTACGAGAAAAATGGTACCTCACTTGTGCGGGTCAGCCTAGTGCCCGCAACAGGAAACGGCGCAAAATGCAACGTGGTCACACCTCAATTTTGCAGTGAAAAAGGACCCTTTTTTGGCAAAGTGCCTAGCTGTAGTTTTTGAACCCTAGCCCTGCCGGCACCTAGGGAAAGCTAGCAAATCTATATATTTTTGAAAATTAGACACCCAGGGGAATCCAGGATGGGGTGACTTGAGTGCCTCCCACCAGGGTCTGTTACCCAGAATCCCTTGCAAACGTAAATAATTGACAAAAAAAACACATTTTTCCCACATTTCTGTGATGGAAAGTTCTGGAATCTGCGTGGATCCACAAATTTCCACCCACCCCGCGTTCCCCAAAGTCCTACGAGAAAAATTGTACCTCACTTGTGCGGGTCAGCCTAGTGCCCGCGACAGGAAACGGCGCAAAACGCAACGTGGTCTCACCTCAATTTTGCAGTGAAAAATGACCCTTTTTTGGCAAAGTGCCTAGCTGTAGTTTTTGAACCCTAGCCCTGCCGGCACCTAGGGAAAGCTAGCAAATCTATATATTTTTGAAAACTAGACACCCAGGGGAATCCAGGATGGGGTGACTTGAGTGCCTCCCACCATGGTCTGTTACCCAGAATCCCTCGCAAACGTAAATAATTGACAAAAAAAACACATTTTCCCCACATTTTTGTGATGGAAAGTTCTGGAATCTGCGTGGATTCACAAATTTTCACCCACCCCGCGTTCCCCAAAGTCCTACGAGAAAAATGGTACCTCATTTGTGCGGGTCGGCCTAGTGCCCGCGACAGGAAACGGCGCAAAACGCAACGTGGTCACACCTCAATTTTGCAGTGAAAAATGACCCTTTTTTGGCAAAGTGCCTAGCTGTAGTTTTTGAACCCTAGCCCCGCCGGCACCTAGGGAAACCTAGCAAACCTATATATTATCGAAAACTAGACACCCAGGGGAATCCAGGATGGGGTGACTTGAGTGCCTCCCACCAGGGTCTGTTACCCAGAATCCCTTGCAAACGTAAATAATTGACAAAAAAAACACATTTTCCCCACATTTCTGTGATGGAAAGTTCTGGAATCTGCGTGGATCCACGAATTTCCACCCACCCCGCGTTCCCCAAAGTCCTACAAGAAAAATGGTACCTCACTTGTGCGGGTCAGCCTAGTGCCCGCAACAGGAAACGGCACAAAATGCAACGTGGTCACACCTCAATTTTGCAGTGAAAAATGACCCTTTTTTGGCAAAGTGCCTAGCTGTAGTTTTTGAACCCTAGCCCTGCCGGCACCTAGGGAAATGTAGGAAGGTGGATATCTGACTATGGTTACCCCCAAATTTTTGCCTAGTGTCTAGCTGGTTTTTCGACTTAGTTGGCCTGAGATCCTGCTATTCAGGATCTCAGCCTGGCTGTTCTCTCTTTAAAATGGACTCCATGTACCCTAGGTACATACTAGGGGTGGGCGGAATTTGCGTGATCGCGTTACGCAAATCTCCGCGAAACGGTAAAAAATCTCCGCGAACACGCAGAAATTCCGCGAACACGCGGAATTGCTTGTTCGCGATACTTTTTGCCTGTTCGCGATCGCTGTTTGCGTGCTCGGGGTGAAATATCTCGCGAACACGCATATTGAGAACGCGAACAAGCAAAAAATTTCGCGAAGTCGCGGAACGCAGATTTTGGGGCAATTTCGCGTTCTCCGCGGAACGCGAAATTACCCAAATTCCGCAAATTCCGCGAACGGAACGGAATTTACCGCCCAGGCCTAGTACATACCCAATTGGTTGGATCACCCTGTCAGCCCCTGTACCAGTGTACACTAGGTACCCAGGGCATTGGTGTACCCAAGGCCTGCCAGGGGCTGAAGCATGTATTATGCCACCCCAGGCTTGGCCTAACAATCTGACACAACTGGCTGATCACTCAGCTGGGGTAAGTTGGTGTAATCACCTCTTACTTAGGTGTAGTATACCTATACCTAACCTTAAATGGGACACCTGGTAACCTATAAGTCACTCCTATGGCAGGCCTTAACAATCCTGAAGGCAGAGTGCTTGGTTCCATGTGAGATGGTGCTCTGGCATGAGCTGAGCCTGTCTGCAGTGGTCGGAACAACTTCCTTCTACTGTTTCCAGATATCGTCATACCATATACTCTTAAGTGCATTATGAACCTAGCGGTTAAATGCTATCTTTGGTTTGGCTTTATCAAAATATGTCGAGTAAGGTGTCATACGAATTGGAATACTAACCCCTCGCCAATTCTGGCGACGGGGTTAGCATTCCACCCTTCTAGAGGGACACGACATGTACAGTACCTAAAACCCGGGTAAAATCAGACATAGCCTCAGCTCCACAAAATGGATGCTGCCACCACAGACACAAGTCTGCCCTCCTGCTGCTGGGAGTCCTTCCAGCTTGGGAGGTGTGGACAAAGGGTTTCCTGCCAGGGGAGGTGCATGCACCACCCCAGACAGGATTTTGTGTATTGGTCAGGTAGGGCTTGAAAGAAACCAGACATGCCTGTGGCTCACAAGGAGCCTCGGTGCATATGCCAGTTCAAACCGGTCCTGGGGCACACCAGTCCCGGGCCTGGGGCGAGCTGGACAAAGGATTGGGGGTGTAACCACCCCCCTTCCTGGTCCCACCCATAGGAAGGGACCTAGCAGGTAGTCCGGCCCCTAGAATCCGCTTAAAGGTAGGAGCTGTGTCCTAAGACTTCAGACATCCTGGAATCAACTTGAAACTAAGAAGAAGACGGGAACTTCGACATTCTGCTGCACAGAAGACTGAAGGAAATCTCCCCTGTGGTCAGGGAGTGACCACCTTGCTAACGCAAGCACCATCCAGCAAATCAACGTCTGCTTTGCCGCCGCCTCCCGCCGGAGCCCGAGCCCAGAGACTGACAAGACCTAGACCTCCAGACCTCTCACCGCCCGATCCACAGTCCCTGAAAAGAGGAGACCCGTGGAGGCACCGAGACACGTGGAGCCAGCCATCTTGAAACGACCACGACAAGCTGACAAGTGCAACAACCGAGGCTCTCTCCAAGTTGTGCTTTGGGATCTGAGAAGCCCAACCCTCGAGCAGCATCTGCACCAAAGGTGAGCCCTCCAGCATCTCCACGATCTGCGTGGGGCCCTTCTGCATTTTGCCACTCGACGCGCCTAACCGGTTGCTGGCCCGCTGGCTAGTAGCCATCTTGGCGACAAACTTCACAAAATACACCGCTGGTCTGGTGGCTCCAGACTGGCCCTTGCTCCCCTCCAAAGGAGCAGTCCCTCTGACCTTGCTGGTCAGAACCATCAGCTTATTTCATCTCCTACAACAATTGCTTTTGCCGAGGCTTGTTTGCTTTGATCAAGTCGCCGACACCGCCGACAGGGAGAACCTGCGTGGGACAGCTCGTGAACCGACTCCTGGATGTCGTCGATCTCCAGGGACCACGTGGCTGCAGAGACAAGCTACACCTTTCTTCCTGTTTGCACCCGACATTGCCTGGTACCCACCTGGTGCCATGCTGGTCACTGGCTAGTGACTGTGAACACTGTCCCCTCTGCTTACAGGTCGTCAACATCTCCGATCCACTCTTGGATCCACCGCATCTCTCCCGGACCGACCGCCTGCAGCATCTTTGTCTTCAGGCTCCACGGAACAGATAGAAAAAACCCGACGCACTTCGAGGCCTATGCACCCGCTTCCTGTGGGTGAGGTAAAGCTGGCACTCCTGTGCCCAAGTGTAGTATTACATCTCTAGTGCCTGTGTTCCAAATCTTGAGTTCCTAGTCCATCCGGAAGATCCTCTTTGCAGTAACTTTGTACTTTTTACGCACCCATTGAAACCTATGGGAGCACGCGTGTGACTATTTGCTCTGCACACGCCACCCGTGGACCTCCTGGTCACTAACTGAAGTTAGCTCCTTGTAGGCCCAGCGATTCTAGAGGCCCTAGGCCTTTTCCCTTTTCTGTTCGTGGTACTTATACCACTATTTTAGTACATGGTTCGAGCGGCCACCAGGGCCTATCCATATAAAGTGCAACTTCTGTGTATTCTACTGTAATCTTGTTTGACGATTTGTGCTCCTGTGCTCATAAAGAGACTAGGGGTTACTTTGAGAAATAAATACATATATATTTTGAATATATATCTGTGTGGTGTCCTTTCATTGGTATAAAAGGGGGTTACATTTGGTAAAACAGCTGGCTTAACCCGCTTCACGAGTTTAGCCTCAAAGACTGCTTAGCCTACGCTACCACTAGGGCAGCTAGTCCGAAAAGGTTGACTTACAACCACACCATAAGGGTTGCTTGGCATGGTACAAGGTGATCACTTTAACTAGTGAGCATCATATACCAGGCCAACTTTTCACAGGAAAGCTAGCAAGTCTATAAATTTGAAAACTAGACACCCAGGGGAATCCAGGATGGGGTGACTTCAGTGCCTCCCACCATGGTCTGTTACCCAGAATCCCTTGCAAACGTAAATAATTGACAAAAAAAACACATTTTCCCCACATTTCTGTGATGGAAAGTTCTGGAATCTGCGTGGATCCATACATTTCCACCTACCCCGCGTTCCCCAAAGTCCTACTAGAAAAATGGCACCTCACTTGTGCGGGTCGGCCTAGTGCCCGCGACAGGAAACGGCGCAAAACGCAACGTGGTCACACCTCAATTTTGCAGTGAAAAATGACCCATTTTTGGCAAAGTGCCTAGCTGTAGTTTTTGAACCCTAGCCCTGCCGGCACCTGGGGAACCCTAGCAAACCTATATATTTTCGAAAACTAGACACCCAGGGGAATCCAGGATGGGGTGACTTCAGTGCCTCCCACCATGGTCTGTTACCCAGAATCCCTTGCAAACGTAAAAAATTTACAAAAAAAACACATTTTCCCCACATTTCTGTGATGGAAAGTTCTGGAATCTGCATGGATCCACAAATTTCCACCCACCCCGCGTTCCCCAAAGTCCTACGAGAAAAATGGTACCTCACTTGTGCGGGTCAGCCTAGTGCCCGCAACAGGAAACGGCGCAAAATGCAACGTGGTCACACCTCAATTTTGCAGTGAAAAAGGACCCTTTTTTGGCAAAGTGCCTAGTTGTAGTTTTTGAACCCTAGCCCTGCCGGCACCTAGGGAAAGCTAGCAAACCTATATATTTTCGAAAACTAGACACCCAGGGGAATCCAGGATGGGGTGACTTGAGTGCCTCCCACCAGGGTCTGTTACCCAGAATCCCTTGCAAACGTAAAAAATTGACAAAAAAAACACATTTTCACCACATTTCTGTGATGGAAAGTTCTGGAATCTGCGTGGATCCACAAATTTCCACCCACCCCGCGTTCCCCAAAGTCCTACAAGAAAAATGGTACCTCACTTGTGCGGGTCAGCCTAGTGCCCGCAACAGGAAACGGCGCAAAACGCAACGTGGTCACACCTCAATTTTGCAGTGAAAAATGACCCTTTTTTGGCAAAGTGCCTAGCTGTAGTTTCTTAACCCTAGCCCTGCCGGCACCTAGGGAAAGCTAGCAAATCTATATATTTTTGAAAACTAGACACCCAGGGGAATCCAGGATGGGGTGACTTGAGTGCCTCCCACCATGGTCTGTTACCCAGAATCCCTTGCACACGTAAATAATTGACAAAAAAAACACATTTTCCCCACATTTCTGTGATGGAAAGTTCTGGAATCTGCGTGGATCCACAAATTTCCACCCACCTCACGTTCCCCAAAGTCCTACGAGAAAAATGGTACTTCACATGTGCGTGTCGGCCTAGTGCCCGCGACAGGAAACGGCGGAAAACGCAACGTGGTCACACCTCAATTTTGCAGTGAAAAATGACCCTTTTTTGGCAAAGTGCCTAGCTGTAGTTTTTGAACCCTAGCCCTGCCGGCACCTAGGGAAACCTAGCAAACCTATACATTTTTGGAAACTAGACACCCAGGGGAATCCAGGATGGGGTGACTTGAGTGCCTCCCACCAGGGTCTGTTACCCAGAATCCCTTGCAAACGTAAAAAATTGACAAAAAAAACACATTTTCCCCACATTTCTGTGATGGAAAGTTCTGGAATCTGCGTGGATCCACAAATTTCCACCCACACCGCGTTCCCCAAAGTCCTACGAGAAAAATGGTACCTCACTTGTGCGGGTCAGCCTAGTGCCCGCAACAGGAAACGGCGCAAAATGCAACGTGGTCACACCTCAATTTTGCAGTGAAAAATGACCCTTTTTTGGCAAAGTGCCTAGCTGTAGTTTTTTAACCCTAGCCCTGCCGGCAACTAGGGAAAGCTAGCAAATCTATATATTTTTGAAAACTAGACACCCAGGGGAATCCAGGATGGGGTGACTTCAGTGCCTCCCACCATGGTCTGTTACCCAGAATCCCTTGCAAACGTAAAAAATTGACAAAAAAAACACATTTTCCCGACATTTCTGTGATGGAAAGTTCTGGAATCTGCGTGGATCCACAAATTTCCACCCACCCCGCGTTCCCCAAAGTCCTACAAGAAAAATGGTACCTCACTTGTGCGGGTCAGCCTAGTGCCCTGTTGGACTTGGCCCTTTTTCCCAGAAATTTTTCGCTTTTCTGGGAAAATAAATGTGTAAATGGAAAGACTGAATGTGTGCAGACTGAGTTTCCCCATTTAAAAAATGTAAGTTAAGATGGATGCCAAAGCTGTGTGGTTGCGCCGTTTGACTGAGCTGGGTTGACAGTCTAGGCGTTATTTCCCAGCAGCCCCAGCTTTTGGAGGGAAGCCTGGCACCCAGGGTGCTCTACCCCTCCCCCTAGGCCAGTTAGAGCCAGTTTCCCCAGACGCTTCTAGAAGCTTCTGGCACTGTCTGGAAGGTGGGGTGAGGGGCGTCTAAAGGGAGGAGCTGGGTTGCCATGCAGTCAGTCAGAGGGTGGACCTGGGAGAGAGGGGACCTGCTGCCAGGGGTTACCGCCACATAGGCCTGTGTGCTGGGCCCTGAGCCTACCTACCCCCCCCCTACTGTCCACAGGGCGAGGGAAAGATATAGTTGGGGCAACGCAAACCTGGAGAAGCCCTCGCAGGAGTTTAGGCGGTAGGATCAGTCAGGGACCTATGCCTCTGAAGGTGACAGGGTTTAGGCACTGCCCTTTAAGTGAGTGAGGGATCCTGAACTACCCACTGATCTGGCCCGGTGAGATGAGAATCCAGGGACGACAGGCAGAGACTGAGTAGTCCGCCTGCAGCCACCAACGCAACTTCCCCCCCCTCAAGAAACCCTCAATCAAGGGGCAGGGACCAGAGAACGCTATCTACAAGCTCCCTGGAAGGAGAGCGCTATTTACAAGCCCCTGGAAGGAGAGCGCTATTTACAAGCCCCTGGAAGGAGAGCGCTATTTACAAGCCCCTGGAAGGAGAGCGCTATTTACAAGCCCCTGGAAGGAGAGCGCTAGGTTTGGTGAGCGCTATCTGGGGACGGACTGCAGTCCCTGCAGTGAGAGAGAGCGCTATGTATAAGCCGCCTGCAGGGAGAGAGCGCTATATTCTAGCTGCCCGTGGAAGGAGAGCGCGATAGCTGGTGAGCGCTACCTTCCTAGTTGACTGTGCCCGGCTGGTGAGTGTGGGAGAACTGCCTTGGTCAAAGCGGGTGCCCACCCCGCATTTGTGGTGCCGCCGCGTATTTACAACATCGGGAGCCCACCCCGTGTGTGTGCCGCCACGCGGTGTTGCTTATTTATACTAGCGGGTGCCCACCCCGCACTTTGTCACCGCCGAAATCACCGCCGCGGCCCCCGGAGCGAGGGAAGGACTGACGCGGCTGGAATCAAGGCCGCGCGGGCCTCAAGAACGCTTCAAGGCATTGCCCGGCAACAGGAGCCCCGGCCGCGTCATCGGCCGCGCCCCCGCGACAGCCGCGCACGGATTGGCTGCCGGACGGCAGGAAGCCAAGAAGCAGCCCGGAGGTCGACGGAGACTTCGCTCCGTGGTGGGGGCCCTCCGGAGCCGGAGGAGAGCCCCGAGTGCTGTGTCGAAGTCCCGGGTCCCAGGAGGGGGCCCCGGGGGAAGCCGAGGGAAGCCCCGTGTGGAGCCGCGAAGCGGGAGCATCGTCGGAGTCCCGGGTCCCCGGCGGGAACCCGGGCGAAGTCCTTCAAGAGTGCCGGTGAGTGGAGCCTTGGTCCGCGCTTGCTGGGGGAGGCATCGGGGCATTGTCGGTGCTCGCCTTCCCCCCCGGGACCGCCTGAGTGTGGGTGGTCCTCAGCTGCCCCACTTGACAACGGGCAGCTGCATCGGAATCGATTTAAAGCACCTGGAGGGCAGGCTCCCCCCACGAAAGGGCCTTTTTGAGGAGCGGGGGATGGTGGGCGTGACGGGGCACATTGTCGGTGCCCGCCCTTCCCCCTGCACCAGTGTGACTCCAGAAAGGCTCCGAGCAAGTGCCAGCGGTAGGGGCTAGCAATGTTTAATGCCTCCACCTCTTGCTTCGTTTAGGGCTCCAGGAGCTTGCTACTGTTTGGGACCTTGGGGGGCCGCATTTGAAGTGACTCCCGGAGTGGGGCCCCAGGGTCCCTTCCTCATCACGACCGTGGATGCCCTGACCTACTGTAACGCTGAGGAACATGATTAAATGCCAGGGTTGGCGCCATATTTACAGGCCATGTTTAAGCGCTATGTTACAGGACATGTTTTAACGCGCTAGTGCATCGCCCTGTGCAGCGCTATGTTGAAGGGTATGATCTAAAGTGCTATTCAGATACCAGGGTTTAATGTATTGATGCCTGTTTTCACGCGCTATGTTTATTTGCCATGCCCTGTTTGAAGCGCTAATAGATTGATAGGCGTAGCCCTATGTTTAGATGCCTGATTTAAAGTGCTAGTCATTTGTTCTGTGCAGCGCTAGTTTCAGAGGCCAGGGTTTGATGTATTGATGCTCTGCCTAACCTAATTTCCTGCCTCAGGGGATGCCCAGGACGGTCATGTTTATTGTGATGCTGTGAGGTTTCCGTTACAGGTGTTCCGGCCTAATGTCTCACGTCATGCCCTGATGTATTTTATTGCAGGATTAATGTGGATGGATGGGAGCTTTATTTCTCACGTACAATTATTTTATCTGTAAATCGCAATGATTCCGGCAGGGGCCCGATTGGCCCTGCCCTGTACATAATTCCCCCCTGTAAATTGGAACCGAGCGCCAGTTGGCGCAGTGTAGAGATTACCTGACACCTAGTGGTTTTGACAATACAAAAGTTATTTCTACCTAAACTGGTGTAGTGTCTCTTTTTGTAGTGTGCCTTGTGTGTCGCCTGTGTGTGCTGCGTGGATGCTTTGCACATTTCCTCCGGAGTTTGGCCCGCCCGCTCTGCACCATGCTACCCGTTTCCAACATTGGTGTTCAGCGGTGGGATAGGACTTGTGTTTGCGCAGTACCGCAGCGACCACGGGATGCACTGCAAACTGAGTGTGTAATGTAATCTCAGGTTTTGGGGAATTATTGTTTTTTCCATGATTGTGATTTCCTCCTGGAAGTGTTTTTAAATTGTGTCCCCCTGTTGCACTGTGGGTGGTGTGTCCCGGGTGTACCTTGCCAGGATGGGGTTGACCTACAACGAAGGTGATCTTGGGGAGTACACGGAGCAGGAAGTGATTTATTTCTGCAGGGAGAGAGGGATACCCCCAGTAGGCAACACGCGCAGGAAGCTCTTTCTCTATGAGGCCCTCAAGAGGGGGGAACCCTTAGAGATTGGTGGGGACCTGTCAGATTACCCCTCCGCATATTTAAAAGGTGGATTTAGTGGAGACCCGGAGGAGGACGTCCAGTGTAGGGAGGACTCCGAGAGTGAGGGGGCCCAGTCCATAACCCAGGAGGGGGGTGACACTGACGAGGAGGAGGAAGATGACCGGGGGGAGACGCCCGTAGCGAGTGAGGACACCAGAGTTAGGGAGTCCCGCGCTGGGTCCAGTCCCGGGGGCACTGCCCCGTCCCTTTCCCTGTCCCCAGAAGAGTGGGTAGATAGGAGGGAAGAGAGGGAGCATCAGCTGGCGCTGGGAAGGCTCAAGGTGGAGCTAGCGCGGCTGAGTGTGCAGGAGAAGAGGCTAGAGACGGAGAAGGTCCTAGCGCAGGAGAGGATGGCGGAGGCAGAGAGGGCCTTTGCCAGGGAGAGACCAGCTCGGGAGGGTAGGTTGTCCCCTGAGAGTGGTTTTTGTGGTCTGGATTCACCAGTAAGGGTGGGATCCAGTGGTGGCAGCGAGAGTGGATCCAATGTGAGGTGTCCCACTCCCAGAGCCCAGGAGACGGTGCCTGATTCCCAGGAAGAGGGGGACAGGTTAGAGTTCAGGGGCAGGGGAAAACTGTCCCACCAGTCCTGGGGGGAGTTTGTGGAGGTGTGTGGGACTGCATTGGAGGATTGGGTGGTGAGGAGTGCAGTGAATGAGTGGGAAGGGCTGTGCCAGGTACTCATCCGGGAGCACATGCTCAGAAATTGTTCCCCCAGGTTGCGTCACCACCTAGTACAGTGTGGGTTCTCCGACCCAAGGGAGCTTGCACAGGAGGCAGACCTCTGGGTGAGGGCCAGGGTGTCTGAGGAGGCATTGGGGAGTGACCCTGAAGAGGGTGGTGCAGGGATCTTCCAACCCAGCGAGGTGGGAGAGGTGGCGAATAGCCCAGCTAGGTCCCCGGGAAGAGAGAGGGTTGTAGGGCCTCACGACCTATCCATAGGAAGGAGTGAGACGGGGAGGTGTCCCGAGGTGCCCCAACCGCAGTCTCAGGGCCTGGAGAGTTCCGTAAGGGAGCCCCAGGTTGGGAGCCTAGGCTGTCCTGATGTGCCGCCCGGTGAGGGGGAGCCCCCAGTGTCAGGAGGACCCGGGGCATCTGTAATCAGAGCTCCTGAGGTCCTGGGGTTGGCCCATTTGCAGGGTTTAGATCCTGGGCTGGGATGCCAGGTTAAGGGGTTGCCTGACCTGGCGGGTGGGGCATCTGTTAACAGTGTCCCCCCAGAATTGACTTCCAGGGGTACTTCTCCAGGTGGGAGGGTGCGGAACTCTGGAAGGGGGTGCAGAGGGAGGAAGGTCTCACCTCGGGCACCGGCTCAGCCACAGGGCTTAGATCCTGGGTTGGGAGGCCAGGGATGGGTACTGCCTGACCTGGCGGGTGGGACATCTGTTAGCAGTGTCCCCCCAGAATTGTCTTCCAGGGGTGCTACTCCCGTTGGGAGGGTGCGGAACTCTGGGAGGGGGTGCAGGGGGAGGGAGGTCTCGCCCCTGGCACCGGTGCAGCCTAAGGGTTTAGACCCTAGGCTGGGGAACCAGTTGAAGGGTCAAGGCCCTGGACTGGGGAGAGAGTGGTGGTCTGAGGGTGCCTCGCATGGGAGTAGGGTGAGGAACCCCAGAAGGAGAGGTAGGGGGAGGAGAGCCTCGCCCCTGAGGGCTGGTCAGCCTGTGGGTGCGGACCCCAGGTGGGAGGACCAGTGGTAGTTCGGAACTGCAAGGAGGAGGAGGAGAGTGGTCAACGGGTACTATGGGCCTGGGGTTACTGCCCCCCACTCTGTGAGACCGCAAGGGCCAGAGACATCTGGGTGGCCTAGGGGCCAGTCCTGGCCACAACCAGCTAGGGGACCCCCAGGTGGTGGCTCAGTCGGTCGAGGAAGGTTTGAGAGAGGGAACCTTCGGGTTCCAGAGTGGAGGAGAACCTGCGGGTGCTCCTGCAGTTGCGGGCCTGCGTCCACCTTTTCTCGCCCTAAGCAGGGAAGCCCATCAAGGCATTGATCGGTCTACCCTGGCTTTTGGCTGGAAGGGGGTTGTGTTGGACTTGGCCCTTTTTCTCAGAAATTTTTCGCTTTTCTGGGAAAATAAATGTGTAAATGGAAAGACTGAATGTGTGCAGACTGAGTTTCCCCATTTTAAAAATGTAAGTTAAGATGGATGCCAAAGCTGTGTGGTTGCGCCGTTTGACTGAGCTGGGTTGACAGTCTAGGCGTTATTTCCCAGCAGCCCCAGCTTTTGGAGGGAAGCCTGGCACCCAGGGTGCTCTACCCCTCCCCCTAGGCCAGTTAGAGCCAGTTTCCCCAGACGCTTCTAGAAGCTTCTGGCACTGTCTGGAAGGTGGGGTGAGGGGCGTCTAAAGGGAGGAGCTGGGTTGCCATGCAGTCAGTCAGAGGGTGGACCTGGGAGAGAGGGGACCTGCTGCCAGGGGTTACCGCCACATAGGCCTGTGTGCTGGGCCCTGAGCCTACCTACCCCCCCCCCCTACTGTCCACAGGGCGAGGGAAAGATATAGTTGGGGCAACGCAAACCTGGAGAAGCCCTCGCAGGAGTTTAGGCGGTAGGATCAGTCAGGGACCTATGCCTCTGAAGGTGACAGGGTTTAGGCACTGCCCTTTAAGTGAGTGAGGGATCCTGAACTACCCACTGATCTGGCCCGGTGAGATGAGAATCCAGGGACGACAGGCAGAGACTGAGTAGTCCGCCTGCAGCCACCAACGCAACTTCCCCCCCCTCAAGAAACCCTCAATCAAGGGGCAGGGACCAGAGAACGCTATCTACAAGCTCCCTGGAAGGAGAGCGCTATTTACAAGCCCCTGGAAGGAGAGCGCTATTTACAAGCCCCTGGAAGGAGAGCGCTATTTACAAGCCCCTGGAAGGAGAGCGCTATTTACAAGCCCCTGGAAGGAGAGCGCTATTTACAAGCCCCTGGAAGGAGAGCGCTAGGTTTGGTGAGCGCTATCTGGGGACGGACTGCAGTCCCTGCAGTGAGAGAGAGCGCTATGTATAAGCCGCCTGCAGGGAGAGAGCGCTATATTCTAGCTGCCCGTGGAAGGAGAGCGCGATAGCTGGTGAGCGCTACCTTCCTAGTTGACTGTGCCCGGCTGGTGAGTGTGGGAGAACTGCCTTGGTCAAAGCGGGTGCCCACCCCGCATTTGTGGCGCCGCCGCGTATTTACAACATCGGGAGCCCACCCCGTGTGTGTGCCGCCACGCGGTGTTGCTTATTTATACTAGCGGGTGCCCACCCCGCACTTTGTCACCGCCGAAATCACCGCCGCGGCCCCCGGAGCGAGGGAAGGACTGACGCGGCTGGAATCAAGGCCGCGCGGGCCTCAAGAACGCTTCGAGGCATTGCCCGGCAACAGGAGCCCCGGCCGCGTCATCGGCCGCGCCCCCGCGACAGCCGCGCACGGATTGGCTGCCGGACGGCAGGAAGCCAAGAAGCAGCCCGGAGGTCGACGGAGACTTCGCTCCGTGGTGGGGGCCCTCCGGAGCCGGAGGAGAGCCCCGAGTGCTGCGTCGAAGTCCCGGGTCCCAGGAGGGGGCCCCGGGGGAAGCCGAGGGAAGCCCCGTGTGGAGCCGCGAAGCGGGAGCATCGTCGGAGTCCCGGGTCCCCGGCGGGAACCCGGGCGAAGTCCTTCAAGAGTGCCGGTGAGTGGAGCCTTGGTCCGCGCTTGCTGGGGGAGGCATCGGGGCATTGTCGGTGCTCGCCTTCCCCCCGGGACCGCCTGAGTGTGGGTGGTCCTCAGCTGCCCCACTTGACAGCGGGCAGCTGCATCGGAATCGATTTAAAGCACCTGGAGGGCAGGCTCCCCCCACGAAAGGGCCTTTTTGAGGAGCGGGGGATGGTGGGCGTGACGGGGCACATTGTCGGTGCCCGCCCTTCCCCCTGCACCAGTGTGACTCCAGAAAGGCTCCGAGCAAGTGCCAGGGGTAGGGGCTAGCAATGTTTAATGCCTCCACCTCTTGCTTCGTTTAGGGCTCCAGGAGCTTGCTACTGTTTGGGACCTTGGGGGGCCGCATTTGAAGTGACTCCCGGAGTGGGGCCCCAGGGTCCCTTCCTCATCACAACCGTGGATGCCCTGACCTACTGTAACGCTGAGGAACATGATTAAATGCCAGGGTTGGCGCCATATTTACAGGCCATGTTTAAGCGCTATGTTACAGGACATGTTTTAACGCGCTAGTGCATCGCCCTGTGCAGCGCTATGTTGAAGGGTATGATCTAAAGTGCTATTCAGATACCAGGGTTTAATGTATTGATGCCTGTTTTCACGCGCTATGTTTATTTGCCATGCCCTGTTTGAAGCGCTAATAGATTGATAGGCGTAGCCCTATGTTTAGATGCCTGATTTAAAGTGCTAGTCATTTGTTCTGTGCAGCGCTAGTTTCAGAGGCCAGGGTTTGATGTATTGATGCTCTGCCTAACCTAATTTCCTGCCTCAGGGGATGCCCAGGACGGTCATGTTTATTGTGATGCTGTGAGGTTTCCGTTACAGGTGTTCCGGCCTAATGTCTCACGTCATGCCCTGATGTATTTTATTGCAGGATTAATGTGGATGGATGGGAGCTTTATTTCTCACGTACAATTATTTTATCTGTAAATCGCAATGATTCCGGCAGGGGCCCGATTGGCCCTGCCCTGTACATAATTCCCCCCTGTAAATTGGAACCGAGCGCCAGTTGGCGCAGTGTAGAGATTACCTGACACCTAGTGGTTTTGACAATACAAAAGTTATTTCTACCTAAACTGGTGTAGTGTCTCTTTTTGTAGTGTGCCTTGTGTGTCGCCTGTGTGTACTGCGTGGATGCTTTGCACATTTCCTCCGGAGTTTGGCCCGCCCGCTCTGCACCACGCTACCCGTTTCCAACATGCCCGCAACAGGAAACGGCGCAAAACGCAACGTGGTCACACCTCAATTTAGCAGTGAAAAATGACCCTTTTTTGGCAAAGTGCCTAGCTGTAGTTTTTGAACCCTAGCCCTGCCGGCACCTAGGGAAAGCTAGCAAATCTATATATTTTTGAAAACTAGACACCCAGGGGAATCCAGGATGGGGTGACTTCAGTGCCTCCCACCATGGTCTGTTACCCATAATCCCTTGCACACGTAAATAATTGACAAAAAAAACACATTTTCCCCACATTTCTGTGATGGAAAGTTCTGGAATCTGCGTGGATCCACAAATTTCCACCCACCTCACTTTCCCCAAAGTCCTATGAGAAAAATGGTACTTCACTTGTGCGGGTCGGCCTAGTGCCCGCGACAGGAAACGGCGGAAAACGCAACGTGGTCACACCTCAATTTTGCAGTGAAAAATGACCCTTTTTTGGCAAAGTGCCTAGCTGTAGTTTTTGAACCCTAGCCCTGCCGGCACCTAGGGAAACCTAGCAAACCTATATATTTTCGAAAACTAGACACCCAGGGGAATCCAGGATGGGATGACTTGAGTGCCTCCCACCAGGGTCTGTTACCCAGAATCCCTTGCAAACGTAAAAAATTGACAAAAAAAACACATTTTCCGCACATTTCTGTGATGGAAAGTTCTGGAATCTGCGTGGATCCACAAATTTCCACCCACCCCGCGTTCCCCAAAGTCCTACAAGAAAAAAATGGTACCTCACTTGTGTGGGTCAGCCTAGTGCCCGCAACAGGAAACGGCGCTAAACGCAACGTGGTCACACCTCAATTTTGCAGTGAAAAATGACCCTTTTTTGGCAAAGTGCCAAGCTGTAGTTTTGGAACCCTAGCCCTGCCGGCACCTAGGGAAAGCTAGCACATCTATATATTTTTGAAAACTAGACACCCAGGGGAATCCAGGATGGGGTGAGTTCAGTGCCTCCCACCATGGTCTGTTACCCAGAATCCCTTGCAAACGTAAATAATTGACAAAAAAAACACATTTTCCCCACATTTCTGTGATGGAAAGTTCTGGAGTCTGCGTGGATCCACAAATTTCCACCCACCCGTGTTCCCCAAAGTCCTACGAGAAAAATGGTACCTCACTTGTGTGGGTCGGCCTAGTGCCCGCGACAGGAAACGGAGCAAAACGCAACGTGGTCACACCTCAATTTTGCAGTGAAAAATGACCCTTTTTTGGCAAAGTGCCTAACTGTAGTTTTTGAACCCTAGCCCTGCCGGCACCTAGGGAAACCTAGCAAACCTATATATTTTCGAAAACTAGACACCCAGGGGAATCCAGGATGGGATGACTTGAGTACCTCCCACCAGGATCTGTTACCCAGAATCCCTTGCAAACGTAAAAAATTGACAAAAAAAACACATTTTCCGCACATTTCTGTGATGGAAAGTTCTGGAATCTGCGTGGATCCACAAATTTCCACCCACCCCGCGTTCCCCAAAGTCCTAGAAGAAAAAAATGGTACCTCACTTGTGTGGGTCAGCCTAGTGCCCGCAACAGGAAACGGCGCAAAACGCAACGTGGTCACACCTCAATTTTGCAGTGAAAAATGACCCTTTTTTGGCAAAGTGCCAAGCTGTAGTTTTTGAACCCTAGCCCTGCCGGCACTTAGGGAAAGCTAGCAAATCTATATATTTTTGAAAACTAGACACCCAGGGGAATCCAGGATGGGGTGACTTCAGTGCCTCCCACCAAGGTCTGTTACCCAGAATCCCTTGCAAACGTAAATAATTGACAAAAAAAACACATTTTCCCCACATTTCTGTGATGGAAAGTTCTGGAATCTGCGTGGATCCACAAATTTCCACCCACCCCGCGTTCCCCAAAGTCCTACGAGAAAAATGGTACCTCACTTGTGCGGGTCGGCCTAGTGCCTGCGACAGGAATGGCGCAAAACGCAACGTGGTCACACCTCAATTTTGCAGTGAAAAATGACCCTTTTTTGGCAAAGTGCCTAGCTGTAGTTTTTGAACCCTAGCCCTGCCGGCACCTAGGGAAACCTAGCAAACCTATACATTTTTGAAAACTAGACACCCAGGGGAATCCAGGATGGGGTGACTTGAGTGCCTCCCACCAGGGTCTGTTACCCAGAATCCCTTGCAAACGTAAAAAATTGACAAAAAAAACACATTTTTCCCACATTTCTGTGATGGAAAGTTCTGGAATCTGCGTGGATCCACAAATTTGCACCCACCCCGCGTTCCCCAAAGTCCTACAAGAAAAATGGTACCTCACTTGTGCGGGTCAGCCTAGTGCCCGCAACAGGAAACGGCGCAAAACGCAACGTGGTCACACCTCAATTTTGCAGTGAAAAGGACCCTTTTTTGGCAAAGTGCCTAGCTGTAGTTTTTGAACCCTAGCCCTGCCGGCACCTAGGGAAAGCTAGCAAATCTATATATTTTTGAAAACTAGACACCCAGGGAAATCCAGGATGGGGTGACTTGAGTGCCTCCCACCAGGGTCTGTTACCCAGAATCCCTTGCAAACGTAAAAAATTGACAAAAAAAACACATTTTCCCTACTTTTCTGTGATGGAAAGTTCTGGAACCTGCGTGGATCCACAAATTTCCACCCACCCCGCGTTCCCCAAAGTCCTACGAGAAAAATGGTACCTCACTTGTATGGGTCGGCCTAGTGCCCGCGACAGGAAATGACGCAAAACGCAACGTGGTCACACCTCAATTTTGCAATGAAAAATGACCCTTTTTTGGCAAAGTGCCTAGCTGTAGTTTTTGAACCCTAGCCCTGCCGTCACCTAGGGAAACCTAGCAAACCTATATATTTTCAAAAACTAGACACCCAGTGGAATCCAGGATGGGGTGACTTGAGTGCCTGCCACCAGGGTCTGTTACCCAGAATCCCTTGCAAATGGAAACAATTGACAAAAAAAACACATTTTCCCCACATTTCTGTGATGAAAAGTTCTGGAATCTGCGTGGATCCACAAATTTCCACCCACCCCGCGTTTCCCAAAGTCCTACGCGAAAAATGGTACATCACTTGTGCGGGTCGGCCTACTGCCCGCGACAGGAAACGGCGCAAAACGCAACGTGGTCACACCTCAATTTTGCAGTGAAAAATGACCCTTTTTTGGCAAAGTGCCTAGCTGTAGTTTTTGAACCCTAGCCCCGCCGGCACCTAGGGAAACCTAGCAAACCTATATATTATCGAAAACTAGACACCCAGGGGAATCCAGGATGGGGTGACTTGAATGCCTCCCACCAGGGTCTGTTACCCAGAATCCCTTGCAAACGTAAAAAATTGACAAAAAAAACACATTTTCCCCACATTTCTGTGATGGAAAGTTCTGGAATCTGCGTGGATCCACAAATTTCCACCCACCCCGCGTTCCCCAAAGTCCTACGAGAAAAATGGTACCTCACTTGTGCGGGTCAGCCTAGTGCCTGCAACAGGAAACGGCGCAAAATGCAACGTGGTCACACCTCAATTTTGCAGTGAAAAATGGCCCTTTTTTGGCAAAGTGCCTAGCTGTAGTTTTTAAACCCTAGCCCTGCCGGCACCTAGGGAAAGCTAGCAAATCTATATATTTTTGAAAACTAGACACCCAGGGGAATCCAGGATGGGGTGACTTCAGTGCCTCCCACCATGGTCTGTTACCCAGAATCCCTTGCAAACGTAAATAATTGACAAAAAAACCACATTTTCCCCACATTTCTGTGATGGAAAGTTCTGGAATCTGCGTGGATCCACAAATTTCCACCCACCCCGCGTTCCCCAAAGTCCTACGAGAAAAATCGTACCTCACTTGTGCGGGTCGGCCTAGTGCCCGCGACAGGAAACGGCGCAAAACGCAACGTGGTCACACCTCAATTTTGCAGTGAAAAATGACCCTTTTTTGGCAAAGTGCCTAGCTGTAGTGTTTTAACCCTAGCCCTGCCGGCACATAGGGAAACCTAGCAAACCTATATATTTTCGAAAACTAGACACCCAGGGGAATCCAGGATGGGGTGACTTCAGTGCCTCCCACCATGGTCTGTTACCCAGAATCCCTTGCAAACGTAAATAATTGACAAAAAAAACACATTTTCCCCACATTTCTGTGATGGAAAGTTCTGGAATCTGCGTGGATCGACATATTCCACCCACCCTGCGTTCCCCAAAGTCCTACGAGAAAAATGGTACCTCACTTGTGTGGGTCAGCCTAGTGCCCGCAACAGGAAACGGCGCAAAATGCAACGTGGTCACACCTCAATTTTGCAGTGAAAAATGACCCTTTTTTGGCAAAGTGCCTAGCTGTAGTTTTTGAACCCTAGCCCTACTGGCACCTAGGGAAAGCTAGCAAATCTATATATTTTTGAAAACTAGACACCCAGGGGAATCCAGGATGGGGTGACTTCAGTGCCTCCCACCATGGTCTGTTACCCAGAATCCCTTGCAAACATAAATAATTGACAAAAAAAACACATTTTCCCCACATTTCTGTGATGGAAAGTTCTGGAATCTGCGTGGATCCACAAATTTCCACCCACCCCACGTTCCCCAAAGTCCTACGAGAAAAATGGTACTTCACTTGTGCGGGTCGGCCTAGTGCCCGCGACAGGAAACGGCACAAAACGAAACGTGGTCACACCTCAATTTTGCATTGAAAAATGACCCTTTTTTGGCAGAGTGCCTAGCTGTAGTTTTTGAACCCTAGCCCTGCCTGCACCTAGGGAAAGCTAGCAAATCTATATATTTTTGAAAACTAGACACCCAGGGGAATCCAGGATGGGGTGACTTCAGTGCCTCCGACCATGGTCTGTTACCCAGAATCCCTTGCAAACATAAATAATTGACAAAAAAAAACACATTTTCCCCACATTTCTGTGATGGAAAGTTCTGGAATCTGCGTGGATCCACAAATTTCAACCCACCCCGCGTTCCCCAAAGTCCTACGAGAAAAATCGTACCTCACTTGTGCGGGTCGGCCTAGTGCCCGTGACAGGAAACGGCGCAAAACGCAACGTGGTCACACCTCAATTTTGCAGTGAAAAATGACCCTTTTTTGGCAAAGTGCCAAGCTGTAGTTTTTGAACCCTAGCCCTACCGGCACCTAGGGAAAGCTAGCAAATCTATATATTTTTGAAAACTAGACACCCAGGGGAATCCAGGATGGGGTGACTTCAGTGCCTCCCACCATGGTCTGTTACCCAGAATCCTTTGCAAACGTAAATAATTGACAAAAAAAACACATTTTCCCCACATTTCTGTGATGGAAAGTTCTGGAATCTGCGTGGATCCACAAATTTCCACCCACCCCACGTTCCCCAAAGTCCTACGAGAAAAATGGCACTTCACTTGTGCGGGTCGGCCTAGTGCCCGCGACAGGAAACGGCACAAAACGAAACGTGGTCACACCTCAATTTTGCATTGAAAAATGACCCTTTTTTGGCAGAGTGCCTAGCTGTAGTTTTTGAACCCTAGCCCTGCCTGCACCTAGGGAAAGCTAGCAAATCTATATATTTTTGAAAACTAGACACCCAGGGGTATCCAGGATGGGGTGACTTCAGTGCCTCCCACCATGGTCTGTTACCCAGAATCCCTTGCAAACGTAAATAATTGACAAAAAAAAACACATTTTCCCCACATTTCTGTGATGGAATGTTCTGGAATCTGCGTGGATCCACAAATTTCCACCCACCCCGCGTTCCCCAATGTCCTACGAGAAAAATCGTACCTCACTTGTGCGGGTCAGCCTAGTGCCCGCGACAGGAAACGGCGCAAAACGCAACGTGGTCTCACCTCAATTTTGCAGTGAAAAATGACCCTTTTTTGGCAAAGTGCCTAGCTGTAGTTTTTGAACCCTAGCCCTGCCGGCACCTAGGGAAAGCTAGCAAATCTATATATTTTTGAAAACTAGACACCCAGGGGAATCCAGGATGGGGTGACTTCAGTGCCTCCGACCATGGTCTGTTACCCAGAATCCCTTGCAAACGTAAATAATTGACAAAAAAAACACATTTTCCCCACATTTCTGTGATGGAAAGTTCTGGAATCTGCGTGGATCCACAAATTTCCACCCACCCCGCGTTCCCCAAAGTCCTACGAGAAAAATCGTACCTCACTTGTGCGGGTCGGCCTAGTGCCCGCGACAGGAAACGGCGCAAAACGCAACGTGGTCACACCTCAATTTTGCAGTGAAAAATGACCCTTTTTTGGCAAAGTGCCTAACTGTAGTTTTTGAACCCTAGCCCTGCCGGCACCTAGGGAAACCTAGCAAACCTATATATTTTCGAAAACTAGACACCCAGGGGAATCCAGGATGGGATGACTTGAGTACCTCCCACCAGGATCTGTTACCCAGAATCCCTTGCAAACGTAAAAAATTGACAAAAAAAACACATTTTCCGCACATTTCTGTGATGGAAAGTTCTGGAATCTGCGTGGATCCACAAATTTCCACCCACCCCGCGTTCCCCAAAGTCCTAGAAGAAAAAAATGGTACCTCACTTGTGTGGGTCAGCCTAGTGCCCGCAACAGGAAACGGCGCAAAATGCAACGTGGTCAC
The DNA here is from genome assembly GCF_964204655.1 of Triturus cristatus. Taxonomy (NCBI): domain Eukaryota; kingdom Metazoa; phylum Chordata; class Amphibia; order Caudata; family Salamandridae; genus Triturus; species Triturus cristatus. The sequence goes on along the minus strand of NW_028188109.1, from coordinate 77,960 downwards.
ACCTCAATTTTGCAGTGAAAAATGACCCTTTTTTGGCAAAGTGCCAAGCTGTAGTTTTTGAACCCTAGCCCTACCGGCACCTAGGGAAAGCTAGCAAATCTATATATTTTTGCAAACTAGACACCCAGGGGAATCCAGGATGGGGTGACTTCAGTGCCTCCCACCATGGTCTGTTACCCAGAATCCTTTGCAAACGTAAATAATTGACAAAAAAAACACATTTTCCCCACATTTCTGTGATGGAAAGTTCTGGAATCTGCGTGGATCCACAAATTTCCACCCACCCCACGTTCCCCAAAGTCCTACGAGAAAAATGGCACTTCACTTGTGCGGGTCGGCCTAGTGCCCGCGACAGGAAACGGCACAAAACGAAACGTGGTCACACCTCAATTTTGCATTGAAAAATGACCCTTTTTTGGCAGAGTGCCTAGCTGTAGTTTTTGAACCCTAGCCCTGCCTGCACCTAGGGAAAGCTAGCAAATCTATATATTTTTGAAAACTAGACACCCAGGGGTATCCAGGATGGGGTGACTTCAGTGCCTCCCACCATGGTCTGTTACCCAGAATCCCTTGCAAACGTAAATAATTGACAAAAAAAACACATTTTCCCCACATTTCTGTGATGGAATGTTCTGGAATCTGCGTGGATCCACAAATTTCCACCCACCCCGCGTTCCCCAATGTCCTACGAGAAAAATCGTACCTCACTTGTGCGGGTCAGCCTAGTGCCCGCGACAGGAAACGGCGCAAAACGCAACGTGGTCTCACCTCAATTTTGCAGTGAAAAATGACCCTTTTTTGGCAAAGTGCCTAGCTGTAGTTTTTGAACCCTAGCCCTGCCGGCACCTAGGGAAAGCTAGCAAATCTATATATTTTTGAAAACTAGACACCCAGGGGAATCCAGGATGGGGTGACTTCAGTGCCTCCGACCATGGTCTGTTACCCAGAATCCCTTGCAAACGTAAATAATTGACAAAAAAAACACATTTTCCCCACATTTCTGTGATGGAAAGTTCTGGAATCTGCGTGGATCCACAAATTTCCACCCACCCCGCGTTCCCCAAAGTCCTACGAGAAAAATCGTACCTCACTTGTGCGGGTCGGCCTAGTGCCCGCGACAGGAAACGGCGCAAAACGCAACGTGGTCACACCTCAATTTTGCAGTGAAAAATGACCCTTTTTTGGCAAAGTGCCTAACTGTAGTTTTTGAACCCTAGCCCTGCCGGCACCTAGGGAAACCTAGCAAACCTATATATTTTCGAAAACTAGACACCCAGGGGAATCCAGGATGGGATGACTTGAGTACCTCCCACCAGGATCTGTTACCCAGAATCCCTTGCAAACGTAAAAAATTGACAAAAAAAACACATTTTCCGCACATTTCTGTGATGGAAAGTTCTGGAATCTGCGTGGATCCACAAATTTCCACCCACCCCGCGTTCCCCAAAGTCCTAGAAGAAAAAAATGGTACCTCACTTGTGTGGGTCAGCCTAGTGCCCGCAACAGGAAACGGCGCAAAATGCAACGTGGTCACACCTCAATTTTGCAGTGAAAAATGACCCTTTTTTGGCAAAGTGCCAAGCTGTAGTTTTTGAACCCTAGCCCTACCGGCACCTAGGGAAAGCTAGCAAATCTATATATTTTTGAAAACTAGACACCCAGGGGAATCCAGGATGGGGTGACTTCAGTGCCTCCCACCATGGTCTGTTACCCAGAATCCTTTGCAAACGTAAATAATTGACAAAAAAAACACATTTTCCCCACATTTCTGTGATGGAAAGTTCTGGAATCTGCGTGGATCCACAAATTTCCACCCACCCCACGTTCCCCAAAGTCCTACGAGAAAAATGGCACTTCACTTGTGCGGGTCGGCCTAGTGCCCGCGACAGGAAACGGCACAAAACGAAACGTGGTCACACCTCAATTTTGCATTGAAAAATGACCCTTTTTTGGCAGAGTGCCTAGCTGTAGTTTTTGAACCCTAGCCCTGCCTGCACCTAGGGAAAGCTAGCAAATCAATATATTTTTGAAAACTAGACACCCAGGGGTATCCAGGATGGGGTGACTTCAGTGCCTCCCACCATGGTCTGTTACCCAGTATCCCTTGCAAACGTAAATAATTGACAAAAAAAACACATTTTCCCCACATTTCTGTGATGGAAAGTTCTGGAATCTGCGTGGATCCACAAATTTCCACCCACCCCGCGTTCCCCAATGTCCTACTAGAAAAATCGTACCTCACTTGTGCGGGTCAGCCTAGTGCCCGCGACAGGAAACGGCGCAAAACGCAACGTGGTCTCACCTCAATTTTGCAGTGAAAAATGACCCTTTTTTGGCAAAGTGCCTAGCTGTAGTTTTTGAACCCTAGCCCTGCCGGCACCTAGGGAAAGCTAGCAAATCTATATATTTATGAAAACTAGACACCCAGGGGAATCCAGGATGGGGTGACTTCAGTGCCTCCGACCATGGTCTGTTACCCAGAATCCCTTGCAAACGTAAATAATTGACAAAAAAAACACATTTTCCCCACATTTCTGTGATGGAAAGTTCTGGAATCTGCGTGGATCCACAAATTTTCACCCATCCCGCGTTCCCCAAAGTCCTACGAGAAAAATGGTACCTCACTTGTGCGGGTCGGCCTAGTGCCCGCGACAGGAAACGGCGCAAAACGCAACGTGGTCACACCTCAATTTTGCAGTGAAAAATGACCCTTTTTTGGCAAAGTGCCTAGCTGTAGTTTTTGAAACCTAGCCCTGCCGGCACCTAGGGAAACCTAGCAAACCTATACATTTTTGAAAACTAGACACCCAGGGGAATCCAGGATGGGGTGACTTGAGTGCCTCCCACCAGGGTCTGTTACCCAGAATCCCTTGCAAACATACAAAATTGACAAAAAAAACACATTTTCCCCACATTTCTGTGATGGAAAGTTCTGGAGTCTGCGTGGATCCACAAATTTCCACCCACCCCGTGTTCCCCAAAGTCCTACGAGAAAAATGGTACCTCACTTGTGCGGGTCGGCCTAGTGCCCGCGACAGGAAACGGCGCAAAACGCAACGTGGTCACACCTCAATTTTGCAGTGAAAAATGACCCTTTTTTGGCAGAGTGCCTAGCTGTAGTTTTTTAACCCTAGCCGTGCCGGCACCTAGGGAAAGCTAGCAAATCTATATATTTTTGAAAACTAGACACCCAGGGGAATCCAGGATGGAGTGATTTCAGTGCCTCCCAACATGGTCTGTTACCCAGAATCCCTTGCAAACGTAAATAATTGACAAAAAAAACACATTTTCCCCACATTTCTGTGATGGAAAGTTCTGGAATCTGCGTGGATCCATAAATTTCCACCCACCCCGCGTTCCCCAAAGTCCTACGAGAAAAATGGTACCTCACTTGTGCGGGTCGGGCTAGTGCCCGCGACAGGAAACGGCGCAAAACGCAACGTGGTCACACCTCAATTTTGCAGTGAAATATGACCCATTTTTGGCAAAGTGCCTAGCTGTAGTTTTTGAACCCTAGCCCTGCCGGCACCTGGGGAACTGTAGGAGAGTAGGGTCTGCTATCCTATGGTCACCCCAAATTTTTGCTTTTTGCTTCACTGGTTTTTGACATATTGAGGCTGTGGGCCTGCCAATCAGACCCCCAGCCTGCTGTTCTCTCTACTAAATTAAAACTATGCACCCTAGGTGCATAACCAATTGGAAGTGGATCACCCTGTCAGCCCCTGTACCAGTGTACACTAGGTACCCAGGGCATTGGTGTACCCAAGGCCTGCCAAGGGCTGAAGCATGTATTATGCCACCCCAGGCTTGGCCTAACAATTTGACACAACTGGCTGATCACTCAGCTGGGGTAAGTTGGTGTAATCACCTCTTACTTAGGTGTAGTATACCTATACCTAACCTTAAATGGGACACCTGGTAACCTATAAGTCACTCCTATGGCAGGCCTTAACAATCCTGAAGGCAGAGTGCTTGATTCCATGTGAGATGGTGCTCTGGCATGAGCTGAGCCTGTCTGCAGTGGTCGGAACAACTTCCTTCTACTGTTTCCAGATATCGTCATACCATATACTCTTAAGTGCATTATGAACCTCGTGGTTAAATGCTATCTTTGGTTTGGCTTTATCAAAACATGTCGAGTAAGGTGTCATACGAATTGGAATACTAACCCCTCGCCAATTCTGGCGACGGGGTTAGCATTCCACCCTTCTAGAGGGACACGACATGTACAGTACCTGAAACCCGGGTAAAATCAGACATAGCCTCAGCTCCACAAAATGGATGCTGCCACCACAGACACAAGTCTGCCCTCCTGCTGCTGGGAGTCCTTCCAGATTGGGAGGTGTGGACAAAGGGTTTCCTGCCAGGGGAGGTGCGTGCACCACCCCAGACAGGATTTTGTGTATTGGTCAGGTAGGGCTTGAAAGAAACCAGACATGCCTGTGGCTCACAAGGAGCCTCGGTGCATATGCCAGTTCAAACCGGTCCTGGGGCACACCAGTCCCGGGCCTGGGGCGAGCTGGACAAAGGATTGGGGGTGTAACCACCCCCCTTCCTGGTCCCACCCATAGGGAGGGACCTAGCAGGTAGTCCGGCCCCTAGAATCCGCTTAAAGGTAGGAGCTGTGTCCTAAGACTTCAGACATCCTGGAATCAACTTGAAACTAAGAAGAAGACGGGAACTTCGACATTCTGCTGCACAGAAGACTGAAGGAAATCTCCCCTGTGGTCAGGGAGTGACCACCTTGCTTACGCAAGCACCATCCAGCGAATCAACATCTGCTTTGCCGCCGCCTCCCGCCGGAGCCCGAGCCCAGAGACTGACAAGACCTGGACCTCCAGACCTCTCACCGCCCGATCCACAGTCCCTGAAAAGAGGAGACCCGTGGAGGCACGGAGACACGTGGAGCCAGCCATCTTGAAACGACCACGACAAGCTGACAAGTGCAACAACCGAGGCTCCCTCCAAGTTGTGCTTTGGGATCTGAGAAGCCCAACCCTCGAGCAGCATCTGCACCAAAGGTGAGCCCTCCAGCATCTCCACGATCTGCGTGGGGCCCTTCTGCATTTTGCCACTCGACGCGCCTAACCGGTTGATGGCCCGCTGGCTAGTAGCCATCTTGGCGACGAACTTTACAAAATACACCACTGGTCTGGTTGCTCCAGACTGGCCCTTGCTCCCCTCCAAAGGAGCAGTCCTTCTGACCTTGCTGGTCAGAACCATCAGCTTATTTCATCTCCTACAACAATTGCTTTTGCCAAGGCTGGTTTGCTTCGATCAAGTCGCCGACACCGCCGACAGCGAGAGCCTGCGTGGGACAGCTCGTGAACCGACTCCTGGACGTCGTCCACCTCCAGGGACCACGTGGCTGCAGAGACAAGCTACACCTTTCTTCCTGTTTGCACCCGACATTGCCTGGTACCCACCTGGTGCCACGCTGGTCACTGGCTAGTGACTGTGAACACTGTCCCCTCTGCTTACAGGTCTTCAACATCTCCGATCCACTCTTGGATCCACTGCATCTCTCCCGGACCGACCGCCTGCAGCATCTTTGTCTTCAGGCTCCACGGAACAGATAGAAGAAACCCGACGCACTTCGAGGCCTATGCACCCGTTTCCTGTGGGTGAGGTAAAGCTGGCACACCTGTGCCCAAGTGTAGTATTACATCTCTAGTGCCTGTGTTCCAAATCTTGAGTTCCTAGTCCATCCGGAAGATCCTCTTTGCAGTAACTTTGTACTTTTTACGCACCCATTGAAACCTATGGGAGCACGCGTGTGACTATTTGCTCTGCACACGCCACCCGTGGACCTCCTGGTCACTAACTGACGTTAGCTCCTTGTAGGCCCAGCGATTCTAGAGGCCCTAGGCCTTTTCCCTTTTCTGATCGTGGTACTTATACCACTATTTTAGTATATGGTTTGAGCGGCCACCAGGGCCTATCCATATAAAGTGCAACTTCTGTGTATTCTACTGTAATCTTGTTTGACGATTTGTGCTCCTGTGCTCATAAAGAGACTAGGGGTTACTTTGAGAAATAAATACATATATATTTTGAATATATATCTGTGTGGTGTCCTTTCATTGGTATAAAAGGGGGTTACATTTGGTAAAACAGCTGGCTTAACACGCTTCACGAGTTTAGCCTCAAAGACTGCTTAGCCTACGCTACCACTAGGGCAGCTAGTCCGAAAAGGTTGACTTACAACCACACCATAAGGGTCGCTTGGCATGGTACAAGGTGATCACTTTAACTAGTGAGCATCATATACCAGGCCAACTTCTCACAGGAACCCTAGCAAACCTATATATTTTCGAAAACTAGACACCCAGGGGAATCCAGGATGGGGTGACTTCAGTGCCTCCCACCATGGTCTGTTACCCAGAATCCCTTGCAAACGTAAATAATTGACAAAAAAAACACATTTCCTCCACATTTCTGTGATGGAAAGTTCTGGAATCTGCGTGGATCCACAAATTTCCACCCACCCCGCGTTCCCAAAAGTCCTACGAGAAAAATGGTACCTCACTTGTGCGGGTCGGCCTAGTGCCCGCGACAGGAAACGGCGCAACATGCAACGTGGTCACACCTCAATTTTGCAGTGAAAAATGACCCTTTTATGGCAAAGTGCCTAGCTGTAGTTTTTGAACCCTAGCCCTGCCGGCACCTAGGGAAACCTAGCAAACCTATACATTTTCGAAAACTAGACACCCAGGGGAATCCAGGATGGGGTGACTTGAGTGCCTCCCACCAGGGTCTGTTACCCAGAATCCCTTGCTAACGTAAAAAATTGACAAAAAAAACACATTTTCCCCACATTTCTGTGATGGAAAGTTCTGGAATCTGCGTGGATCCACAAATTTCCACCCACCCCGCGTTCCCCAAAGTCCTACGAGAAAAATGGTACCTCACTTGTGCAGGTCGGCCTAGTGCCCGCAACAGGAAACGGCACAAAACTCAACGTAGTCACACCTCAATTTTGCAGTGAAAAATGACCCCTTTTTGGCAAAGTGCCTAGATGTAGTTTTTGAACCCTAGCCCTGTCGGCACCTAGGGAAAGCTAGCAAATCTATATATTTTTGAAAACTAGACACCCAGGGGAATCCAGGATGGGGTGACTTCAGTGCCTGCCACCATGGTCTGTTACCCAGAATCCCTTGCAAACGTAAATATTTGACAAAAAAAACAAATTTTCCCCACATTTCTGTGATGGAAAGTTCTGGAATCTGCGTGGATCCACAAATTTCCACCCACCCCGGGTTCCCCAACGTCCTACGAGAAAAATGGTACCTCACTTGTGTGGATCGGACAAGTGCCCGCGACAGGAAACGGCGCAAAACGCAACGTGGTCACACCTCAATTTTGCAGTGAAAAATGACCCTTTTTTGGCAAAGTGCCTAGCTGTAGTTTTTGAACCCTAGCCCTGCCGGCACCTAGGGAAAGCTAGCAAATCTATATATTTTTGAAAACTAGACACCCAGGGGAATCCAGGATGGGGTGACTTCAGTGCCTCCCACCATGGTCTGTTACCCAGAATCCCTTGCAAACGTAAATAATTGACAAAAAAAACACATTTTCCCCACATTTCTGTGATGGAAAGATCTGGAATCTGCGTGGATCCACAAATTTTCACCCACCCCGCGTTCCCCAAAGTCCTACGAGAAAAATGGTACCTCACTTGTGCGGGTCGGCCTAGTGCCCGTGACAGGAAACGGCGCAAAACGCAACGTGGTCACACCTCAATTTTGCAGTGAAAAATGACCCTTTTTTGGCAAAGTGCCTAGCTGTAGTGTTTTAACCCTAGCCCTGCCGGCACATAGGGAAACCTAGCAAACCTATATATTTTCGAAAACTAGACACCCAGGGGAATCCAGGATGGGGTGACTTCAGTGCCTCACACCATGGTCTGTTACCCAGAATCCCTTGCAAACGTAAATAATTGACATAAAAAACACATTTTCCCCACATTTCTGTGATGGAAAGTTCTGGAATCTGCGTGGATCCACATATTCCACCCACCCCGCGTTCCCCAAAGTCCTACGAGAAAAATGGTACTTCACTTGTGCGGGTCGGCCTAGTGCCCGCGACAGGAAACGGCGCAAAACGAAACGTGGTCACACCTCAATTTTGCATTGAAAAATGACCCTTTTTTGGCAGAGTGCCTAGCTGTAGTTTTTGAACCCTAGCCCTGCCTGCACCTAGGGAAAGCTAGCAAATCTATATATTTTTGAAAACTAGACACCCAGGGGAATCCAGGATGGGGTGACTTCAGTGCCTCCTACCATGGTCTGTTACCCAGAATCCCTTGCAAACGTAAATAATTGACAAAAAAAACACATTTTCCCCACATTTCTGTGATGGAAAGTTCTGGAATCTGCGTGGATCCACAAATTTCCACCCACCCCGCGTTCCCCAAAGTCCTACGAGAAAAATCGTACCTCACTTGTGCGGGTCAGCCTAGTGCCCGCGACAGGAAACGGCGCAAAACGCAACGTGGTCTCACCTCAATTTTGCAGTGAAAAATGACCCTTTTTTGGCAAAGTGCCTAGCTGTAGTTTTTGAACCCTAGCCCTGCCGGCACCTAGGGAAAGCTAGCAAATCTATATATTTTTGAAAACTAGACACCCAGGGGAATCCAGGATGGGGTGACGTCAGTGCCTCCCACCATGGTCTGTTACCCAGAATCCCTTGCAAACGTAAATAATTGACAAAAAAAACACATTTCCTCCACATTTCTGTGATGGAAAGTTCTGGAATCTGCGTGGATCCACAAATTTCCACCCACCCCGCGTTCCCCAAAGTACTACGAGAAAAATAGTACCTCACTTGTGCGGGTCGGCCTAGTGCCCGCGACAGGAAACGGCGCAAAACGCAACGTGGTCACACCTCAATTTTGCAGTGAAAAATGACCCTTTTTTGGCAAAGTGCCTAGCTGTAGTTTTTGAAACCTAGCCCTGCCGGCACCTAGGGAAACCTAGCAAACCTATACATTTTTGAAAACTAGACACCCAGGGGAATCCAGGATGGGGTGACTTGAGTGCCTCCCACCAGGGTCTGTTACCCAGAATCCCTTGCAAACGTAAAAAATTAGCAAAAAAACCCCATTTTCCCCACATTTCTGTGATGGAAAGTTCTGGAGTCTGCGTGGATCCACAAATTTCCACCCACCCCGCGTTCCCCAAAGTCCTACGAGAAAAATCGTACCTCACTTGTGTGGGTCAGCCTAGTGCCCGCGACAGGAAACGGCGCAAAACGCAACGTGGTCTCACCTCAATTTTGCAGTGAAAAATGACCCTTTTTTGGCAAAGTGCCTAGCTGTAGTTTTTGAACCCTAGCCCTGCCTGCACCTAGGGAAAGCTAGCAAATCTATATATTTTTGAAAACTAGACACCCAGGGGAATCCAGGATGGGGTGACTTCAGTGCCTCCCACCATGGTCTGTTACCCAGAATCCCTTGCAAACGTAAATAATTGACAAAAAAACACATTTTCCCCACATTTCTGTGATGGAAAGTTCTGGAATCTGCATGGATCCACAAATTTCCACCCACCCCGCGTTCCCCAAAGTCCTACGAGAAAAATCGTACCTCACTTGTGCGGGTCAGCCTAGTGCCCGCGACAGGAAACGGCGCAAAACGCAACGTGGTCTCACCTCAATTTTGCAGTGAAAAATGACCCTTTTTTGGCAAAGTGCCTAGCTGTAGTTTTTGAACCCTAGCCCTGCCGGCACCTAGGGAAAGCTAGCAAATCTATATATTTTTGAAAACTAGACACCCAGGGGAATCCAGGATGGGGTGACTTCAGTGCCTCCCACCATGGTCTGTTACCCAGAATCCCTTGCAAACGTAAATAATTGACAAAAAAAACACGTTCATTCGTTCGTTCAAAAGCTTTTATTCGATTTGTACATACAAATCATACAAGCAAAAACATAATTGAAATATTAAAATCACCAAATAATCTTTCCTAAAAAATGGAAAAAGCTAAAGTGCAGCAAGTGAAAAGTAATCATGCCTCTATAGATCAACATGTTTTTATAAAATGTACGACGTTCTTACATAGACTAACTGGAAGTCAGTAGAAATTACTTACTAGGCCTTTACTGGGAACTGTATATTAAAATTATTAAATAATCATTCTATACTGTGGGGCACTGCATAAATACCTTAATACAGACATTGGTATGAAATTCAAAGAGAAATAAAACATATGTATACAGACAGGGATAATAACATTAATTTCATCATGAATAAACCCTGGCAGCTGTATAACACAAGTACAGACTGGTCAGTAAACAACATTACAGTACAATACTTTTCCTGGCAGCTGTACATTTTAAAATAAAAGTAGCCAAGAAGAAACAAATCTCCTCGTTCACTAGTAAAGATAAAAATATCAATGCTGTTTGTGTGGTACAAATGTTGTATTTAATAAAAATTGGTTTAAGGTATTTAAGCCTAAAATACTGATAAAATTTACAAAAAAGTAAAAAATGGCAACTACTCTGACGAGAAGTACCGTCACACGGACAAGGTGTGTTTGAACTAGTCTTTGTGATTGGGAAAGCAACCAAGTGGTGTACTATACCCAATCTGACCCGTGTTAATACATACTGGTGGGAAGGGCGGGTCACAAATACAAGATAGGATTGTAGTCCAGAAGCTAAATTTAAATCTTTGTAAAATTTCAAAGTAGCAAGATTTCCAACAGCTTTGTCTCGCTCAGCCTTACGAAAATTAAGGAACGTTATCTTAATTTCTTTTTTTGAAATGGATACAACCTTTTCCGGCTCACGGAACACATTAATGTTGAACAAAAGTAGATACCAATGATGGATGTATCTTAACCATAATACCCGTGAGGAATGATCCAAACCTATACAGTCAAGGATAATATCCTGAGTGAATCGGGTCTCCGGTTTAGCCCAAATAGATCGCCACAATAAAAGTGGCCGAACTGCTGCTAAGTCAGAGATGTACTCGATCCCAACTTCATCATGGATCAACTGTATGGAGGCGGAAGGGGGAACACATAATAACCTCCTTAAGAACTTGTTTTCCTCCTTCTGCAGGGAAATACCCTCACAGTGACCCCATACCCCTGCCCCATACAGAGCAGAGGAAGCACAACATACGTTATATATGTTCATCATATCATAGATGCTTCGTGAGCCAAGTTTAGAGGCAAAACGAAAAATACTGCTAGTGGACCGTAACATTTTTATTTTTACTGCATCAAATTCCGCATTCCAGGACCCACTATTACTGTATGTTATTCCCAAATAACAAAAAGATTTAACAGAGGTCAGTTTTCCCTTATCTAGAAAGAAAGTATGTTTTACCTGCTTGGCTGCCTGACCACATGACATTACGTATGTCTTAGTTTTATTCACACGAAGCTGCCTAGCTTGTATAAACTGCGTGAAATTATCAATAAGGCGCTGTAGGCCCAACTGTGTTCGAGATAAAAGAACAGCGTCATCCGCATAAAGTAACAGCGGAACAGGTTTACCACCAATCAGGGGGGCATCTGCTAAAATATTGGTCAAGGATCGGTCTACACCATTAATAAAAAGGGAAAATAAAAGCGGGGCTAAAACACAACCCTGACGAATGCCCCGAGACACTTTAAAGAACGGGGTACATTCGCCAAGGGTGCCATAGCGGACTTTACATGAAAGTTTTTCGTATAATCTGGCTAAAAAATACACTATTTCCCTTGGTGCCCCTGCATCAAGCAGAACCTCCCAAAGAATACTATGGTTAACCAAATCAAAAGCGCTGCTCAAATCAGCAAAACATAAAAAGAGGTTGCCACTTTTGGCCACAGTATATTTACTGATTAAAAGGTCTAGATTTACGCATTGGTCCAGTGTACCCAGACCTTTGCGGAAACCGTATTGGACTTTAGTTAAGATGTTAAAATCAGTTGCCCAGTCTTCTAGCCTCTTCAGCAAAATCCTGCTCATCACCTTTACAGAAGCATCCAGTAATGAAATTGGGCGATAATTAGAGGCCTCTGACTTATCGCCCTTCTTATGTAAAGGAATGATGATCGATTGACCCCAGGTAGAAGGGAATTCATTTTCAGCCGCACAATTAAAAATCCTTGTCAAAATGGGAGCCCATAACGCTGTTTCATCTTTATATAAATCCAGCGGGACCCCATCGGGGCCAGGTGCCTTGCCTCCTTTACTCAAAGAAATTGCTTCCTGACATTCTTCCAATGTTATAGCCAACGAAAGGGGCAACCATGGGTTTATATCTGGTGGAGGTAACTCAGAAGTTGGTCCTCCAGGGTTAAATATTTTGGAAAAATGATTAACCCAGTCGCTACAAGCCACGTATGAGGTCAGTTCTGGAACATTTTCTCTACTGAGAAACGGACTATTAATCGTTTCCCAATAGAGTTTACTGTTTTTAGTTTCAGCAGCCTCCCTCAGCTTGTCCCACGCCTCAGACTGTAATACCCTTTTCCTTTTATTAATGGCTAATTTATAACTAGCCCTGAGGTGTTGTATCACATTCTTAACACGAGGTTTGGTGCCTAGCGCATTCTTTAGGTTGCGGAGGGCGACGATACATGTCTTATCAAACCACCCCTGTTTTTGACCACTATTGGCTGCCGGGGTCTTAGTGAAAATACCCTCAATAATGATGTTCAAAGATACAAAACATTCTATTAAACAGCCAGAATCACTGTCATCATCCAGACAATAACTAATTTGATTCTTGCATTGGGTGATAACCTCCTTCTGCTTAACTTTGGAATTTACACCGGTCCATTTAACCCTAAGGCCCTTTGGTCTAGTAGGCACTATATCGGTTGTACATTTACCACCTGAAACTGTTGAGGTGCCATGCCCCAAGAGGGTAACACGTAGGCTATTATGGTCACTGAGACTTTCTTCATTCACATATAAATCAGTGTAGTCTCCACTGCTAGACAACAAGATATGATCAATAAATGAACCTGCATCTCTGCCCGTGAATGTAGGGCATGTTATTGCCCGGTTGTTAACATTGCAGTTTAACAGGGTCATATCTAGCATAGCTAGCATATTATTTAGGGTAGAACCGTAACTGCAGTGTTGGAAATGGGGGGAATCCTCCTTCCCCCCCTGATCTCTCCAATGGCTATTTAATGCTACATCAAAGCCACAGATATTCCCGTTAGATAGATGGCAAGGCTGCAAATTAAAATCCCCAGCCCATACCACCTCAGCCTTTCTTTTCGAGATATCTAGAGCTTTAATGATTTCCTTTTCTAAAGGCAGTAAAATATCCCCCCTGGTTGCGTCAAAAATGTTGTTATAGAAGTTAACAATAACTAAATCAATGTTCATTCTGCATTCCACCCTTATAACTTGGCTGTGCGTCCCCACGGTTGTACTATATTTGACCGTACAGTCACGCAGCTTAGTTGACACTAACAATAAAAGGCCTCCCTTAGCCCTACCCGAGTTAGATTTGGTTGCTCTGAGACAAAAAGATACATACCCTTCAATATTAATAGGGTCTGGACACCAAGTTTCCTGTAATAAAATTAAATCAAAACCCTCGCCCAAAAAGCTGGTCCAAAAGGGTGTACCCAATTTACTAGTAAGACCAGCAATATTCCAGGAAATAAGAGAGATTCCTGCTGGTTTCCCAGCATTACCAGCAACAGATAACTCCTGCTGGTTTACTGGTGATAATAAAGCAGGACCCTCTTCCCGAAGGATGGTAACCGAACTTAGGCTGGGGCTTGCAGTAGTTGTACAGATATCCAGGCTACCCTGATTGCCTATGTGCTGGGAAGGTCTTAATGATGACAATGCAATAGATTCGTGGGGTACAACTGGGGGCTTGGCCGGGGAAAAAGAAGAATACTCCATCTCAAAATTAGGGTTGTTTAGATCCAATGCTTCTAGTGAGCTGAGTCAATCTACCTCATCTAGCACGGCATATCTATTTGGGTGGGCGAATTGCGAGGACATGGGGTCTTGAGAGTGGGGCGGGTCCTGCCACATTTGTTGCCAAGAATATTTATCCAATTGGAGTGGCTGAAAAGATTGCGGCCATTGGTAAACTGGCTGGGGTAAAGGTGGCAGAAAATGAAAAGGGTGTTGCCAATGTGCTTTTGCTTGATGCATAGGAAAAGGTGGGGCATTTGGGGGCTGCTGCTGTAAATTAACATGATGTGGGAAAAAAGGGGGCGGATAAGGTGGTTGCAACCAAGATTTAGCAGGTTGCTGTGGAAAATATCCAGGTCCACTGTTGCTTTGAAAAGTGGGGCAGGGAGTGTTAGGTCGTACAGGCTTTGATAGAAAATAAGACAGGGGAAGTGAGTTAATTTGGGTCGCAGGACCACTGTTGGGTGCATTACACACGTAACTTGCTGCCCCTACATCCCTAAAATTAACAGTTATTACGTCCCCTGCTATTGATTTCTTGCTTCTGCCCACCCAATCCCCTCTACGCACGGTAAGAATTTCACCGTTCATGTTGTTAGGTAGGGGTTTATGTAAATGGAGCCATTGAGCACATTTGTTCCTAAGCTCGGTAAACGATTCTTTTACTCCCTCCTTCAATGGGGGAACCGCCGTCAGCACGACTACAAAAGGGGAAACCTCTGGTGGTAGGTTTATGGACCTAAAACGTGTCTGCTTTAGTTTGGGCCCATCAGGTTTGTTTATAATGGGAGGTGCAGAAGTTGAGTTAGGTTTCCCTGCTACTTCTTTAGCTTGGATAGTGGGGGTAGCAATATTAGCAACAACAGGATGTTGAATCGCCTGGACAGGAGTATTCCCCTTTGTAATCTGAGCAGATATTGGTTGAGCGGGAATATTCCCTGTTTGCGGCTTAGGGAGTATAACTGGGTTCCCATGGACTGTAGTACCTTGAGCCTTATTTAATACACCTTTGGGGGCCTGAGTGCTCGTTGGACATTCAGGGGTTGATTCTATGGTCCCTTGTGACTGGACAGGCACATGTACCTGCTTTTTTTGTGGCCATTTGGAGTGTATTAGAGAAGTAAGCCTATCCACTTTAGAAATTAAAGGCTTAATTTGAGCTGCTAAAGTGGCTTCTAGGTCTTGTTGTAAGTCTATTACCATATTTTGCACCCAGCACGGGATACCTGATGTCAATTGTGGGGTAGGGGAGATCAAATTATGATTCCTAGCTGGGGCTTTTACTTTACTTTTGTTTTTGCCCTTCAATATGGCCTTATGGGGGTTAGAAGCCCTTCCCCGTGGAGCAATAGGTACAGAAACTGTTTCCGCATCCTTATGCCCACTCAGACTCGGCTCCACTTTGTCAGGTGACTGACAGATTTCGAGATCTGGTGTGACCTCCAGGTCTTCAAAAGACAGGTCCGAATATGGTGGGGCAACCGATAGATCTACAGTATTCGGTACAGTCGAGACATGATTAGTGGGCAGGGTTATAGATAATGAACAATTATTCACATTCTGCGGAACAGGAGATTTAGCCTTTGCCAAAGGGCCCAGGGATGAACGCCTAGCGTTATCAAGGTCCATAGAGACTCTTTTTTCCAATAGAACAATACTTTGGTCAATAGTCTCATGTACGCGTGAAATAAAAAGATCAATAGGACCAGTCACCTGAGCTACCGCCGTAGCTTTTTTCGCGCAACTTCGTGTTCTGTTGCGTATGGTCGACATCTTGGGTATTGGTTTTCAGGGGTGAAGTCACAAAAGTTCTGGGCCAGGGCCGTCCTCTGCCGTCCTTGAACGGCCTTAAACGGCCCGCTCTTTGCCCGGTCTTCGCCCCGCGCGCGTCCCGCGTGCGCGTTGTTACAGCAAAATATATAGAAGGGCAAGTGAAGGGGCGGGAAGAGGACCAGCTGCGGCCGATCAGCGCCGCGCTGCCTGCTGGTCCTCGCAGTCCCGCCTCACGTCCTCTGATGAGATGCTGGCTCGACTTAGCCGCGTTGGTGCTTCCAGGCACTATGGTGTTGGTCCAGCTACACAAGACTGCAGATTGACCTGGTCTGCGAGCGGCACCCGCGGAGCGGGGGCCGCGAGGCGTAGGTCTCAGCAACAGAGGAATGGAAAAGAAGGATCTGCACTCGCTGCACAACAGCTGACGAAGAGAGTCCCAGGCAGCTCACTCGGCAAGGTGTATTTGACCGGTGGAGGGGCGGGAAGAGGACCAGCTGCGGCCGATCAGCGCCGCGCTGCCTGCTGGTCCTCGCAGTCCCGCCTCACGTCCTCTGATGAGATGCTGGCTCGACTTAGCCGCGTTGGTGCTTCCAGGCACTATGGTGTTGGTCCAGCTACACAAGACTGCAGATTGACCTGGTCTGCGAGCGGCACCCGCGGAGCGGGGGCCGCGAGGCGTAGGTCTCAGCAACAGAGGAATGGAAAAGAAGGATCTGCACTCGCTGCACAACAGCTGACGAAGAGAGTCCCAGGCAGCTCACTCGGCAAGGTGTATTTGACCGGTGGAGGGGCGGGAAGAGGACCAGCTGCGGCCGATCAGCGCCGCGCTGCCTGCTGGTCCTCGCAGTCCCGCCTCACGTCCTCTGATGAGATGCTGGCTCGACTTAGCCGCGTTGGTGCTTCCAGGCACTATGGTGTTGGTCCAGCTACACAAGACTGCAGATTGACCTGGTCTGCGAGCGGCACCCGCGGAGCGGGGGCCGCGAGGCGTAGGTCTCAGCAACAGAGGAATGGAAAAGAAGGATCTGCACTCGCTGCACATTTTCCCCACATTTCTGTGATGGAAAGTTCTGGAATCTGCGTGGATCCACAAATTTTCACCCATCCCGCGTTCCCCAAAGTCCTACGAGAAAAATGGTACCTCACTTGTGCGGGTCGGCCTAGTGCCCGCGACAGGAAACGGCACAAAACGCAACGTGGTCACACCTCAATTTTGCAGTGAAAAATGACCCTTTTTTGGCAAAGTGCCTAGCTGTAGTGTTTTAACCCTAGCCCTGCCGGCACATAGGGAAACCTAGCAAACCTATATATTTTCGAAAACTAGACACCCAGGGGAATCCAGGATGGGGTGACTTCAGTGCCTCCCACCATGGTCTGTTACCCAGAATCCCTTGCAAACGTAAATAATTGACAAAAAAAACACATTTCCTCCACATTTCTGTGATGGAAAGTTCTGGAATCTGCGTGGATCCACAAATTTCCACCCACCCCGAGTTCCCCAAAGTACTACGAGAAAAATAGTACCTTACTTGTGCGGGTCGGCCTAGTGCCCGCGACAGGAAACGGCGCAAAACGCAACGTGGTCACACCTCAATTTTGCAGTGAAAAATGACCCTTTTTTGGCAAAGTGCCTAGCTGTAGTTTTTGAAACCTAGCCCTGCCGGCACCTAGGGAAACCTAGCAAACCTATACATTTTTGAAAACTAGACACCCAGGGGAATCCAGGATGGGGTGACTTGAGTGCCTCCCACCAGGGTCTGTTACCCAGAATCCCTTGCAAACGTAAAAAATTAGCAAAAAAAACCCATTTTCCCCACATTTCTGTGATGGAAAGTTCTGGAGTCTGCGTGGATCCACAAATTTCCACCCACCCCGTTTTCCCCAAAGTCCTACAAGAAAAATGGTACCTCACTTGTGCAGGTCGGCCTAGTGCCCGCGACAGGAAACGGCGCAAAACGCAACGTGGTCACACCTCAATTTTGCAGTGAAAAATGACCCTTTTTTGGCAAAGTGCCTAACTGTAGTTTTTGAACCCTAGCCCTGCCGGCACCTAGGGAAACCTAGCAAACCTATATATTTTCGAAAACTAGACACCCAGGGGAATCCAGGATGGGATGACTTGAGTACCTCCCACCAGGATCTGTTACCCAGAATCCCTTGCAAACGTAAAAAATTGACAAAAAAAACACATTTTCCGCACATTTCTGTGATGGAAAGTTCTGGAATCTGCGTGGATCCACAAATTTCCACCCACCCCGCGTTCCCCAAAGTCCTAGAAGAAAAAAATGGTACCTCACTTGTGTGGGTCAGCCTAGTGCCCGCAACAGGAAACGGCGCAAAATGCAACGTGGTCACACCTCAATTTTGCAGTGAAAAATGACCCTTTTTTGGCAAAGTGCCAAGCTGTAGTTTTTGAACCCTAGCCCTACCGGCACCTAGGGAAAGCTAGCAAATCTATATATTTTTGAAAACTAGACACCCAGGGGAATCCAGGATGGGGTGACTTCAGTGCCTCCCACCATGGTCTGTTACCCAGAATCCTTTGCAAACATAAATAATTGACAAAAAAAACACATTTTCCCCACATTTCTGTGATGGAAAGTTCTGGAATCTGCGTGGATCCACAAATTTCCACCCACCCCACGTTCCCCAAAGTCCTACGAGAAAAATGGCACTTCACTTGTGCGGGTCGGCCTAGTGCCCGCGACAGGAAACGGCACAAAACGAAACGTGGTCACACCTCAATTTTGCATTGAAAAATGACCCTTTTTTGGCAGAGTGCCTAGCTGTAGTTTTTGAACCCTAGCTCTGCCTGCACCTAGGGAAAGCTAGCAAATCTATATATTTTTGAAAACTAGACACCCAGGGGTATCCAGGATGGGGTGACTTCAGTGCCTCCCACCATGGTCTGTTACCCAGTATCCCTTGCAAACGTAAATAATTGACAAAAAAAACACATTTTCCCCACATTTCTGTGATGGAAAGTTCTGGAATCTGCGTGGATCCACAAATTTCCACCCACCCCGCGTTCCCCAATGTCCTACTAGAAAAATCGTACCTCACTTGTGCGGGTCAGCCTAGTGCCCGCGACAGGAAACGGCGCAAAACGCAACGTGGTCGCACCTCAATTTTGCAGTGAAAAATTACCCTTTTTTGGCAAAGTGCCTAGCTGTAGTTTTTGAACCCTAGCCCTGCCGGCACCTAGGGAAAGCTAGCAAATCTATATATTTTTGAAAACTAGACACCCAGGGGAATCCAGGATGGGGTGACTTCAGTGCCTCCGACCATGGTCTGTTACCCAGAATCCCTTGCAAAGTAAATAATTGACAAAAAAAACACATTTTCCCCACATTTCTGTGATGGAAAGTTCTGGAATCTGCGTGGATCCACAAATTTTCACCCATCCCGCGTTCCCCAAAGTCCTACGAGAAAAATGGTACCTCACTTGTGCGGGTCGGCCTAGTGCCCGCGACAGGAAACGGCGCAAAACGCAACGTGGTCACACCTCAATTTTGCAGTGAAAAATGACCCTTTTTTGGCAAAGTGCCTAGCTGTAGTTTTTGAAACCTAGCCCTGCCGGCACCTAGGGAAACCTAGCAAACCTATACATTTTTGAAAACTAGACACCCAGGGGAATCCAGGATGGGGTGACTTGAGTGCCTCCCATCAGGGTCTGTTACCCAGAATCCCTTGCAAACATAAAAAATTGACAAAAAAAACACATTTTCCCCACATTTCTGTGATGGAAAGTTCTGGAGTCTGCGTGGATCCACAAATTTCCACCCACCCCGTGTTCCCCAAAGTCCTACGAGAAAAATGGTACCTCACTTGTGCGGGTCGGCCTAGTGCCCGCGACAGGAAACGGCGCAAAACGCAACGTGGTCACACCTCAATTTTGCAGTGAAAAATGACCCTTTTTTGGCAGAGTGCCTAGCTGTAGTTTTTGAACCCTAGCCGTGCCGGCACCTAGGGAAAGCTAGCAAATCTATATATTTTTGAAAACTAGACACCCAGGGGAATCCAGGATGGAGTGATTTCAGTGCCTCCCAACATGGTCTGTTACCCAGAATCCCTTGCAAACGTAAATAATTGACAAAAAAAACACATTTTCCCCACATTTCTGTGATGGAAAGTTCTGGAATCTGCGTGGATCCATAAATTTCCACCCACCCCGCGTTCCCCAAAGTCCTACGAGAAAAATGGTACCTCACTTGTGCGGGTCGGGCTAGTGCCCGCGACAGGAAACGGCGCAAAACGCAACGTGGTCACACCTCAATTTTGCAGTGAAATATGACCCATTTTTGGCAAAGTGCCTAGCTGTAGTTTTTGAACCCTAGCCCTGCCGGCACCTGGGGAACTGTAGGAGAGTAGGGTCTGCTATCCTATGGTCACCCCAAATTTTTGCTTTTTGCTTCACTGGTTTTTGACATATTGAGGCTGTGGGCCTGCCAATCAGACCCCCAGCCTGCTGTTCTCTCTACTAAATTAAAACTATGCACCCTAGGTGCATAACCAATTGGAAGTGGATCACCCTGTCAGCCCCTGTACCAGTGTACACTAGGTACCCAGGGCATTGGTGTACCCAAGGCCTGCCAAGGGCTGAAGCATGTATTATGCCACCCCAGGCTTGGCCTAACAATTTGACACAACTGGCTGATCACTCAGCTGGGGTAAGTTGGTGTAATCACCTCTTACTTAGGTGTAGTATACCTATACCTAACCTTAAATGGGACACCTGGTAACCTATAAGTCACTCCTATGGCAGGCCTTAACAATCCTGAAGGCAGAGTGCTTGATTCCATGTGAGATGGTGCTCTGGCATGAGCTGAGCCTGTCTGCAGTGGTCGGAACAACTTCCTTCTACTGTTTCCAGATATCGTCATACCATATACTCTTAAGTGCATTATGAACCTCGTGGTTAAATGCTATCTTTGGTTTGGCTTTATCAAAACATGTCGAGTAAGGTGTCATACGAATTGGAATACTAACCCCTCGCCAATTCTGGCGACGGGGTTAGCATTCCACCCTTCTAGAGGGACACGACATGTACAGTACCTGAAACCCGGGTAAAATCAGACATAGCCTCAGCTCCACAAAATGGATGCTGCCACCACAGACACAAGTCTGCCCTCCTGCTGCTGGGAGTCCTTCCAGATTGGGAGGTGTGGACAAAGGGTTTCCTGCCAGGGGAGGTGCGTGCACCACCCCAGACAGGATTTTGTGTATTGGTCAGGTAGGGCTTGAAAGAAACCAGACATGCCTGTGGCTCACAAGGAGCCTCGGTGCATATGCCAGTTCAAACCGGTCCTGGGGCACACCAGTCCCGGGCCTGGGGCGAGCTGGACAAAGGATTGGGGGTGTAACCACCCCCCTTCCTGGTCCCACCCATAGGGAGGGACCTAGCAGGTAGTCCGGCCCCTAGAATCCGCTTAAAGGTAGGAGCTGTGTCCTAAGACTTCAGACATCCTGGAATCAACTTGAAACTAAGAAGAAGACGGGAACTTCGACATTCTGCTGCACAGAAGACTGAAGGAAATCTCCCCTGTGGTCAGGGAGTGACCACCTTGCTTACGCAAGCACCATCCAGCGAATCAACATCTGCTTTGCCGCCGCCTCCCGCCGGAGCCCGAGCCCAGAGACTGACAAGACCTGGACCTCCAGACCTCTCACCGCCCGATCCACAGTCCCTGAAAAGAGGAGACCCGTGGAGGCACCGAGACACGTGGAGCCAGCCATCTTGAAACGACCACGACAAGCTGACAAGTGCAACAACCGAGGCTCCCTCCAAGTTGTGCTTTGGGATCTGAGAAGCCCAACCCTCGAGCAGCATCTGCACCAAAGGTGAGCCCTCCAGCATCTCCACGATCTGCGTGGGGCCCTTCTGCATTTTGCCACTCGACGCGCCTAACCGGTTGATGGCCCGCTGGCTAGTAGCCATCTTGGCGACGAACTTTACAAAATACACCACTGGTCTGGTTGCTCCAGACTGGCCCTTGCTCCCCTCCAAAGGAGCAGTCCTTCTGACCTTGCTGGTCAGAACCATCAGCTTATTTCATCTCCTACAACAATTGCTTTTGCCAAGGCTGGTTTGCTTCGATCAAGTCGCCGACACCGCCGACAGCGAGAGCCTGCGTGGGACAGCTCGTGAACCGACTCCTGGACGTCGTCCACCTCCAGGGACCACGTGGCTGCAGAGACAAGCTACACCTTTCTTCCTGTTTGCACCCGACATTGCCTGGTACCCACCTGGTGCCACGCTGGTCACTGGCTAGTGACTGTGAACACTGTCCCCTCTGCTTACAGGTCTTCAACATCTCCGATCCACTCTTGGATCCACTGCATCTCTCCCGGACCGACCGCCTGCAGCATCTTTGTCTTCAGGCTCCACGGAACAGATAGAAGAAACCCGACGCACTTCGAGGCCTATGCACCCGTTTCCTGTGGGTGAGGTAAAGCTGGCACACCTGTGCCCAAGTGTAGTATTACATCTCTAGTGCCTGTGTTCCAAATCTTGAGTTCCTAGTCCATCCGGAAGATCCTCTTTGCAGTAACTTTGTACTTTTTACGCACCCATTGAAACCTATGGGAGCACGCGTGTGACTATTTGCTCTGCACACGCCACCCGTGGACCTCCTGGTCACTAACTGACGTTAGCTCCTTGTAGGCCCAGCGATTCTAGAGGCCCTAGGCCTTTTCCCTTTTCTGATCGTGGTACTTATACCACTATTTTAGTATATGGTTTGAGCGGCCACCAGGGCCTATCCATATAAAGTGCAACTTCTGTGTATTCTACTGTAATCTTGTTTGACGATTTGTGCTCCTGTGCTCATAAAGAGACTAGGGGTTACTTTGAGAAATAAATACATATATATTTTGAATATATATCTGTGTGGTGTCCTTTCATTGGTATAAAAGGGGGTTACATTTGGTAAAACAGCTGGCTTAACACGCTTCACGAGTTTAGCCTCAAAGACTGCTTAGCCTACGCTACCACTAGGGCAGCTAGTCCGAAAAGGTTGACTTACAACCACACCATAAGGGTCGCTTGACATGGTACAAGGTGATCACTTTAACTAGTGAGCATCATATACCAGGCCAACTTCTCACAGGAACCCTAGCAAACCTATATATTTTCGAAAACTAGACACCCAGGGGAATCCAGGATGGGGTGACTTCAGTGCCTCCCACCATGGTCTGTTACCCAGAATCCCTTGCAAACGTAAATAATTGACAAAAAAAACACATTTCCTCCACATTTCTGTGATGGAAAGTTCTGGAATCTGCGTGGATCCACAAATTTCCACCCACTCCGCGTTCCCAAAAGTCCTACGAGAAAAATGGTACCTCACTTGTGCGGGTCGGCCTAGTGCCCGCGACAGGAAACGGCGCAACATGCAACGTGGTCACACCTCAATTTTGCAGTGAAAAATGACCCTTTTATGGCAAAGTGCCTAGCTGTAGTTTTTGAACCCTAGCCCTGCCGGCACCTAGGGAAACCTAGCAAACCTATACATTTTCGAAAACTAGACACCCAGGGGAATCCAGGATGGGGTGACTTGAGTGCCTCCCACCAGGGTCTGTTACCCAGAATCCCTTGCTAACGTAAAAAATTGACAAAAAAAACACATTTTCCCCACATTTCTGTGATGGAAAGTTCTGGAATCTGCGTGGATCCACAAATTTCCACCCACCCCGCGTTCCCCAAAGTCCTACGAGAAAAATGGTACCTCACTTGTGCAGGTCGGCCTAGTGCCCGCAACAGGAAACGGCGCAAAACTCAACGTAGTCACACCTCAATTTTGCAGTGAAAAATGACCCCTTTTTGGCAAAGTGCCTAGATGTAGTTTTTGAACCCTAGCCCTGTCGGCACCTAGGGAAAGCTAGCAAATCTATATATTTTTGAAAACTAGACACCCAGGGGAATCCAGGATGGGGTGACTTCAGTGCCTGCCACCATGGTCTGTTACCCAGAATCCCTTGCAAACGTAAATAATTGACAAAAAAAACAAATTTTCCCCACATTTCTGTGATGGAAAGTTCTGGAATCTGCGTGGATCCACAAATTTCCACCCACCCCGGGTTCCCCAACGTCCTACGAGAAAAATGGTACCTCACTTGTGTGGATCGGACAAGTGCCCGCGACAGGAAACGGCGCAAAACGCAACGTGGTCACACCTCAATTTTGCAGTGAAAAATGACCCTTTTTTGGCAAAGTGCCTAGCTGTAGTTTTTGAACCCTAGCCCTGCCGGCACCTAGGGAAAGCTAGCAAATCTATATATTTTTGAAAACTAGACACCCAGGGGAATCCAGGATGGGGTGACTTCAGTGCCTCCCACCATGGTCTGTTACCCAGAATCCCTTGCAAACGTAAATAATTGACAAAAAAAACACATTTTCCCCACATTTCTGTGATGGAAAGATCTGGAATCTGCGTGGATCCACAAATTTTCACCCACCCCGCGTTCCCCAAAGTCCTACGAGAAAAATGGTACCTCACTTGTGCGGGTCGGCCTAGTGCCCGTGACAGGAAACGGCGCAAAACGCAACGTGGTCACACCTCAATTTTGCAGTGAAAAATGACCCTTTTTTGGCAAAGTGCCTAGCTGTAGTGTTTTAACCCTAGCCCTGCCGGCACATAGGGAAACCTAGCAAACCTATATATTTTCGAAAACTAGACACCCAGGGGAATCCAGGATGGGGTGACTTCAGTGCCTCACACCATGGTCTGTTACCCAGAATCCCTTGCAAACGTAAATAATTGACATAAAAAACACATTTTCCCCACATTTCTGTGATGGAAAGTTCTGGAATCTGCGTGGATCCACATATTCCACCCACCCCGCGTTCCCCAAAGTCCTACGAGAAAAATGGTACTTCACTTGTGCGGGTCGGCCTAGTGCCCGCGACAGGAAACGGCGCAAAACGAAACGTGGTCACACCTCAATTTTGCATTGAAAAATGACCCTTTTTTGGCAGAGTGCCTAGCTGTAGTTTTTGAACCCTAGCCCTGCCTGCACCTAGGGAAAGCTAGCAAATCTATATATTTTTGAAAACTAGACACCCAGGGGAATCCAGGATGGGGTGACTTCAGTGCCTCCTACCATGGTCTGTTACCCAGAATCCCTTGCAAACGTAAATAATTGACAAAAAAAACACATTTTCCCCACATTTCTGTGATGGAAAGTTCTGGAATCTGCGTGGATCCACAAATTTCCACCCACCCCGCGTTCCCCAAAGTCCTACGAGAAAAATCGTACCTCACTTGTGCGGGTCAGCCTAGTGCCCGCGACAGGAAACGGCGCAAAACGCAACGTGGTCTCACCTCAATTTTGCAGTGAAAAATGACCCTTTTTTGGCAAAGTGCCTAGCTGTAGTTTTTGAACCCTAGCCCTGCCGGCACCTAGGGAAAGCTAGCAAATCTATATATTTTTGAAAACTAGACACCCAGGGGAATCCAGGATGGGGTGACTTCAGTGCCTCCCACCATGGTCTGTTACCCAGAATCCCTTGCAAACGTAAATAATTGACAAAAAAAACACATTTCCTCCACATTTCTGTGATGGAAAGTTCTGGAATCTGCGTGGATCCACAAATTTCCACCCACCCCGCGTTCCCCAAAGTACTACGAGAAAAATAGTACCTCACTTCTGCGGGTCGGCCTAGTGCCCGCGACAGGAAACGGCGCAAAACGCAACGTGGTCACACCTCAATTTTGCAGTGAAAAATGACCCTTTTTTGGCAAAGTGCCTAGCTGTAGTTTTTGAAACCTAGCCCTGCCGGCACCTAGGGAAACCTAGCAAACCTATACATTTTTGAAAACTAGACACCCAGGGGAATCCAGGATGGGGTGACTTGAGTGCCTCCCACCAGGGTCTGTTACCCAGAATCCCTTGCAAACGTAAAAAATTAGCAAAAAAAACCCATTTTCCCCACATTTCTGTGATGGAAAGTTCTGGAGTCTGCGTGGATCCACAAATTTCCACCCACCCCGCGTTCCCCAAAGTCCTACGAGAAAAATCGTACCTCACTTGTGCGGGTCAGCCTAGTGCCCGCGACAGGAAACGGCGCAAAACGCAACGTGGTCTCACCTCAATTTTGCAGTGAAAAATGACCCTTTTTTGGCAAAGTGCCTAGCTGTAGTTTTTGAACCCTAGCCCTGCCTGCACCTAGGGAAAGCTAGCAAATCTATATATTTTTGAAAACTAGACACCCAGGGGAATCCAGGATGGGGTGACTTCAGTGCCTCCCACCATGGTCTGTTACCCAGAATCCCTTGCAAACGTAAATAATTGACAAAAAAACACATTTTCCCCACATTTCTGTGATGGAAAGTTCTGGAATCTGCGTGGATCCACACATTTCCACCCACCCCGCGTTCCCCAAAGTCCTACGAGAAAAATCGTACCTCACTTGTGCGGGTCAGCCTAGTGCCCGCGACAGGAAACGGCGCAAAACGCAACGTGGTCTCACCTCAATTTTGCAGTGAAAAATGACCCTTTTTTGGCAAAGTGCCTAGCTGTAGTTTTTGAACCCTAGCCCTGCCGGCACCTAGGGAAAGCTAGCAAATCTATATATTTTTGAAAACTAGACACCCAGGGGAATCCAGGATGGGGTGACTTCAGTGCCTCCCACCATGGTCTGTTACCCAGAATCCCTTGCAAACGTAAATAATTGACAAAAAAAACACATTTTCCCCACATTTCTGTGATGGAAAGTTCTGGAATCTGCGTGGATCCACAAATTTTCACCCATCCCGCGTTCCCCAAAGTCCTACGAGAAAAATGGTACCTCACTTGTGCGGGTCGGCCTAGTGCCCGCGACAGGAAACGGCACAAAACGCAACGTGGTCACACCTCAATTTTGCAGTGAAAAATGACCCTTTTTTGGCAAAGTGCCTAGCTGTAGTGTTTTAACCCTAGCCCTGCCGGCACATAGGGAAACCTAGCAAACCTATATATTTTCGAAAACTAGACACCCAGGGGAATCCAGGATGGGGTGACTTCAGTGCCTCCCACCATGGTCTGTTACCCAGAATCCCTTGCAAACGTAAATAATTGACAAAAAAAACACATTTCCTCCACATTTCTGTGATGGAAAGTTCTGGAATCTGTGTGGATCCACAAATTTCCACCCACCCCGCGTTCCCCAAAGTACTACGAGAAAAATAGTACCTTACTTGTGCGGGTCGGCCTAGTGCCCGCGACAGGAAACGGCGCAAAACGCAACGTGGTCACACCTCAATTTTGCAGTGAAAAATGACCCTTTTTTGGCAAAGTGCCTAGCTGTAGTTTTTGAAACCTAGCCCTGCCGGCACCTAGGGAAACCTAGCAAACCTATACATTTTTGAAAACTAGACACCCAGGGGAATCCAGGATGGGGTGACTTGAGTGCCTCCCACCAGGGTCTGTTACCCAGAATCCCTTGCAAACGTAAAAAATTAGCAAAAAAAACCCATTTTCCCCACATTTCTGTGATGGAAAGTTCTGGAGTCTGCGTGGATCCACAAATTTCCACCCACCCCGTTTTCCCCAAAGTCCTACAAGAAAAATGGTACCTCACTTGTGCAGGTCGGCCTAGTGCCCGCGACAGGAAACGGCGCAAAACGCAACGTGGTCACACCTCAATTTTGCAGTGAAAAATGACCCTTTTTTGGCAAAGTGCCTAACTGTAGTTTTTGAACCCTAGCCCTGCCGGCACCTAGGGAAACCTAGCAAACCTATATATTTTCGAAAACTAGACACCCAGGGGAATCTAGGATGGGATGACTTGAGTGCCTCCCACCAGGGTCTGTTACCCAGAATCCCTTGCAAATGTAAAAAATTGACAAAAAAAACACATTTTCCGCACATTTCTGTGATGGAAAGTTCTGGAATCTGTGTGGATCCACAAATTTCCACCCACCCCGCGTTCCCCAAAGTCCTACGAGAAAAATGGTACCTCACTTGTGTGGGTCAGCCTAGTGCCCACAACAGGAAACGGCGCAAAACGCAACGTGGTCACACCTCAATTTTGCAGTGAAAAATGACCCTTTTTTGGCAAAGTGCCAAGCTGTAGTTTTTGAACCCTAGCCCTACCGGCACCTAGGGAAAGCTAGCAAATCTATATATTTTTGAAAACTAGACACCCAGGGGAATCCAGGATGGGGTGACTTCAGTGCCTCCCACCATGGTCTGTTACCCAGAATCCCTTGCAAACGTAAATAATTGACAAAAAAAACACATTTTCCCCACATTTCTGTGATGGAAAGTTCTGGAATCTGCGTGGATCCACAAATTTCCACCCACCCCGCGTTCCCCAAAGTCCTACGAGAAAAATCGTACCTCACTTGTGCGGGTCAGCCTAGTGCCCGCGACAGGAAACGGCGCAAAACGCAACGTGGTCTCACCTCAATTTTGCAGTGAAAAATGACCCTTTTTTGGCAAAGTGCCTAGCTGTAGTTTTTGAACCCTAGCCCTGCCGGCACCTAGGGAAAGCTAGCAAATCTATATATTTTTGAAAACTAGACACCCAGGGGAATCCAGGATGGGGTGACTTCAGTGCCTCCCACCATGGTCTGTTACCCAGAATCCCTTGCAAACGTAAATAATTGACAAAAAAAACACATTTTCCCCACATTTCTGTGATGGAAAGATCTGGAATCTGCGTGGATCCACAAATTTTCACCCACCCCGCGTTCCCCAAAGTCCTACGAGAAAATTGGTACCTCACTTGTGCGGGTCGGCCTAGTGCCCGCGACAGGAAACGGCGCAAAACGCAACGTGGTCACACCTCAATTTTGCAGTGAAAAATGACCCTTTTTTGGCAAAGTGCCTAGCTGTAGTGTTTTAACCCTAGCCCTGCCGGCACATAGGGAAACCTAGCAAACCTATATATTTTCAAAAACTAGACACCCAGGGGAATCCAGGATGGGGTGACTTCAGTGCCTCCCACCATGGTCTGTTACCCAGAATCCCTTGCAAACGTAAATAATTGACAAAAAAAACACATTTTCACCACATTTCTGTGATGGAAAGTTCTGGAATCTGCGTGGATCCACATATTCCACCCACCCCGCGTTCCCCAAAGTCCTACGAGAAAAATGGTACCTCACTTGTGCGGGTCAGCCTAGTGCCCGCAACAGGAAATGGCGCAAAATGCAACGTGGTCACACCTCAATTTTGCAGTGAAAAATGACCCTTTTTTGGCAAAGTGCCTAGCTGTAGTTTTTAAACCCTAGCCCTACCGGCACCTAGGGAAAGCTAGCAAATCTATATATTTTTGAAAACTAGACACCCAGGGGAATCCAGGATGGGGTGACTTCAGTGCCTCCCACCATGGTCTGTTACCCAGAATCCCTTGCAAACGTAAATAATTGACAAAAAAAACACATTTTCCCCACATTTCTGTGATGGAAAGTTCTGGAATCTGCGTGGATCCACAAATTTCCACCCACCCCACGTTCCCCGAAGTCCTACGAGAAAAATGGTACTTCACTTGTGCGGGTCGGCCTAGTGCCCGCGACAGGAAACGGCGCAAAACGAAACGTGGTCACACCTCAATTTTGCATTGAAAAATGACCCTTTTTTGGCAGAGTGCCTAGCTGTAGTTTTTGAACCCTAGCCCTGCCTGCACCTAGGGAAAGCTAGCAAATCTATATATTTTTGAAAACTAGACACCCAGGGGAATCCAGGATGGGGTGACTTCAGTGCCTCCCACCATGGTCTGTTACCCAGAATCCCTTGCAAACGTAAATAATTGACAAAAAAAACACATTTTCCCCACATTTCTGTGATAGAAAGTTCTGGAATCTGCGTGGATCCACAAATTTCCACCCACCCCGCGTTCCCCAAAGTCCTACGAGAAAAATCGTACCTCACTTGTGCGGGTCGGCCTAGTGCCCGCGACAGGAAACGGCGCAAAACGCAACGTGGTCACACCTCAATTTTGCAGTGAAAAATGACCCTTTTTTGGCAAAGTGCCTAGCTGTAGTTTTTGAACCCTAGCCCTGCCGGCACCTAGGGAAAGCTAGCAAATCTATATATTTTTGAAAACTAGACACCCAGGGGAATCCAGGATGGGGTGACTTCAGTGCCTCCCACCATGGTCTGTTACCCAGAATCCCTTGCAAACGTAAATAATTGACAAAAAAAACACATTTTCCCCACATTTCTGTAATGGAAAGTCCTGGAATCTGCGTTGATCCACAAATTTTCACCCATCCCGCGTTCCCCAAAGTCCTACGAGAAAAATGGTACCTCACTTGTGAGGGTCGGCCTAGTGACCGCGACAGGAAACGGCACAAAACGCAACGTGGTCACACCTCAATTTTGCAGTGAAAAATGACCCTTTTTTGGCAAAGTGCCTAGCTGTAGTGTTTTAACCCTAGCCCAGCCGGCACATAGGGAAACCTAGCAAACCTATATATTTTCGAAAACTAGACACCCAGGGGAATCCAGGATGGGGTGACTTCAGTGCCTCCCACCATGGTCTGTTACCCAGAATCCCTTGCAAACATAAATAATTGACAAAAAAAACACATTTCCTCCACATTTCTGTGATGGAAAGTTCTGGAATCTGCGTGGATCCACAAATTTCCACCCACCCCGCGTTCCCCAAAGTCCTACGATAAAAATAGTACCTCACTTGTGCGGGTCGGCCTAGTGCCCGCGACAGGAAACGGCGTAATTCGCAACGTGGTCACACCTCAATTTTGCAGTGAAAAATGACCCTTTTTTGGCAAAGTGCCTAGCTGTAGTTTTTGAAACCTAGCCCTGCCGGCACCTAGGGAAACCTAGCAAACCTATACATTTTTGAAAACTAGACACCCAGGGGAATCCAGGATGGGGTGACTTGAGTGCCTCCCACCAGGGTCTGTTACCCAGAATCCCTTGCAAACGTAAAAAATATGGCAAAAAAAACCCATTTTCCCCACATTTCTGTGATGGAAAGTTCTGGAGTCTGCGTGGATCCACAAATTTCCACCCACCCCGTGTTCCCCAAAGTCCTACGAGAAAAATGGTACCTCACTTGTGCGGGTCAGCCTAGTGCCCGCAACAGGAAATGGCGCAAAATGCAACGTGGTCACACCTCAATTTTGCAGTGAAAAATGACCCTTTTTTGGCAAAGTGCCTAGCTGTAGTTTTTAAACCCTAGCCCTACCGGCACCTAGGGAAAGCTAGCAAATCTATATATTTTTGAAAACTAGACACCCAGGGGAATCCAGGATGGGGTGACTTCAGTGCCTCCCACCATGGTCTGTTACCCAGAATCCCTTGCAAACGTAAATAATTGACAAAAAAAACACATTTTCCCCACATTTCTGTGATGGAAAGTTCTGGAATCTGCGTGGATCCACAAATTTCCACCCACCCCACGTTCCCCGAAGTCCTACGAGAAAAATGGTACTTCACTTGTGCGGGTCGGCCTAGTGCCCGCGACAGGAAACGGCGCAAAACGAAACGTGGTCACACCTCAATTTTGCATTGAAAAATGACCCTTTTTTGGCAGAGTGCCTAGCTGTAGTTTTTGAACCCTAGCCCTGCCTGCACCTAGGGAAAGCTAGCAAATCTATATATTTTTGAAAACTAGACACCCAGGGGAATCCAGGATGGGGTGACTTCAGTGCCTCCCACCATGGTCTGTTACCCAGAATCCCTTGCAAACGTAAATAATTGACAAAAAAAACACATTTTCCCCACATTTCTGTGATAGAAAGTTCTGGAATCTGCGTGGATCCACAAATTTCCACCCACCCCGCGTTCCCCAAAGTCCTACGAGAAAAATCGTACCTCACTTGTGCGGGTCGGCCTAGTGCCCGCGACAGGAAACGGCGCAAAACGCAACGTGGTCACACCTCAATTTTGCAGTGAAAAATGACCCTTTTTTGGCAAAGTGCCTAGCTGTAGTTTTTGAACCCTAGCCCTGCCGGCACCTAGGGAAAGCTAGCAAATCTATATATTTTTGAAAACTAGACACCCAGGGGAATCCAGGATGGGGTGACTTCAGTGCCTCCCACCATGGTCTGTTACCCAGAATCCCTTGCAAACGTAAATAATTGACAAAAAAAACACATTTTCCCCACATTTCTGTAATGGAAAGTCCTGGAATCTGCGTTGATCCACAAATTTTCACCCATCCCGCGTTCCCCAAAGTCCTACGAGAAAAATGGTACCTCACTTGTGCGGGTCGGCCTAGTGACCGCGACAGGAAACGGCACAAAACGCAACGTGGTCACACCTCAATTTTGCAGTGAAAAATGACCCTTTTTTGGCAAAGTGCCTAGCTGTAGTGTTTTAACCCTAGCCCAGCCGGCACATAGGGAAACCTAGCAAACCTATATATTTTCGAAAACTAGACACCCAGGGGAATCCAGGATGGGGTGACTTCAGTGCCTCCCACCATGGTCTGTTACCCAGAATCCCTTGCAAACATAAATAATTGACAAAAAAAACACATTTCCTCCACATTTCTGTGATGGAAAGTTCTGGAATCTGCGTGGATCCACAAATTTCCACCCACCCCGCGTTCCCCAAAGTCCTACGATAAAAATAGTACCTCACTTGTGCGGGTCGGCCTAGTGCCCGCGACAGGAAACGGCGTAAAACGCAACGTGGTCACACCTCAATTTTGCAGTGAAAAATGACCCTTTTTTGGCAAAGTGCCTAGCTGTAGTTTTTGAAACCTAGCCCTGCCGGCACCTAGGGAAACCTAGCAAACCTATACATTTTTGAAAACTAGACACCCAGGGGAATCCAGGATGGGGTGACTTGAGTGCCTCCCACCAGGGTCTGTTACCCAGAATCCCTTGCAAACGTAAAAAATATGGCAAAAAAAACCCATTTTCCCCACATTTCTGTGATGGAAAGTTCTGGAGTCTGCGTGGATCCACAAATTTCCACCCACCCCGTGTTCCCCAAAGTCCTACAAGAAAAATGGTACCTCACTTGTGCGGGTCAGCCTAGTGCCCGCGACAGGAAACGGCGCAAAACGCAACGTGGTCACACCTCAATTTTGCAGTGAAAAATGACCCTTTTTTGGCAAAGTGCCTAACTGTAGTTTTTGAACCCTAGCCCTGCCGGCACCTAGAGAAACCTAGCAAACCTATATATTTTCGAAAACTAGACACCCAGGGGAATCCAGGATGGGATGACTTGAGTGCCTCCCACCAGGGTCTGTTACCCAGAATCCCTTGCAAACGTAAATAATTGACAAAAAAAACACATTTTCCTCACATTTCTGTGATGGAAAGTTCTGGAATCTGCGTGGATCCACAAATTTCCACCCACCCCACGTTCCCCAAAGTCCTACGAGAAAAATGGTACTTCACTTGTGCGGGTCGGCCTAGTGCCCGCGACAGGAAACGGCGCAAAACGAAACGTGGTCACACCTCAATTTTGCATTGAAAAATGACCCTTTTTTGGCAGAGTGCCTAGCTGTAGTTTTTGAACCCTAGCCCTGCCTGCACCTAGGGAAAGCTAGCAAATCTATATATTTTTGAAAACTAGACACCCAGGGGAATCCAGGATGGGGTGACTTCAGTGCCTCCCACCATGGTCTGTTACCCAGAATCCCTTGCAAACGTAAATAATTGACAAAAAAAACACATTTTCCCCACATTTCTGTGATAGAAAGTTCTGGAATCTGCGTGGATCCACAAATTTCCACCCACCCCGCGTTCCCCAAAGTCCTACGAGAAAAATCGTACCTCACTTGTGCGGGTCAGCCTAGTGCCCGCGACAGGAAACGGCGCAAAACGCAACGTGGTCTCACCTCAATTTTGCAGTGAAAAATGACCCTTTTTTGGCAAAGTGCCTAGCTGTAGTTTTTGAACCCTAGCCCTGCCGGCACCTAGGGAAAGCTAGCAAATCTATATATTTTTGAAAACTAGACACCCAGGGGAATCCAGGATGGGGTGACTTCAGTGCCTCCCACCATGGTCTGTTACCCAGAATCCCTTGCAAACGTAAATAATTGACAAAAAAAACACATTTTCCCCACATTTCTGTGATGGAAAGTCCTGGAATCTGCGTTGATCCACATTTTTTCACCCATCCCGCTTTCCCCAAAGTCCTACGAGAAAAATGGTACCTCACTTGTGCGGGTCGGCCTAGTGACCGCGACAGGAAACGGCACAAAACGCAACGTGGTCACACCTCAATTTTGCAGTAAAAAATGACCCTTTTTTGGCAAAGTGCCTAGCTGTAGTGTTTTAACCCTAGCCCAGCCGGCACATAGGGAAACCTAGCAAACCTATATATTTTCGAAAACTAGACACCCAGGGGAATCCAGGATGGGGTGACTTCAGTGCCTCCCACCATGGTCTGTTACCCAGAATCCCTTGCAAACATAAATAATTGACAAAAAAAACACATTTCCTCCACATTTCTGTGATGGAAAGTTCTGGAATCTGCGTGGATCCACAAATTTCCACCCACCCCGCGTTCCCCAAAGTCCTACGATAAAAATAGTACCTCACTTGTGCGGGTCGGCCTAGTGCCCGCGACAGGAAACGGCGTAAAACGCAACGTGGTCACACCTCAATTTTGCAGTGAAAAATGACCCTTTTTTGGCAAAGTGCCTAGCTGTAGTTTTTGAAACCTAGCCCTGCCGGCACCTAGGGAAACCTAGCAAACCTATACATTTTTGAAAACTAGACACCCAGGGGAATCCAGGATGGGGTGACTTGAGTGCCTCCCACCAGGGTCTGTTACCCAGAATCCCTTGCAAACGTAAAAAATATGGCAAAAAAAACCCATTTTCCCCACATTTCTGTGATGGAAAGTTCTGGAGTCTGCGTGGATCCACAAATTTCCACCCACCCCGTGTTCCCCAAAGTCCTACAAGAAAAATGGTACCTCACTTGTGCGGGTCAGCCTAGTGCCCGCGACAGGAAACGGCGCAAAACGCAACGTGGTCACACCTCAATTTTGCAGTGAAAAATGACCCTTTTTTGGCAAAGTGCCTAACTGTAGTTTTTGAACCCTAGCCCTGCCGGCACCTAGGGAAACCTAGCAAACCTATATATTTTCGAAAACTAGACACCCAGGGGAATCCAGGATGGGATGACTTGAGTGCCTCCCACCAGGGTCTGTTACCCAGAATCCCTTGCAAACGTAAAAAATTGACAAAAAAAACACATTTTCCGCACATTTCTGTGATGGAAAGTTCTGGAATCTGCGTGGATCCACAAATTTCCACCCACCCCGCGTTCCCCAAAGTCCTTCGAGAAAAATGGTACCTCACTTGTGTGGGTCAGCCTAGTGCCCACAACAGGAAACGGCGCAAAACGCAACGTGATCACACCTCAATTTTGCAGTGAAAAATGACCCTTTTTTGGCAAAGTGCCAAGCTGTAGTTTTTGAACCCTAGCCCTACCGGCACCTAGGGAAAGCTAGCAAATCTATATATTTTTGAAAACTAGACACCCAGAGGAATCCAGGATGGGGTGACTTCAGTGCCTCCCACCATGGTCTGTTACCCAGAATCCCTTGCAAACGTAAATAATTGACAAAAAAAACACATTTTCCCCACATTTCTGTGATGGAAAGTTCTGGAATCTGCATGGATCCACAAATTTCCACCCACCCCGTGTTCCCCAAAGTCCTACAAGAAAAATGGTACCTCACTTGTGCGGGTCGGCCTAGTGCCCGCGACAGGAAACGGCGCAAAACGCAACGTGGTCACACCTCAATTTTGCAGTGAAAAATGACCCTTTTTTGGCAAAGTGCCTAACTGTAGTTTTTGAACCCTAGCCCTGCCGGCACCTAGGGAAACCTAGCAAACCTATATATTTTCGAAAACTAGACACCCAGGGGAATCCAGGATGGGATGACTTGAGTACCTCCCACCAGGGTCTGTTACCCAGAATCCCTTGCAAACGTAAAAAATTGACAAAAAAAACACATTTTCCGCACATTTCTGTGATGGAAAGTTCTGGAATCTGCGTGGATCCACAAATTTCCACCCACCCCGCGTTCCCCAAAGTCCTATGAGAAAAATGGTACCTCACTTGAGTGGGTCAGCCTAGTGCCCACAACAGGAAACGGCGCAAAACGCAACGTGGTCACACCTCAATTTTGCAGTGAAAAATGACCCTTTTTTGGCAAAGTGCCAAGCTGTAGTTTTTGAACCCTAGCCCTGCCGGCACCGAGGGAAAGCTAGCAAATCTATATATTTTTGAAAACTAGACACCCAGCGGAATCCAGGATGGGGTGACTTGAGTTCTAGGCCTGGGCAAAAATTTCGTTCCGTTCGCGGAAATTGCGATAATTTGACATTTTTGCGTTCCGCGGAGAGCGCGAAAATGTCAAAAATTCCGGTTTCCGCAGCTTGGCGATAATTTGTTTCTTGCTCGCGCTGTAAAATGATACATTCTCGCGCGCGCGCGATCGCCTTACCTGAATCCCTGCGTTCGCCGACAAGTTTTCTTGATCCGGTCGCGTTCTCCATGAGATGTTGTATTGTTTTTAGCCATTTGCGCTGTCTCGCGACAGTTCGCGCCCGCAGTGACGTCATGCGTCGCGCGATCACGTCTTTCTTCTCGCGATCATGCACCGCGAGAACAACTCAAAACAAGATGGCCGCGCCCGCAAGCAGCCACATGGGTAAGTTGGCGACCCGCAACCATGCAGAAAATCGCGCGAACATGCCGGAAAAAAACTTCCGCATCTTCGCGATATTTCTGCTTGTTTGCGATAATTTTAAACATTCTCGCGATAATTTGCGAAGGTTAATTCCGCAAATTCCGCCCACCCCTATTGAGTTCCTCCCACCAGGGTCTGTTACCCAGAATCCCTTGAAACGTAAAAAATTGACAAAAAAAACACATTTTCCCCACATTTCTGTGATGGAAAGTTCTGGAATCTGCGTGGATCCACAAATTTCCACCCACCCCGCGTTCCCCAAAGTCCTACGAGAAAAATAGTACCTCACTTGTGCGGGTCGGCCTAGTGCCCGCGACAAGGAAACGGCGCAAAACGCAACGTGGTCACACCTCAATTTTGCAGTGAAAAATGACCCTTTTTTGGCAAAGTGCCTAGCTGTAGTTTTTGAAACCTAGCCCTGCCGGCACCTAGGGAAACCTAGCAAACCTATACATTTTTGAAAACTAGACACACAGGGGAATCCAGGATGGGGTGACTTATGTGCCTCCCACCAGGGTCTGTTACCCAGAATCCCTTGCAAACGTAAAAAATTGGCAAAAAAAACCCATTTTCCCCACATTTCTGTGATGGAAAGTTCTGGAGTCTGCGTGGATCCACAAATTTCCACCCACCCCGTGTTCCCCAAAGTCCTACAAGAAAAATGGTACCTCACTTGTGCGGGTCGGCCTAGTGCCCGCGACAGGAAACGGCGCAAAACGCAACGTGGTCACACCTCAATTTTGCAGTGAAAAATGACCCTTTTTTGGCAAAGTGCCTAACTGTAGTTTTTGAACCCTAGCCCTGCCGGCACCTAGGGAAACCTAGCAAACCTATATATTTTCGAAAACTAGACACCCAGGGGAATCCAGGATGGGATGACTTGAGTGCCTCCCACCAGGGTCTGTTACCCAGAATCCCTTGCAAACGTAAAAAATTGACAAAAAAAAACACATTTTCCGCACATTTCTGTGATGGAAAGTTCTGGAATCTGCGTGGATCCACAAATTTCCACCCACCCCGCGTTCCCCAAAGTCCTACGAGAAAAATGGTACCTCACTTGTGTGGGTCGGTCTAGTGCCCGCAACAGGAAACGGCGCAAAACGCAACGTGGTCACACCTCAATTTTGCAGTGAAAAATGACCCTTTTTTGGCAAAGTGCCAAGCTGTAGTTTTTTAACCCTAGCCCTACCGGCACCTAGGGAAAGCTAGCAAATCTATATATGTTTGAAAACTAGACACCCAGGGGAATCCAGGATGGGGTGACTTCAGTGCCTCCCACCATGGTCTGTTACCCAGAATCCCTTGCAAACGTAAATAATTGACAAAAAAAACACATTTTCCCCACATTTCTGTGATGGAAAGTTCTGGAATCTGCGTGGATCCACAAATTTCCACCCACCCAACGTTCCCCAAAGTCCTACGAGAAAAATGGTACTTCACTTGTGCGGGTCGGCCTAGTGCCCGCGACAGGAAACGGCGCAAAACGAAACGTGGTCACACCTCAATTTTGCATTGAAAAATGACCCTTTTTTGGCAGAGTGCCTAGCTGTAGTTTTTGAACCCTAGCCCTGCCTGCACCTAGGGAAAGCTAGCAAATCTATATATTTTTGAAAACTAGACACCCAGGGGAATCCAGGATGGGGTGACTTCAGTGCCTCCCACCATGGTCTGTTACCCAGAATCCCTTGCAAACGTAAATAATTGACAAAAAAAACACATTTTACCCACATTTCTGTGATGGAAAGTTCTGGAATCTGCATGGATCCACAAATTTCCACCCACCCCGTGTTCCCCAAAGTCCTACAAGAAAAATGGTACCTCACTTGTGCGGGTCGGCCTAGTGCCCGCGACAGGAAACGGCGCAAAACGCAACGTGGTCACACCTCAATTTTGCAGTGAAAAATGACCCTTTTTTGGCAAAGTGCCTAACTGTAGTTTTTGAACCCTAGCCCTGCCGGCACCTAGGGAAACCTAGCAAACCTATATATTTTCGAAAACTAGACACCCAGGGGAATCCAGGATGGGATGACTTGAGTACCTCCCACCAGGGTCTGTTACCCAGAATCCCTTGCAAACGTAAAAAATTGACAAAAAAAACACATTTTCCGCACATTTCTGTGATGGAAAGTTCTGGAATCTGCGTGGATCCACAAATTTCCACCCACCCCGCGTTCCCCAAAGTCCTATGAGAAAAATGGTACCTCACTTGTGTGGGTCAGCCTAGTGCCCACAACAGGAAACGGCGCAAAACGCAACGTGGTCACACCTCAATTTTGCAGTGAAAAATGACCCTTTTTTGGCAAAGTGCCAAGCTGTAGTTTTTGAACCCTAGCCCTGTTGGCACCTAGGGAAAGCTAGCAAATCTATATATTTTTGAAAACTAGACACCCAGGGGAATCCAGGATGGGGTGACTTGAGTTCCTCCCACCAGGGTCTGTTACCCAGAATCCCTTGAAACGTAAAAAATTGACAAAAAAAACAAATTTTCCCCACATTTCTGTGATGGAAAGTTCTGGAATCTGCGTGGATCCACAAATTTCCACCCACCCCGCGTTCCCCAAAGTCCTACGAGAAAAATGGTACCTCACTTGTGCGGGTCGGCCTAGTGCCCGCAACAGGAAACGGTGCAAAACTCAACGTGGTCACACCTCAATTTTGCAGTGAAAAATGACCCTTTTTTGGCAAAGTGCCTAACTGTAGTTTTTGAACCCTAGCCCTGCCGGCACCTAGGGAAACCTAGCAAACCTATATATTTTCGAAAACTAGACACCCAGGGGAATCCAGGATGGGATGACTTGAGTACCTCCCACCAGGGTCTGTTACCCAGAATCCCTTGCAAACGTAAAAAATTGACAAAAAAAACACATTTTCCGCACATTTCTGTGATGGAAAGTTCTGGAATCTGCGTGGATCCACAAATTTCCACCCACCCCGCGTTCCCCAAAGTCCTATGAGAAAAATGGTACCTCACTTGTGTGGGTCAGCCTAGTGCCCACAACAGGAAACGGCGCAAAACGCAACGTGGTCACACCTCAATTTTGCAGTGAAAAATGACCCTTTTTTGGCAAAGTGCCAAGCTGTAGTTTTTGAACCCTAGCCCTGCCGGCACCTAGGGAAAGCTAGCAAATCTATATATTTTTGAAAACTAGACACCCAGGGGAATCCAGGATGGGGTGATTTCAGTGCCTCCCAACATGGTCTGTTACCCAGAATCCCTTGCAAACGTAAATAATTGACAAAAAAAACACATTTTCCGCACATTTCTGTAATGGAAAGTTCTGGAATCTGCGTGGATCCATAAATTTCCACCCACCCCGCGTTCCCCAAAGTCCTACGAGAAAAATGGTACCTCACTTGTGCGGGTCGGCCTAGTGCCCGCGACAGGAAACGGCGCAAAACGCAACGTGGTCACACCTCAATTTTGCAGTGAAATATGACCCATTTTTGGCAAAGTGCCTAGCTGTAGTTTTTGAACCCTAGCCCTGCCGGCACCTGGGGAACCCTAGCAAACCTATATATTTTCGAAAACTAGACACCCAGGGTAATCCAGGATGGGGTGACTTCAGTGCCTCCCACCATGGTCTGTTACCCAGAATCCCTTGCTAACGTAAAAAATTGACAAAAAAAACACATTTTCCCCACATTTCTGTGATGGAAAGTTCTGGAATCTGCGTGGATCCACAAATTTCCACCCACCCCGCGTTCCCCAAAGTCCTACGAGAAAAATGGTACCTCACTTGTGCGGGTCGGCCTAGTGCCCGCACCAGGAAACGGCGCAAAACTCAACGTAGTCACACCTCAATTTTGCAGTGAAAAATGACCCCTTTTTGGCAAAGTGCCTAGATGTAGTTTTTGAAACCTAGCCCTGCCGGCACCTAGGGAAACCTAGCAAACCTATACATTTTTTAAAACTAGACACCCAGGGGAATCCAGGATGGGGTGACTTGAGTGCCTCCCACCAGGGTCTGTTACCCAGAATCCCTTGCAAACGTAAAAAATTGGCAAAAAAAACCCATTTTCCCCACATTTCTGTGATGGAAAGTTCTGGAGTCTGCGTGGATCCACAAATTTCCACCCACCCCGTGTTCCCCAAAGTCCTACAAGAAAAATGGTCCCTCACTTGTGCGGGTCGGCCTAGTGCCCGCGACAGGAAACGGCGCAAAACGCAACATGGTCACACCTCAATTTTGCAGTGAAAAATGACCCTTTTTTGGCAAAGTGCCTAACTGTAGTTTTTGAACCCTAGCCCTGCCGGCACCTAGGGAAACCTAGCAAACCTATATATTTTCGAAAACTAGACACCCAGGGGAATCCAGGATGGGATGACTTGAGTACCTCCCACCAGGGTCTGTTACCCAGAATCCCTTGCAAACGTAAAAAATTGACAAAAAAAACACATTTTCCGCACATTTCTGTGATGGAAAGTTCTGGAATCTGCGTGGATCCACAAATTTCCACCCACCCCGCGTTCCCCAAAGTCCTATGAGAAAAATGGTACCTCACTTGTGTGGGTCAGCCTAGTGCCCACAACAGGAAACGGCGCAAAACGCAACGTGGTCACACCTCAATTTTGCAGTGAAAAATGACCCTTTTTTGGCAAAGTGCCAAGCTGTAGTTTTTGAACCCTAGCCCTGCC
This sequence comes from Triturus cristatus, assembly GCF_964204655.1. Classification (NCBI taxonomy): domain Eukaryota; kingdom Metazoa; phylum Chordata; class Amphibia; order Caudata; family Salamandridae; genus Triturus; species Triturus cristatus. The sequence goes on along the minus strand of NW_028188109.1, from coordinate 37,036 downwards.
GGCACCTAGGGAAAGCTAGCAAATCTATATATTTTTGAAAACTAGACACCCAGGGGAATCCAGGATGGGGTGACTTGAGTTCCTCCCACCAGGGTCTGTTACCCAGAATCCCTTGAAACATAAAAAATTGACAAAAAAAACAAATTTTCCCCACATTTCTGTGATGGAAAGTTCTGGAATCTGCGTGGATCCACAAATTTCCACCCACCCCGCGTTCCCCAAAGTCCTACGAGAAAAATGGTACCTCACTTGTGCGGGTCGGCCTAGTGCCCGCAACAGGAAACGGTGCAAAACTCAACGTGGTCACACCTCAATTTTCCAGTGAAAAATGACCCTTTTTTGGCAAAGTGCCTAGCTGTAGTTTTTTAACCCTAGCCCTGCCGGCACCTAGGGAAAGCTAGCAAATCTATATATTTTTAAAAACTAGACACCCAGGGGAATCCAGGATGGGGTGATTTCAGTGCCTCCCAACATGGTCTGTTACCCAGAATCCCTTGCAAACGTAAATAATTGACAAAAAAAACCACATTTTCCGCACATTTCTGTAATGGAAAGTTCTGGAATCTGCGTGGATCCATAAATTTCCACCCACCCCGCGTTCCCCAAAGTCCTACGAGAAAAATGGTACCTCACTTGTGCGGGTCGGCCTAGTGCCCGCGACAGGAAACGGCGCAAAACGCAACGTGGTCACACCTCAATTTTGCAGTGAAATATGACCCATTTTTGGCAAAGTGCCTAGCTGTAGTTTTTGAACCCTAGCCCTGCCGGCACCTGGGGAACCCTAGCAAACCTATATATTTTCGAAAACTAGACACCCAGGGTAATCCAGGATGGGGTGACTTCAGTGCCTCCCACCATGGTCTGTTACCCAGAATCCCTTGCTAACGTAAAAAATTGACAAAAAAAACACATTTTCCCCACATTTCTGTGATGGAAAGTTCTGGAATCTGCGTGGATCCACAAATTTCCACCCACCCCGCGTTCCCCAAAGTCCTACGAGAAAAATGGTACCTCACTTGTGCGGGTCGGCCTAGTGCCCGCACCAGGAAACGGCGCAAAACTCAACGTAGTCACACCTCAATTTGCAGTGAAAAATGACCCCTTTTTGGCAAAGTGCCTAGATGTAGTTTTTGAACCCTAGCCCTGCCTGCACCTAGGGAAAGCTAGCAAATCTATATATTTTTGAAAACTAGACACCCAGGGGAATCCAGGATGGGGTGACTTCAGTGCCTCCCACCATGGTCTGTTACCCAGAATCCCTTGCAAACGTAAATAATTGACAAAAAAAACACATTTTCCCCACATTTCTGTGGTGGAAAGTTCTGGAATCTGCGTGGATCCACAAATTTCCACCCACCCCGCGTTCCCCAAAGTCCTACGAGAAAAATCGTACCTCACTTGTGCGGGTCAGCCTAGTGCCCGCGACAGGAAACGGCGCAAAACGCAACGTGGTCTCACCTCAATTTTGCAGTGAAAAATGACCCTTTTTTGGCAAAGTGCCTAGCTGTAGTTTTTGAACCCTAGCCCTGCCGGCACCTAGGGAAAGCTAGCAAATCTATATATTTTTGAAAACTAGACACCCAGGGGAATCCAGGATGGGGTGACTTCAGTGCCTCCCACCATGGTCTGTTACCCAGAATTCCTTGCAAACGTAAATAATTGACAAAAAAAACACATTTTCCCCACATTTCTTTGATGGAAAGATCTGGAATCTGCGTGGATCCACAAATTTTCACCCACCCCGCGTTCCCCAAAGTCCTAAGAGAAAAATGGTACCTCACTTGTGCGGGTCGGCCTAGTGCCCGCGACAGGAAACGGCGCAAAACGCAACGTGGTCACACCTCAATTTTGCAGTGAAAAATGACCCTTTTTGGCAAAGTGCCTAGCTGTAGTGTTTTAACCCTAGCCCTGCCGGCACATAGGGAAACCTAGCAAACCTATATATTTTCAAAAACTAGACACCCAGGGGAATCCAGGATGGGGTGACTTCAGTGCCTCCCACCATGGTCTGTTACCCAGAATCCCTTGCAAACGTAAATAATTGACAAAAAAAACACATTTTCACCACATTTCTGTGATGGAAAGTTCTGGAATCTGCGTGGATCCACATATTCCACCCACCCCGCGTTTCCCAAAGTCCTACGAGAAAAATGGTACCTCACTTGTGCGGGTCAGCCTAGTGCCCGCAACAGGAAACGGCGCAAAATGCAACGTGGTCACACCTCAATTTTGCAGTGAAAAATGACCCTTTTTTGGCAAAGTGCCTAGCTGTAGTTTTTGAACCCTAGCCCTACCGGCACCTAGGGAAATGTAGGAGAGTAGGGTCTGCTATCCTATGGTCACCCCAAATTTTTGCTTTTTGCTTCACTGGTTTTTGACATATTGAGGCTGTGGGCCTGCCAATCAGACCCCCAGCCTGCTGTTCTCTCTACTAAATTACAACTATGCACCCTAGGTGCATAACCAATTGGAAGTGGATCACCCTGTCAGCCCCTGTACCAGTGTACACTAGGTACCCAGGGCATTGGTGTACCCAAGGCCTGCCAGGGGCTGCAGCATGTATTATGCCACCCCAGGCTTGGCCTAACAATCTGACACAACTGGCTGATCACTCAGCTGGGGTAAGTTGGTGTAATCACCTCTTACTTAGGTGTAGTATACCTATACCTAACCTTAAATGGGACACCTGGTAACCTATAAGTCACTCCTATGGCAGGCCTTAACAATCCTGAAGGCAGAGTGCTTGGTTCCATGTGAGATGGTGCTCTGGCATGAGCTGAGCCTGTCTGCAGTGGTCGGAACAACTTCCTTCTACTGTTTCCAGATATCGTCATACCATATACTCTTAAGTGCATTATGAACCTCGCGGTTAAATGCTAACTTTGGTTTGGCTTTATCAAAACATGTCGAGTAAGGTGTCATACGAATTGGAATACTAACCCCTCGCCAATTCTGGCGACGGGGTTAGCATTCCACCCTTCTAGAGGGACACGACATGTACAGTACCTGAAACCCGGGTAAAATCAGACATAGCCTCAGCTCCACAAAATGGATGCTGCCACCACAGACACAAGTCTGCCCTCCTGCTGCTGGGAGTCCTTCCAGCTTGGGAGGTGTGGACAAAGGGTTTCCTGCCAGGGGAGGTGCATGCACCACCCCAGACAGGATTTTGTGTATTGGTCAGGTAGGGCTTGAAAGAAACCAGACATGCCTGTGGCTCACAAGGAGCCTCGGTGCATATGCCAGTTCAAACCGGTCCTGGGGCACACCAGTCCCGGGCCTGGGGCGAGCTGGACAAAGGATTGGGGGTGTAACCACCCCCCTTCCTGGTCCCACCCATAGGGAGGGACCTAGCAGGTAGTCCGGCCCCTAGAATCCGCTTAAAGGTAGGAGCTGTGTCCTAAGACTTCAGACATCCTGGAATCAACTTGAAACTAAGAAGAAGACGGGAACTTCGACATTCTGCTGCACAGAAGACTGAAGAAAATCTCCCCTGTGGTCAGGGAGTGACCACCTTGCTAACGCAAGCACCATCCAGCGCATCAACGTCTGCTTTGCCGCCGCCTCCCGCCAGAGCCCGAGCCCAGAGACTGACAAGACCTGGACCTCCAGACCTCTCACCGCCCGATCCACAGTCCCTGAAAAGAGGAGACCCGTGGAGGCACCGAGACACGTGGAGCCAGCCATCTTGGAACGACTACGACAAGCTGACAAGTGCAACAACCGAGGCTCCCTCCAAGTTGTGCTTTGGGATCTGAGAAGCCCAACACCCGAGCAGCATCTGCACCAAAGGTGAGCCCTCCAGCATCTCCACGATCTGCGTGGGGCCCTTCGGCATTTTGCCACTCGACGCGCCTAACCGGTTGCTGGCCCGCTGGCTAGTAGCCATCTTGGCGACGAACTTCAAGAAATACACCACTGGTCTGGTTGCTCCAGACTGGCCCTTGCTCCCCTCCAAAGGAGCAGTCCTTCTGACCTTGCTGGTCAGAACCATCAGCTTATTTCCTTTTCCTACAACAATTGCTTTTGCCAAGGCTTGTTGTTGTAATATGCTACAAATTAGTGATGTCATTTATGACATATTGTTATGGCTATGGGGTTCTAGAGTGGACTCTTCATGGGCTGATGTGAGGAATGTTGGGAAAAGAATGTTAACAGATCTCTGGATGAACCTGCTGTCAGTTGGATGGCTGAGCTGTATTACCTGTATCCTGAATTAAACTTCTACTATAAACTTCAACTGAAGTCTGGATCCTCATTCAACCCACTGAAGTGTACTTTTTAACACTGGCGACGACTGGGAAAGCAGCTCAACACCAGACTACAGCAGTGATTCGAAAAGGAGATTCACCCTCATGATATGGATCAAAATTCATCTTTCAAGTAAGACTGTTATTTTTTGCAAGGCGCTTATTCATCAGGGACTACTTCATCTTTACTCATTCTTCAACCTGCTCTGTTTTGGCTGATACTTATCATCCTCACAGCGTTACAGCGTTACGATATATAAATATTTTAAATTTAATATAAATTCTTTCTGAGTCGCGCTAGTTGTGTAAGACAGCTGACTAGCTCTTTGCGCTTTCGTTAACTCTATGGGAATGCGATCTAATTGGAAATAATAACAATAAAACTTCCATCTACCATGTGATGATTTAAATTAGTTCCACCGGTCATTTGCTCGAACTATTTTCATCGAGTGACAAGCGCGTGTGTTCTAAGTTCGTCATTCTTTCTCCTGGATGTTCCCATTGTAAGCGGCTGACGCAACGCAGTGTCTCTTGTTGCTCTGCCTACCGTGAAGCCGTGATGACGTCTGTTGCTTAACCTCCCGATCTGCAACGCGGCGTCCCCTGTTGCATGGCAACCCTTAAGAGCACCACGCATTCGTCACTCTTCCTGCTGGATATTCCTTTTGTTTGTGGCTGAAGTAACGCGATGTCTCTTGTTGCCGACCGTGAAGCCGTGATGACGTCTGTGGTTAATCTCCCTATCTAGAACGCGGCGTCCTCTGTTGCCTGGTAACCCGTATAAAGCGCCGCTCACACGAAAAGTGAAGAGTGAGAAGAGTCTTCTACGGACACACAGCTGTCCATCGGTAAAGTGATCAGTTTGTGTGTTGAGTCCATTTGTGCTTCGAACATACAGCGCTGACACACACAGCTTTTCTTCAACATTGTGATTACTTTGTGTGTCAAATATACTTCTTTTTGGTTCAGGCGGCGCTGACACACACAGCTTGGATACTTTCTTAATGCCAGTTGTATTGTAAGACTGAACAGCGCTGTCAGATAATAACTAAAGCAAGTTTTTTTAGGAATGTTGAACAACTCTGATGCACACAGTTTTTTTTGACAACCAAGTAATCTTTCAGTGTGTCAAGACTGTGTTTGTTTTCTCTAAGCAGCGCTGACACACACAGCTTTTCAATAGTAAAGAAGATGTGTTTTTACTGACAACTGTGTTGATTCCTCAGCCTTTATTAACAATTATCAAGACTGCAGTATTGTTATGCATTGTTAAGAGCTTTAGGCTCTGTGTGTTTTATTTATATTCAGTTCTTATCCTTTGAGTCATGCAAAATGTCACGGCTGCACCGTTTTTTTTGCAGTCTTCAGGGGATCCGCCCAATAAATGGTCAAAATGGAAGAAAGTTTTTGAGCGTTATGCTCGTGTATGCGGCACCTCTCTTAGTGTGGAGAGAAAAACAGCTCTACTAATGCACTGTCTTGGATCTGAGGGTCAAGATGTCTTTGATCATCTTCCCGATGTTCCAAGTAGTGCTGCTTCAGGTCTAAATGAATTTGAACAGTGCATATATAAACTTGATGCACATTATTTGCCTAAAGTTAGTACAATTTTGGAACGCTATCATTTTGGTAAACGCATGCAAAAAGAGGGTGAAAGCATTGAAAATTATGTGACTGATCTCAGACGTCTAGCCTCCACTTGTAAGTTTGATATTTTAATTGAGGAAAGGATAAGGGATCAATTCATGCTTGGGTGTATTTCTGAAAAAGTGAGAGATGAGCTTTGGCTTAAGGATGAACCCTCTCTTGATGAGGTATTAATTATAGCCAAAAGAATAGAACACTCATTAGAGTGTGTGAAAGTGATAAAGAAAGATATTGACAAAGGTAGTTCTGATGTCACAGTAATTGACAATGATGTATCTAGGAAAACGTTTGATTCTGTAAAGAAATCTCAAACTAAAGACAATTTAAATGTTAAGCCTCATGTCAAGCCTCAAGCCCAATTTAAAAAGAGTGGTAAGTGTTACAGATGCAACAGCACCACTCATTGGGCAAATGATAAATCTTGTCCTGCTCTGAATATTGTGTGCTCCTATTGTAAAAAGAAAGGTCATAGTGTAAATGCTTGTAGGATTAAAGCGTCAAAAGGAGTTATAAATGAGGTATCTCAAAGTAATGATAAAGAATTACATGATTTTGAATGCGGACAAATTATAGTACAAGTCGGAAATGATGGTCCTCTAGATGTTATTTCTGTGGAAGGTCATGGAACCAAAGTATTGTTTGACTCAGGAGCGAAGATTACTATTGTCTCTGGTAAATTCTTTAGTGATAATTTGAGCACTAAGATAAAGTTATTGAAACCTGACATTCGTCCAACCGCCTATGGTGGTGATCCCATTGAGCTGAGAGGGTACTTTGTGGGACTAATTGAATATAAGGATCGTTTCACCTCTGGGAAGATTTATGTTTCAAAAAAAGGGGACAGTATTATTAGCTGGTGGCACCAAAAAGATCTAGGTGTCATGTTGGATCCCAATAGCTCTCCACCGATTATTGTTAAAGAGAGGGATACCATTGAGACCATTGTCAACGATACTTCTTCAGATTCTCAACTTATGGCTGAATTTCCCCAAGTGTTTGGTGAAAAGTTGGGGTGTCTTAAAGGTTACTGCCATAAGATAAAATTGATTCCAGGATCCATTCCTGTGTCTAGCAAGGTGAGAAATGTTCCATTTACAGTCAAAGATGATATGTTAAAAGAGATTGACAAACTTAAGTCTCAGGGTATTATTGAAGAGGTGGAGGGAACTTCTTGGTTGGCTCCGGTAGTGGCTGCTAGAAAACCTGACGGGTCTCTGAGATTGTGTGTGGACCTGAGACAGCTGAATAAGTGTGTGCTGGTCGATAAATATCCTCTCCCAAACATATCAGAGCTGTTGAGCATGGTGGCAGGGGCTAGAATTTTTAGTACGATTGACCTGACGTCAGCATATCATCAAATTCTTCTTGATGAATCTTCTAAGGATTTGACGGCGTTTATTACACCTTTTGGGACGTTCAGGTTCATAAGGCTTCCATTTGGGCTGGTTTCTGCCGCTTCGGTTTTCCAACGTGTCATGGAGAAAGTTTTGGTCAACATACATGGTATTTGTGTATATCAGGATGATATTTTGGTGTATGGGGCTGACGTGAATGAGCATGGGAAGAGAGTGAGACAAGTATTAAGTAGACTTACTGCCCACAACTTGACCATTAAGCGAGAAAAATGCAAATTTGGTTGTGAGAAGATTGATTATTTGGGACATACCATAAGTGCTGATGGTGTAGTCCCAAAAGCTGATCTAGTAAACACTATTAAAAATCTTATGGCCCCAACTTCTAAGGAGGAATTAATGCGATTTCTCGGCATGGCTGAATATTATAACAAATTCATAAAGAATTTTGCTGATGTCACTTATAACATGAGGAACCTTCTCAAAAAGGGTGTAAGTTTCTATTGGAATGAAGCTTGTGAGACTGAATTTTGTGAACTAAAACGAAGGTTACAAGATGCTCCTAATCTTCGAAATTTTGATCCAACCAAAACATCTATTATTTCAACAGATGCAAGTTTAAAAGGCCTTGGTGCGGTTTTGTATCAAGGGGGTGTGGCTCCAGAGAACACCATCATGTTTATTTCAAGAAGTCTGAAGGGGGCTGAGACCAGGTATTCTGTTATTGAGCGTGAGGCGTTGGCAGTTTATTGGGCTGTCAAAAAGTTCAAAAAGTTTTTGTGGGGCACATCTTTTGTGGTAAAAACTGACCATAAACCTCTGTGTGAAGTGTTATCTATCAAAGGCATTGACTCAATTTCGCCGCGAATATCGAAATGGATTGTTGGTTTGCAAGGTTTTGACTTTGTTGTCAAGTATGTTCCTGGTAGTGAAAATTTTGTGGCGGACACGCTTTCTAGATTGGTACCGATGGTTGAATCAGATTTATTGGACTCTCAGAAAGATGTTGATTTTAGTGGTTCTCATGATTTTGTGTGTGTGGTAGATTATGAAGTAATTTCTCACAAAAAGTGGTTGGATGCGTGCAAAGCTGATGCTTCTATTCAAGAAGTTTTGAGTCTCATTTGTAATGGATGGCATCATAAGGAACAGGGTGGTTCTTTAGTTAAAGATTTTTGGTTAGTGAAGGATCAACTTTCCTGTTGTGATGGTTTATTGTTGAGGGGTCATAGATTGGTACCACCTGTATCTCTAAGAAAGGAACTTTTAAATATAGCCCATGAGGCTCATTTGGGTATATCTAAAACGAAAGAAAGGGTTCGTTCTAGTTATTGGTGGCCAGGAATGGATAGTCAAGTTGAACATTTAGTCAGAGAGTGTGTTCAATGTACTCTCAGTGAGAAAGGACTAAAGACCAGAACTCAACCTATGGTGAAAAGATCTCGTCCTAGTGGTCCATGGAAAGACATAGCTTTGGATATTTTAGGACCAGTACATGGTGATGGTTCAGATACCTATGTTGTTGTGGTCATGGATTTGTTTTCTAGATGGCCTGAGATTTTTTGTGTTAAGAACATAAACACAACCACGGTCATTGATTGTTTAAAGAAGCTCATTGCAAAGGAGGGTATTCCTGAAACCATTCTGACAGACAATGGGGTTCAACTGGTTTCAGGTGACATGGAAAATTTCCTCAGTGGGTGTGGAATTGTGCATAAAAAATGTGCGTTGTATCATCCAGAGTCTAATGGCACTGTGGAAAGATTTAACAGGGTCCTTAAGGATACTATCTCTTTAGCAAAGCAGAATGGGCTAAATTGGAAAGAAGAAATTTCAAAAAGGGTTTGTGTATATCGTTTTGCTCCCCATACTACAACAGGGAAATCTCCTTTTGTTCTGTTTAGGGGAAGGAATCCTGATACATTCTTAGAACCCCCTTGGGTAAACAAATTTCTTTCATCTTATGTGGTAAGTAATGATGACACTTCTTGGAAGAACAAAGAAGATTTGAAGTGTCTTAGGAGTAAGGAAAACTATGATTTACGGCATGCTGTCAAAACTACTAAAGTCTCAGTTGGTGACATGGTTAGAATTAGAAAACCTGGGTTTTGTGTGGCTAGTCCTAAATTTTCAAAACCAATCAAGGTGATAAAAGTTTTTGATAATGCAATAAGAACTGCTGATCATAGGGTTTGGAATTTGAATCGTGTTACTGTTTGCAATAAAGATGATGATGTACATATTTCTCAAGATTTGTTGAAGAAGACAACTGTTGCCACATCTAGACCTAGCAGAGTTTCACGCAGTCCTGCTTATCTGAAGGATTATGTTGTGTGATAGTTGGTTGTTCACTGTTTATTGATGTAAAATGTAAAGGAGGGAGATGTGTTGTAATATGCTACAAATTAGTGATGTCATTCATGACATATTGTTATGGCTATGGGGTTCTAGAGTGGACTCTTCATGGGCTGATGTGAGGAATGTTGGGAAAAGAATGTTAACAGATCTCTGGATGAACCTGCTGGCAGTTGGATGGCTGAGCTGTATTACCTGTATCCTGAATTAAACTTCTACTATAAACTTCAACTGAAGTCTGGATCCTCATTCAACCCACTGAAGTGTACTTTTTAACACTTGTTTGCTTCGATCAAGTCGCCGACACGGCCGACAGCGAGAGCCTGCATGGGACAGCTCGTGACTCGACTCCTGGACGTCGTCGACCTCCAGGGACCACGTGGCTGCAGAGACAAGCTACACCTTTCTTCCTGTTTGCACCCGACATTGCCTGGTACCCACCTGGTGCCACGCTGGTCACTGGCTAGTGACTGTGAACACTGTCCCCTCTGCTTACAGGTCTTCAACATCTCCGATCCACTCTTGGATCCACTGCATCTCTCCCGGACCGACCGCCTGCAGCATCTTTGTCTTCAGGCTCCACGGAACAGATAGAAGAAACCCGACGCACTTCGAGGCCTATGCACCCGCTTCCTGTGGGTGAGGTAAAGCTGGCACACCTGTGCCCAAGTGTAGTATTACATCTCTAGTGCCTGTGTTCCAAATCTTGAGTTCCTAGTCCATCCGGAAGATCCTCTTTGCAGTAACTTTGTACTTTTTACGCACCCATTGAAACCTATGGGAGCACGCGTGTGACTATTTGCTCTGCACACGCCCCCCGTGGACCTCCTGGTCACTAACTGACGTTAGCTCCTTGTAGGCCCAGCGATTCTAGAGGCCCTAGGCCTTTTCCCTTTTCTGTTCGTGGTACTTATACCACTATTTTAGTATATGGTTTGAGTGGCCACCAGGGCCTATCCATATAACGTGCAACTTCTGTGTATTCTGTGATAATCTTGTTTGACGATTTGTGCTCCTGTGCTCATAAAGAGACTAGGGGTTACTTTGAGAAATAAATACATATATATTTTGAATATATATCTGTGTGGTGTCCTTTCATTGGTATAAAAGGGGGTTGCATTTGGTAAAACAGCTGGCTTAACACGCTTCACGAGTTTAGCCTCAAAGACTGCTTAGCCTACGCTACCACTAGGGCAGCTAGTCCGAAAAGGTTGACTTACAACCACACCATAAGGGTTGCTTGGCATGGTACAAGGTGATCACTTTAACTAGTGAGCATCATATACCAGGCCAACTTCTCACAGGAAAGCTAGCAAATCTATATATTTTTGAAAACTAGACACCCAGGGGAATCCAGGATGGGGTGACTTCAGTGCCTCCCACCATGGTCTGTTACCCAGAATCCCTTGCAAACGTAAATAATTGACAAAAAAAACACATTTTCCCCACATTTCTGTGATGGAAAGTTCTGGAATCTGCGTGGATCCACAAATTTCCACCCACCCCACGTTCCCCAAAGTCCTACGAGAAAAATGGTACTTCACTTGTGCGGGTCGGCCTAGTGCCCGCGACAGGAAACGGCGCAAAACGAAACGTGGTCACACCTCAATTTTGCATTGAAAAATGACCCTTTTTTGGCAGAGTGCCTAGCTGTAGTTTTTGAACCCTAGCCCTGCCTGCACCTAGGGAAAGCTAGCAAATCTATATATTTTTGAAAACTAGACACCCAGGGGAATCCAGGATGGGGTGACTTCAGTGCCTCCCACCATGGTCTGTTACCCAGAATCCCTTGCAAACGTAAATAATTGACAAAAAAAACACATTTTCCCCACATTTCTGTGATAGAAAGTTCTGGAATCTGCGTGGATCCACAAATTTCCACCCACCCCGTGTTCCCCAAAGTCCTACGAGAAAAATCGTACCTCACTTGTGCGGGTCAGCCTAGTGCCCGCGACAGGAAACGGCGCAAAACGCAACGTGGTCTCACCTCAATTTTGCAGTGAAAAATGACCCTTTTTTGGCAAAGTGCCTAGCTGTAGTTTTTGAACCCTAGCCCTGCCGGCACCTAGGGAAAGCTAGCAAATCTATATATTTTTGAAAACTAGACACCCAGGGGAATCCAGGATGGGGTGACTTCAGTGCCTCCCACCATGGTCTGTTACCCAGAATCCCTTGCAAACGTAAATAATTGACAAAAAAAACACATTTTCCCCACATTTCTGTGATGGAAAGTCCTGGAATCTGCGTTGATCCACAAATTTTCACCCATCCCGCGTTCCCCAAAGTCCTACGAGAAAAATGGTACCTCACTTGTGCGGGTCGGCCTAGTGACCGCGACAGGAAACGGCACAAAACGCAACGTGGTCACACCTCAATTTTGCAGTGAAAAATGACCCTTTTTTGGCAAAGTGCCTAGCTGTAGTGTTTTAACCCTAGCCCTGCCGGCACATAGGGAAACCTAGCAAACCTATATATTTTCGAAGACTAGACACCCAGGGGAATCCAGGATGGGGTGACTTCAGTGCCTCCCACCATGGTCTGTTACCCAGAATCCCTTGCAAACATAAATAATTGACAAAAAAAACACATTTCCTCCACATTTCTGTGATGGAAAGTTCTGGAATCTGCGTGGATCCACAAATTTCCACCCACCCCGCGTTCCCCAAAGTCCTACGATAAAAATAGTACCTCACTTGTGCGGGTCGGCCTAGTGCCCGCGACAGGAAATGGCGTAAAACGCAACGTGGTCACACCTCAATTTTGCAGTGAAAAATGACCCTTTTTTGGCAAAGTGCCTAGCTGTAGTTTTTGAAACCTAGCTTTGCCGGCACCTAGGGAAACCTAGCAAACCTATACATTTTTGAAAACTAGACACCCAGGGGAATCCAGGATGGGGTGACTTGAGTGCCTCCCACCAGGGTCTGTTACCCAGAATCCCTTGCAAACGTAAAAAATATGGCAAAAAAAAACCATTTTCCCCACATTTCTGTGATGGAAAGTTCTGGAGTCTGCGTGGATCCACAAATTTCCACCCACCCCGTGTTCCCCAAAGTCCTACAAGAAAAATGGTACCTCACTTGTGCGGGTCAGCCTAGTGCCCGCGACAGGAAATGGCGCAAAACGCAACGTGGTCACACCTCAATTTTGCAGTGAAAAATGACCCTTTTTTGGCAAAGTGCCTAACTGTAGTTTTTGAACCCTAGCCCTGCCGGCACCTAGGGAAACCTAGCAAACCTATATATTTTCGAAAACTAGACACCCAGTGGAATCCAGGATGGGATGACTTGAGTGCCTCCCACCAGGGTCTGTTACCCAGAATCCCTTGCAAACGTAAAAAATTGACAAAAAAAACACATTTTCCGCACATTTCTGTGATGGAAAGTTCTGGAATCTGCGTGGATCCACAAATTTCCACCCACCCCGCGTTCCCCAAAGTCTTACGAGAAAAATGGTACCTCACTTGTGTGGGTCAGCCTAGTGCCCACAACAGGAAACGGCGCAAAACGCAACGTGGTCACACCTCAATTTTGCAGTGGAAAATGACCCTTTTTTGGCAAAGTGCCAAGCTGTAGTTTTTGAACCCTAGCCCTACCGGCACCTAGGGAAAGCTAGCAAATCTATATATTTTTAAAAACTAGACACCCAGGGGAATCCAGGATGGGGTGACTTCAGTGCCTCCCACCATGGTCTGTTACCCAGAATCCCTTGCAAACGTAAATAATTGACAAAAAAAACACATTTCCTCCACATTTCTGTGATGGAAAGTTCTGGAATCTGCGTGGATCCACATATTCCACCCACCCCGCGTTCCCCAAAGTCCTACGAGAAAAATGGTACTTCACTTGTGCGGGTCGGCCTAGTGCCCGCGACAGGAAACGGCGCAAAACGAAACGTGGTCACACCTCAATTTTGCATTGAAAAATGACCCTTTTTTGGCAGAGTGCCTAGCTGTAGTTTTTGAACCCTAGCCCTGCCTGCACCTAGGGAAAGCTAGCAAATCTATATATTTTTGAAAACTAGACACCCAGGGGAATCCAGGATGGGGTGACTTCAGTGCCTCCCACCATGGTCTGTTACCCAGAATCCCTTGCAAACGTAAATAATTGACAAAAAAAACACATTTTCCCCACATTTCTGTGATAGAAAGTTCTGGAATCTGCGTGGATCCACAAATTTCCACCCACCCCGCGTTCCCCAAAGTCCTACGAGAAAAATCGTACCTCACTTGTGCGGGTCAGCCTAGTGCCCGCGACAGGAAACGGCGCAAAACGCAACGTGGTCTCACCTCAATTTTGCAGTGAAAAATGACCCTTTTTTGGCAAAGTGCCTAGCTGTAGTTTTTGAACCCTAGCCCTGCCGGCACCTAGGGAAAGCTAGCAAATCTATATATTTTTGAAAACTAGACACCCAGGGGAATCCAGGATGGGGTGACTTCAGTGCCTCCCACCATGGTCTGTTACCCAGAATCCCTTGCAAACGTAAATAATTGACAAAAAAAACACATTTTCCCCACATTTCTGTGATGGAAAGTCCTGGAATCTGCGTTGATCCACAAATTTCCACCCACCCCGCGTTCCCCAAAGTCCTACGATAAAAATAGTACCTCACTTGTGCGGGTCGGCCTAGTGCCCGCGACAGGAAACGGCGCAAAACGCAACGTGGTCACACCTCAATTTTGCAGTGAAAAATGACCCTTTTTTGGCAAAGTGCCTAACTGTAGTTTTTGAACCCTAGCCCTGCCGGCACCTAGGGAAACCTAGCAAACCTATATATTTTCGAAAACTAGACACCCAGGGGAATCCACGATGGGATGACTTGAGTGCCTCCCACCAGGGTCTGTTACCCAGAATCCCTTGCAAACGTAAAGAATTGACAAAAAAAACACATTTTCCGCACATTTCTGTGATGGAAAGTCCTGGAATCTGCGTTGATCCACAAATTTCCACCCACCCCGCGTTCCCCAAAGTCCTACGATAAAAATAGTACCTCACTTGTGCGGGTCGGCCTAGTGCCCGCGACAGGAAACGGCGCAAAACGCAACGTGGTCACACCTCAATTTTGCAGTGAAAAATGACCCTTTTTTGGCAAAGTGCCTAACTGTAGTTTTTGAACCCTAGCCCTGCCGGCACCTAGGGAAACCTAGCAAACCTATATATTTTCGAAAACTAGACACCCAGGGGAATCCACGATGGGATGACTTGAGTGCCTCCCACCAGGGTCTGTTACCCAGAATCCCTTGCAAACGTAAAGAATTGACAAAAAAAACACATTTTCCGCACATTTCTGTGATGGAAAGTTCTGGAATCTGCGTGGATCCACAAATTTCCACCCACCCCGCGTTCCCCAAAGTCCTACGAGAAAAATGGTACCTCACTTGTGTGGGTCAGCCTAGTTCCCACAACAGGAAACGGCGCAAAACGCAACGTGGTCACACCTCAATTTTGCAGTGAAAAATGACCCTTTTTTGGCAAAGTGCCAAGCTGTAGTTTTTGAACCCTAGCCCTACCGGCACCTAGGGAAAGCTAGCAAATCTATATATTTTTGAAAACTAGACACCCAGGGGAATCCAGGATGGGGTGACTTCAGTGCCTCCCACCATGGTCTGTTACCCAGAATCCCTTGCAAACGTAAATAATTGACAAAAAAAACACATTTCCTCCACATTTCTGTGATGGAAAGTTCTGGAATCTGCGTGGATCCACAAATTTCCACCCACCCCGCGTTCCCCAAAGTCCTACGATAAAAATAGTACCTCACTTGTGCGGGTCGGCCTAGTGCCCGCGACAAGGAAACGGCGCAAAACGCAACGTGGTCACACCTCAATTTTGCAGTGAAAAATGACCCTTTTTTGGCAAAGTGCCTAACTGTAGTTTTTGAACCCTAGCCCTGCCGGCACCTAGGGAAACCTAGGAAACCTATATATTTTCGAAAACTAGACACCCAGGGGAATCCAGGATGGGATGACTTGAGTGCCTCCCACCAGGGTCTGTTACCCAGAATCCCTTGCAAACGTAAAAAATTGACAAAAAAAAACACATTTTCCGCACATTTCTGTGATGGAAAGTTCTGGAATCTGCGTGGATCCACAAATTTCCACCCACCCCGCGTTCCCCAAAGTCCTACGAGAAAAATGGTACCTCACTTGTGTGGGTCGGTCTAGTGCCCGCAACAGGAAACGGCGCAAAACGCAACGTGGTCACACCTCAATTTTGCAGTGAAAAATGACCCTTTTTTGGCAAAGTGCCAAGCTGTAGTTTTTGAACCCTAGCCCTACCGGCACCTAGGGAAAGCTAGCAAATCTATATATGTTTGAAAACTAGACACCCAGGGGAATCCAGGACGGGGTGACTTCAGTGCCTCCCACCATGGTCTGTTACCCAGAATCCCTTGCAAACGTAAATAATTGACAAAAAAAAACACATTTTCCCCACATTTCTGTGATGGAAAGTTCTGGAATCTGCGTGGATCCACAAATTTCCACCCACCCCGCGTTCCCCAAAGCCCTACGAGAAAAATCGTACCTCACTTGTGCGGGTCAGCCTAGTGCCCGCGACAGGAAACGGCGCAAAATGCAACGTGGTCTCACCTCAATTTTGCAGTGAAAAATGACCCTTTTTTGGCAAAGTGCCTAGCTGTAGTTTTTGAACCCTAGCCCTGCCAGCACCTAGGGAAAGCTAGCAAATCTATATATTTTTAAAAACTAGACACCCAGGGGAATCCAGGATGGGGTGACTTCAGTGCCTCCCACCATGGTCTGTTACCCAGAATCCCTTGCAAACGTAAATAATTGACAAAAAAACACATTTTCCCCACATTTCTGTGATGGAAAGTTCTGGAATCTGCATGGATCCACAAATTTTCACCCATCCCGCGTTCCCCAAAGTCCTACGAGAAAAATGGTACCTCACATGTGCGGGTCGGCCTAGTGCCCGCGACAGGAAACGGCACAAAACGCAACGTGGTCACACCTCAATTTTGCAGTGAAAAATGACCCTTTTTTGGCAAAGTGCCTAGCTGTAGTGTTTTAACCCTAGCCCTGCCGGCACATAGGGAAACCTAGCAAACCTATATATTTTCGAAAACTAGACACCCAGGGGAATCCAGGATGGGGTGACTTCAGTGCCTCCCACCATGGTCTGTTACCCAGAATCCCTTGCAAACGTAAATAATTGACAAAAAAAACACATTTCCTCCACATTTCTATGATGGAAAGTTCTGGAATCTGCGTGGATCCACAAATTTCCACCCACCCCGCGTTCCCCAAAGTCCTACGAGAAAAATAGTACCTCACTTGTGCGGGTCGGCCTAGTGCCCGCGACAGGAAACGGCGCAAAACGAAACGTGGTCACACCTCAATTTTGCATTGAAAAATGACCCTTTTTTGGCAGAGTGCCTAGCTGTAGTTTTTGAACCCTAGCCCTGCCTGCACCTAGGGAAAGCTAGCAAATCTATATATTTTTTAAAACTAGACACCCAGGGGAATCCAGGACGGGGTGACTTCAGTGCCTCCCACCATGGTCTGTTACCCAGAATCCCTTGCAAACGTAAATAATTGACAAAAAAAAACACATTTTCCCCACATTTCTGTGATGGAAAGTTCTGGAATCTGCGTGGATCCACAAATTTCCACCCACCCCGCGTTCCCCAAAGTCCTACGAGAAAAATCGTACCTCACTTGTGCGGGTCAGCCTAGTGCCCGCGACAGGAAACGGCGCAAAACGCAACGTGGTCTCACCTCAATTTTGCAGTGAAAAATGACCCTTTTTTGGCAAAGTGCCTAGCTGTAGTTTTTGAACCCTAGCCCTGCCAGCACCTAGGGAAAGCTAGCAAATCTATATATTTTTAAAAACTAGACACCCAGGGGAATCCAGGATGGGGTGACTTCAGTGCCTCCCACCATGGTCTGTTACCCAGAATCCCTTGCAAACGTAAATAATTGACAAAAAAAACACATTTTCCCCACATTTCTGTGATGGAAAGTTCTGGAATCTGCATGGATCCACAAATTTTCACCCATCCCGCGTTCCCCAAAGTCCTACGAGAAAAATGGTACCTCACTTGTGCGGGTCGGCCTAGTGCCCGCGACAGGAAACGGCACAAAACGCAACGTGGTCACACCTCAATTTTGCAGTGAAAAATGACCCTTTTTTGGCAAAGTGCCTAGCTGTAGTGTTTTAACCCTAGCCCTGCCGGCACATAGGGAAACCTAGCAAACCTATATATTTTCGAAAACTAGACACCCAGGGGAATCCAGGATGGGGTGACTTCAGTGCCTCCCACCATGGTCTGTTACCCAGAATCCCTTGCAAACGTAAATAATTGACAAAAAAAACACATTTCCTCCACATTTCTGTGATGGAAAGTTCTGGAATCTGCGTGGATCCACAAATTTCCACCCACCCCGCGTTCCCCAAAGTCCTACGAGAAAAATAGTACCTCACTTGTGCGGGACGGCCTAGTGCCCGCGACAGGAAACGCCGCAAAACGCAACGTGGTCACACCTCAATTTTGCAGTGAAAAATGACCCTTTTTTGGCAAAGTGCCTAGCTGTAGTTTTTGAAACCTAGCCCTGCCGGCACCTAGGGAAACCTAGCAAACCTATACATTTTTGAAAACTAGACACCCAGGGGAATCCAGGATGGGGTGACTTGAGTGCCTCCCACCAGGGTCTGTTACCCAGAATCCCTTGCAAACGTAAAAAATTGGCAAAAAAAACCCATTTTCCCCACATTTCTGTGATGGAAAGTTCTGGAGTCTGCGTGGATCCACAAATTTCCACCCACCCCGTGTTCCCCAAAGTCCTACAGGAAAAATGGTACCTCACTTGTGCGGGTCGGCCTAGTGCCCGCGACAGGAAACGGCGCAAAACGGAACGTGGTCACACCTCAATTTTGCAGTGAAAAATGACCCTTTTTTGGCAAAGTGCCTAACTGTAGTTTTTGAACCCTAGCCCTGCCGGCACCTAGGGAAACCTAGCAAACCTATATATTTTCGAAAACTAGACACCCAGGGGAATCCAGGATGGGATGACTTGAGTACCTCCCACCAGGGTCTGTTACCCAGAATCCCTTGCAAACGTAAAAAATTGACAAAAAAACACATTTTCCGCACATTTCTGTGATGGAAAGTTCTGGAATCTGCGTGGATCCACAAATTTCCACCCACCCCGCGTTCCCCAAAGTCCTATGAGAAAAATGGTATCTCACTTGTGTGGGTCAGCCTAGTGCCCACAACAGGAAACGGCGCAAAACGCAACGTGGTCACACCTCAATTTTGCAGTGAAAAATGACCCTTTTTTGGCAAAGTGCCAAGCTGTAGTTTTTGAACCCTAGCCCTGCCGGCACCTAGGGAAAGCTAGCAAATCTATATATTTTTGAAAACTAGACACCCAGGGGAATCCAGGATGGGGTGATTTCAGTGCCTCCCAACATGGTCTGTTACCCAGAATCCCTTGCAAACGTAAATAATTGACAAAAAAAACACATTTTCCGCACATTTCTGTAATGGAAAGTTCTGGAATCTGCGTGGATCCATAAATTTCCACCCACCCCGCGTTCCCCAAAGTCCTACGAGAAAAATGGTACCTCACTTGTGCGGGTCGGCCTAGTGCTTGCACCAGGAAACGGCGCAAAACTCAACGTAGTCACACCTCAATTTTGCAGTGAAAAATGACCCCTTTTTGGCAAAGTGCCTAGATGTAGTTTTTGAACCCTAGCCCTGCCGGCACCTAGGGAAAGCTAGCAAATCTATATATTTTTGAAAACTAGACACCCAGGGGAATCCAGGATGGGGTGACTTCAGTGCCTGCCACCATGGTCTGTGACCCAGAATCCCTTGCAAACGTAAATAATTGACAAAAAAAACACATTTTCCCCAAATTTCTGTGATGGAAAGTTCTGGAATCTGCGTGGATCCACAAATTTCCACCCACCCCGCGTTCCCCAAAGTCCTACGAGAAAAATGGTACCTCACTTGTGTGGATCGGACTAGTGCCCGCGACAGGAAACGGCACAAAACGCAACGTGGTTACACCTCAATTTTGCAGTGAAAAATGACCCTTTTTTGGCAAAGTGCCTAGCTGTAGTTTTTGAACCCTAGCCCTGCCGGCACCTAGGGAAAGCTAGCAAATCTATATATTTTTGAAAACTAGACACCCAGGGGAATCCAGGATGGGGTGACTTCAGTGCCTCCCACCATGGTCTGTTACCCAGAATCCCTTGCAAACGTAAATAATTGACAAAAAAAACACATTTTTCCCACATTTCTGTGTTGGAAAGTTCTGGAATCTGCGTGGATCCACAAATTTTCACCCATCCCGCGTTCCCCAAAGTCCTACGAGAAAAATGGTACCTCACTTGTGCGGGTCGGCCTAGTGCCCGCGACAGGAAACGGCACAAAACGCAACGTGGTCACACCTCAATTTTGCAGTGAAAAATGACCCTTTTTTGGCAAAGTGCCTAGCTGTAGTGTTTTAACCCTAGCCCTGCCGGCACATAGGGAAACCTAGCAAACCTATATATTTTCGAAATCTAGACACCCAGGGGAATCCAGGATGGGGTGACTTCAGTGCCTCCCACCATGGTCTGTTACCCAGAATCCCTTGCAAACGTAAATAATTGACAAAAAAAACACATTTCCTCCACATTTCTGTGATGGAAAGTTCTGGAATCTGCGTGGATCCACAAATTTCCACCCACCCCACGTTCCCCAAAGTCCTACGAGAAAAATAGTACCTCACTTGTGCGGGTCGGCCTAGTGCCCGCGACAGGAAACGGCGCAAAACGCAACGTGGTCACACCTCAATTTTGCAGTGAAAAATGACCCTTTTTTGGCAAAGTGCCTAGCTGTAGTTTTTGAAACCTAGCCCTGCCGGCACCTAGGGAAACCTAGCAAACCTATACATTTTTGAAAACTAGACACCCAGGGGAATCCAGGATGGGGTGACTTGAGTGCCTCCCACCAGGGTCTGTTACCCAGAATCCCTTGCAAACGTAAAAAATTGGCAAAAAAAACCCATTTTCCCCACATTTCTGTGATGGAAAGTTCTGGAGTCTGCGTGGATCCACAAATTTCCACCCACCCCGTGTTCCCCAAAGTCCTACAAGAAAAATGGTACCTCACTTGTGCGGGTCGGCCTAGTGCCCGCGACAGGAAACGGCGCAAAACGCAACGTGGTCACACCTCAATTTTGCAGTGAAAAATGACCCTTTTTTGGCAAAGTGCCTAACTGTAGTTTTTGAACCCTAGCCCTGCCGGCACCTAGGGAAACCTAGCAAACCTATATATTTTCGAAAACTAGACACCCAGGGGAATCCAGGATGGGATGACTTGAGTACCTCCCACCAGGGTCTGTTACCCAGAATCCCTTGCAAACGTAAAAAATTGACAAAAAAAACACATTTTCCGCACATTTCTGTGATGGAAAGTTCTGGAATCTGCGTGGATCCACAAATTTCCACCCACCCCGCGTTCCCCAAAGTCCTATGAGAAAAATGGTACCTCACTTGTGTGGGTCAGCCTAGTGCCCACAACAGGAAACGGCGCAAAACGCAACGTGGTCACACCTCAATTTTGCAGTGAAAAATGACCCTTTTTTGGCAAAGTGCCAAGCTGTAGTTTTTGAACCCTAGCCCTGTCGGCACCTAGGGAAAGCTAGCAAATCTATATATTTTTGAAAACTAGACACCCAGGGGAATCCAGGATGGGGTGACTTGAGTTCCTCCCACCAGGGTCTGTTACCCAGAATCCCTTGAAACGTAAAAAATTGACAAAAAAAACAAATTTTCCCCACATTTCTGTGATGGAAAGTTCTGGAATCTGCGTGGATCCACAAATTTCCACCCACCCCGCGTTCCCCAAAGTCCTACGAGAAAAATGGTACCTCACTTGTGCGGGTCGGCCTAGTGCCCGCAACAGGAAACGGTGCAAAACTCAACGTGGTCACACCTCAATTTTGCAGTGAAAAATGACCCTTTTTTGGCAAAGTGCCTAGCTGTAGTTTTTGAACCCTAGCCCTGCCGGCACCTAGGGAAAGCTAGCAAATCTATATATTTTTGAAAACTAGACACCCAGGGGAATCCAGGATGGGGTGATTTCAGTGCCTCCCAACATGGTCTGTTACCCAGAATCCCTTGCAAACGTAAATAATTGACAAAAAAAACACATTTTCCGCACATTTCTGTAATGGAAAGTTCTGGAATCTGCGTGGATCCATCAATTTCCACCCACCCCGCGTTCCCCAAAGTCCTACGAGAAAAATGGTACCTCACTTGTGCGGGTCGGCCTAGTGCCCGCGACAGGAAACGGCGCAAAACGCAACGTGGTCACACCTCAATTTTGCAGTGAAATATGACCCATTTTTGGCAAAGTGCCTAGCTGTAGTTTTTGAACCCTAGCCCTGCCGGCACCTGGGGAACCCTAGCAAACCTATATATTTTCGAAAACTAGACACCCAGGGTAATCCAGGATGGGGTGACTTCAGTGCCTCCCACCATGGTCTGTTACCCAGAATCCCTTGCTAACGTAAAAAATTGACAAAAAAAACACATTTTCCCCACATTTCTGTGATGGAAAGTTCTGGAATCTGCGTGGATCCACAAATTTCCACCCACCCCGCGTTCCCCAAAGTCCTACGAGAAAAATGGTACCTCACTTGTGCGGGTCGGCCTAGTGCCCGTACCAGGAAACGGCGCAAAACTCAACGTAGTCACGCCTCAATTTTGCAGTGAAAAATGACCCCTTTTTGGCAAAGTGCCTAGATGTAGTTTTTGAACCCTAGCCCTGCCGGCACCTAGGGAAAGCTAGCAAATCTATATATTTTTGAAAACTAGACACCCAGGGGAATCCAGGATGGGGTGACTTCAGTGCCTGCCACCATGGTCTGTGACCCAGAATCCCTTGCAAACGTAAATAATTGACAAAAAAAACACATTTTCCCCAAATTTCTGTGATGGAAAGTTCTGGAATCTGCGTGGATCCACAAATTTCCACCCACCCCGCGTTCCCCAAAGTCCTACGAGAAAAATGGTACCTCACTTGTGCGGGTCGGCCTAGTGCCCGCACCAGGAAACGGCGCAAAACTCAACGTAGTCACACCTCAATTTTGCAGTGAAAAATGACCCCTTTTTGGCAAAGTGCCTAGATGTAGTTTTTGAACCCTAGCCCTGCCGGCACCTAGGGAAAGCTAGCAAATCTATATATTTTTGAAAACTAGACACCCAGGGGAATCCAGGATGGGGTGACTTCAGTGCCTGCCACCATGGTCTGTGACCCAGAATCCCTTGCAAACGTAAATAATTGACAAAAAAAACACATTTTCCCCAAATTTCTGTGATGGAAAGTTCTGGAATCTGCGTGGATCCACAAATTTCCACCCACCCCACGTTCCCCAAAGTCCTACGAGAAAAATAGTACCTCACTTGTGCGGGTCGGCCTAGTGCCCGCGACAGGAAACGGCGCAAAACGCAACGTGGTCACACCTCAATTTTGCAGTGAAAAATGACCCTTTTTTGGCAAAGTGCCTAGCTGTAGTTTTTGAAACCTAGCCCTGCCGGCACCTAGGGAAACCTAGCAAACCTATACATTTTTGAAAACTAGACACCCAGGGGAATCCAGGATGGGGTGACTTGAGTGCCTCCCACCAGGGTCTGTTACCCAGAATCCCTTGCAAACGTAAAAAATTGGCAAAAAAAACCCATTTTCCCCACATTTCTGTGATGGAAAGTTCTGGAGTCTGCGTGGATCCACAAATTTCCACCCACCCCGTGTTCCCCAAAGTCCTACAAGAAAAATGGTACCTCACTTGTGCGGGTCGGCCTAGTGCCCGCGACAGGAAACGGCGCAAAACGCAACGTGGTCACACCTCAATTTTGCAGTGAAAAATGACCCTTTTTTGGCAAAGTGCCTAACTGTAGTTTTTGAACCCTAGCCCTGCTGGCACCTAGGGAAACCTAGCAAACCTATATATTTTCGAAAACTAGACACCCAGGGGAATCCAGGATGGGATGACTTGAGTACCTCCCACCAGGGTCTGTTACCCAGAATCCCTTGCAAACGTAAAAAATTGACAAAAAAAACACATTTTCCGCACATTTCTGTGATGGAAAGTTCTGGAATCTGCGTAGATCCACAAATTTCCACCCACCCCGCGTTCCCCAAAGTCCTATGAGAAAAATGGTACCTCACTTGTGTGGGTCAGCCTAGTGCCCACAACAGGAAACGGCGCAAAACGCAACGTGGTCACACCTCAATTTTGCAGTGAAAAATGACCCTTTTTTGGCAAAGTGCCAAGCTGTAGTTTTTGAACCCTAGCCCTGTCGGCACCTAGGGAAAGCTAGCAAATCTATATATTTTTGAAAACTAGACACCCAGGGGAATCCAGGATGGGGTGACTTGAGTTCCTCCCACCAGGGTCTGTTACCCAGAATCCCTTGAAACGTAAAAAATTGACAAAAAAAACAAATTTTCCCCACATTTCTGTGATGGAAAGTTCTGGAATCTGCGTGGATCCACAAATTTCCACCCACCCCGCGTTCCCCAAAGTCCTACGAGAAAAATGGTACCTCACTTGTGCGGGTCGGCCTAGTGCCCGCAACAGGAAACGGTGCAAAACTCAACGTGGTCACACCTCAATTTTGCAGTGAAAAATGACCCTTTTTTGGCAAAGTGCCTAGCTGTAGTTTTTGAACCCTAGCCCTGCCGGCACCTAGGGAAAGCTAGCAAATCTATATATTTTTGAAAACTAGACACCCAGGGGAATCCAGGATGGGGTGATTTCAGTGCCTCCCAACATGGTCTGTTACCCAGAATCCCTTGCAAACGTAAATAATTGACAAAAAAAACACATTTTCCGCACATTTCTGTAATGGAAAGTTCTGGAATCTGCGTGGATCCATCAATTTCCACCCACCCCGCGTTCCCCAAAGTCCTACGAGAAAAATGGTACCTCACTTGTGCGGGTCGGCCTAGTGCCCGCGACAGGAAACGGCGCAAAACGCAACGTGGTCACACCTCAATTTTGCAGTGAAATATGACCCATTTTTGGCAAAGTGCCTAGCTGTAGTTTTTGAACCCTAGCCCTGCCGGCACCTGGGGAACCCTAGCAAACCTATATATTTTCGAAAACTAGACACCCAGGGTAATCCAGGATGGGGTGACTTCAGTGCCTCCCACCATGGTCTGTTACCCAGAATCCCTTGCTAACGTAAAAAATTGACAAAAAAAACACATTTTCCCCACATTTCTGTGATGGAAAGTTCTGGAATCTGCGTGGATCCACAAATTTCCACCCACCCCGCGTTCCCCAAAGTCCTACGAGAAAAATGGTACCTCACTTGTGCGGGTCGGCCTAGTGCCCGTACCAGGAAACGGCGCAAAACTCAACGTAGTCACGCCTCAATTTTGCAGTGAAAAATGACCCCTTTTTGGCAAAGTGCCTAGATGTAGTTTTTGAACCCTAGCCCTGCCGGCACCTAGGGAAAGCTAGCAAATCTATATATTTTTGAAAACTAGACACCCAGGGGAATCCAGGATGGGGTGACTTCAGTGCCTGCCACCATGGTCTGTGACCCAGAATCCCTTGCAAACGTAAATAATTGACAAAAAAAACACATTTTCCCCAAATTTCTGTGATGGAAAGTTCTGGAATCTGCGTGGATCCACAAATTTCCACCCACCCCGCGTTCCCCAAAGTCCTACGAGAAAAATGGTACCTCACTTGTGTGGATCGGACTAGTGCCCGCGACAGGAAACGGCGCAAAACGCAACGTGGTTACACCTCAATTTTGCAGTGAAAAATGACCCTTTTTTGGCAAAGTGCCTAGCTGTAGTTTTTTAACCCTAGCCCTGCCGGAACCTAGGGAAAGCTAGCAAATCTATATATTTTTGAAAACTAGACACCTAGGGGAATCCAGGATGGGGTGATTTCAGTGCCTCCCAACATGGTCTGTTACCCAGAATCCCTTGCAAACGTAAATGACAAAAAAAACACATTTTCCCCACATTTCTGTGATGGAAAGTTCTGGAATCTGCGTGGATCCATAAATTTCCACCCACCCCGCGTTCCCCAAAGTCCTACGAGAAAAATGGTACCTCACTTGTGCGGGTCGGCCTAGTGCCCGCGACAGGAAACGGCGCAAAACGCAACGTGGTCACACCTCAATTTTGCAGTGAAAAATGACCCTTTTTTGGCAAAGTGCCTAGCTGTAGTTTTTTAACCCTAGCCCTGCCGGCACCTAGGGAAACCTAGCAAACCTATATATTTTCGAAAACTAGACACCCAGGGGAATCCAGGATGGGATGACTTGAGGGCCTCCCACCATGGTCTGTTACCCAGAATCCCTTGCAAACGTAAAAAATTGACAAAAAAACCCACATTTTCCCCACATTTCTGTGATGGAAAGTTGTGGAATCTGCGTGGATCCACAAATTTCCACCCACCCCGCGTTCCCCAAAGTCCTACGAGAAAAATGGTACCTCACTTGTGTGGGTCAGCCTAGTGCCCGCAACAGGAAATGGCGCAAAACGCAACGTGGTCACACCTCAATTTTGCAGTGAAAAATGACCCTTTTTTGGCAAAGTGCCTAGCTGTAGTTTTTGAACCCTAGCCCTGCCGGCACCTAGGGAAACCTAGCAAACCTATATATTTTTGAAAACTAGACACCCAGGGGAATCCAGGATGGGGTGACTTGAGTGCCTCCCACCAGGGTCTGTTACCCAGAATCCCTTGCAAACATAAAAAATTGACAAAAAAAACAAATTTTCCCCACATTTCTGTGATGGAAAGTTCTGGAATCTGCGTGGATCCACAAATTTCCACCCACTCCGCGTTCCCCAAAGTCCTACGAGAAAAATGGTACCTCACTTGTGCTAGTCGGCCTAGTGCCCGCAACAGAAAACGGCGCAAAACTCAACGTGGTCACACCTCAATTTTGCAGTGAAAAATGACCCCTTTTTGGCAAAGTGCCTAGATGTAGTTTTTTAACCCTAGCCCTGCCGGCACCAAGGGAAAGCTAGCAAATCTATTTATTTTTGAAAACTAGACACCCAGGGGAATCCAGGATGGGGTGACTTCAGTGCCTGCCACCATGGTCTGTTACCCAGAATCCCTTGCAAACGTAAATAATTGACAAAAAAAACACATTTTCCCCACATTTCTGTGATGGAAAGTTCTGGAATCTGGATGGATCCACAAATTTCCACCCACCCCGCGTTCCCCAAAGTCCTACGAGAAAAATGGTACCTCACTTGTGCGGGTCGGCCTGGTGCCCGCAACAGGAAACGGCGCAAAACGCAACGTGGTCACACCTAAATTTTGCAGTGAAAAATGACCCTTTTTTGGCAGAGTGCCTAGCTGTAGTTTTTTAACCCTAGCCCTGCCGGCACCTAGGGAAAGGTAGCAAATCTATATATTTTTGAAAACTAGACACCCAGGGGAATCTAGGATGGGGTGATTTCAGTGCCTCCCAACATGGTCTGTTTCCCAGAATCCCTTGCAAACGTAAATAATTGACAAAAAAAACACATTTTCCCCACATTTCTGTGATGGAAAGTTCTGGAATCTGCGTGGATCCACATATTTTCACCCACCCCGCGTTCCCCAAAGTCCTACGAGAAAAATGGTACCTCACTTGTGCAGGTCGGCCTAGTGCCCGCGACAGGAAACGGCGCAAAACGTAACGTGGTCACACCTCAATTTTGCAGTGAAAAATGACCATTTTTTGGCAAAGTGCCTAGCTGTAGTTTTTGAACCCTAGCCCTGCCGGCACCTAGGGAAACCTAGCAAACCTATATATTTTCGAAAGCTAGACACCCAGGGGAATCCAGGATGGGGTGACTTCAGTGCCTCCCACCATGGTCTGTTACCCAGAATCCCTTGCAAACGTAAATAATTGACAAAAAAACACATTTCCTCCACATTTCTGTGGTGGAAAGTTCTGGAATCTGCGTGGATCCACAAATTTCCACCCACCCTGCGTTCCCCAAAGTCCTACGAGAAAAATGGTACCTCACTTGTGCGGGTCGGCCTAGTGCCCGCGACAGGAAACGGCGCAAAATGCAACGTAGTCACACCTCAATTTTGAAGTGAAAAATGACCCTTTTTTGGCAAAGTGCCTAGCTGTAGTTTTTTAACCCTAGCCCTGCCGTCACCTAGGGAAACCTAGCAAACCTATATATTTTTGAAAACTAGACACCCAGGGGAATCCAGGATGGGGTGACTTGAGTGCCTCCCACCAGGGTCTATTACCCAGAATCCCTTGCAAACGTAAAAAATTGACCAAAAAAACACATTTTCCCCACATTTCTGTGATGGAAAGTTCTGGAATCTGCGTGGATCCACAAATTTCCACCCACCCCCCGTTCCCCAAAGTCCTACGAGAAAAATGGTACCTCACTTGTGCGGGTCAGCCTAGTGCCCGCGACAGGAAACGGCGCGAAACGCAACGTGGTCAAACCTCAATTTTGCAGTGAAAAATGACCCTTTTTTGGCAAAGTGCCTAGCTGTAGTTTTTGAACCCTAGCCCTGCCGTCACCTAGGGAAACCTAGCAAACCTATATATTTTCAAAAACTAGACACCCAGGGGAATCCAGGATGGGGTGACTTGAGTGCCTCCCACCATGGTCTGTTACCCAGAATCCCTTGCAAACGTAAACAATTGACAAAAAAAACACATTTTCCCCACATTTCTGTGATGGAAAGTTCTGGAATCTGTGTGGATCCACAAATTTCCACCCACCCCACGTTCCCCAAAGTCCTACGAGAAAAATGGTACCTCACTTGTGCGGGTCGGCCTAGTGCCCGCGACAGGAAACGGCGCAAAACTCAACGTGGTCACACCTCAATTTTGCAGTGAAAAATTACCCTTTTTTGTCAAAGTGCCTAGCTGTAGTTTTTGAACCCTAGCCCTGCCGGCACCTAGGGAAACCTAGCAAACCTATACATTTTTGAAAACTAGACACCCATAGGAATCCAGGAAGGGGTGACTTGAGTGCCTCCCACCAGGGTCTGTTACCCAGAATCCCTTGCAAACGTAGAAAATTGACAAAAAAAACACATTTTCCCCACATTTCTGTGATGGTAAGTTCTGGAATCTGCGTGGATCCACAAATTTCCACCCAACCCGCGTTCCCCAAAGTCCTACGAGAAAAATGGTACCTCACTTGTGCGGGTCGGCCTAGTGCCCGCGACAGGAAACGGCGCAAAACGCAACGTGGTCACACCTCAATTTTACAGTGAAAAATGACCCTTTTTTGGCAAAGTGCCTAGCTGTAGTGTTTTAACCCTAGCCCTGCCGGCACCTAGGGAAACCTAGCAAACCTATATATTTTCGAAAACTAGACAAGCAGGGGAATCCAGGATGGGGTGACTTGAGTGCCTCCCACCAGGGTCTGTTACCCAAAATCCCTTGCAAACGTAAAAAATTGACAAAAAAAACACATTTTCCCCACATTTCTGTGATGGAAAGTTCTGGAATCTGCGTGGATCCACAAATTTCCACCCACCCCGCGTTCCCCAAAGTCCTACGAGAAAAATGGTACCTCACTTGTACGGGTTGGCCTAGTGCCCGCAACAGGAAACGGCGCAAAACGCAACGTGGTCACACCTCAATTTTGCAGTGAAAAATGACCCTTTTTTGGCAAAGTGCCTAGCTGTAGTTTTTGAACCCTAGCCCTGCCGGCACCTAGGGAAAGCTAGCAAATTTATATATTTTTGAAAACTAGACACCCAGGGGAATCCAGGATGGGGTGACTTCAGTGCCTCCCACCATGGTCTGTTACCCAGAATCCCTTGCAAATGTAAATAATTGACAAAAAAAACACATTTTCCCCACATTTCTGTGATGGAAAGTTCTGGAATCTGCGTGGATCCACACATTTCCACCCACCCCGCGTTCCCCAAAGTCCTACGAGAAAAATGGTACCTCACTTGTGCGGGTCGGCCTAGTGCCCACGACAGGAAACGGCGCAAAACGCAACGTGGTCACACCTCAATTTTGCAGTGAAAAATGACCCTTTTTTGGCAAAGTGCCTAGCTGTAGTTTTTGAACCCTAGCCCTGCCGGCACCTAGGGAAACCTAGCAAACCTATATCTTTTCGAAAACTAGACACCCAGGGGAATCCAGGATGGGGTGACTTCAGTGCCTCCCACCATGGTCTGTTACCCAGAATCCCTTGCAAACGTAAATAATTGACAAAAAAACACATTTCCCCCACATTTCTGTAATGGAAAGTTCTGGAATCTGCGTGGATCCACAAATTTCCACCCACCCCGCGTCCCCCAAAGTCCTACGACAAAAATGGTACCTCCCTTGTGCGGGTCGGCCTAGTGCCCGCGACAGGAAACGGCGCAAAACGCAACGTGGTCACACCTCAATTTTGCAGTGAAAAATTACCCTTTTTTGGCAAAGTGCCTAGCTGTAGTTTTTGAACCCTAGCCCTGCCGGCACCTAGGGAAACCTAGCAAACCTACATATTTTCGAAAACTAGACACCCAGGGGAATCCAGGATGGGGTGACTTGAGTGCCTCCCACCAGGGTCTGTTCCCGAGAATCCCTTGCAAACGTAAAAAATTGACAAAAAAAACACATTTTCCCCACATTTCTGTGATGGAAAGTTCTGGAATCTGCGTGGATCCACAAATTTCCACCCACCCCGCGTTCCCCAAAGTCCTACAAGAAAAATGGTACCTCACTTGTGCGGGTCGGCCTAGTGCCCGCGACAGGAAACGGCGCAAAACGCATCGTGGTCACACCTCAATTTTGCAGTGAAAAATGACCCTTTTTTGGCAAAGTGCCTAGCTGTAGTTTTTGAACCCTAGCCCTGCCGGCACCTGGGGAAACCTAGCAAACCTATATATTTTCGAAAACTAGACACCCACAGGAATCCAGGATGGGGTGACTTGAGTGCCTCCCACCAGGGTCTGTTACCCAGAATCCCTTGCAAACGTAAAAAATTGACAAAAAAAACACATTTTCCCCACATTTCTGTGATGGAAAGTTCTGGAATCTGCGTGGATCCACAAATTTCCACCCAACCCGCGTTCCCCAAAGTCCTACGAGAAAAATGGTACCTCACTTGTGTGGGTCGGCCTAGTGCCCGCGACAGGAAACGGCGCAAAATGCAACGTGGTCACACCTCAATTTTGCAGTGAAAAATGACCCTTTTTTGGCAAAGTGCCTAGCTGTAGTTTTTGAACCCTAGCACTGCCGGCACCTGGGGAAACCTAGCAAACCTATATATTTTTGAAAACTAGATACCCACATGAATCCAGAATGGGGTGACTTGAGTGCTGTAGGAGAGTAGGGTCAGCTATCCTATGGTCACCCCAAATTTTTGCTTTTTTGCTTCACTGGTTTTTGACATATTGAGGCTGTGGGCCTGCCAATCAGACTCCCAGCCTGCTGTTCTCTCTACTAAAAAAAACTATGCACCCTAGGTGCATAACCAATTGGAAGTGGATCACCCTGTCAGCCCCTGTACCAGTGTACACTAGGTACCCAGGGCATTGGTGTACCCAAGGCCTGCCAGGGGCTGAAGCATGTATTATGCCACCCCAGGCTTGGCCTAACAATTTGACACAACTGGCTGATCACTCAGCTGGGGTAAGTTGGTGTAATCACCTCTTACTTAGGTGTAGTATACCTATACCTAACCTTAAATGGGACACATGGTAACCTATAAGTCACTCCTATGGCAGGCCTTAACAATCCTGAAGGCAGAGTGCTTGGTTCCATGTGAGATGGTGCTCTGGCATGAGCTGAGCCTGTCTGCAGTGGTCGGAACAACTTCCTTCTACTGTTTCCAGATATCGTCATACCATATACTCTTAAGTGCATTATGAACCTCGCGGTTAAATGCTAACTTTGGTTTGGCTTTATCAAAATATGTCGAGTAAGGTGTCATACGAATTGGAATACTAACCCCTTGCCAATTCTGGCGACGGGGTTAGCATTCCACCCTTCTAGAGGGACACGACATGTACAGTACCTGAAACCCGGGTAAAATCAGACATAGCCTCAGCTCCACAAAATGGATGCTGCCACCACAGACACAAGTCTGCCCTCCTGCTGCTGGGAGTCCTTCCAGCTTGGGAGGTGTGGACAAAGGGTTTCCTGCCAGGGGATGTGCATGCACCACCCCAGACAGGATTTTGTGTATTGGTCAGGTAGGGCTTGAAAGAAACCAGACGTGCCTGTGGCTCACAAGGAGCCTCGGTGCATATGCCAGTTCAAACCGGTCCTGGGGCACACCAGTCCCGGGCCTGGGGCGAGCTGGACAAAGGATTGGGGGTGTAACCACCCCCCTTCCTGGTCCCACCCTTAGGGAGGGACCTAGCAGGTAGTCCGGCCCCTAGAATCCGCTTAAAGGTAGGAGCTGTGTCCTAAGACTTCGGACATCCTGGAATCAACTTGAAACTAATAAGAAGACGGGAACTTTGACATTCTGCTGCACAGAAGACTGAAGAAAATCTCCCCTGTGGTCAGGGAGTGACCACCTTGCTAACGCAAGCACCATCCAGCGAATCACCGTCTGCTTTGCCGCCGCCTCCCGCCGGAGCCCGAGCCCAGAGACTGACAAGACCTGGACCTCCAGACCTCTCACCGCCCGATCCACAGTCCCTGAGAAGAGGAGACCCGTGGAGGCACCGAGACACGTGGAGCCAGCCATCTTGGAACGACTACGAGAAGCTGACAAGTGCAACAACCGAGGATCCCTCCAAGTTGTGCTTTGGGATCTGAGTTGCCCAACCCCCGAGCAGCATCTGCACCAAAGGTGAGCCCTCCAGCATCTCCACGATCTGCGTGGGGCCCTTCTGCATTTTGCCACTCGATGCGCCTAACCGGTTGCTGGCCTGCTGGCTAGTGGCCATCTTGGCGACGAACTCTACAAAATACACTGCTGGTCTGGTTGCTCCAGACTGGGCCTTGCTCCCCTCCAAAGGAGCAATCCCTCTGACCTTGCTGGTCAGAACCAACAGCTGATTTCCGAATCCTCCTACAATTGCTTTTGCCAAGGCTTGTTTGCTTCGATCAAGTCGCCGACACCGCCGACAGCGAGAGCCTGCGTGGGACAGCTCGTGAGCCGACTCCTGGACGTCGTCGACCTTCAGGGACCACGTGGCTGCGGAGACAAGCTACCCCTCATCACCTGTTTGCACCCGACATCGCCTGGTACCCACCTGGTGCCACGCTGGTCACTGGCTAGTGACTGTGAACACTGTCCCCTCTGCTTACAGGTCTTCAACATCTCCGATCCACTCTTGGATCCACTGCATCTCTCCCGGACCGACCGCCTGCAGCATCTTTGTCTTCAAGCTCCACGGAACAGATAGAAGAAACCCGACGCACTTCGAGGCCTATGCACCCGCTTCCTGTGGGTGAGGTAAAGCTGGCACACCTGTGCCCAAGTGTAGTATTACATCTCTAGTGCCTGTGTTCCAAATCTTGAGTTCCTAGTCCATCCGGAAGATCCTCTTTGCAGTAACTTTGTACTTTTTACGCACCCATTGAAACCTATGGGAGCACGCGTGTGACTATTTGCTCTGCACACGCCACCCGTGGACCTCCTGGTCACTAACTGACGTTAGCTCCTCGTAGTCCCAGCGATTATAGAGGCCCTAGGCCTTTTCCCTTTTCTGTTCGTGGTACTTATACCACTATTTTAGTATATGGTTTGAGTGGCCACCAGGGCCTATCCATATAACGTGCAACTTCTGTGTATTCTGTGATAATCTTGTTTGACGATTTGTGCTCCTGTGCTCATAAAGAGACTAGGGGTTACTTTGAGAAATAAATACATATATATTTTGAATATATATCTGTGTGGTGTCCTTTCATTGGTATAAAAGGGGGTTACATTTGGTAAAACAGCTGGCTTAACACGCTTCACGAGTTTAGCCTCAAAGACTGCTTAGCCTACGCTACCACTAGGGCAGCTAGTCCGAAAAGGTTGACTTACAACCACACCATAAGGGTTGCTTGGCATGGTACAAGGTGATCACTTTAACTAGTGTGCATCATATACCAGGCCAACTTCTCACATTGGTGAGCAGCGGTTGGATTTGAGCTTGCTGTGTTTTACCATTGTAATCTCTTGGTTACCAATTGAAAGATCACATAGGTACCTGTAGGTACATATAAAACAAGATTAGATATACATAAGTTCTACTGAACTTAGTTGTTGTAGAGCAAAGGGAGTAGCACACCCTGACTACAACTACTAGATAGGTTTAGTAGGTAAACCCAAGTGTAGGTAGATTGCAACACATCCACCCACACTTAAGAGCAATGGCCGGGGCAGAGGGGTCCACTGTACCCATCTCTGTTGAGAGTGACCCCCAGAGGGCACCATCCAGCTTTGCTACCCTTAATCAGAATGAGCTCAGGCATTTGGCAACTCTTAGAGGCCTTAAACAGCCCAAGAACCCAAACTCTGCTGAGCTCAGAGAGCTCTTACAGAATGATGAGAATCAGAGAGCACTCAAGAAAGCTTCCCAGTTAGCCCCCTTAGGGTCAGGAACAGGAGGCCCCCCTTCTGAAGATACTACAGAGGTACCCAGTTCCAATAGCCATCCCTTAGATGAGAACCATACTACAGGGGAGGAAAGTGGTGAGGATAC
Organism: Triturus cristatus; assembly: GCF_964204655.1. Taxonomy (NCBI): domain Eukaryota; kingdom Metazoa; phylum Chordata; class Amphibia; order Caudata; family Salamandridae; genus Triturus; species Triturus cristatus. Next base: position 2,816 of record NW_028188109.1, on the reverse strand, counting down.
AGAAAGTAGTGATGATGAAGGGAGAACTAGCCCAGTGCCAAGTATTATACTTGGCCCAGCTAAACTAAGGCTATTGGGGACTGACAATGGGTTCACCCCATTGGATCTCCCCAGTGGACTTAACACAGGGCTTGGGAGGCAAAGGAATCGCTCAGGTGACTCCAATGCTTCTCATGGCTCTAGAGGCTCTCAAGGTCACTCCAGGAAAAGGATGACCACCCCTCAGAGGAGGGAACATGAGGCCAGAATGCAGGAAGCCCAGCTGAGGATCAGGAAGCAGGAGCTAGAAGTAGCCCTGATGGAAGAAAAACTGAACAAGGCTAGGCAACCTAGAGAGAGTGGGTCTATACCCACTGGTGGCAGCATTGTCCCTAAGGACAAAGATAGGGTCTTTGACAATAGGAACCTGTCTAAGGTTGTGCCCCCCTACAAAAGTGGGGATGACATCCACAAATGGATAACTGCTCTTGAGAGAGCCTGCAAAGTACAGCAGGTTCCTCAAGACCAGTGGGCAGCAATCCTCTGGCTCTCCTTTGAAGGAAGAGGCAGAGACAGACTCCTCACTGTTAGAGAAGAGGATGTCAGAAATTACAGCGTCCTGAAGAGTGTTCTAGTTGATGGGTTAGGCTTAACCACTGAACAGTACAGGTTAATGTTCAGAGACACCCAAAAGACACAGACTCAGGACTGGTCTGAATACATTGAATGTGCCACTAAGGCTTTGGAGGGTTGGTTGCTGGGAAGTAAGGTATCTGATTTTACAGGATTGTATAATTTGATGATGAGAGAACAGATTTTAAATAACTGTCAAAACCAGCAACTGCATCAACACTTGGTTGACTCTGATCTGACCTCTCCACAAGAATTGGGAAAGAAGGCAGACAAATGGGTCAGAACCAGGGTTAAGCAAAAGAACCAGAACCAGGGCCAAGGGGGTGATCAGAAGAAAACAGACCAAAAGGGTGGAGATCAGAAACCTAAAGACCAGAAGTCTTCAACAGGGCCCCAAACTACTGCTAAGGAGGGTGGGTCCCAACAACAGTCCAAGAAGAAGAAAGAAGGTCAGAAGAAACCCTGGTGCAATCATTGTAAAAATACAACTCACTGGACTAGTGATTGCAAAAAGGGTGGAGCCCCCAACACTGTTGCCCCTAAGGCACCTGCTCCCAGTACTACTGTTAGCAGTGTTGGTCCCCAGACAAAGGGTGTAGTGGGAATCACTATGGGAACTGAAGGAGATTCTGACTTAGACAGAACCCTTACACAGGCAGTCTTGATCTGTGATGGGGACATTGATTTGTCCCTGACTGTGAGCCCCAGTAACCTGGGCAAGTACAGACAGACTCCTTTAATTAATGACAAAGTGGCTCAAGCCTACAGGGACACATGTGCCAGTGTCACTATGGTGACACCAGGCTTTGTGGACCCTGGACAGTACATACCAGGTGAGAACTACCTGGTGACCAATGCCAGCAATGCCACTACTTCACATAGTGTGGCAGTTGTTAACTTCTCATGGGGAGGGGTAACTGGCCTCAAAAGGGTTGTGGTTAGTGCAGACCTCCCAGTAGAATGTTTGTTGGGCAACGACCTAGAGAGTTCTCTATGGTCAGAAGTGGAGTACAGGACTCATGCAGAGATGTTAGGTATATCATCACATGTCCTTGCTGTGACCAGGTCACAGGCCAAAAAGTGCCTCACTGAACCTCAGGTCTTGGATCCTGGAACAATGGACCAAGCACCTACCAAGAAGAAGAACAGGAGGGTCAAGGCTGTGCCTTCCCCCCTGCCTCAGAGTGATGATCAGCCTTCCCAGGAAGCTGATCTAGAGGACCCTGAAGGAACTGTCCCTGAAGAGCTTTAACCTGATCAGGTTGAGTTTCTGGGGACAGGGGGACCTTCAAGGGCTGACTTGAGGCAGGCTCAGTTATCCTGTCCCTCTCTTGAACCCCTCAGACAGCTGGCTGCTGCTGAGGCTGCTGGGAATGCTCAAGGTACCCATAAAGTGTATTGGGATGAAGGGCTCCTTTATTCAGAGGCTAGAGACCCCAAGCCTGGTGCTACCAGGAGGTTGGTCATACCTCTGCAATTTAGGGGCTTCCTTCTTACCTTGGCCCATGACATTCCTTTAGCAGGACACTTAGGCCAGAACAAGACTTGGGACAGGCTTGTCCCTCACTTTCACTGGCCTCATATGAATGAAGATACAAAGGAGTTTTGTCGCTCCTGTGTCACCTGCCAAGCCAGTGGCAAATCAGGTGGCACAACAAAGGCCCCCCTAATACCACTACCTGTGGTGGGGGTCCCCTTTGAAAGAGTGGGAATAGACATAGTGGGTCCCATGGATCCTCCCACTGCATCTGGGCACAGATTTATACTGGCGGTAGTGGATCATGCCACCAGGTATCCAGAGGCAATTCCCCTTAGGACCACTACAGCTCCTGTTGTGGCCAGGGCCCTGCTGGGAGTATTCTCCAGAGTGGGGTTTCCTAAGGAGGTAGTATCTGACAGAGGTACCAACTTTATGTCAGGATACTTGACAGCTATGTGGAAGGAATGTGGTGTCAACTACAAGTTCACCACCCCTTATCACCCACAATGCAATGGGCTTGTTGAGAGATTCAACAAGACCCTAAAGGGTATGATCAAAGGATTACCTGAAAAGCTCAGGCGAAGATGGGACATCCTTCTACCCTGCCTTCTGTTTGCTTACAGAGAGGTCCCACAAAAAGGAGTTGGCTACAGCCCCTTTGAATTGTTGTTTGGGCACCCTGTGAGAGGCCCACTGTGTTTGGTGAAGGAAGGATGGGAGTTAC